>NC_058374.1:133778214-134403571 GCF_018350175.1 Felis catus
GTCATTATAAGCACATTAAGATGCCCTTTAGCATATCTGACGGACTTTTAAACAGCTGGAAACTAGAAATCCATGTTTGGTATGTTAGCTAGAATTCCTTCATCTTTCTGGTGAAGCAGCAGCCTGTATCTGGAAAGCCTGCTGCTGCAACTCAGCCCAGCGAATGCCATAACGCTTACAGAGTCAAACCGATGATAAATGAGCACCACTAAGACCTCAGGAGAGAAAACAGTCCCACAAGGACTGAGGGCAATATTCTGTTATTAGAAGAAAGAAAGCAATGCAGACTTGGGGTGGAGGAGATGTTATGGAGGAGAGAAAAACTTCCTTTCTTTCTCACTCCAAGAACATCATGTTTAAAAGAAAAGCCAGCGAAGCTCGATATAGAAGTGTGGGAATGACTCAACAGGCAACCAAGCAGCAGCCAGTGTGGGCTACGTGCTGCTCTGGGAAGACAGAAGCATTCTCACCAGCCCCTTCTGGCAATCAAATTTTCAACTGTCTGATGAAAAATGGGTAAATTTCAATTCTCAGACTACACGGTAGTCCGGTCAGAGGTTAGCAACTAAAGGAAAAGCATCCTTAAAAGGTTGAATCATTCCTTTGTCCCTACGTGGGCAGTACAATCTGCTGTGTGAGGGTTTTTCAAATGAAACAAGTTCTCACAGTTCTGTACTTACAGGAAAATAAATACAAATTATAAGATTCCTGCAGAGACGATGGCAGGAAGGGCAGAGGGCTGCTTCCCTCCTGCCAAAATGTCTCTTTTTGCTGTAGAAGAGGGCCTGGAGGGTCATAGCTGTCAATACCGCAGCCCTACAGAGATACTGACAGTCATATGGTGGTGGCAGCAGTAACGCATCATAGTGCAAATGGTGGTTAACTTTTTCATGGCAATTCTACACCCATTATCTCACCTGCAATTTGGGATCGAAGGAGCTCAAGAAAGGGAAAACAATTTTTAGACAGAAATCTAAAAAAGCAATCTTTTTAAAAAAGGAAACAAGCAACATAATCTTTTCCTACTGCTAAGATTTTGCATTTACCCTGAAGGGTATCAGCAGGGTGACAGACTCACTGTGAAACTGGCTTTAAGACAGGTTTCACAAAGCTGGAAGTCTGAACCCCTATGACAGCCTCAGTGCCACTATTTTTTTGTGTGTGTGCCAGTCAGCAAAATTTCATGGAGAACTAAAGTAAACTTTGACAAGGTCTTTGTACAACTGAACATGCTTTTGAAGTTAATGGCACCAAGGGAATGAAGTGTAACGATCTTAATTTCCAATTAAATAAAAGCTCTTTTGCTTTTAATCATAACTCTCTAGCTAACCAACACAAAATTAATATGCTACAGTCTCTATTAATCCACACTAAAGGGACTTGACACCTGCAGTATATCAATGTACTGTATTCACAAAAGCTTCCCCACACCCTGCCCAAAGTCTCCACAGAGGCCTCTAATGCTCATAATCAAAGGGAGCTAGACAACTTATCTTACTTGAACTTCCTGCAGGATTTGTCATAGTTTCTACACTGTTCTTAAAACTTCCTATTTCCTTGATTTTCTTAAGATTCCTAAGGAGCTCTCTTCTTTCTCTGCTCCTATCAGGAGCCCTCTCTTCCCTCTTTTATGTATTCTCCCTGGGCAATCTCATCCTTTCTTAGGGTTAACTACCTCCTACATACTGACCCACACCCAGCTTGACTTTATCTGCAAGCTATCAACAGCGCATCTCTATCTGCTATCTGAAACTCAGTGTGTCCCCAAACAAGCACCCAATGCCATCCTGAACCAACCCCTCAAGATACACTGCTTCCACTTTTCCTATCTTAAGTAACTGTATTCAGGTCCCAAACCATAAACTTAGATACCTCTCCCTCAAGCCCTAGACATCTAAGTCTGACTGTTTCATAATTTATTCCTCAAGTTCTTCCTTTTTGTTCCATCTCTACAGCCAGTGCTTTATTTCAGGTCCTTCATATTTCTTGCCTGGAGTATAGCAACAGCTTTTTTTTCTTTTTCTTTTTTTTAATGATTTTTTTTAAAGTTTATTTATTTATTTTGAGAGAGAGAGAGAGAGAGAGTGTGTGTGTGTGTGTGCATGCGCGTGCGTACACGAGTGGGGGAAGGGCAGAGAGAGAGGGTGAGAGAGAATCTCAAGTGGGCTCTACACTGTCAGCACAGAGCCCAAAGCAGGGCTCAATCTCAGGAACAGTAAGATCATGACCTGAGCCAAGATCAAGAATTGGACACTTAACCAACTGAGCCACCCAGGCACCCCATAGCAACAGCTTTAAAAAAAAAAAAAAACATGAATTTTGGCTCAGGTCATGATTTCCTGGTTGGTGGGTTTGAGCCCCATGTCAGCTCTGTGCCAAGAGGGGCCTCTTAACATTTTCTGTCTCTCCCTCTCTCTCTGCCCCTCCCCTGCAAGCAAGCACGCCCACATGCGCAGGCTTTCTCTCTCAAAAACATATGAATGAACATTAAAAAAAAATTATGGAAACACTGAAACACAAAGTAGAAAGAACAGCATAATAACCTGCTTATGTGCCCTATCACTTAGCTTCGAAATTTATCAACACGTGGCCGGGCCCCTCCACAGCCCCCCACCGCCACCACCACACACACAGTGTGCCCAGCCCACACTGATCCCTCTATAACAAATTCTAGCCATCATTTCATTGCATCTATATTCTGTACATCTAAAAGAACAATTTTTTTAAACATAATCACAATATTATTACCACCCAAAGTTCTAACAATCCTTTAATATCAACTATTCAATGTTCAAAATTTCCCAACTGTCCCATAAATTTTTTAGTGTTGATTTATTCAAATCAGAGTCCAATAGGGACAATACATTGCATTTCATTGATGTGTCTCTTAAATCTCTTTTAATCCATAATTCCTCCTTTTTCTTCTCTTGTAGTTTATTTGTTGAAAAAAACCAGGTTGTTTCCCCACATTTTGGACTTTGCTAATTATACCCCCATGGTGCCATTTAACATGCTGCCCTATCCCCTACATTTCTAGTAAATTAGGAGTTAAATACAGAGGCTTGATCCAATTCAGGTCAAAGTTTTTCATGAAAATACATAGGTGGTACTGTGTACTTTAGCAATAGTTTCCAAACTGCGTTCCTTCTCTCCAGCCTTGCCTTCATTAAAAACCATCCTTCTTACCAAATAATTCTTATTCAGCCTTCAAATCTCAGTTTAACTGCTGCCTTCTGATGATGCTGGCAGTCTCCCCACCCTCCTCACACCCTCCAAGGATATGCTAAATATCCCTCATTTATGCTCCCCCAGAACCTGTGCCCACCTCTATTAATGCTCTTTACCACATGGCTTCATGTCTCTACGTTAACAGATGGAGCACAGTGTCTGACATGTGACAGCATTCATAAATGTATGCCAAATAGAATGAAAAGCCCTATTTAGCGCAGAAAATTCTAACAGTATGGGAAAAGTTCATAACAACAAAAGAATCCCTACCTTCTCAGAAAAGGCAGGTATAGTCTGTTAAAGTTTTCATTAAAGCACATGCTTAAGGTGCTATTATTTGGAAAACTGAGGAAGACTAAAACAAAATTATCCATAGCATTCAAGTATAGAATGAACATAAATAAGGACAACCACAATAATGCCCTCAGGGATATTAAGAGCTAATGGCAATGAAAATGCCCAAATTGTAGGGAATGAGTGGGAGAAACCAGAAAAACAGAGTGCCTAGATCACTACAAAATAAGCAATTCTTTAACCATCGAAAGCTGTCAACTTCACCAACAACTGACATCCATTTCTACGATGGAATGTAGTACAGACAGGTACTATACACAAAGTAACAGACGCCTTTTTATGATCTCTGTGGGATTTCAGAACACTAAAATGTAATCATGTTCCATTTCTGATTTAGGTTCTCACAAGTGCATACAGTTTACTGAGGTTCATCTCTACCAAAATCTAATCATCATAATGAAAAAATTTACAGGTCCCAACCAGTTAAGTCTCTCCCCCAGATACCTGGTGTTGGGCAAAGTGAAAACACCCAAAGGTAACATAACCCAGCACTCAGGCAAGTCACTACAGGTCCTGGGCAGCTTCTATTTCCTGTGACCAAAATCTACTACTGATGAAAAACCCAGTCAAGACCTGCAAACCTAGGAGGATCACACAGTACCATAGGTATGCTCTTCCTTGGCTTCAGGATACATGAAGCCAGTATTTTCAGGTAACTTTTCAAAGTACAGGAAATGTTAAGGGCTATGATAGCTATAAATATAAACAGCCAGGTCATTCATACTGTATGTCTGAAATACTGTCATCAGGCACAATGTCAAGTGCCAGTGGGGGCACAAAGACAAGGCTGAACCAGACTGACACTGCCTCTACCCTCAAGGACCTTATAAAGAAGTAGGACAGGGGCGCCTGAGTGGCTCATCGGCTGAGTATATAATTCTTGATTTCAGCTCAGGTCATGATCCCAGAGTTGTGGGATTGAGCCCTATGTTGGGCTCCATGCAGAGCATGAAGCCTGCTTAAGATTCTCTCTCCCTGCCTGTGCCCCTCTCCCCCTCATTCACCCTCTTGAAGAAGAAGAAGAAGAAGAAGAAGAAGAAGAAGAAGAAGAAGAAGAAGAAGAAGAAGAAGGAGGAGGAGGAGGAGGAGGAGGAGGAGGAGGAGGAGGAGGAGGAGGAGGAGGAGGAGGAGGAGAGGAAGAAGGGAAGATCTCTAACCAACAATTTAAAATAGAAAAATGAAAAAATAAAGTACTAAATAAGAATACAAACAAGGAGCTAAATAAACGTGGAAGAGGCAGCAATTAGCTCTGGTTACAAGAGACGTGGATTGTCTCTCAGAGGAAAGATGATGTGAGCTGGGACCAGAGTTTATCGATTTCTTTTCAGATTCCCAACTCCACAGACTTATATATCCATGACTCATAAAATAACAAAGCCAAAAGAAACCCAGTCTTGACCTGATCCAGCCCCTTATCCAGAGTATATACTGAGTGAGAGACATGTAAGAAACTCTTCTACAAACTCTGACAAGCAGTTGGTTCCCAGTCTGTTACAAGAGTACTTTGGGAAGAACCTTAAAAATAATGTTTTAATGGACAAGGAAATGAACTGAATGGTCAAAAAATAATGAAACATCCACTGGCTACAAACGTTTGGGGAAAGGTTCTTTCCTCACTAGGAACCAAAGAAATACAAATTGAAAGGAAAACATTTCTTTCTTTTTTTAATATATGAAATTTATTGTCAAATTGGTTTCCATACAACACCCAGTGCTCATCCCAAAAGGTGCCCTCCTCAATACCCATCACCCACCCTCCCCTCCCTCCCACCCCCCATCAACCCTCAGTTTGTTCTCAGTTTTTAACAGTCTCTTATGCTTTGGCTCTCTCCCACTCTAACCTCTTTTTTTTTTTTTTTTTTTTTGAAAGGAAAACATTTCATTTATCACATTAGAAAAGTCTTTTACAAATGAGGTTATCAACGTAAGTGAGCCAGGCACTCATGCAGGGTTGACAGAAGTATAAATCGGCAGACCACTTGGAATGGAATGGATCAAAGTATGTCTCAAGAATCTCAATTCTTAACAAGGCCTACAAAGGTGGGTGTGCTCTGGCCCCTATCTGTCTACTTATTTCACATCACTTTCTTGTCTCTCCAGTGACATTACTGGTATTCTTTTAGTTCTTTTGTGCCAACTTTTCCCCAACAATCCTTGCCTGTGCCCTGTCCTCTTTCCCACTCGCAGCCTTAACACATGCTATTCCCTCTTTCCTTTGTTTGACCAACCACCACTTGTGTTTTGGCTGTCAGCTTAAATATCTCTTCCTCAAAGATGCCTTTCCCAGTCAATCCCCCTTCCCCCACCTAAATTGGAACCATTTCTTTCTTTTTTTTTTTAATTTTAATGTTTATTTATTTTTTGAGAGAGACAGAGACAGAGCAGGAGCAGGGGAGGGGCACAGAGAGGGGGAGACAGAATCCGAAACAGGCTCCAGGCTCTGAGCTGTCAGCACAGAGCCTGACACGGGGCTCGAACTCACAAACCGTGAGATCATGACCTGAGCCGAAGTCGGACGCCCAACCGACTGAGCCACCCAGGCGCCCCTGGAACCATTTCTATGAGATTTGCTATTCTGTTATCTTTTGCTTCCCACCACCAAAGCACTTACCAATTTTGTAACTATGAATTGGTGTGTGTAACTCTAATCTTTCTTTCACTAAAATAAATTCCATGACAATGTGAACTTTACCTGTCTTGTTCCTTAATGTCTCTCCAATACTTAACACACAGACGGTGCTCAACAGATAGTGAATAAATTTTTCAACGTTGAAATAGTGAAATTATTTAAGACAATATTTCCACTTCTAAGGAAATAATCCAAAATTCAGAAAAAAGTCATCTGAATACTAGCATATGTGTGAGAAACAGAAAATGATTCATATGTCCAACCAGGGCAGGGGCACCTGGATGGTTCAGTCAGTCTAGCGTCCGACTTTGGCTCAGGTCATTATCTCATGGTTCATAAGTTCGAGCCCCACATCAGGCTCTCTGCTGTCGCGCAGAGCCCACTTCAGATCCTGTCTCCCTCTCCCTCTCCCCCTCCCCTTCTCTTGAAAATAAATAAACATTAAAACAACAACAACAACAACAAATATCCAACCAGGGCAAAAATTAAATAAATGATGCACAGAATGGAATGTTATACACCCACTAAAAAGGCTAATTATAAAAATATTTCAATGACATGAAAACCTTTAAGCTATAACGCTAAATGAAAAAAGCACAGTATTAGCTCAGTTACTTTTAAAATGTACATTTGGAAGAAGACGAAATAAATAAGCCACATGCTAAGAGCAATTTACAATGGGAGATGACATCCACTCATTTTTGTTTGTTTCACTATTTTAAGAGGGAGATTCTATCTGGGATCCGTTTGTTCTCCAGGAGCCTAGCACAACATCTGATGAATACAGGAAAATGAGATATTGATTATTTCTAACTGCTGAGGTGAAGTAGGTTGAGAAATTCTCTAAATCACATCTTAAAAAGAATCACTTAATGAACCGACATACTTAAGATCTGGACACTTTCACATTAGCTGGGAGACCTAATCTAGAAAATCCTTGACAACCACGCTTCTTGAGGAACATAAGTAACTTTGTTATATCTCTTTCTTTCCTTTCCCCAAGGAAATATTGTAATTTAGATCAGAAACTGCCCACTCAAAATTTTTACTTCTCCCAGCAGTTAATTAGCACCTCCTGTGTAACACTGGAGACTGGAAGGGTACAGCGCGTCCCCTTACAGAAAAAAGAATACAGGATCTGCCCTTTCTTCCACAGGCTACACACTTGCGGAGAACAAATGAGCACTTCCTAAGCTTTCCACAAAGGAGGAGAAAAGTCTATGAAAGAGAACCTAGTACACCCTTTTCACTGCCATTCTTTCCTACTTGCTTCTCTTTACATCCCACCCAGCATGGCAGATAACAAATACAGACTTGGTTATTCCTTTAAAAAATTTTTGGGAATCACTAACAGTGGGAAAATTAAAAAAAAAAAAAAGGTAACACAATAGCATTAACATATATGAAATCTCTAAAAACTAAATCTAACAAAAGATGTGTATGACCACCACAAAGAAAATTATAAAACCTCACAGGAGACCCTGTAGAAAATCTAAATAAATGTAAAAATATACCATGTTCATAGTATAATACTATGAAGATATTAATTCTCCCCAAACTGGTTTATAGATTTCATGCAATCAATCCAAATCAAGATCCCACAGTGATCTTATAATTCATATAGAAATGCAAAGGACAAAGAATAAGCCAAGAAAAACGCTGTTAGAAAAAGAATAAGGTGGGAGGACTTATTTCTCTCACATAACAGAGCTTATTACAGTTATCATAGCTAAGACTAGGAGGTCCTGGTGCAGGCATTGTGTGTGTGAGTGATATTTCAAGTCTTTATTTATTTGGTTGATTCCTTAATGCCCCCTTTATTTGATTGATTATTTATTTATTTATTGCCCATTTCTTCAATGGATTATTTGTTTTTTTGGGTGCTGAGTTTGATAAGTTCTTTACAGATTTGGGATACTAACCCTTTATCTGGTATGTCGTTTGCAAATATCTTCTCCCATTTTGTCGGTTGCCTTTTAGTTTTGCGGATTGTTTCCTTCACTGTGAAGAAGTTTTTGTTTTGATGAGGTCCCAATAGTTCATTTTTGCTTTTGTTTCCCTTGCCTCCAAAGATGTGGTGAGTAAGAAGTTGCTGTGGCTGAGGTCAAAGAAGTTTTGCCTGCTTTCTCCTCGAGGATTTTGATGGCTTCCTGTCTCACCCAATTTGAGTTTCTTTTTGTGTATGGTGTAAGAAAGTGGTCCAGGTTCATTCTTATGCATGTCGCTGTCCAGTTTTCCCAGCACCACTTGCTGAAAAGACTGTCTTTATTCCATTGGATATTCTTTCCTGCTTTGTCAAAGATTAGCTGGCCAAGCGTTTGTGGGTCCATTTCTGGATTCTCTTCTGTTCCATTGATCTGAGTGTCTTTTTTTGTGCCAGTGCCATACTGTCTTGATGATTACAGCTTTGTAATACAGCTTGAAGTCTGGGATTGTGATGCCTCCTGCTTTGGTTTTCTTTTTCAAGATTGCTTTGGCTATTCGGGGTCTTTTCTGGTTCCATACAAATTTTAGGATTATTTGTTCTAGCTCTGTGAAGAATGCTGGTGTTATTTTGATAGGGATTGCACTGAATATGTAGATTGCTTTGGGTAGTATTGACATTTTAACAGTATTTGTTCTTCCTACCCAGGAGCATGGAATCTTTTTCCATTTTTTTTGTGTCTTCTTCAATTTCTCTTATAAGCTTTCTATAGTTTTCAGTGTATAGATTTTTCACCTCTTTGGTTAGATTTATCCCTAGGTATTTTATGGTTTTTGGTGCAACTGTAAATGGGATCGATTCCTTGATTTCTCTTTCTGTTGCTTCATTATTGGGGTATAGGAATGCAACCGATTTCTGTGCATTGATTTTATATCCTGCAACTTTGCTGAATTCACGAATCAGTTCTAGCAGTTTCTTGGTGGAATCTTCTGGGTTTTCCATATAGAGTATCATGTCATCTGCAAAGAGTGAAAGTTTGACCTCCTCCTGGCTGATATGGATGCCTTTAGATTTTTTTTTTTTTTTAATTATGGAGTACTTTTCCACAGGTGCATCCACAACACAGCAATGAAAATGGTTGAACTAAAGCTATATACATACATGAATACCACACATGTTGAACAAAAGAAGAATACAGAATTCCATTCATATAAACTTTAACTAAACTATATTGTTTGGAACTATACAGGTGATAAAACAAACGACTTTCAAGAAGTCAGAACAGCAGTTACTCCTAAAAAGAAAAGATGAGGTTGTGTTCAGAGAGGAACCTATAGGAGGCTTCCCTGGGGCTCACAATGAGCTACTGTTGAGTAGTGTTTACACAACTCTTTGGTTTATGGTTATCCTATGATTTACGTACTTTTCTCTATATATGTTCTCTATATATATCTCCCACCAAAAAAGAAAAAAATACTTGAATGGTAAAATATATATCACCAATCTAATTTTAAGGGGCTTGATTAGTATAAGAAGCTTTTTCAGCTTGGAAGACATAATTTCAAAAGTTCTATCCCATTATTCTTGAAGTATATTCACATCTGTTGGACGATGCTTCAGAAATGGAGGTTCCTATAAGATATACGCATTTTTGTGTGTGTGAGTGATAGTTCAAGTCTATATTTATTTGATCCTTAGTGAGTTGGTGAAAGGCCGTTTCTCAATAATGAGAATTAAGATCTCCTTCAAAAATGCAAAAATCAAAAATTCAAGTCATACAAATTTCTCATCAGCTTTAACACCAAGTAAGGATTTGTTGGCCAGAACACTAGATGTGCGGGACAGCTGTCTAGGGGATGCCTACAAAAGGGGGCAAGACAGGACAGAGGAAAGGTAAATCTCACCATTTTCAAAAAGGTTTTCTGGTATTCAACCTCTAACCATGTCCCAAAGAAATTATCCCCCATAAACAGATCACTAGCCCCAAATTTAGTCTGTAGCACTTAAAATGGGGAGGAGGAAAAAAAAAAAGAAGTTTCATATTTATTATGAATGGGGCATTCCAGGATGGAATGGGGCAAAAAACTAGTAACTGTGGTAAAACTTACTCCTCTTTATACCTTTCAATGTCTTTCTCAGTGTCTCATTCACTATTGGCACTTTACAAATATCTGCTGAATACTAATTTCCATGGTGGTCGTGGCAGTGAACAGCAGTAGAATTAGAGGAAGGTAGAAATAACTGTTCTGGAATAAAATTTTAAAAGTCAAGGACACAATAAAAGGTCAAGAATATAATCTACCAAATACAAGCTTTCTCTTAGAAACCTTTATGAACTTGTCATCATTAATTTACCTAACTTTTGTCTGCAGTGCCTTCTGAGTAATGCGTTCCAGGTAATTATTATTCACTGTGTCTTAAATCTATGACTCCCAAACTTCAAAAGTCGTATCTCAGGATATGACCAAGTCCCCAATTTACAAATGGATTATATTCCAAAAGTTCATTTGTAATCTGATCATGTAGAACATGGAATGCACTTCCACCAGAAGACTTGAAACACGAATTCTGGCAAAATTCTCACACCTGCCCACAAAATCTATAAGATAACTGAAATGTAGTATATTCACAATGAAAAAAAAAGAGGCAAAAGGTATCTTAGCTCCCATCCTAGAGGTTCCTGAAAATAAGTCTTATGCAGTCTCAGCCAGTTCTGAAACTCATAAGACCAATACTATCAGGGGCACCTGGCTGGCTCAATCAGTGGAGCATGTGACTCTTGATCTGGGTCCTGAGTTCAGGCCCCATGCTCGGTGTGGAGATTACTTAAAAATGAAATCTTAGGGGCGCCTGGGTGGCACAGTCGGTTAAGCGTCCGACTTCAGCCAGGTCACGATCTCACAGTCCGTGAGTTCAAGCCCCGCGTCAGGCTCTGGGCTGATGGCTCAGAGCCTGGAGCCTGTTTCCGATTCTGTGTCTCCCTCTCTCTCTGCCCCTCCCCCGTTCATGCTCTGTCTCTCTCTGTCCCAAAAATAAATAAACGTTGAAAAAAAAAATTAAAAAAAAAAATGAAATCTTAAATAAATAAATAAATAAATAAATAAATAAATAAATAAAATAGTATCAGATTAGTGTTAAGAAGAGGTAGATACATAAGGACAGCCAAAGAACAACATGCCATTAAAGAAAGAAGCAAATTGAAACTTAAATCTCCTTTTGGATAAATTCATTTAACATATGCCAGAGCTCCTTTAGCTAGAGCCAATGGGGTTAATCATTAGAGAGGTACTCCCAAGGCTTCTCCATGACCAGACTGGACAGGATCAATTTTATCTAAGTACTTAGCCTAGAAGATGACAGAAGGGTAATATTAAAAAATATACCCTGAAACTTCTCTACCAACTTTTTCCAATTAGGCTAATAAGGGCTGGGTTAAGGAAAGGCACTTCTTCTCATTATATGGCTCCAACTTCCTCTGTTTAGGAAATAGAGGTATCAAGGTCTTCATTGCCTACTGCCCTGCAAGGGCCCTTACTAAATCACTGAATTTCTATATAAGATATGCTTCAAACGAAATAGATCTGAGAAGGAAATTTCTCACTCTTCCAACACACAGTACACCATCCATGAAAAAGCACCGCCTAACTCTACACTTTATTCTGCTCTAGAAGTCCACATTTTCCAATTTTATAATCTTCTCCATTTCTGCTCTTACCTTTACCTTCCTATAAACATCCATGCAAAGATCACCTGGCATAAAATATAATAATGGTTTTCTCACTGGTATATCCAGTCTCTTTCTCCTCTTGACAGGAAGCACCATTAAGGTGTACAAGTAGAAGGCCCTGCAACTAAACACTGACAATATTGCCCCTGTCCAAACATTTAACTGGTGGCTGCTGGATGGAATAAAAAAGAAACTTGATCAATATTTCTTATTTTCTCCCTATAGTAACAGAATCTGATTTTGATAATTAGTGATTTTTGCTAAGCTATTACTATTTCTGGTCACTGGCATACATTCTATCATATTATAAGGTATTTTGTAGTCCTCAAACTTTTTTATTTGAGAGAGAGAGAGCAAGGACATGAGCAGGGGAGAGGGGTAGAAGGGGAGGGAGAGGGGTAGAAGGGGAGGGAGAGGAATATAGAGAGGGAGGGGAGGAGAGAGAGATGCGGGGGAGAGAGAAGGAGGGGTGGGAGGGAGAGGGAGAGGGAGAATCTTAACCAGGTTCCACGCTCAGCAGAGAGTCTGACACGGGGGTTGATCCCACAACCCTGGCACCATGACCTGAGCCAAAACCAAGAGTCGACACTCAACCGACTGAGCCACCCAGGCGCCCCAGTTCTCAAACTCCTTATGGAGTATTTCTTTATTAGGCCCCTTTTCTCCCCTTCAGCATTGTTCTAATGTCAGTTTTCCCCCCTTATTTCCTTTCTAATATTGAACACAATTTCATTTTTTTGTTTCTTTTTTTCTCTTGCCAAAATAATAATTATGTTGTATACAACATTATGTTTGTCAGTTTCACGTATCCATGTTCCCTTCTAAGCATGATCACAATTAATCAATTTGGGACCCCCGGCAGTTAGGAAACCATTCTACTGAAGAGGTTGGCTCAGAAAAATCTCAAACTAAAGGAGATAAGTGATCCAGATCAGAAGTTTTCAACTTGTGCTCTTTCAAGAGTTGCCTGAGGGCAAGAAGGATGCCAAGTAAGTGGGGGTCTGGTTTCTCCATTCAGGTTTCATTCAACCAGAGCAGCTGTTTTACACACTGGGATTATAGTGTGTCTCAAATTTATAGAGATCTTTAACTTTAAAACAAATACTAAACTTGTGGTCTAAATGTTCTAACACTAATTAAGAGAATAAACAATTATTCCACAATATATTTCACCTCTACAGGGAAGGACTCAGAAAGCCTTTCTTCCAAATAACCTAAACCCTAAATTAAATGAGGTTTTCCGCCCCCCCTCTGTCCAGCAACAGAATCAACAATCACTTTGTTTTTCTGAATCGCTTAAATCTAAGAGGTCAATGTTTCAGTGGATTCATAGTTCCATGGTCATCAGGTCATCACTGATTCCCTGGCTCTTACATTCAACAAACATTCGCCCAACACCTACCACATTCTACCACTCAAAGTGTGGTCCTCCAGACCAACAGTACTAGCATCGCCTGGATGCTGGTGAGAAATGCAGAATCTCAGGCCTCTCGGGGATCTACATCAGAATCTGCATTTAACAGGCACTCTAGTTGATTCATCAGCAAACTAAAGTTTTTGGCTAGGCACTAAGGATACTGGGATAAGTAAAACAAACACAATCCCTCCTTCCACAAAGCTTCTCATCCAGCTGAATGTAACAAATAAGTAAATCCTTACACACAGGGTACTTTGAAGAACGCTGAAAGAACAAACCCCTAGCCCAAACTGGCAGTCTGAGGAAAAAGTCCTGAAGGAAACGGTACCTTCCTGATTCTTGACCAGATGGAAACGTCAGAAGGAGAAAGGTCATTCAGGGAAAGGAAAAAACAAAACAACAACAAAAACACAAAGTGAAACTGAGATATGAAAGTGTGTCTTTTTGGCGTGCATGGGAAGAGATGAGGGGAGGAGCAGAAGCTGGCTCTGAGGGACCTGGTTTACCATCCTGAGGAGAATAAGCTTTATCCTGGAGGAAATGGAAACCACTAAGTGATCTCAACCAGAAGAGCAGGAGCCTCATTTACCATTTAGAAAAATCACCCAGCAGCCACTGGGACAAGATTAGAAACAAGGCGAGACCAGTTAAAAGGCCGACATTGCAGTAACCCAAGAAAGACACTACTGAGAGTCTGCTCTAAGTGGCAGCTGTAAAGGTGGCTAGAAAGAATGAATTCAGTAGATATGAACACTGAAGAATCTATAAAAAGTGGTGACTGATGGCTGGGAAGAAAGATGAAAGAAGCAGGTAGAAAGGAGATGGAATTAAACACTTACTTCCAAAATTAGGCATGTTATCTTTTGGGGGAACAGTTTGGAAACAGTGACTTAAAAAAAGTAAAAAACTTCACACCCAAACATGTTAACACTTTTACAGCAAGAAAGAAAAGGTTCTTTATATCTATATCTTGTCATCTACTTCTGGGAGTTTGTCCTACAGTTACTTACACCAAGATTTATATACCAAAGATGTTTACCGCGGGTATTATTTGTAACAGAAAAAATAAAAAAACAATTAAGGGTCTCATAATAGGAGACTAGCTAACTGTTGTATACACACGATTTAATACGCAATCCAAGGAAACAGAGGAAAAAATGTTTCCTAAGACCGCTGAATGATACAGGAAAATCTCATGAAATAAAATTACATGAAAACAGGTTACATAGAGTACATGTATATAAAAATAAATAAATGAACACAAAAACTGACAAAAATGTATAAACTGCTGCCACTGGCTATAACTGAACTGTGTAACTACGAAGGAATTTTTACTTTCTTTTTCCTACATTTTATCTGATTATAAAACAAAACTCTTGAGGCCTCTGGGTGGCTCAGTTTGTTGAGCGTCTGGCTCCTGGTTTCAGCGTAGGTTGTGATCTTGCAGTTTGTAAGTTCCAGCCCCGTGTTGGGCTCTGTGCTGACAGTGCTGAGCCTGCTTGGGATTCTTTCTCCCTCTCTGCTCCTTCCTCACTCACACTCTCTCTCCCTATATCCCTCAAAATAAATAAATAAACATTAAAAAAATTTTTTTAATTAAAAAAAAAAACTTGAAGTTTTCATTTAGTTTGAAGAAAACAAAACAATCCCTTATCTGAACGTCTGGGTAGAGGGTGGTGCCAATTCCTACAACACAGAATTCAGCAGGAATTGCAGGTAGGATGAGGACTTTCACACCAAACATACTGAGTCTGTGACACATCCTACAGAGGTGTCCGAGAGCCAAGCATATGAGTCTGGAGATACAGTACAGGAATCAATCAACAACATATGATGGTGGTTAAAGGCAAAAAGTTCTGGGAGAAATCACTCAAGGTAAAATATAGAGTAAGAAGAAGCTCTACAGCGAAACACTGGGGAGAAACAAAATTTAAGAGGTGGGTACAGAAAGTTGGCAAAAGGTCTGGGCAGAAAAGAAAGTGGCTGTAAAAGCAGCCTTTAAAAAGCCAAGAGTAATTTCAGTGATGTCCATGGAGGAAAAGTTACAGGTGGGAGGGAGTGGCCAATCACGTCAAATGCTGCAATGAGGACAAATAAGATGAAGAGTGCCTGTTTGATCCAAGAGAACACTAATGACTTTGGCAATGGCAGTTACTGAAGACAGAGATAAGGACAGAAGCCAGAATACAGTGAAGTCTCTGGAATGTGGGAAAGTAGAGAGAGTGCTAATAAACTGCTCTTTTAGGAGCTTGGGAAGGCCAGAAAGTTGTTGTTCAAAATGGAAACAAAATTCAGTTGATTTATATGCCAAAAAGTTGAGAGAGAAGGCTGAAGATGCACCAACATCTCTGCCCCAATAGCAACAGCTGCTTTGGACCCCCTGAGACCATCCCAGCTGTCAGCGCCAATTTCCTCCACTTCCTGCCCAAGATATTAGAGGTTAGCTGTTGGCTATCTGTCATCGCCTTCACCGCCATTCCTCCTATCCCAGAGGAGTCATGGTCCTTACTACTGCGCAGGGCAGAGCCAACACCTTTAAATCCCATCCTCTCACATCTCAACAGGAGCCCTGCTCCATCTGTTACCCTTTCTCTTTTTCCATCTCCAGCTTTTCCCTCCGGATTCTTTCCCCTTAGCATATAAATAAGCTGAAGTCTCTCCCATCATGGGGGAGAAAAAGAGAAATTAGAAATGGGGGAAAAAAAACATCAAAAAAATGCTTGAGTGTCCCTTATTTCCCAAAATAAAAATTGCATGGGGCACCTGGGTGGCTCAGCGGTTGGGCATCCTACTTCAGCTCAGGTGATAATCTCACGGTTTGTGAGTTCGAGCCCCGCATAGGGCTCTGTGCTGACAGCTCAGAGCCTGGAGCCCACTTTGGATTCTGTGTCTGCCTCTCTGTCTCTGTCTCTCTCTCAAAAAAAACCCAATCCTGCTTGAGTTTCCATTACATTTCCCACTATGGATGTAAAAACAGAGTTCTTCCCTCTAGTGGAACAAACCATCTATCTATTGATTCAAATACTTTGCCCGCTGGCCTCATGAAACATACCATCTAAGTGGGCAACGAGAGGTAAGAATATAGACAATAAACATATATACACACATATACCAACACACACACATCATAATAATAAGTGCTTGAAAGAAAAACAAAGCAGGATAGGGAGTACTGGGAGGTGATATTTTAGATAAGATAGGTAGGGAAGGCTTCCCTGAGGAGATGACATTTGTGCAGGAACTTCAGTAAAGGCACAGCAAGTACCAAGACCCCAGGACAGGCGCGTACTTGATGTGTTCAAGGAACAGCAAGAAAGTCAGTGTGGCTAAAGCAGCACAGAGTGAGCAAGGGGACAGAGGTAAGAAATAATCAGGTCAGAAAGGATACCTGGCCCACATCATAAAAACAATGATTTCATCGTAAGCCTCACAGGAAGGCACTGAAGGGTTGTGACAGAAGCGTGATGGGTCTGATTTCAGGTTCCAGACGCTCACTCATGTTGCTGACTGGAGAATTCCAATTACAATACAGCGATGAAGTGTAACGATAAAGGGCAATTGGGCAAATCAAGAAAAGGATACCTAACACTGACTAAGAGTTAGGACAGGCGTCTCAAAAGGAGTGATGCCTGAACAGAATACTGAAGAACAAGTAAGAGTTGCTAAGAAGAGTGGAGGCAGAGTGGTACCCAAAAAGAGGGCATATATGTAGAAGAGCCAGGGGAGTTTTTAAAAGGTTGGATATTTCAGGGCGCCTGGGTGGCTCAGGTGGTTGAGTGGCTGACTTCGGCTCAGGTCATGATCTCGCAGTCCGTGAGTTCGAGCCCCTCGTCAGGCTCTGTGCTGACAGCTCGGAGCCTGGAGCCTGCTTTGGATTCTGTGTCTCCCTCTCTCTCTCTGCTCCTCCCCTGCTTGTGCTCTTTCTGTGTCTCTCAAAAATAAGTAAGTGTTTAAAAAAAAATTAAAAAAAAATTTTTTTAAAGGTTGGATATTTCTATTCTCCAGCATCCAACAGTCAGAAAATATTTTATAAAAATATACCACTGATAACATCTACCTCCCCCCACCCCCGCCCGCCAAGAAAATACCTGGGAATACACTTAATAAATTATCCACATGACCCTTATGGAGAAAATTATAACTCTGTAGAAAGACATCAAAGAACACCTATTTAACTGAAGAGATAAAACTAACTAATGGACAGGAATACCCAATATGTAACATGTATATTCTCCCCATTAACCTATAAATGACACATTTTGAATCAAAATCCAACAAGTACACCAAAAAGACATGTGCAAGAATTTCATATCAGCATGATTCACAATAGCCCCAAACTAAAACAACACAAATACCTACCAAAAGTAAAACAGACAAATGCCAGTATATGCATAAAATGGACTAATTATATAGCAATGAAAACAGACTACACCCATACATAATTCAACACAAATGAATTTCAAAACAAGCCCACAACAGAATACATACAGCATGACTCCATTTACATAAAGTTTAGAAACCAACAAAACTAACTTATGATGTTAGAAGTCAAGATGGTAGTTTCCTTTGGGCAAAAAGAGGGAGTACTAGTTGGGAAGAAGCACATGGGGTGGTTAGGGGGTGCTGGAATATTTCTTCACAAAGCAGTAATTACACACAGGTATATTCATTCTGTGATAACTCATCCAGGACACTTACAATTTGTATGCTATTCTATATTATTGTTATGTTTCAATAAAATGAAAGAATGCTGGTGTCTGCAATTTACTTTGAAATGCATCAAAAGGGGCGCCTGGGTGGCGCAGTCAGTTAAGCGTCCGACTTCAGCCAGGTCACGATCTCGCGGTCCATGAGTTCGAGCCCCGTGTCGGGCTCTGGGCCAATGGCTCAGAGCCTGGAGCCTGTTTCCGATTCTGTGTCTCCCTCTCTCTCTGCCCCTCCCCCGTTCATGCTCTGTCTCTCTCTGTCCCCCAAAAAATAAATAAACGTTGAAATGCATCAAAAAAATAAGATGGATTGATGAATAGAGAGATGGATAGACATATTATAAAGCAAGTATAACAAAATGTTAATGGGAGAATTTAAGAGGTAGACATAAAAGTATTCACTGTAAAACTCCACTTTATCATGTGTCTGAAATTTTTCATAATAAAATGTTCGAGAAAAAAAAATCCCAATGAGTTTCTTTTTTCTTTAAAGTAGGCTTCACGCCTGGGCCCCATGTGGGGCCCAAATTCATGACTGAGATCAAGACCTGAGGTGAGCTAAGAGTTGGAACACTTAACAGACTGAGCCGTCCAGCTGCCTCCCATTGAGGTGTTTTTTTTTTTTTTTTGCATAACTTCATAAGCTGATTCTAAAATTATGAAAAATTAAAATGGGCAAGAACAGTCAAGACAACTCTGAAGACAAAAAAGGCAAGGAGAGACTGTCCTAACAGATAACAAGACTTTTTTTTCATTTTTTAATGTTTATTTATTATTTTTGAGAAAGAGAGACAGAGCATGAGCAGGGGAGGGCAGAGAGACAGGGAGACATGGAATCTGAAGCAGGCTCCAGGCTGCTGTCAGCACAGAACCTGATGTGGGACTTGAACTCACAAACCGCGAGATCATGACCTGAGCTGAAGTTGGACGCCTAACCGACTGAACCACCCAGGTGCCCTCTAACAAGACTAATTATTAAGCAACAATAACTAAGATGATGTACTATGACAAAGAGATGAATAGAGACCAGTGAAACAGAACAGAGGGCATAAAAATTAACTTCTGCACACTGAGAAATAGGCTGGCACTAAAGATCAGTAGGGAAAAGCAGGACTACTTCATAAATGCTGATTCACAGATCAGATGAGATGAACTTACAGAATACCTTTAATAACTCACAGGAAAATAAATACTGAACAATAAACACAAGTTGCAGAAGAGTATATACAATAGAGTTCTCTCTCTCCAATTAATATACATGTTATATAAAAAATGAGAAAAACTGTTCTACATTGTTCAGGAATATATTCATATTCAGCTCAGGTCATGATCTACTATGAATCATGCTGTTAAAAAAATACAGAAATACTTGGCAATAAAATATCAAAATCAGGGCAGTAATTACCTTGGGGATGGATGGAGATCCATGGAGAAGAGTACATGAGCCAGATGGCATGTGAGTACATAAATATTTGCTATCTTACTATTTATACCTTTTCTGAAATCTTGAATTTTTATAATTACAACAAAGAAGAAATTATACAAATTATAATTTTATAATTATAATTTTATTTGAGAGAGAGAGAGGAAGAGAACACACATGTGTGCACGCAATAGGGGAAGGGGCAGAGAGAGAGAGGGAGAAGAGAATCCCAAGCAGGCTCCTCATGGTCAGTGTAGAGCCCGACATGGGGCTCAAACCCATGAACCGTGAGATCATGACCTGAGCCAAAATCAAGAGTCAGATGCTCAACTGACAGAGCCACTCAGACACCCCTATAATTTTTTTTAATTAACAAAAGTTTGAAGCAAGAGTGCAAGGTTTGTAAATCGTGTTAAAAATACTTAATAGTTGGAGCAAAGACTAGGAATAAGGGAATGATAAGAGAAGAAGCTAACAAAACAGAAAGAGACCAGATCCTGCAAGCCTTGTAAAACATACTTTTGTTTTTATCCTATAGGGCAGTCACTGAGAAGTATTAAGGTAGGGAGGTCTAAAAGATTACTCTGACAAGGTATAGGAATACGTTTCCTAATGACAGAGGCTTATTTATCATTTAATCCCTAATCTTAGCATAGTTTTATGACATAGTGATATTCAATAAATATTTGCTAAATTAATGAATTTATGGAAGAGGTTGGGAGGGAGAAGCAGAGAAGTAGAAAGACAAATTAGAAAGCAGTTTTAATAACCCAGGCAGGAAATGCTGGGTTTATAATGATTACCTAAACTGACCATTTCTCTATTTTACAGAAAATAGTAAGATTGTAAGAAACTTTCAAGAGACATGAAGTAGAGTAATGATCTTTAACATAAACGTGAAGACCCTGGTTCAAATTAGGCAATGCAATAATTCCATATATACTCACCATTCTTCCGCTCACTAAGTGGAGGCAAATTGGGATTCCTGCCAGGGTGAAGGCCTAGGGTCAGCTCGGGCTGCAAGGAGAGCTCCTGCAGTTCATTGGCAACAGCTTCGCTCTGGGGGCTGGGGGCCGCAGACAGGGATACCAGCACCGGTTCATCATCATTTTCGCCAGCCCCTCCTCCGTCCAGCCCATTCACAGCAATGACGGAAGGGGGCAGGCACACTACACTGGAGAAATCCACTTTGGCTTTCGTGATGGCAACCTGGAAATGGAAGTGGAGACAAAAAGTTTATATATCACTGTGGAGAGACAGACTATTCTACTGAATACCATTCTAAATTATATTACTGACAAGCTACCATTAATCTTAAATATTTTTTGTAAAGTAAGCCAGCATCATGTTTTTCTTTTTTACTTTCTATAGCTTATTTATTTTTTATAATTTGCATCCTGTTAGTTAGTTAGCACATGGTGCAGCAATGATTTCAGGAGTGGATTCCTTAAGCCCCTTCCCCGTTTAGCCCATCTCCCCTCCCACAACCCCTCTAGCAACCCTCTGTTTATTCTCTATATTTAAGACTCTCTTATGTTTTGTCCCCCTCCCTATTTTTACATTATTTTTGCTTCCCTTCCCTTATGTGCATCTGTTTTGTACCTTAAAGTCCTCATATGAGTGAAGTCATATGATATTTGTCTTTCTCTAATTTCGCTTAGAATACGCTCTAATTCCATCCACATAGTTGCAAATGGCAAGATTTCATTCTTTTTGATTGCCCAGTAATACTCCATTGTATATACACACCACATCCTCCTTATCTATTCATTCATCGATGGACATTTGGGCTCTTTCCATACTTTGGCTATTGTTGATAGTGCTGCTATAAACATTGGGGTGCATGTGTCCCTTCGAAACAGCCCACTTTAGACCTAAAGACACCTTCAGATTGAAAGTAAGGGGATGGAGAACCATCTATCATGCTAATGGTCACCAAAAGAAAGCCAGAGTAGCCGTACTTGTATCAAACAATCTAGACTTTAAAATAATGACTGCAACAAGAGATGAAAAAGGGCATTATATCATAATCAAGGGGTCTATCCACCAAGAAGATCTAACAATTGTAAACATTTATGCTCCAAATGTGGAAGGAAGCACCCAGATATATAAATCAATTAATCACAAACAGAAAGAAACTCATTGATAATAATACCACAATAGTAGGGGACTTCAACACCCCACTTACAACAATGGACAGATCATCTAATCAGAAAATCAACAAGGAAACAATGGCTTTGAATGACACACTGGACCAGATGGACTTAACAGATATACTCAGAACATTTCATCCTAAAGCAGCAGAATACACATTCCTCTCCAGTGAACATGGAACATTCTCCAGAATAGATCACATACTGGGACACAAATCAGACCTCAGTAAGTACAAAAAGATCAAGATCGTACCATGCATATTTTCAGACCACAACACTATGAAATTCAAAATCAACCACAAGAAAAAATGTGGAAAGGTAACAAATACTTGGAGACTAAAGAACATCCTACTAAAGAATGAATGGACTAACCAAGAAGTTAAAGAGGAAATTAAAAAGTACATGGAAGCCAATGAAAATGATAACGCCACAGCCCAAAACCTCTGGGATGCAGCAAAGGTGGTCATAAGAGGGAAGTATATAGCAATCCAGGCCTTCCTAAAGAAGGAAGAAAGGTCACAGATACACAACCTAACCTTACACCTTGAAAAGCTGGAAAAAGAATGGCAAATAAAAGCCAAACCAGCAGAAGACAGGAAATAATAAAGGTTAGAGCAGAAATCAATGCTATCAAAACCAAAAAAAAAAAAAAAAAAAAACAGTAGAACAGATCCATGAAACCAGAAGCTGGTTCTTTGAAAGAATTAACAAAATTGATAAAGCCCTAGCCAGCATCATTTTTAATTTTAATATTTAGTATGCTCACACAATACACGTAATTTCAAGTCTGATACTGTCCTCAACTACATCACTCAGGAGGACAACATAAAATTAAAATAAAAGCAGCACACATGATGTGTAATGGGATAAAAGGAAATAGTGGCGAAGGAGAAATAGTTATGGAAGAAATGTTACCCTCCAACTCCCAAGGAGAAGTACCTTGAGAACTAACACTTTCATGAATATCCAAAAGGTATTAAAAGTATTATACTGTTATAATCTGGGGTAGAACATAATCTGGGGTAGAACATTTTTTTTAAGAAAATAATTCCCAGGGCACCTGGCTAGTTTAGCTGGTAGAGCCTGCAACTATTGACTTTGGGGTCATGAGTTCAAGCCCCACGTTGAGCATAGGGTTTACTGTAAAAAAAAAAAATTCCTAAGCCATTAGATTCCATAAAAAACCATAAACATAGAGATGTATGTTTGATGGATATTTACCCGAATATTTTAACGTACATATTTATTTAATCATAATACCCAGAAATGGGATATTAAAAATAAAACACCTGGCAAAATAAGAACAAGATCTTTAAAAATGACAAAGAAAACATTATAACAAGAAAATATTTTTCATAGCATGGATTAATGGTTAGGTGAATTAGGAATATACTCATTCACTGAATCCTACTATGTAGTTATTGAGAATAATTTTTATAAAGAGTTTAATGTGTGGAAAATGCTTATCTAAGCATCTTTAAGAAAGATACAAAAATGTATTTTCATTTATAAAAATACTATACCAAAAACACAAAATGGGTTTTATTTGATCAGACTCTGAACATTTTTTCTTTTTACTTTCTTTGGTTTCGAAATTTCCTCTAAAACATATATATGTTGCTTATATAATGAAAAAGCTACAGTTCTTAATCTAGAAGAAGGACCTAGGAATTCCCTGCAAACTTTAGTGAGCACTTTAATTTGGAGATAAGGAAATCAACAACAAAATACTGAAAAACTATGAAATGAAGAAAGGCATTGAAAACTAAAAAATAAAAAGACCATCACATTCTATCTTCATGTAAGGCGATAGTGTGACTAAACATGGTCATAGTTCTGATTGATACACTTCATAAAATGTAAAATGGATTGGAAAAGATCCAGATAAGAGCAATTAAGATGGGGGGTTGAAATTAAGAAGAATGAAGATACTAAGAAAGACCCTCTACTCCAAAAAGGCTGGAAGAAGTCTTAACTGAGGTAAGTTCAAAAGAAAAAAGTTAGGAACTCAATACTAGGAGCTTAATATTCTAAGAGGTAGTATGGGCAAACAATGGAGAAGGATTTGGGAGGAGGGTTGAATAATTTTAGGAATTACAAAACAACAAATGTCTAAGAAAATCCAGAATCTAACCTTCAAAAGAATTTTTTCCCATCTTGCCTATGACTTAACCATTTAAGCTGTGTTTTGTCTCTGTGTACTAGGGAAAAAATTGTTACACATGATCAATCCATCTGGCTCAGTACTCCATGAACTCTGAAAGAGCATGTTTGCTTTCCTTAACAGCAGCCTTTTCATACTAAAAAGATTCAATTTTATGAATCAAGGATCCTTTGAGATCTAAACTCCTTAGGACAGCAGTCCTTGATACCCTCCCCCACCCTGATACATATGCACACACACACATACACACTCATGTGCACATGGATGATGACACACTGAAATGTGTGTTTTTAAAATAACAAAAACTCATAAATGAGTCCTAAAGGAAAGTAGGAGGAGGGCAGTATTATAACTTCAGCCTAAGACCTAGGAAAAGTAGCTTCACATACAGCAACATGCTTTATATAAGCAATTGTTAATATACAATAAAATATTATTCAGCCATAAGAAAAGAAGGAAATCCTGCCATTTGTGACCGCATGAATGAACCTCAAGGGCATTACACTAAGTGAAATAAGTCAGAGAGAGGAAGACAAATACTGTATGATCTCGCTGAGATTTATGGTTATGAGGCAGGGGGTGGGAGGTGGGGAAACTGGATGAAGGTAGTCAAAAGGTACAAACTTCCAGTTAAAGATAAGTAAGTACTGGGGATGTAATATACAACATGAGGACTACAGTTAACACTGCTGTATGGCATATTTGAAAGTCGTTAAGAGAGTAAATCCTAAAAGTTCTCATCACAGTGAAAAAACCACATTTTTCTTTGTTATATCTGTAAGAGATGATGGATGTTTAAACTAAATGGTGGTCATCATTTCACAGTGTATGTGAGTCAAGTCATGCTGTACACCTTAAACTTCTATAGTGCTGCACGTCAATTATATCTCAATAAAACAGGGGAAAGAAAGTTGTGAAATCATTCCTGATTAAGAGTTCACACCTTATACTAGAAAACTATGAAATTTGGCTGAGATGGTAATAACTGTATTCAGTAGACAGACCCTGTGAAATAGTATTTGCATCTTAATTGGCACTCAATAAATACTTGCTGGGGGAACCTGGCTGGCTCAGTCAGCAGAGCGTGAGACTCTTGACCTTGGGGTCATGAGTCCAAGCCCCACACTGGGGGTAGAGTTTACTTAAAAATAAATAAATAAATAAAGTAATTTAAAAAATACATACATACTTGTCTGAACAAAGACAGAAGCAAATGAAAGATACCTAAAGATAATCTGGGGACCAAGACAGGCAGGTCTTGAGAAAAATCTGAATGGTACAAGGAAGAATGCGCAAAAGATACAGAACATTAAAAATAATGTGTACGAGTCAAGGGCAGGAACGAGCAAAGCTTATTGTACTTTAGTACTCCTGTTAAACTATTAGGCTAGAATCATATAAAAAGTTCTTCACCAAACAGCAAAGCCCCACGATTTCAGACTTAACTCATTATCTGTGATACTATAACTTGAGACTAAGCAAAATTTTCTGCTACTTAGGTGCTTTGGGGAGGGGGGGGAGGGGTGGTAACAGAATATAAAGGGTGCCAGCAATTTTACAGTTTACCAGATTAAGAGAAAAACTAAAATACTGCCTCATAACGTATTAATTCTTTACATGATTACATAAGAGACTAACACACTGAATATTATTATGCAAATGAAAATTTTTCATTTCAAATGAGTTTATCTGTTCATTAAAAATAGTCTGGCAATAGTACTTGCTTGGGATAGAGTCTCAGTCCTTTGCAAGATAAAAAAGTTCTAAAGATCTGTTGTACAACAATGTGAATTTACTTAACACTACTGAACAGTACACTTAAAAATGGTTACGATGGTACATTTAATGTTATGTGTATTTTACCATAAAAATTTCAAAATGGTCTGGAAAGATCTCTGCACAAAAAAGTAACTTACTAAGCTAAATCATATTTCAATGAGCCTGAAAAAATAAACTACTCTTTAAAATATTCTTTTTTTTTTTTAAGTTTATTTATTTTGAGAGAGAGGGAGAGACAGAATCCCAAACAAGCCCCATGCTGCCAGCGCAGCGCCCAACACGGGCTTGATCTCACAAATTGTGAGATTATGACCTGAGCCAAAATCAAGAGTCACACTCTTAACTGACTGAGCCACCCAGGCACCCCTAAAATATTCTTTAATTTACAACTCATCTTAACTCAGAACAACCTTCCCCCTATTACTTTGAATTAGATGATGATGACGATGATGACATTTGACAAAGATACATCACAGAATACCAAACCTTTCCTTTTTTTAAAATTTCTTTGTTTATTTATTGAGGGAGAGAGAGCGAGCGAGCGAGCGAATGCACAAGTGGAGGAGGGGCAGTGAGAAGGAAAGACAAAATCCCAAGGAGGCTCCACACCATCAGCACAGAGCCGGATGCGGGTCTCAAACTCATGAACACTGAGATCATGACCTGAGCTGAGATCAAGAGTCAGATGCTTAACCAACTGCACCACCCAGGCACCCTCAGAATACCAAGTTTTTTCTAAAGCAGCTTGAATTTAAACTGTAGGAGTCTGTAATTCTGGTGTGCATTTAATGAATATAACCAGTACTTCCAGAAAATGATATTTAAAAAATTAAACCATGGGGCGCCTGGGTGGCTCAGTCAGTTGAGTGACCGAGTTCGGCTCAGGTCACGATCTCACGGTTTGTGAGTTCGAGCCCCACATCAGGCTCTGCGCTGACAGCTCAGAGCCTGGAGCCTGCTTCGGATTCTGTGTCTCCCTCTCTCTCTGTCCCTCCCCCACTCATGCTCTGTCTCTCTTTTTGTCTCAGAAATAAATAAACATTAAAAAAAAATTAAACTATGGAGGGGCACCGGGGTGTCTCACTTGTCTAAGCAGCCAACTCTTGATTTTGGCTCAGGTCATGATCTCACGGTCATGGGACTGAGCCCCACCCACATCAGGCTCTGAGCTGGGCATGGAGTCTGCTTGAGATTCTCTCCCTCTACCTGTCTCCCTCTGCCTAGCCCCTCCTTCTCACACCCTCTCTCTCAAAATTCATAAATGAATAAACAAACTGTGGAAAATGGTCCCCGAGAGAAAGTCACCCAAAGTCTAATGCTAGGCCTAAAGGGAAAAATTAAGTTTAAAAAGTGATATTATGGGTGCCTGGGTGGCTCAGTCGGTTGAGCGTCTGACTTCGGCTCAGGTCATGATCTCGCAGTCTGTGGGTTCGAGCCCCACATCTGGCTCTGTGCTGACAGCTTGGAGCCTGCTTCAGATTCTGTGTCTCCCTATCTCTCTGCCCCTCCCCTGCTCATGCTGTCTCTGTCTCAAAAATAAATAAAAAACATTAAAAAAAATAATAATAAAATAAAAAATAAAAAGTGATATTATTAGAACACATACATCTTAATAGATGAAAGAAAGGAGTATCAAATTCTATAGTGACGTGGACCATGATTGTGCCTGTCAAAGTCTGGAGCGTAAGAAAAAGTTATTTGAAAAACTGTTTTACTGAGTGTTCCATTCAGAATTAATTTACTAGCTTAGTAACTAAGTTCCATATTTATGGGATCATTAAGGGTTTAAAGAGATCACTTAAAATTTATATATATATATATATAAAAATAACACCACATATTTTTATTGGGTGAACTACACACTACAGTGGTATCTGTTAATGTAGAGATTTCAAGTTTTAGGGGGGCACTTGGCTGGCTCAGTTGGTAGAGCATGTGACTCTTGATTTCAAGGTCACAAGTTCCAGCCCCACGTTGGGTATAGATATTACTTAAAAAATAAAATACTTAAGGGTCACCTGAGTGGCTCAGTTGAGTGTCCGACTTCAGCTCAAGTCTCATGGTTCATGGGTTTGAGCCCCGCGTCAGGGCTTTGTGCTGACAGCTTAGAGCCTGGATGCTTTGGATTCTGTGTCTCCCTCTCTCTCTGCCCCTCCCCCCCATCTCAAAAATAAAAGTAAACATTAAAAAGAAATAATAAAATACTTAAAAAGTTTCAGGATATATTCTTTGAAAATGCTAATATTAAACTAGGGGTGCCTGGCTGGCTCAGTTGGTACAGCATCCGCCTCTTGATCTCAGGGTCATGAGTTCAAGCCTCAAACTGGGTGTGGAGCCTACTTAAAACAACAACAAAAAAAAACTTTTAAATGCTAATACTAAACTATATTACACAAAACTCTTCCATAAAATCATGGGCCAAGGGGTGGGCGATAGATGAAATAAGAGTGGCACAATGTTGGTAACTGTTGAGGCTGAATATGGGGTACCTGGAGACTCATTATACTATTATTCTCTTTACATTTGTGTATGTTTGATAACATTCCTATGTTTTTTTAAAAAATAAGGTTATTCCATAGAACAAAGTGAAGACTTGGTTAAGACATAAAGCAAGGTTTCCTCAATCTTGACTTTAGAAAATAAGCCAAACAAAAGTCAAAATCAAGCACTGACAAAAGAAAAGAATATTTAGCATAACATATATATATATATGTATATATATATATGGAAGATCTATTTTTCTAACAAACCTACTACTTTCTATTCATTTTTAAACAGCCCACAGAAGAAAGTCTTGGTAAATGCTGACAATCTAGAGACAAGATCCAAAAAATGTGAGGTATAGTCATGGATTAAAATGTCTCCTCCACCAATTCCTGAACACTCCTAAAATTTTACTTACTGTAAAACTTGCATGAAAAAAACCCCTAAAAGGGCAATAGTTATCTCAGATTATATGTATCCTTTTATCCAGAAAAATACAAAAGTTGTATCTCAAACAAAACACTCTCTGAAATGTGTCAGAGGAAAAGTAATTAAAATAACCAAAAGGAAAAAAATCTGCATCATGTTTTAGTGTTGTAAATTTATAATTCTACTCAGCCTAAGATCAAACTTTCTTTTTCATCACAGGATCACCAACTCCGATTTCTTGGCTGCTGATCTGCATCTGATCAGTAGCAGCCAGAACAAAAACAACATGGGGGCAGGGTCATCTCCCACAACCCATCTGTTTCACTCTCTTGCTGGTTTGATTCCGCCTCATCTTTTCTCCACCCCACCCCCATTTTGGGCTGCATGCCTTCTGCTGGTGCCGAGTGGCATATGTAACTAGAAGCAACAGGACAAAATGTGTTAGAGAAATCGAAGAGCTCAGGCAAACAGCTGCTAATTCTAAAAAAGTGTATACTAACGGGATTTTTTATTATGACCCATGACAAAGTCCATTTCATGCAACCAAATGATACGTTCTCCTGAAAAAAAAAAAAAACTTTTTCTGTATAAAAATTGTTTTTAGTCAATTAACAAACGTTCTTTTAGATGGGCAGATTCTTATTTCCTTTGATTTATCTTCAATATAGTAGATAAACCAAAATCTTACTCTTACTATCTAAATAGATGGATATTTTATCTATTTTTTTAATTTAAGGAATATATATATATATATATATATATATATATATATATAATTTATATACAAAGGAATTTGAGAACAAGTATTTTCTGAGAGCTTATTATATATGTACTAGGTACTGCCCTGGGTCCTAGAGTAGGTAAGGAAAACATCAAAAACATCAAGTCTTGCCCTCTTATCTCTCTCACTATCGCCCCCATCATCTTCAGATATCTTAAAAACTACTCAGACGTCTAAGGACAGCATAGAAAAGGCCTTTCCACTCCCTCTTCATTATAGAAATCATCTAAAACCATGGACTACAAGAAACAAAAATAGAACATCCACCTAAAAACAGCAGAAGGCACATGGAAGAGTAGTGTGGCAAATTAAAGATGGCTGTAAATTCTCTGACACTTGGCCCACTGACAGGTAAGGTCTATTTCCCCTCCACTAAATCTGAGCCTGACTGCCTTCACCAATAGAGCACAGCAAAAGTGATGCTATGCCAGTTCCAGGCATAGGCTTTAAAGAACACTGGTAGCTTTTGCCTTGGTCCCTTGGAGTCCTGTGTCCCCATACAGAAGTCTAACTACTCTACTGGAGAGACCATAAGAAGAGATCTAGGAGCACCTAGCTGGCTCAGTCAGTAGAGGATGTGACTCTTGATCTCAGGGCTATGAGTTCAACCCCCTTAATGGGTATAGAGGTTACTTAAAAATAAAATCCTGTAAAAAATGAAGAAGAAGCCTAAAGAGGTCCAAAAGGAATAGGGATCCAGGTGAGACCAGCCTTCCAAACATCACCACCAAGGTGTCAGGCATTTACACTCTTGGTCCCTCCAGACAAGCCCAGCCAGTCACTTGCTGAATGCCACTATGTGGACCCAAGTTAACACTATGTGGAATAGAAGAGTCCCCAAGCTAAGCCCTGCCCAAATTCCTCACCCACAGACTGTGAGATATAATAAATGGCCTCAACATTGGAAACTGAGATAGCATAGTGTGCCTTCAAATTCTAAAAAGAACAATTTATTTTCAAATGAAAATTGCTTATACAGCCTATCAACCAAGTGTGTGGAGACATTCCAAAGAGCAAAAGTTTCCCAAGTAATTTTTTTTCAGGAAGCTCCATGAAGCTATGGCCTTTACTCATTTCAGGTTTTCAATTCCACCTGATCATTCTATAGGGAAACAGTCATCCAAGTTTTCCCTCTTCCCCCAACAAAATGGATAATGGTGTAACAACAGAACACTTGTTTCATTTCTTACTTCTCTTAAGCACCCTCTGCTCCAACCATATGTGTCTGTCATGCTTCTCTCTACATGTGACTACATAAAATTGCCTCTTCCTCCGCAACCTAGCCCCATCTCCCTATTATCCATCCCCTTTCTATGGTTCAGCTCCTGTAAGATACCAGGCTTGCTTCTACTACTGCTCACTTTTACTACTATTATAATGGATTGATCCTCCACTAGACTGTAAGTTTACCGAGGAAAGGAATTTGGTTCCATTGTGTATTTTTTTTTAATTTATTGTTTCATTTTTAAAATTTACATCCAAGTTAGTTAGCATATAGTTCAACAATGATTTCAGAGGTAGATTCCTCAATTTTCCTTACCCATTTGGCCCATCCCCCCCACACACACACCCCTCCAGCAACCCTTTGTTTGTTCTCTATATTTAAGAGTCTCTTATGTTTTGTCCCCTTCCCTGTTTTTATATTATTTTTGCTTCCCTTCCCTTATGTTCATCTGTTTGGTATCTTAAATTCCTCAAATGAGTGAAGTCATATGATATTTGTCTTTTTCTGACTAATTTCGCTTAGCATAATACCCTCTAGTTCCAACCACGTAGTTGCAAATGGTGTTCCATTGTCTTTTTAACTCAAGTACCTAGATATAATACTTGACAAAGTATACGAACTCAATAAATATTTGTTAATTTACTGACAATATTATCCTCACAGCAATCACATCATACAAAGTCAGCATTGATACAGAAAAAAAGAGACAAGAAAGTTCTGTCATAGGTATTTATGTTTAAATAGAAATACACAGAAGATCAGAAAAGGCTTCCTGAGAGAGATAATATTAATATTTGAGCATAGCCATAAAAAAGCTAATAGGATTGACAAGGTTCACTTATTTTTCACTTATTCTTTCAACAAATATCTACTGAGTACCTACTACATGCCAGGTACTGTCCTGGGTCCTAGAGATACTACAGTGAATAAAACAAAATTCCTGCCCTCAGGGGGCTCACGTTATCCCAGGAGACAGAGCAGCATGAACAATAACATGGATGTGAGACAGTGAAGATTTATGTCCCAAAAGGGCAATCCAGTTTGGTAGATCACACGGTTCAAGTAAAAGTTATATGAGGTGAGCCTGGGCCAGCCAGCTCAGTTTCACTCTAGGAAATAAAGAATGACATGAACAAACCATACTTTAGATAATTAATCTGCCAGTGGGGTAAACACCGGATTGAAAAAAAAAAAAAAGGAACATGAGGTTGGGAAAAAAGTTACGAAGCTACTTCATTAGGCAAAGTACAAAGGGTTGAGATCCTGAAATTTGGATAGTAAATGTATAAAGAAGGGGACACCACACAACACAGAACCATACCTGGCACAGAGCAAGAACTCAGATCTTTGTTGAATTAATGTGGGATGAATGAGACAGAATTTATATGTGACAGAATGTCTGCATCTGATTGCAGGGGGTGAAGGGAAGGAAGGTGCCAAATAGGAGTTCACAGTTTTAAGCCAGAGTGACTGCTAAAATAGAGGTTCTGCTAATAGAAATAGGGAGGAAAGGAGAAGGAATTTTATCTGAGGCGATGATGAATTTGATTTTGGGTGTTGGGTTCAGGAGCCAAATATAAATAAAGGTATCCCCGGCTTTCAAAAGTTCACATTATGACACTTGCTTTTATGAAAAATCTACATTAGTACCTGTTTTCGCTGACCAAAAGAAATCTCAAGAGGATTTTCGCTTTTAGGAAAAAAGGTGAAAACCAAAAATAGCGCTCAGCGTTTGTTTTGCAGCCAGCCGTGCAGAGGCAGCACACACCCGAGCGGCGAGAGGGGCACCGCCAAGCTCCTTCCTGGGACTACACTCGGCATGTCGGCATCCAGCTGTCAAAGCTTCGAACTGTGTCTGTGCGCTTCTGTACTTCATTTCGATTTATTTTGTGCATCCATTAGCAAAATGTGTCCTAAGGTATCAGAAGAGCCTAAGCAAGGTTATTTCGGGGGGTCTGGGGATGCTAAAAATACTCCCTATGTAAATTAACGGTAACTGCTTCTTTGGCCATTTCACCTTCTACTTCCAGATAGTGAGAGAAACCTATAACAGAAACATCTTAGTTTCAATTAGGTACACGTGAAGAAGGAAAATATGGACGTGAAAGTAGAACGAGAGAAACAGAAAAGAATGCAAAAATAGGAAGAGAACAAAAGGAAAAAAGTCAGGAGAGTAAGAGAAAGAGGCAGAGGTATAGATACAAGGGAATGATAAACTGGTATCACACCTACTCCATTGGTAACTCAGGAATTCCTGGTCTCAGATTGCCTACTTTGGGTCTCAGACCATTCCTATGACTACTAAAATTATCATATACAGCTGAGTATCTAATTATGTATCAGTACTTTCTACTCCTACTATTTTAGAAGAAGCTCAATAAAGCTGTAACTTTATAATGCTGAGGGACAACCAGCTGTCCCCAAACTTAAAGATACAAGTAAGCTCAAGGGCTTATATAAAAGGACATGACCTTACCAGCTGGAAGCAACACAAATAAATAAAAACAGAAGACAAACAGAATATGTGTTTTATCCCCAGGTTCAACTCTTTTTCTACTAATGACCTCTATACCATTTTTGACACGCCTGTGCTAGATATCTGTGGCTCAAACATAATCTACTGGTGTTGGGTACACATGGGAGTATCTTCCCTGAATTGAGTGGCACGAATTGCCTTTCAGTCTTAGGTCACCTAAGAAAACCTTGTGGGGTGGGCCCAACTTCCATTAACTCACTCAAGACATATGTATTGATCAGGCACTGTTCTAGGTACTGGGAGCGCAACAGACAGAAAACATCCCTGCTTTCATGGAACTAACATTATAGTGGGAGAGACAAAAAAAAAAGTAAATAAATATAAAATAGAACAATTTCAGGGGTACCTGGGTGGCTTAGTCAGTTGGGCGTCTGACCTCAGCTCAGGTCATGATCTTGTGATCTGTGACTTCGAGCCCCACATTGGTCTCTGTGCTGACAGCTCAGAGCCTGGAGCCTGCTTCAGATTCTTTGTCTCCCTCTTCCTCTGCTCTTCCCCCGCTCACACTCTCTCTCTCAAAAATAAACATTAAATGGGGCGCCTGGGTGGCGCAGTCGGTTAAGCGTCCGACTTCAGCCAGGTCACGATCTCGCGGTCTGTGAGTTCGAACCCCGCATCGGGCTCTGTGCTGACTGCTCAGAGCCTGGAGCCTGTTTCCGATTCTGTGTCTCCCTCTCTCTCTGACCCTCCCCCGTTCATGCTCTGTCTCTCTCTGTCCCAAAAATAAATAAACGTTGAAAAAAAAATTTTTTTTAAATAAACATTAAATTTTTTTTTAATTAATAAAAAATAAAAAAATAAGATGGAATAATTTCAGATAACTAAGTATTATGTGTAGGGGGCAGGGTGGCTAATTATGATGAAATGGTCAAGAAAGGTCTCACTGAAGAAGTGATATCTGAGCTGAGACTTATTGAACAATAGCCAACACTTAGTAAGCACTTACTATAAGTGAGACACTTCATATGATTTTTTCAATCTTCACAACACTAAGAGATATTTACTTTTATCATCCAATTTTTTACAGTTGAAGAAATGAAGGCACTAAGAAGTCACATAACTTCAAAGTAGGCAATTGGGTTTCACAACCCATGCCCCTAATAACTACACAATCTGATTCTACCCTGAATTTGATAAAAAGTAGCCAGCCATGCAGAGAAAATAGCATGTGCCAAGTTCAAAGGCCAGGAGGTGGGAATGAGCTTGGCATCATCAAGGAAACACGAGCATGGCCAGAAAGCAGAGTGGGAGAGAACTAGATTCTTCAAAAAAAACTAGATGACACTGATCTATGTTTTTAAAAGATCACTTTGGCTCTTGGGTAGAAAACCTTAGCCTTCTGCCTAACTCTGAGTTGGGTATAATTTACCCTTCTGCCGCGTCCCTTGGTAATAATTGCAATAATTCTGTTTTGGGGGCAAGTTATGATATGTGATCTATATCTTAATATATCATAATACTGAATTTGTTGATATGACCTTGAGCAAATCACTCTGAATAAAAATTTGTTATCTCATCCTGTTATCTTAAAGGGTCTTATGAGAAGTTATTCTAAGAAATACAAAGAGTCCAGGGGTACCTGGGTGGCTCAGTCGATTAAGTGTACGACTTTGGCTCAGATCATTATCTCATGGTTCGCGAGTTTGAGCCCCACATCAGGCTCTGTGCTGACAGCTCCGAGCCTGGAGCCTGCTTCAGATTCTGTGTCTCCCTCTTTCTCTGCCCCTCCCCTTCTCTCTCTCTCTCTCTCTCTCTCAAAAATAAATAAACACTTAAAAAATTAAAAAAAAAACAAAACAGAAGTACAAAGAGTTTAACTACCAGGTGGTACTTTATTGGAAACATTTAAAGGAATTTGACAATCTGCTTTAACTCCTAACCCAAATTCCCCCTTCACCACAAAAGGTTGCTTAAAATTGAAAGCACTATTTTGACAAGATGACTTGTTAACATTCCTTGCACTCTACTCATGCCCATAAACACTACAGCTTTCCTTACAATCCCTAATCCCTCCGTTACGGTGTTCAAATGCACTCCAATTTTTAAATGTGGAATTATATGCGTCTTAAGAGAAGGAATGATAGATGTTTAGAAGTCCACGTGTTATGTATATAAGACCTGAGTAAATTTAAATATTATCTGAATATATTTTGCGCATTCACCCCCAACATCATGTAACCCATCATGAGACAAGCTAGGAATTTTTTTTCCCCAAGTTAGGAATTCTGTCACTTCCACTTTTGCACCAAAAACATACTCCAGTAAGCCAGGATAACCTGACACATTTCCAGGCCACAAGACAGAAAATCTGCCATAGTTACCCTGTTCAGGTAGGAATAATCTGGAAAAAACTACAATTGACTATTGAACAAATGCGGGGGGCTTGGGGTACATCCCCTGCACAGTTGAAAATCCACATAAAACTGTGGACTTCCCAAACACTTAGCTATTAACAGCCTGCTAACGAGAAGCCTTCCTGATAAAACAGTTGATTAACACATATTTTGTGTACTATAGGTATTACATACTACACTCTCACAATAAGGTAAACTACAGAAAGTACTATGAAAATCATAAGGAAAATACATTTACAATACTATACTGTATTTATCAAAATAAACCCACATGTGAGTGGACTCGCACAGTACAACCCATGCTGTTTCAAGGGTCAACTCTAGTTATTTTTGAACATACTAACTTTGGAATGAAAAACGTGTTGAGACAAACCTCACCTAGGATGAAGACAGGCAGCAGTTGGGGGGAAGGAAAGACATTTACAGTACTGTGCTTTGTTTCCACACTACAATACAGCGTTTGAAGAGAAGCCCTATTTTCCAGTGCCAGAGCCTCATATCCTTAGGTTTCTGATGTACTCTCTCTCTCCCTATATATTAATATGCTCTCTCTTTATAAAAAGAGCCATGAATATCTTCCTGAACTCTTTAGCAAATATTTTTTAACAATGGAATTGAAATATCTTGTCATAGAAAAGAAAAAATCCAGACACTGCTGCAGTTTTTAGGAACATCCAAACACAGCAACCCTCACTCATGGAAAATGTAGCCTCAAGACTAGCATGTCTATGGATCAGGCAGAAAAGGCCAGGCTACAGCTCCTGGGCACCTACTGGTGTTACGATGAGGGAGTCGCAGAATAATGCACGTACCTATGATAGTACTGCAGCATTAGAGCTCAAACACCAGGGTATATTACCAGAGTTATATGATAATAACTCATCAGTTATTCTTCTGAATAATTATAAAAGCAAACTTAGTAAATGAATCTACTCTGGCAAGATCAGTTACCATACAAAAGCACTGCCTCATTACATTATGTTCATGGTATATGGTGCACAGCTTGTGTTTAAATATACATTGTTTTTAGCTAGTTTGCTTGTTTGTTTGTGAGGGGGGAGGGGCAGAGAGAGGGAGAAGTCCAAGCAGACTCTGTGCTGTCAGCACAGAGCCCGATGTGGGGCTTGATCTCATCAACTGTGAAAACATGACCTGAGCCGAAATCAAGAGCTGGATATTTAACCAACCAAGCCACCCAGGTGCCCCTAAAAATACATTTTTAGATTCTCACAGTTGTTGAAAGATTTCAATCAAGGTAGAATCTCTGGAAACATTATGAATCTCAGCAATTTAAATAAAAACACAAATGTTTCTGACACAGTAAAGTGTAAAACATAACTAAGAACAATATTAACTACAGAAAAGATACTTAGAGCTTTAAAATTAAGAAGGAGAGAGAGGAGACACAAAGAGATTCATTTCCCAAACAAGGCAAATAACAGAAGTGTTCTCCAAAGCACTTCAGGAGTTTCCATATTACAACTACATGTAAGAGCAATTATTGGGGAATTTATAAAATGCTAAGACACATAGCAGCAGCAGTCAGCAGTCAGCACAGCACATTTGAAGGCATCTGTGCAGGCAAAAAGCATGACGTGGGCAGCAAAAAAAGAAAAGGTAAGATGTACACCGGCATGAAAACCTTCAAATATCTTGTTGGTGACATATCTTAAAATAGCAAGGTTCTAAATCAAAGAGAAAGGAAGCACACTGATGATCTATATCTCAAAGACAAGAAAGCATCTGAATGTAACAACTCAGAAGTCTTAGATGGCATGAAAAGAATACAATGGGAAGAGAATTATGAGCATTTGTAAGTATCAGTGACTACCCATGAGCAGGAAGTAAAAGAACCTCACATGGACCATTGTGGCAGGCACTGGAGGTTGTTGCCCAATATCCACTTTCCCCTTCGTCCTTAGTAACACAATACCTTAGCTTTAGCTAAGTGCATGCCTTAATAAAGACTGCATGTCCCACCCTCTCCTGCAGCCAGGTACAGCCATGGGGCTGAATTCAACCCAATGGGACATGAGTAAAAGTATTAAGTGTGATTTCCAGGAAATGTCCTTAAAGAAACTGGGTACATTACTCTTTGGACCCTCCTCCTTCCTTCTGGCTGGAATGTGGATGAGGTGCTGAAGTGCAAGCAGCCATATTAGATCATGAGGAAGAAGTCACATGTTGTAAATGATAAGGCAACAAAAATAGAAAGGAAATGGTTCCCTGACATTGTAGAGCACCACAGCTGCCCTAGGTTGCCCATCACACAGTACTTCTTTTCCAAAAAAAATAATAAATTCATGTCATGTTTAAAGCCACTATTATTTTACTTTTGAGGGTCACAAATGGTTGAATATAATCCTAATACAGAATATGGTGCCGTAAGTAAAATGTTTCATGAGAAACAATATAACGTGTCAATGCTTATAAAACAGTAAGTGGTGAGCACTCAAAATTGCAGACTGAAAAGCTAATGATCATTCTTATGCAGTGGCAAAACACCTAGTTAAACCACTGCCTGACTATACTGGAATGCTATTGTTTTAAGGGAAACAGTAGGAAAAATTCAGAATGTCATATGTGTTGCCTGCTTCTAGAAACTTCCAACAAAATTATATCAGAGAGGTAAAACTCAGACTAGAGCTAATCAGTCAGTAAGCAGAGATATAAAGGAATATATCTATGCTTATACATCTCTTTCCTGTGGCCGGCAATCTAAGTTGACTAAAAGACTCTTACTTTCTCTTATAGAGTAGAAAGAGTGAACCACTGCACTTTGGAGTGCAGTGGCTGCCAAATGGAAATGAGACTGGAGCTCTACCATTCAAAGCCTATGAACCTACTTGATCATGGTATGTAATTTTTTTTAATGTATTGTTGGATTCGGTTTGCCAATATCTCGTTGAAGATTTTTGCATCTCTATTCATGGGATACTGGCCTGTAGTTCTTTTTTTGTGGTGTCTTTATCTGATTTTGATATCAGGGGGACACTGGCCTCACAGGATGAATCTGGAAGTTTTCCTTCCTCTTTTATTTTTTTGGAATAGCTTGAGAAAAATAGGTATTAACTCTTTAAATGTTTGGTAGAATTCACCTGGGAAGCCGTCTGGTCCTGGACTTTTGTTTTTTGGGAGTTTTTCATTACTGATTTGATTTCATTGCTGGTAATTGATCTGTTCACATATTCTATTTCTTCCTGCTTTAGTTTTGGTAGGTTACATGTTTCTAAGTATTTATCCATTTCTTCTAAGTGGTCCAATTTTTTGGCATATAGATTTTCATCATAATATTCTCTTATAATTGTTTGCTTTTCTGTGATGTCGGTCATTATTTCTCCTCTTTCACTAGTGACTTTCTTTATTGAGGTCCTTTCTCTCTCTCTCTCTTTTTTTTTTTTTTTTTTTTTGATGAGTCTAGTTAGAGGTTTATCAATTTTGTTAATCTTTTCAAAGAACTAGCTCTTGGTTTCACTGATCTGTGCTATTGTGTTTTTTAATTACTATATCATTTATTTCTGCTCTTATCTTTATTATTTCCTTCCTTTTGCTGGGTTTGGGTTTTGCTTGTTCTTCTTTTTCTAGCTCCTTTAGGTGTAAAGGTAAGTTGCTTACATGAGATTTTTCTTGCTTCTTGAGGTAGGCTTGTATTGTTACAAACTTCACTCTTAAAACCACTTTTGCTGCATTTCAAAGATATAGGACCACTGTGTTTTCTTTTTTCTTTTACAAGTTTTTATTTAAATTCCAGGGGAGCCTGGGTGGCACAGTTGGTTAAGCGTCCGACTTCAGCCAGGTCACGATCTCACGGTCTGTGAGTTCGAGCTCCGCATTGGGCTCTGGGCTGATGGCTCAGAGCCTGGAGCCTGGAGCCTGTTTCCGATTCTCCCTCTCTCTCTGCCCCTCCCCCGTTCATGCTCTGTCTCTCTCTGTCCCAAAAATAAATAAACGTTGAAAAAAGAAAGAAAGAAAGAAAGAAAGAAAGAAAGAAAGAAAGAAAGAAAGAAAGAAAGGAAGGAAGAAAGGAAGAAAGAAAGAAAAGTAAATTCTAGTTAGTGGGGCGCCTGGGTGGCTCAGTCGGTTAAGCGTCCGACTTCGGCTCAGGTCATGATCTCACGGTCTGTGAGTTTGAGCCCCGCGTCAGGCTCTGTGCTGACAGCTCAGAGCCTGGAGCCTGCTTCAGATTCTGTGTCTCCCTCTCTCTCTGACCCTCTCCCATTCATGCTCTGTCTCTCTCTGTCTCAAAAATAAAAATAAACATTGAAAAAAAATTTTTTTAATAAATAAATAAATAAATAAATTCTAGTTAGTTAACATGGGAACACTATGTTTTCATTTCCATTTGTTTCTATGTAATTTTTTATTTCTTCCTCTTTAAAATGTTTTATTTATTTTTGAGAGAGAAAGAGAGAACACACAAGTGGGGGAGGGGCAGAGAGAGAGGGAGACAAAGGATCCAAAGCAGGCTCTGTGCTGACAGCAGTAAGCCCACATGGGGCTCGAACTCACAAACCATGAGATCATGACCTGAGCTGAAGTCAGGGGCTCAGTTCAACCAACTGAGCCACCCAAGCGCCCCTGATTTCTTTGATTTCTTGGTTGTCCATCTCATTGTTTAGTAAAATGTTGTTTAACCTCTGTGTATTTGTGCTCTTTCCAGATTTCATCTTGTGCTTGATTTCTAGTTTCATAGCCTTGTGGTCAGGAAACATGCATAGTATGACTTCGATTATTTTTAATTTGCTAAGACTTGTTTTGTGGTTCAATATGTGATCTATTCTGGAGAGTGTTCCGTGTGCATTTGCTTTATTCTCAGGATGCAAGGGTGGTTCAGTATTTGTAAAATAATCAACATGATACATCACATCAATAAGATAAAGGCTAAAAACCACATATGATCATTTCAATAGATGCAAAAAAGCACTGGACAAAGTACCATATCCATTCATAAAAAAAAAAAAAAAAGAAACCCTCTGCAAAGTAGGTCTAGAGGGAATATACCCCAACGCAAAGGTATTATTTGAAAAATCCACAGCTAATATCATACTCAATAGTGAAAAACAGAGCTTTTCCCCTAAGGTCAGGAAGTCAGAAACAAGACAAGGATGTCCACTTTCACAACTTTTATTCAACATACTACTGGAAGTGATGGCCACAGTAATCAGACAATACAAAGAAATAAAAGGCACCCAAATTGGTAAGGAAGAAGTAAAACATTCACTATTTGTAGATGACATACTATATATAGAATACGCTAACGACTCCACCAAAAAGCTACTGGAACTGATAAGTGAATTCAGTTAAGGTCGTGGGATACAAAATCAATATACAGAAATCTGTTGTATTCCTAAACACTGTTAATGAATCATTAAGAAAATGATCCCACTTATAATTACACCAAAAACAATAAAATATTTAGGAATAAACTTAACCAAAGAGTGAAAGACTTGTACTCTGAAAACTATAAAACGCTGATGAAAGAAACTCAAGATGATGCAAAGAAATGGAAAAACATCCCATCCTCATGGATTGGAAGAATATTGTTAAAATGTCTATACCACCCAAAGCAATCTAAAGATTTAACACAATCCTCATCAAAATGCCAACATTATTTTTCACAGACTAGAACAAATAATCCAAAAATTTGTATGGAACCACAAAAAAAACTTGAATAGCCAGAGGAATCTTGAAAAACAAAACTGGAGGTATCACAATTCCGGATTCCAAGTTATATTACAAAGTGATAGTAATTAAAACAGTATGGTATGGGCACAAAACATACAGAGATCAACAGAATAGAATAGAAAATCCAGAAATAAACCCATGATTATATGGTCAACTAATCTTCAACAAAGGAGCAATGAATATAAAATGGAAAAAAGACAGTCTCTTCAGCAAATGGTGTTGGAAAAATTGGACAGATACATGCAAAAGAATAAAACTGGACCATTTTCTTTCACCATACACAAAAATAAGCTCAAAACAGATTAAATACCTAAATGTAAGACCTGAAACCATAAAAATTCTTGAAGACAACACGGGAAGCAATTTCTCTGACACTGGCCATACCAACATTTTTCTGGATACGTTTCCTGAGGCAAGAGAAATAAAAGCAAAAATAAACTATTGGGACTAAATCAAAATAAAAACCTTCTGCACAGAAAAGGAAACAATCTACAAAATTAAAAGACAACCTGCTGAATGGGAGAAAATATATGCAAATGGCATCTCCAATAAGGGGTTCATATCCAGAATATATAAAGAACTTATGCAACTCAACACCGCCAAATCCCCAAATAATCCAATTAAAAATGGGCAGAAGACATGAAAAGACAGATCTCCAAAGACAACATACAGACAGCCAACAGACACATGAAAGGATGCTCAACATCACGCATCATCAGGGAAATCCAAATCAAACTACAATGAGGTATCACCCCACACCTGTCAAAATGGCTACAATAAAAAACACAAGGAACAACAAGTACTAGTGAGGATGTCTAGAAAAAGGAAACTCTTGCACTGTTCGTGGGAACACCAACTGGTCAACTGCTGTGGAAAAGAGTATGGAGGTTCCTCAAAATTTTAAAAATAGAACTACCCTACAATTCAGTAATTGCACTACTGGGTATCTACCCACTCATTCAATGGGATACATGCATCCCTATGTTTCTAGTAGCATTATTTACAATAGCCAAGATAAGGAAGCAGCTCAAGTGTCCATCAATTGATGAGTGCATAAAGAAAATGTGGTATATACCTACAATGGAATGTCATTCAGCCATAAATAAGAATGAAATCCTTCCATCATAAATATTGAGAACAGAGGGTTACGGGAGGGGGTGTAGGAGGGGGGATGGGCTAAATAGGTAAGGGGCATTAAGGAATCTACTCCTGAAATCATTGTTGTACTATATGCTAACTAATTTGGATGTAAATTTAAAAAAAGAAAATTAAAGAAAAAAAGAAAAGTAGCTTCTTCAATGTCACTTGTCAGGTTGAGAAAGTTTTACTATTCTTACTTTGCTGAGAGTTATCATGAATAAACTTTGAATTTTGTTAAAAAAAAAAAAAAGAATGAAATCCTTCCATATGCAACAACATGAAAAGAGCTAGAGAATACAATGCTAAGCAAAAGAAGTCCATCAGTGAAAGACAAACACCATATGATCTCATTCATATGTGGAATTTAAGAAACAAAACAAATGTGGGACACCTGGGTGGCTCAGTCGGTTCAGCATCTGACTCTTGGTTTTTGGCTCAGGTCATGATCTCACAGTTTGTGAATTCAAGTCCCACATCTGGCTCTGTGCTGACAGCACAGAGCCTGCTTGAGATTCTCTCTCTCCCTCTCTCTCTGCCCTTCCCCTGCTCATGCTCGCTCGCTCTCTCTCTCTCTCTCTCTCTCTCTCTCTCAATAAATAAATAAATAAACTTAAAAAAATGAACAAAGGAAAAAAAAGAGAGAGATAAAAAGAGAGAGGGAGACAAACCAAGAAACAGATTCTAAACTATAGAGAACAAACTAATGGTTACCAAGGGGAAGTGAATGGGGGAATAAATGATACAGGTGACAGAGATAAAAAAGAATAAAAGGAAAAAGAAAGGCTATGAATTTAACTAACAAAACAGAAGTACTGGGGGGAGGGTGTTCCTTAGGGTAGCCTTCTCACACAAGACAACTGTTTCAGAGAGCCTCACTGTAATTGCCATTAAGCTAAGAAGGGGCAGAGACCAGTGAGGCACAGAGGTAAATAAATTAAAAACCAGAGTCACCAGGCTTAAAAACAATGCTTAATTCAAAAATCTATTCCTCCGCCAGAACAAAAAGTCTTCAAATTTCCTACACAGTAACATTTAATAATTGCTGTGGACTTCAAAAAAAATTTTTTTAATGTCTGTTTATTTTTGAGAGAGAGGGACAGAGTGCAAGCAGGGGAGGGGCAGAGAGAGAGAGAGAGAGAGAGAGAGAGAGAGAGACTGAATCTGAAGCAGGTTCCAGGCTCTGTGCTGACAGGAGACAGTTCAACGCAGGGCTCGAACTCACGAACCACAAGATCATGATCTGAAGTCAGACACTTAATCGACTGAGTCACCAGAGCCCCTGCTATGGACTTTTGTATGTTACTAATTCTCCCCTTTTCTGAACAGTAATTTTTTATTGCTATCATCCTATTTCTATTACACCTACTGTACACTAATTGCTTTGGGAATAGTTATCTTATCAGAAGACTGCCCATTACTCAGACATCCTGAACTCTGAGCTGAATGCAGAAACTAAATGAAATACTGGAGTAGTCTCTCTTGGGATGAGGTGAATATGTCACATGTATGTAAAGACGGGTAGGCATGAACATTAGAAAAACCAAAGGGGTGAACTATGGTAAAAAAATAAAACCCTCATTATATCCCCAAATCCACTCTTCTTTTCTTTCTTATCAGTAAAAACACAAGCAAAAGGCAACCCAAATTAAAGGCCAAAATTCCCAGACTCCCTTGAAACTAGGAGTAATCATATGATTACGTATCATATGATAACATTCTGGCCAATGGGCTGTGAGGAAAAGTATCATATACAACCTCTAGGAAGTACGGTTAAAGGGAGTAGAAGCATGTCTGCAGCCCTTCTTCCTTCACCCGACCTGGAATACAGAGTACATAACTGGAGCTTGAGTGGCTATTTCAGATTATAAGGTAGAAAATGCATGCTGAGGATAGAGCAAAAGAAACTATCCCTGAGGAAGCCCAACCTTTGGATTTACAACTCTTACAAAGATCATGGGGCACCTGGGTGGCTCAGTTGGTTAAGTGTCTGACTTCGGCTCAGGTATGGCCTCAGGGTTCATGAATTCGAGCCCCACGTTGGGTTCTGTGCTGACAGCTCTGAGCCTGGAGCCTGCTTCGGATTTTGTCTCCCTCTCTCTCTGCCCCTCCTCTGTTCATTCTCTCTCTCTCTCTCAAAAATAAATAAACATTAAAAAAAAAAAAAAAACAAATATTACAAAGATCTTAAATCAGCTGTTTCAAGTATGTCCAAAGAACTAAAGAAAACCATATCGGGGCACCTGGGTGGCTCAGTCAGTTAAGCATCCAACTTCTGCTCAGGTCATGATCTCACAGTTCACGGGTTCAAGCCCCACATTGGGCTCTTTGCTGTCAGTGCAGAATCTACTTCAGATCCTCTGTCCCCCTCTCTCTCTGCCCTTCCCCTGCTTGCTCTCTCTCTCAAAAATAAACATTTTTTAAAATATTAAAAAAATAAAAGAAACATATCTAAAAAAAAGTAGGGGTGCCTGGGTGGCTCAGTTAGTTAAGCGTCCAACTCTTGATTTCAGCTCAGGTCATGATACATGGTTGTGAGATCGAGCTATGCATTGGGTTCTGCACTGAGCATGGAGTCTGTTTGGGATTCTCTCTCTCTCTTCCTCTCTGCCCTTCCCTGCTTGCACTCTCCCTCTCTCAAAATAAATAAACATTATGGGGCATCTGGGTGGCTCAGTTGATTAAGCATCCAATTTAGGCTCAGGTTATGATCTCACAGTTTGGGAGATTGAGCCCCATGCTGGGCTCTGTGCTGACAGCTCAGAACCTGTAGCCTGCTTCAGACTGTGTTTCTCTCTCTCTCTGCCCCTCCCCCACTCATGCTCTGTCTCTCTCTCTCTCTCAAAAATAAACACTAAAAATGTTTTTTAAATAAACATTTAAAAGAAACTAAAGGAAAGTAAGGGAAGAAAGTCTCATCAAATAGAGAGTATCAATAAAAAGGCAGAAATTACTTAAAAAAAAAAAAAAAGAACCAAATTCTGACAAAGTAGAATGACTAAAATGAAACATTCACTAGAGGGGTTCAAGCAGATTTGAACATACATACTGGACACCTGGGTGGCTCAGACGGTTAAGGGTCCAACTCTTGACTTCAGCTCAGGTCATGATCTCACAGTTTGTGAGATCAAGCCCCACACTGGGCTCTGTGCTGACAGCACAGAGACTGCTTGGGATTCTCTCTCTCTCTCCCTCTCCCTCTCCCTCTCCCTCTCCCTCTCCCTCTCTCTCTCTCTCGCTCTCTCAAAATAAACTAAAAAAACAAACCAAAATAAAGCAGATTTGAGCATACATATTAAAAAAAAGTCATAAACTTGAAGATCAATCAAGATTACCCAATCCGAGAAAATGAAAGACAAAAGACTAAAGAAAAATGATACTGTCCCTCAGAGATCTATGGGACACCACCAAGAATACCAACATATGCATAATGGGAGTTCCAGGGGAAGAGGAGAAAAAGAAAGGGCAGAAATAATATTTGAGAAAATAATAGCTGAAAACTTCTCAAAACTTCTTTAACAAAAAACATTAATTCATACATTTAAGGTGAGTAAACTCCATGTAAGGTAAACTACAAAAGATCCACACATAGACACATCATAATCAAACTACAGAAAAACAAGAATGAGGGGCACCTAGGTGCTCAGTTAAGCATCTGACTCTTGATACCAGCTCAGGTCGTGCTCTCTCTGCTGTGGGACTAAGCCCTGTGCTGGCCTCCTTCCTGAGTGGAGCCTGCTAGGGATTCTCTCTCTCCCTCACTCTCTGCTCCTCCCCTGCTTGTTCATTCTCTCTCTCTCTCTCTCTCTCTCTCTCTCTCTCTCTCTCTCTCTCTCAGAATAAACTTTAAAAAAAAAAAAAAGACAAGAAATGAAATTTTGAAAGTGGCAAGAAAAAGGTGACTCATTATGTACAAGGATTCTCAATACAATTAACAGCTTACTTCTCATCAGAAACCAGAGAAGCCAGAAAGCAGTGGGATGACATATTCAAAGTTCTGAAACAAAACAGCCTGGCAACCGAGGATTCTGTATCAAGCAAAACTATCCTTCAAAACATGAAGGAAAAATTAAGACCTTCTGAGACAAACAAAATTGAGAGAATTTGTTGCTAGCATATCTGCCTTACAATAAATACTAAAAGTGTTTTAAGACATGGGCACCTGGGTGGCTCAGTCAGATAAGCATCCAACTCTTGATTTTAGTTCAGGTTATGATCTTGCAGTTCATGGGATCAACTGGGCTCTGTGCTGACAGCATGAGGCCTGCTTGGGATTCTCTCCCCCTCTTTCTCTGCCCCTACCCTACTCATTCTCTCTCTCTCTCAAAATAAAAAAATAAACTTAAAAAAAAAGTTTAAAAGTGTTTAAGACACTAAAGAGTAACTCAAATCCACATGAAGAAATAAACAACACTGACAAAGGCAACTACATGCATAAACAGAAAAGACAATATAAATTGATTTTTCTTTTTTCCCGTCTGAAAAGACAACTGCATAAAGAATTATAAATCTGAGTTGATAAGTACATAAAGTATAAAAATGTAATTTGTGTCAATAACAGCATAGGAAGGAGGGGAACAGAGTTATACAGGAGCAAAGTTGTTGTATACTACTTAGTTAGTTAGTATTAATCCCAACCAGAGTGTTACAATATGTAAATGATAGAGTTCCACTCCTGGGATCTCAGGAGTGGACACACTCTCCTGGAAAACAAGCAAAGCTGGCGAAAATTATTTAAAAAAAAAATTTTTTTTTAAGTCTCTGAAAATGGTCCTAAAGGCATACAGTAAATAGACACGTAGATTCAAAATAATTTACTACACTCAGTAATAATTTACTAAAACTCAGAACATCTGTAGCATTTGAGCCATGATCCACTCCATAGCTCAGCTTCATGGAACCTTCACTCCAGATGGGTGTTACTATGAAGGCATTCCTTCTCTCCTCAGCTCCCAATCAATCACCAGAAGGAGCAGGCCACCAGCATTTCTCATCTCCTACAACTTCAAGGTGAAGAGGCTAAATTCCTGGTAAGTGGGACCAGAAGATCATAGGCTCTTCCTCCACCCAGCCCTCATTCATAGAACAGAGGCTGTATCCAAGGTGCAGTAGTCTGGGAATACTGGTGCCCTGATAGTATCCTCCCTGGCTCATAAGGCAAAAGTTCCATGCCAAGAAGACCAAAAGTAATCACCCTGGCCAACAGCCAGACTAATAACTCAGAGATTTTGTCCAGCAGGAGAGATAGTCCATAAGAAAAGAAAGTTCCTGGGACACCTGGATAGCTCAATCGGTTAAGCATCCGACTCTTGATTCTGGCTCAGATTTTGATCTCATGGTTTATGAGTCTGAGTCCCACATCACATTCTGCACTGACAGTGGGGAGCCTGCTTGAGATTCTCTCTCTTTCCTTCTCTCTCTGCCCCTCCCTCCCCCTCTCCCTCTCTCTTTCAAAATAAATAAAAATAAACTTGAAAAAAAGCAAATGTTTAAAAAAAAAAAAAAAAAAGAAAGAAAGTTCCTGGGGCACCTGGCTGGCTCAGTCAGTAGAGCATGTGACTCCTGATCTCAAGGTTGTGAGTCTGAGCCCCACATTGGGTGTAGCGATTACTTAAGAGAAGAGAAGAGAAGAGAAGAGAAGAGAAGAGAAGAGAAGAGAAGAGAAGAGAAGAGAAGAGAAGAGAAGTTCCAATCCTCTTCCCAAAGGAATGGACTTTATTTGAGACAGACTGTAAAGAAATTCAGGCCTAAAGGGATTCCCAAAAAAACAGCTCCTCTTAATCAGGAGCAACAAGCTGAACTGTAGTCCAGGTAGTTCACTCGTAAGAACCAGGGAAAGAGACAACTGAGAGCCTCTTTAGGGTCAGAACAAACCTTTGGCCTAAAAAATTATCCCAGCCCAACTAGATCAGACTGATAAACAATTAATGCCAAGACAATTCAATGGGAGAAAGAATAATCTTTTCAACAAATGGTGCTGGACAACTAGATATCCACATGAAAACAACAAAGTTGAACCCCCACCTCATGCTATATAAAACATTAAATCGGGGCGCCTGGGTGGCGCAGTTGGTTAAGCGTCCGACTTCAGCCAGGTCACGATCTCGCGGTCCGTGAGTTCAAGCCCCGTGTCGGGCTCTGGGCTGATGGCTCAGAGCCTGGAGCCTGTTTCCAATTCTGTGTCTCCCTCTCTCTCTGCCCCTCCCCCATTCATGCTCTGTCTCTCTCTGTCCCAAAAATAAATAAACGTTGAAAAAAAAAATTTATAAAAACGTTAACTCAAAATGGATCAAAAATTTAAATAAAAGAGTTAAAAATAAAAAATTCTTATAAGAAAAAATTCTTATAAGAAAAATTTCTTATAAGAAAACTTGTCTAATTGACCCTCAATTAGACAAGTTTCTTAGCTATAATACCCAAAGTAAAACCGAAGGAAAAAAAGTTGACAAACTGAACTATCAAAATTTTAAATTTTTTTTTTCAACGTTTATTTATTTTTGGGACAGAGAGAGACAGAGCATGAACGGGGGAGGGGCAGAGAGAGAGGGAGACACAGAATCGGAAACAGGCTCCAGGCTCTGAGCCATCAGCCCAGAGCCCGACGTGGGGCTTGAACTCATGGACCGCGAGATCGTGACCTGGCTGAAGTCGGACGCTTAACCGACTGCACCACCCAGGCGCCCCTGAACTATCAAAATTTTAAAAATGTGTGCATCAAATGATACGCTCAAGAAATAAAAATGAAAACCTACAAGAATGGGAGAAAATTTCTACAAAGTATATATCTAATTAGGTATTAATACCTAGAATATATAAAGAACTCTGTAACTCAACAATGAAAGACAATCCAATTTAATAATGGGCAAACAATTTGATTATACACTTCCCACAGAAAGTATACAAATAGCCAACAAACACATAAAAAGATGTTCAACATCATCAGTCATTAGGGAATATGAAATAACCACCATATACTACTGTCTAGTGGTGAGATACTACTTCACACCCACTGGGATAGCTAGAACCAAAGGACAGATTATAAGAACGTGGAGAAACTGAAAATGTATGAAATCGTATTTTATGATTCCATTCATATGAAAGTATAGAATAGGGAAATCTGTCAAAAGTAAATTGGTGGTTCTTTGTTTGGAAAGGGGGATGTGGGGGAGAGATCGGGAGATTGTGGTAACTAAATGTTACAGGTTTCTTTTGAGGTGATGAAAATGTTCTAAAATTGACTGTGGTAGTGATTGCACATATCTGTGAATATCCCAAAAACCAGTGAACTGTACACTTAAAGTGGGTGACTTGTATGGCATTTTAATTATATCTCAATAAAGCTGTTAAAAAAAAGGGGGGGGAATGACATAGTTTCTACAACATGGATGAACTTTGAGAACAATACATTTCTACATCTCTAAATGGCCTTGAAGGCATATAGCAAATAAAGAATTTATTCAAGAGAATCTACTAAAATTCATTTATATGGAATAACACAGAACAGGAAAACCCACAGAGTCACAAAGTAGATTAGTGGTTGCCTGGTGCTGGGAGGATGGGGGCGGGGGATGGGTAATAAATGCCAACAAGCATGGGGCTTCTTTCTGGGGTGAGGAAAATGTTCTGGAACTGGACAGTAGTAACAGCTGCACAACCTTGTAAAATGATAAAAAACCACTGAATTGTACACTTTTAAAAGATTTATGTGTATGCATGATTTATATCTCAATTTTTTAAAAAAACATGTATACTAGAGGGTTCAAATTTCATAAAAATTTTTATTGCTGCATCAAGGACATGTGAAGTGAAACCACTTTTTTCGTTCACTGTAAGTGCATGGTGGTTAAAAAAAAATGCAACATCTGAGTGCAGTTTGGTGCCACTCCCTCAAATCATGCTAAGGTGCCAGCTGTCTTACCCACCATTGCTTCTGCATCATCAGTGCAAATATGAACTCAGTAAAATGAACAATAACATCCTAGAATTATTATAAAAATAGTTTTGAACTTGTGACTCCCTGAAGGTGAATCAGGGACTCCCACCAGTCTGTCTGAAAAATCCATTTTGTGAACCCCTGGACTATATGCTTCTAGAGAGAGGGAACACATCTTAAATTTACACACAAGTAAGCACAAGTGAGTCAGAAAAGCAGCATGGGACTTTTTGTCAGGCAGACTTGGGTTCAAATTCTACAATTCCCATTTGAGTTATAAGAGCTTAAATTCTCTATGCCTAACGTTTCCTATGTTATAAAATAAGAATACCCAACTAGCAGAATTACTGTGTGGATGAATGAGATGAAGAACTAAAGTAATCTGAGACCATGTGAAATATAACAGGTGTTCAATAAATGTTACTTCCCTTCTCCATTTTGTTCCCAACCAGCTAGTACAGTTCCTTGAACAAAGAAGATGCTCAACTGCTCAATAAATACTGGTGGAATTTAATTAGTTACCTCATACAGATCTATGTTAAGTCAAAGTTCTCAGATGACGTTTAAATGCTTGATTTAGGGGCACCTGGGTGGCTCAGTCAGTTAAGCGGCCCACTCTTGATTTCAGCTCAGGTCATGCTCCCAAAGTCATGGGATCAAGCCCTGAGTCAGGCTCCATGCTGAGCATGGAGACTGCTCTTAAGATTCTCTCTCTCCCTCTGCCCCTCTTCCCCACTCATGCACTCTCATTCTCTTTAAAAAAAAAAATAGTAATAATAACAATAAAATGCTTGATTTAGATACTTTGAGACGTGCTCAAGTATTTTTCACAAATATATTGTATTCACTTTAGGGTAAACTGAAAAAGTATTCCTCTTTAAAATTAGTCCAATTTTTAAAATTATTTGCTTTCCAGAGGAGTAGCAATAAAATGGTAGTCACTACTCCACAACCACTGATTAGAAAACATTTTTATGGCCTACCACTCAACTATTTGAAATTCAAGTGATACAATCTGTGGTAACTTTATTAAGCCATTACGGTGAAGAAGAGAAAAAGTACTTCAGTCAAAGAGCCTGATTTTACATGCCTACACTACTACTTACGAGGCTATATGACTTTAGCTTACTAATCCTCAAGGGGATAATAACTCTCAAAGAGTTACCATGAGGATTAGAGAATACATGAGAAGTACTCATACCAACGCCAACACAGAGAAATCAACAAATATTATTTTTAAGCAATTTTTTCTAATTTATATTTATTATAATCCATTGATATTCTTTAGTATCATTCTTATATAGCACCCTGGCAACATGTATAGACGTAATTTTTAAAAAACGGAAAAAGGGGCACCTGGATGGCTCAGTAGGTTGAGCATCCGACTTCGGCTCAGCACAGAGCCCACTTTGGATCTTCTGTCCCCCTCAGTCTCTGCACCTCCCCTACTAGCACTCTCTCAAAAATAAATATACATTTTTAAAAATTAATTACTTAAGAAGAAACAAAGTACCCTGATAAGTTATGGATCTCAGTAACTTTTGGGTGAATGCTGATAAACCTTTTATAGTATAAAAGTTTCCCACTTATATCATAAACTTACTTTCCCACCTTTCAATGGGATAATCCAAGAGATTCTAAATGATGGTATTAATCTGGAACCCTTAGATTACTCCTTTAAGAAGAGAACTATGCTTCCAAGTCAGGCTTTGGCTTCAACTTCAGATTATTCCAAAAATGGGTTTGAGGAGATTACACAAATTTTCCATGCACGCCAACAGATCCCTACCTTCAATGTGTCAAGTGTATCTTTAAAAATACAAAATACTGGGGAAAAAAACTCCAATATAACATTCAACTAGACTGGTTTGTTTTCTGCCACCATTAAAGTTATAATGAAAATGAACAGAATACTACAGCTGAGAAGCCCAAGCATTCCTGACAAGAGTATGTATCCAAATTGAAGGACTTGATTTCGGAGTGTGAAAGAGAACATCTTTAAAGAATGCTGTGTACATAGCAGATATTAGCCATTTTAGTTGCTAATGACTAAATGCAGCAAAATGACTACATAAATAAAATACCACCTTGGCCCCAAATATGGCATATTTATAGAAACACTTCTAAGCATCTCCAGGGTACTACTTATTTCTGACATGCCTTCAAAAGCTAGATAGAAAAAGAAAGAGCAGACACAGAGAAAACAATCCCTGTTCAATCTAAAACTGATTTCTTTACATTACAGCCCTGAAAAACTCCTCAGAGTTCATGATCTTTTAATAGTGCTACTCGCCCCCTACATACCCTAGCTCAGATACACTGCTTTCTACTGGGTGTTGTATACCCAGTATAAATTTGACAATACACTATATTTAAAAAACAAAAAACAAAAAAACATTGCTCTAAAGGAGCCAAGAATATACACAATGGGAAAAGAACAGACATGCAAAAGCATGAACCTGGACCAGTATCTTACACCACACACACAAATTTACTCAAAATGGATTAAAGACTTGAATGGAAGACTTGAAATCTAAAACTCCTAGAAGAAAACATAGGCAGTAAACTCCTTGACATCAGCCTTGGAGATGATTTTTTGGATTTTGACAGCAAAAGCAAATGCAATAAAAGCAAAAATAAATGAGTGGAACTACATCAAATGACAAAGCTTCTGCACAGCAAAGAAAACCATCAACAAAACAAAAAGGCAACCTACTGAAAGGGAGAAAATCATTGCAAATCATATATCTTACAAGGGGGTTAATAACCAAGATATATAAAGATTTCAATCAACTCAATAGTTACAAAATAAATAAATAAAATAAAAAATCTGGACTAAAATATGGGCATTGGATCTGAATAGACATTTTTCCAAAAAGGACATATAGCAGGCCAAGAGGTACATTTAAAAATGTGCAGGGGCGCCTGGGTGGCGCAGTCGGTTAAGCGTCCGACTTCAGCCAGGTCACGATCTCGCGGTCCGTGAGTTCGAGCCCCGCGTCAGGCTCTGGGCTGATGGCTCAGAGCCTGGAGCCTGTTTCCGATTCTGTGTCTCCCTCTCTCTCTGCCCCTCCCCCGTTCATGCTCTGTCTCTCTCTGTCCCCAAAATAAATAAACGTTGAAAAAAAAATTTTAAAAATGTGCAATATCTACAAGCAACATAATGGCAATAAATTCAAATCTTTCCGTACTCACTCTGAAGGTCAATGGACTAAATGCTCCAATCAAAAGACACAGGGTAACAAAATGGATAAGAAAACAAGATCTATCAATATGCTGCTTACAAGAGACCCACTTTAGACCTAAAGACACTTTCAGATTGAAAGTAAAGGGATGGAGAACTACCTATCATGTTAATGATCACCAAAAGAAAGCCGGCATAGCCATACTTATATCAGACAATCTAGACTTTAAAATAAAGACTGTATCAAGAGATGAAGAAGGGCATTATATCATAAGTAAGGGGTCTATCCACCAAGAAGATCTAGCAATTGTAAACATTTATGCTCCAAATGTGGAAGGAAGCACCCAGATATATAAATCAATTAATCACAAACAGAAAGAAACTCATTGATAATAATACCACAACAGTAGGGGACTTCAACACCCCACTTACAACAATGGACAGATCATCTAATAAGAAAATCACTAGGAAACAATGGCTTTGAATGACACACTGGACCAGATGGACTTAACAGATATACTCAGAACATTTCATCCTAAAGCCGCGGAATATACATTCTTCTCCAGCGTACATGGAACGTTCTCCAGAATAGACCACATACTGGGACACAAATCAGACCTCAGCAAGTACAAAAAGATCGAGATCATACCATGCATATTTTCAGACCACAACGCTATGAAACTCAAAAGCAACCACAAGACAAAAATGTGGAAAGGTAACAAATACTTGGAGACTAAAGAACATCCTACTAAAGAATGAATGGGCTAACCAAGAAGTTAAAGAGGAAATTAAAAAGTACATGGAAGCCAATGAAAATGATAACGCCACAACCCAAAATCTCTGGGACGCAGCAAAGGCAGTCATAAGAGGGAAGTACGTAACAATCCAGGCCTTCCTAAAGAAGGAAGAATGGTCTCAGATACACAACCTAACCTTACACCTTAAAGGACCGGAAAAAGAACAGCAAATAAAACCCAAAAACAGCAGAAGCCAAGAAATAATAAGGATGAGAGCAGAAATTAATGCTATCGAAACCAAAACCAAAACCAAAAACAAAAACAAAAAAAAAACAACAACAAAAACCCAGCAGAACAGATCAATGAAACCAGAAGCTGGTTCTTTGAAGAATTAACAAAATTGATAAACCACTAGCCAGTTTGATCAAAAAGAAAAAGGAAAGGACCCAAATAAATAAAATCAAGAATGAAAGAGGAGAGATCACAGCCAACACAGCAGAAATAAAAACAACAATAAGAGAATATTATGAGCAATTATATGCCGATAAAATGGGCAATCTGGAAGAAATGGACAAATTCCTAGAAACATACACACTACCAAAACTGAAACGGGAAGAAATAGAAAATTTGAAAAGACCCATAACCAGTAAAGAAACCGAATTAGTAATCAAAAATCTCCCCAAAACAAGAGTCCAGGGCCAGACGGCTTTCCAGGGGAATTCTACCAAACATTTGAGGAAGAGTTAACACCTATTCTCTTGAAGCTGTTCCAGAAAATAGAAATGAAAGGAAAACTTCCAAACTCTTTCTATGAAGCCAGCATTACCTTGATTCCAAAATCAGACAGAGACCCCACTAAAAAGGAGAACTAGACCAATTTCCCTGATGAACATGGATGTAAAAATCTTCAACAAGATATTAGCCAACTGGATCCAACAATACATTAAAAAACTTACTCACCACAACCAAGTAGGATTTATACCTGGGATGCAAGACTGGTTCAATATCCGCAAAACAATCAATGTGATTCATCACATCAATAAAAGAAAGGACAAGAACCAGATGCAGAGAAAGCATTTGACAAAATACTTTTCTTGATAAAAACCCTCCAGAAAGTAGAGATAGGAGGATCATACCTCAAGATCATAAAAGTCATATACAAAAGACCCTACACTAATACCATCCACGATGGGGAAAAACTGAGAGCTTTCTGCCTACAGTCAGGAACAAGACAGGGATGTCCACTCTTGTCACTGTTATTCAACATGGTATTGGAAGTCTTAGCCTCAGCAATCAGACCACAAAGAAATAAAAAGCATCCAAATCAGCCAGGAGGAGGTCAAACTTTCGCTCTTTGCAGATGACATGATACTCTATATGGAAAACCCAGAAGATTCCACCAAGAAACTGCTAGAACTGATCCAAGAATTCAGCAAAGTTGTAGGATATAAAATCAATGCACAGAAATCGGTTGCATTCCTATACCCCAATAATGAAGCAACAGAAAGAGAAATCAAGGAATCGATCCCATTTACAGTTGCACCAAAAACCATAAAATACCTAGGGATAAATCTAACCAAAGAGGTGAAAAATCTATACACTGAAAACTATAGAAAGCTTATAAGAGAAATTGAAGAAGACACACACACACACACACACACACACACACACACACACACACACACAAAAGGAAAAACATTCCATGCTCCTGGGTAGGAAGAACAAATACTGTTAAAATGTCAATACTACCCAAAGCAATCTACATATTCAATGCAATCCCTATCAAAATAACACCAGCATTCTTCACAGAGCTAGAACAAATAATCCTAAAATTTGTATGGAACCAGAAAAGACCCCGAATAGCCAAAGCAATCTTGAAAAAGAAAACCAAAGCAGGAGGCATCAAATCCCAGACTTCAAGCTGTATTACAAAGCTGTAATCATCAAGACAGTATGGCACTGGCACAAAAAGACATTCAGATCAATGGAACAGAACAGAGAACCCAGAAATGGACCCACAAACGCTTGGCCAGCTAATCTTTGACAAAGCAGGAAAGAATATCCAATGGAATAAAGACAGTCTTTTCAGCAAGTGGTGCTGGGAAAACTGGACAGCGACATGCATAAGAATGAACCTGGACCACTTTCTTACACCATACACAAAAAGAAGCTCAGAATGGATGAAAGACCTAAATGTAAGACAGGAAGCCATCAAAATCCTCGAGGAGAAAGCAGGCAAAACTTATTTGACCTCAGCCACAGCAACTTCTTACTCAACTCGTCTCCAGAGGCAAGGGAAACAAAAGCAAAAATGAACTATTGGGACCTCATCAAAATAAAAAGCTTCTGCACAGCAAAGGACACAATCAGCAAAACTAAAAGGCAACCAACAGAATGGGAGAAGATATTGCAAATGACATATCAGATAAAGGGTTAGTATCCAAAATCTATAAAGAACTTATCAAACTCAACACCCAAAAAACAAATAATCCAGTGAAGAAATGGGCAAAAGACATGAATAGACACTTCTCCAAAGAAGACATACAGATGGCCAACCGGCACATGAAAAAATGCTCCACATCACTCATCATCAGGGAAATACAAATCAAAACCATAGTGAGATACCACCTCACACCTGTCAGAATGGCTAACATCAACAACTCAGGCAACAACAGATGTTGGTGAGGATGGGGAGAAAGAGGATATCTCTTGCACTGCTGGTGGGAATGCAAACTGGTGCAGCCACTCTGGAAAACAGTATGGGGGGTCCTCAAAAAATTAAAAATAGAACTACCTATGACCCAGAAATTACACTACTAGGTATTTATCCAAGGGATACAGGTATGCTGTTTCAAAGGGACACATGCACCCCCATGTTTAAAGCAGCACTATCAACAATAGCCAAAGTATGGGAAGAGCCCAAATGCTCATTGATGGATGAATGGATAAAGAAGATGTGGTATACATATATACAATGAAGTACTACTTGGCAATGAAGAAGAATGAAATCTTGCCATTTGCAACTACGTGGATGGACCTAGAGGGTATTATGCTAAGAGAAACTAGTCAGAGAAAGACAAATATCATATTACTTCACTCATATGAGGACTTTAAGACACAGAACAGATTAACACAAGGGAAGGGAAGCAAAAATAATATAAAAACAGGGAGGGGGACAAAACAGAAGAGACTCATAAATATGGAGAACAGACTGAGGGTTGCTGGAGGGGCTGTGGGACGGGGGAGGGGCTAAATGGGTAAGGGGCACTAAGGACTCTACTCCTGAAACCATTGTTGCACTATATGCTAACTAATTTGGATGCAAATTTAAAAAATTTTTTTCATTAAAAAAATGTGCAATATCACTTATCAGAGAAATGCAAATCAGAACCACAATGAGATATAACTTCACACTGTTAGAATGGCTATTATTAAAAAGGCAAGGGGAAGGCACCTGGATGGCTCAGTCAGTTGAGTGTCTGCCTCTTGATTTCAGCTCAGGTCATGATCCCACTGTCATGGGATCAAGCCCTATGTCGGGCTCGGCACTGAGTGTGAAGCCTGCTTAAGACTGTCTCCCTCTCTCTCTCTCCCCTCCCCCCCAGCTTGTGTTCTATCTAAAATAAAATAATAATAGGGGCGCCTGGGTGGCTCAGTTGGTTAAGCGTCTGACTTCGTTCGGCTCAGGTCATGATCTCAGTGTTTGTGGGTTTGAGCCCCGCATCGGGCTCTGTGCTGACAGCTCAGAGCCTGGAGCCTGCTTTGGATTCTGTGTCTCCCTCTCTCTCTCTCTGCCCCTCCCCGGCTTGCACTCTGTCTCTCTCTCTCTCTCAAAAATAAACATCAAAAAAATTTTTTAACAACAACAACAACAAGTGTTGGTGACGATGTGGAGAAAATCCTCCACTTTGTGTGGAGTACCCAACAGTACCCAAAACCTATTTTGGGTACTGTTGGTGCAAATGTAAACTGGTGCAGTCACTAGGAAAAACAGTATGGAGGTTCCTCAAAAAATTAAAAATAGAACTACCATATGACCCAACAATTCTACTTCTGGGTATTTATCCAAAAGTGAAAGCACTAACTCAAAAAGATACATCATGCCCATGTTCACTGCAGCATTATGTGTAATAGCCAAGACAAAGAAACACCTAAGTGTCCAACAATGAATAAACAGATAAAAGAAAATGTGATACATACACACAAATAGTATCCAGCCATAAAAAAAGAATGAAATCTTGCCATCTGCAACAACAAGGATGGACTTTGAGGGCATTATGCTAAGTAAAATAAGACAGAGAAAGACAAATATCATATGATCTCACTTATATGTGGAAACTAAAATTCTTTTTAATTTTTGGAAGGAGTTCATAGGTACAGAGAAAAATTGGTGACTGCAAGAGGTGGGAGGTGGGCCAAATGAGTGAGTCAAAAGTACGAACTTCCAGTTATAAAATATATTAAGTCATAGGATATAATGCACAGCGTGGTGACTACAGTTATAAATACTGTATTGTATATTTGAAAGTTACTAAGAAAGTAAATCTTCAAAGTTCTCATCACAAGAAAAAATACTAACTATGCATGGTCATGGATGTTATCTAGACTTACTGTGATCACTTTGAAATATATGCAAATTTTGACTCATTATGTTGTGCACCTGAAACTAATATAATGCTGTTTAAAAAACAACAAAACCACTGCTCTAGAGGGAAGTCTAACTTGAAAGCTCAGTCTAAAATATAAAACTCAATCATTTCTTGGGGAAAAAAGGAAACTAGGAAGGGAACATTCCATAGTAAACAGAAGAGATCCTAGTAACATCCTTTCCTCTAAGAATGACAGAAAGGAAACTGATATTATTAGGGAGAGCGTCCAGAGCCAAGACTGCTCTTTAAAAAATAAATACTAAGGAATTCCCAAGTATTATAAACACATGTATATCTTGTGCTCTCTGAGATTTATTTAAGGTGAGTAGCTAAAATAATTATCATCATCTATCCCTCATTCCACTGTTCAGTTCTAAAAAGTTCTACTCCAAGCAGCTCTTCAAAAAGCGCACTTCCATATGGTAATTTATAATTTATACTTTATTATCAACAATGTGTTTATTAAATATAATATTAATAACAATACAGTAAATGCAAAAACACCTGAGGAAAAATATGTGAGCCGATTGGTTTCTTAAAAACCAATGTCATATGATGTTTTCACTTTTCTTTTTTCACTTTTAAAGGTTATGAAAGAATTTAAAATACGGAGAAGTGAAGTGACATAAGCCAAATAAAACAATTATAACATACTGCCATTTTTGCTTTAGTTTTTTTTTTTTTTTTTATCAAATAGAAAGCTGCAAGTCAGTTGGTTTCCCACTGTCCTCTCTCTCCCTTCAGAAGTAAAAATCCTACTGAATTTAGTGTATCTTCTTCTAATCCACGGGTTTTTTAAAATTAATTTTACAGCATATATATGAATCCATAGACAACACAGTATTGCTTTGTTTTTAACATTCATGAGTGGTATCACATTCAACTTTTTGTAATTTGTTTTTTCTCAACATAGTGTTTCTAGGATATGTAGACATACGTAAACGGTGGCTTGTCCATTCTGACTATGTTATAGTAACAGATTGCATTAAAATGCTAGTACTGGCACGCCTGGATAGCTCAGTCGGTTAGGCAACTGACTTCAGCTCAGGTCATGATCTCACAGTCTGTGAGTTCGAGCCCTGTGTCGGGCTCTGTGCTGACAGCTCGGAGCCTGGAGCCTGCTTTGGATTCTGTGTCCCCCTCTCTCTCTGCCCCTCCCCTGTTCATGCTCTGTTTCTCTGTGTCTCAAAAATAAATAAAAACATTAAAAAAAATTTTTTAATAAAAAAGTAAAAACTAAATAAAATGCTACTGCTTACTTATCCATTCCTCTACAGTTGGATAGTTTCCAAATTTTTCCTATTATAAATATAACTGAAATAAAAATGCTAGTACATGTTTCCTTTTGCATAAATCCTCCCCTGTACGATATATAGACTTCACAAAATCTTGCCAAAATTTTACATCCTTCAACAGCATATTATGGTTTCTCTTTCCCACAGCCTTGTGGATCTAATCAGTACTATTAGACTTTATGAAATTTGCACAAGTGGAAGTGTTTGAAATAGTATCTCATTATTTGAGAATGACCCAATTTTTATAGTTTTATTCGACAAATGGGCTCTTTGTAACATTTCTATTTCTAGATTATTCATATATGCAATATATAACATTCCTTTCTTGTGTTCACCCATAAAGTCCATATACTATAGAATTTTAAATTTCACAATCTTTCAACAAAACAAAAATTTTTATGATTTTCAAGTTGGCATAAGTCTTTAGGGAAGTGATGATATGGAGTATCTTCAATAAAGGCATCCTACTGTCAGAATTTCATAAGTTCTGAAGCTCCTGGCTGGCTCAGTCAGTAGGGCATACAACTCTTGATCTCAGGGTTCTGAGTTCAAGTCCCACTCTGGGTGTAGAGATTACTTAAAACTTAAAATCATTAAAAAAAAATCATATTGTTCTACTCAGCAAAAGAGGTTAATATCTTTTTTTTTTTAATGCTTATTTATTTTTGAGAGAGAAAGAGAGATCATAAGTAGGAGAGGAGCAGAGAGAGAGGGGGAGACAGAGAATCCCAAGCAGGCTCCACATTGTCAGCTCAGAGTCCTACCCGGGGCTCAAACTCAGAACCATGGCTCAAATTCACAAACTGTGAGATCATGACTTGAGCTGAAGTAGGATGCTCAACCGGCTGAGCCACCCAGGCACCAGTGGTCCTTTCTTTTTTAAATAACAGCTTTCTTAGGATATAATTCACATACCATTAATTCAACTTTTTAAAATATACAACTCAGTGGTTTTTAGTATATTCACAAAGTTCTACCACTAATTCCAGAACACCCCAAAAAGAAACTCCATACCTATTAGTAGTCACACTCTCCCATTTTCCCCTCTTCCAGTCCCCACCCACCACTCATCTGCTTCCTGTAGAAAAATTCATCAATTTATTCTTGGGCATAGTCTAAAAAACTTCCTTAGGTCATTTCCTTCAATTCAGTCACAGAATCAAACTTTTAACTGTTACACACACTCACTCACACACATCCTTCTTTACTGTGGAAGGCAATATAACTTAGACTCCCTTAGGAAAAGGCACAATTTGTTCACATATCAGAAGTAAATCTACCTAACAACATGAATACCATTAGCTCCTTTGATATTATAATTATACTTGCCCAAAATTCAGTTCAATATGTTATACAGCCACACAGTATGCATATCATCATTCTTTCTTCTGAAAAAGGCTGATGGTAATCGGGCCATGAGTACAAAGGGGTGAGCTAAACACAATGCCCTTAGTTAAGCACTGCAATGCTAAGCGCCTCACTGAACTGAAGCAGCTAACATTTTAGGGCACATGTTCTATCTCTTTTACCCAGTGAGGTAAAAAGCCCTTAATAAATAGTGCTGTGAAAGAGCCTGGAGAGTCTAAGGGCAAATGAACAATGCTCCATGATTCAAATACCTGAGCCTTCTTTTGCCAATTTTCATAAGATTTTAACATGTGCTCCCAATAACCTGAAAGAAAACATAGTCACAGGACAGCTCACTAGCATCTCAGAAAAAGAGCTACCGTGTTTACTGAAGAACGAAATGTGTAATAAGGAAACCACAGTTCCCTATGTGATATCAGGGACCCAACTCACAAACAAGGCAGCCATAACTTTGGTAATCTTACCTTTTCTGGTGCTAAAATCTCCTGCAAACTGCCTTGGGATGAAACAGGAGGGTTTCCAACCCTCAAAGTAATGAATTCCTCAGCTTTACCTCTGGCTGAATTACACACACTCAAGGCACAAAACATAATACAAAGAGAATGCAGCGAGAAAATAGTCTTGCAACCCAAGGAGAGCATAGTAAAGCAGAGCCCGAAAAACTAAGTGGATCATACAATCGTGACCACAGAGCATTTCACAGAAAGGGACTACACAGGAAGGGTAGGACTACTTACCTACATTTTTCCACTCCATGATGCTATATAATCATTTGTCATCTGCATAGCACTTTACGTGCCCAGACTATTTTATAATCACAATTCTGGAATTACCTATCACAATAATTGAGTTTGAGAGATTAAAATTTCTTTTCCTCGGGGTCCCTAGGTGCCTCAGTCGGTTAAGCATACAACTCTTGATGTCAGATCAGGTCATGAGTCCAGGGTTATGGGATCAAGCCCCAAGTCAGGCTCCCCACTGAGCATGGAACCTGATTAAGATTCTCTCTCTCTCTCCCTCTGCCCCCTCCCCCACTCATGCACGCATGCATGCGTTCTAATTCAATAAATAAATAAATAAATAAATAAATAAATAAATAAATAAATAAATAAAATTTATTTTCCTTTCTCTAGGCATTCAGATTACAAGAGATAGCAGAAAAATCAAGGTGGCAAAGTAGAGAAAGAAGACTCTTCCTCTGTCTCAAAACCCTGTCAAAAAGATGCCAGAACTGCTGAATTTTAGGGTCTGAGGAAACCTAGAGTATTCAATGACTTCAGATAATGAAGAAACTAAAGTTCGAAAGAGTTATAAGCAATTGCCTCAATGTCACCAAATTAATTAGTGGCAAAGCCAAGAAGGGAACCCTGGCCTCCTGACTCCCGGTCAGCATTTCCATACTCCCATATTCCTTGTCTGAAAATAAATAATAAGGTAGGTGGCGAAGATTCTGGGCTGTTTGGTTCAACACACTATCTTGTCTTTTGTCTTTTGTTTGTTTGTTTATTTAAGTAGTCTCTATACCCAACGTGGGGCTCGAACTCACAACCTTCAGATTGAGAGTAGCAGGCTCTTCAATCTTTTAAAATGCCAAATCTTTCTTCATATTGGCTTGCCAAAAAAAAAGTTTACAACAAAATCCAGAACAGCTATCATTTCTGCCAATCTGAAAGGAAGATTATTAGTTGAATAAAACAGGCCAGGTGATGCACTGGAATTAAAATGAATACAACAGGATTGAGGATAGCAAAGGACACAGAAATGAGAAGATTCTATTTAGGCCTCAATACTAATGAGCAAGAGAGTTCCATAATATAACTTGTTCTAAATATCTGAGGTCAATGATTACTACTGTAACTTTTAAATTTTTATTAAGGGGCACCTGGGTGGCTCAGTCAGTTAAACGCCCAACTTTGGCTCAGGTCATGATCTCACACTTTGTGGGTTCAAGCCCCATATCGGGCTCAGTGCTTACAGCTCAGAGCCTGGAGCCTACTTCAGATTCTGTGTCTCCCTCTCTCTCTGCCCCTACCCCACTTCTGCTCTGTCTCTGTCTCTCTCTGTCTCTCTGTCTCTGTCTCTCTCTCTCTGTCTCTCTCTCTCTGTCTCTCTCAAAAATAGGTAATAAACATTTTTTAAAAGTTTTAAATTTTTATTAAAACATTATATAAACTTTTTTTAATCACATAGGCTAGGGGTGCCTGAGTGGCTCAGTTGGTTAAGCATCTGGACTCTTGATTTAGCTCAGGTCGTGATCTCATGGTTCATGGGGGCGAGCCCCGAGTCAGGCTCCTCGCTGACAGTGTGAAGTCTGTTTGGGATTCTCTCTCTCTGCCCCTCCTTTGCGTGCACTTCTCCTTTGTTCTTAAAATAAATAAATAAACTTAAAAAAAAAAATCACATAGGCCACACTTGTAACAAAAAACAACAGTCAGTAGGATACTATGATAGAAATAACATTTTTAAACCATCATTCAAACAGCAGAAAGGAAGACAGAGCTGAGTGGGACCAAAACATGGGAAGAAACCAGGAGTGCAATTAGGATGCTATCAGAAGTCCAAGAGAGACGTGAAGGTGGCTTAATCAAGGGCAGTAGTGGAGCACATAGTCAGAAATAGTCAGGCTTGGTTATTTCTGGGATGTAGAGATGGTTCAACATATGCAAAGCAATTAATTCGATGGACTACATTTACAGAATGAAGGATAAAAACCACATGATCATCTCAATAGATGCAGAAAAAAGCATTTGATAAAATCCAACACTCTTTCATGATAAAAACTCCTGACTAACCAAGAATACAAGGAAATTACCTCAACATAACAAATGCCATACACAAAAAGGCCATCATACTCAACAGTAAAATACTGAAGCCTTTCCAGTAAGATCATGAACAAAGTAAGGATGCCCACTCTCATTACTTCTACTTAACATACTGGAAGTCCAAGCCAAAGCAATTAGGCAAGAGGAAATAAACAGCATCCAAATCAGAAAGGAAGAAGCAAAACTTGTCCCTATGTGCAGACATGTGATTTTTTGTTGTTGTTGTTTATTTACTGACTTTGAGAGAGGGAGGGAGGGAGGGAGAGAAAGAGAGTATGAGCAAGGGAGGAGCAGAGAGAGAGGATCCCAAGCAGGCTCCATGCCACCAGCGCAGAGCCTAACTTGGGGCTCAAAACCCGTGAACCATGAGATCTTGACCTGAGCTGAAATCAAGAATCAGATGCTTAACCAACTGAGCCACCCAGGCACCCCAACATAACACGATCTTATAAATAGAAAATCCCAAGACTCTAAAAAAAAAAAAATACTGTTAAAACTAGTAAATGGGGGGTGGGGGGCGGTGCCTGGATGGCTCAGTGGGTAAAGCATCAGACTCTTAATCTCAGCTCAGTCTTGATCTCAGTGTCATTAGTTCAAAGCTTTCGTTGGGCTCTGTGCTAGACTGGCATGAAGCCTACTTTAAAAAAAAAAAAAAAAAAAAAAGAACTAACAAATTCAGTAAAGTTGCAGGATACAAAATCAACATATACTGGAGCACCTGGGTGACTCAGTTGGTTAAGTGCCCAACTTGAGATCGAGCCCCATGTTGGGTTCCTCACTGGGCATGGAGCCTGCTTAAGATTCTCTCCCTCTCCCTTTGCCCTTACCCTGCTCATATGCACGTGCTCACTCTCTCTCAAAAAAAATGAATAAAAAACAAACAAAAAAACAAAACAAAATCAACATATATTAACAAATGATGTAAGAAGGAAATTAGTGGGGTACCTGGGTGGCTCAGTTGGTTAAACGTCTGACTTCAGCTCAGGTCATGATCTCACGGTTCATAAGATCAAGCCCTGCGTCAGGCTCTGTTCTGACAGCTCAGAGCCTGGAGCCTGTTTCAAAATCTGTGTCTCCCTCTCTCTCTCTGCCCCACCCCTGCTCACCCTCGGTCTCTATCAAAAATAAACATTAAAAAATAAATTAAAAAGGAAATTAGTAAAAGAATCCCACTTATGACAACATCAGAAATAAAATACTAAGGAATAAATTTAACTAAGGAGGTGAAAGACTTGTTCACTGGAAACTATAAAATCTTGAAAGAAATTAAAGACACAAATGAATGCAAAGCTATCCATGTTTGTGAACTGGAATACTTAATACAATTAAAATGACTTAATATTGTTAAAATGTCCATACTACTGAACTCAATAACAGATTCAATGCAACTGCTACCAAAATCCCAATGGTATTCCTCAAAAACAGAAAAAAACAATCCTGGGGCGCCTGGGTGGCGCAGTCGGTTAAGCGTCTGACTTCAGCCAGGTCACGATCTCGCGGTCCGTGAGTTCGAGCCCCGCATCGGGCTCTGGGCTGATGGCTCAGAGCCTGGAGCCTGTTTCCGATTCTGTGTCTCCCTCTCTCTCTGCCCCTCCCCCGTTCATGCTCTGTCTCTCTCTGTCCCCCCAAAAAAATAAACGTTGAACAAAAAAAAGATTACATGTTAAAGTAATTTAAAAAAAAGAAAAAAAAATCCTAATATCCATATAAAACACAAAAAACCCCAAACAGCCAAAACAATCTTGAAAAAGAACAAAGCTAGAAACGTTGTATTTCCTGATTTCAAGAAAACTAAATATCCACTTGCAAAAGGATGAATTTGGACCCTTATCTTACATCATACATAAAAATCAAATCAAAATGGATTAAAGACTTAAATGTAAAACCTGAAACTGTAAAACTCCTAGAAGAAAACATAGGAGAAAGCTCCATGACATTAGTCTTGGCAATGACTTCACACATATAATATAAAAAGCCTAGGTAACAAAAGGAAAAACAGATCAATGGGACTATACCAAACTAAAAAGGTCCTGTACAGGGGTGCCTGGGTAGCTTGGTCAGTTAGGCAGTTAAGCATTGGGCTCTCAGTTTTAGCTCAGGTCATTATCTCATGGTCTTAGGGGTTTGAGCCCTGAGTTGGTCTCTGCACTGTCAGCGTGGAGCCTGCTTGGGATTCTCTCTCTCACCCTCTCTCTGTGCCCCTCTCCCACTCACGATGTTTCTGTCTCTCTCAAAATAAAAAAACTTAAAAAAAAACAATAAAAAGCTTCTGTAAAGCAAAGGAAACAATAGGGGGGAAAAGGCAAGCTACAGAATGAGAATAAAATATTTCTAAACAACATATCTGATAAGGGGTGAATGTCCAAAATATATTAGAAACTCCTACCACTCAATAGCAAATAAAACTAATAACCTAATTTAAAAATAGGCAAAGGACGGGGGCGCCTGGGTGGCTCAGTCAGTTAAGCGTCCAACTTCAGCTCAGGTCATGATTCACGGTTCGTGAGTTCGAGCCCTGCATCGGGCTCTGTGCTTACAGCTCAGAGCCTGGAGCCTGCTCTGGATTCTGTGTCTCCCTCTCACTCTGCCCCTCCCCCGCTCGCACTCTGTCTCTCTCTCTCTCTCTCTTCTCTCTCTCCCAAAAATAAACACTAAAAAAAAAAAAAAAAATTTTTTTTTAATTAAAAAAAAAAAAAAAAGGCAAAGGACTTAATATACAATTCTCCAAAGAAGAATAGCCAACAGGTAAATGAAAAAATGCTCCAGGGATGCCTGGGTGGCTCAGTCAGTTAAGTGTCCAACTATTGATTTCAGCTCAGGTCATGATCTCACCATGAGATCAAGCCCCAAGTCAGGCTCCATTCTGAGCATAGAGCCTACTTGGGATTCTGTCCCTACCTCTCTCCCTCTGCCCCTCCCTCTCCCTCTGCCCCTCTCTCCTTTGTGCATGCTCATGTTCCCTCTTTCCAAAAATAAAAATAAATAAAAATTAAAAATTAAAAGCAAGGAAGGAAGGAAGGAAAAAGAAAGGAAGGAGGGAAAGAAAGAGAAAGAAAAATGCTCCATACAAACGGGGAACAGGTAAATGAAAAAATGTCCAATGTCACTAATTATCAGGGAAATGCAAATCAAAACCACAGTTATCACCTCATATCTGTTAGGATGTCTATTATCAAGCAAATAAAAGACAACAAATGTTAGCAAGGATGATAGCAAGAGAAACTGGAACACTTGTACACTGTTGGCAGGAATGCAAAATGGTAACCATCATGAAAAATGGCATGGAATTTCCTCAAAAAAATTAAAAATAAAACTACCGTATGATCCAGCAATCCCACTTCTGGGTATTTTTCCAAAATAATTGAAGTCAGGATTTCAAAGATGTGGTAGCATTACCAAATCAATGCAGTACTGTTCACAAAAGGCAAGGTGTGGAAACAACCTAATAGATCAATGGATAAAAAATTTTGGTATATACATACAATGGAATATTATTTGACTTGAAAAAGAAAATCTTATATAAATATGCAACAACACAGATGAACCTTGAAGACACTATGCTAAGGAAAATAAACCAGTCACAGAAGGACAAATGCCACATGATTCCAGTTATGTGAGGTATCTAAACTGTCAAACTCGGGCACCTGACTGGCTCATTCAGAAGAGCATGTGACTCTTGATCTCAGGGTCATGAGTTCGAGCCCCACACTGAATGTAGACATTATTTAAAAAAATAAATAAATAACCTTGAAAAAATTGTCAAACTCACAGAAGAATAGAATGGTGGTTGCCAGGGACTAGGGAGAAGATTAAAGAGGAAGTTGCTAATCAATGGGTATAAAATTTCAGTTATGCAAGATGCGTAAGTTCTAGAAAGCTACGTACAACACTGTGTATATAGATAACATTACTGTACTGTACACTTAATCTGTTAGAGGGTGAATCGCATCTTAAGTGTTCTTATCATAATAAATCTTAAAAAAGAAAACTATCAATCACATTTGGAATATATTTTAAACCTTAGGCTAGTATCTCATGAACATATATCCTAAAGCAGTATTTTTCAAATTGCAATTTATAACACACTGGTCACATAATCAAATTAATAGACCAAGATTAACATTTTGCAATTAAATAAAACCGAAATTATCAGATTGTGCCACATGCAGTTAAGTGTTTTATTTCATAAAACTTTTGTTTCAGGTATCCATATACTTATCCATATAATTAGGTGCTAAAATAGAATGTCTATAATTATGAGTCATAGCCAAAAATGTTTGAGAAACACTGCCTGAAAGCTGAGAATACTTATCTTTCCTAAAATCTTTGTCAAAGTCCTACATTAGGCTCAAGTGAAACAAGCTACAACAAGTTTAATTACATTCCTTAATAGAATCTTATTGATCTGCCAAAAAAAATGCATCATTTGGTCTTCTGGGGGAAAAAACGGTAACAGTACAAACAATATTCAAGCGTTGTTGGAGTGCCAAGCACAAATTACGTTATTTCTACCCATCATGGAGATAGAAGACTACTAAAGAAATATAATGCTTAACTTTCTTTAACCATTAAACAATTTTAACCATTCAATTACTCCTAATTTTAGGGATTAAATACCACCAATGCACATTCATAATAGAAACACTTTCTGAATTTTCAGGGAAATACCTTACTCTCCCAAATGGGAAAAAATGGCCTAATTCTCCTTTAAGAATAGAGTATATACTACAGCTCTGAAATATTCTTTCAAAAAACTTCCTGCCTTCAGCAATAATAATCTTTTTTTAATAACTAAGATAAAATAAAACTGTACCTACCAATTCACCAAGCCCTCAGGTTCAAGTATCTCAGTCTCTCAACAATGCTACTGGCATTTTGGGTGGATAATTCTTTGTTTTATTATCCTTGGTCACTGACCACTAAATGCCAGTGGTGTGTCTCCTCCCTCCCCAGAGTCACTGCAACAACCAAGTACTTTTCCAAATACCCTCTGAAGATTCCGTACCTCTGTCATTAAGCACCACTGAAAAATTTGGCCGATACTCTCCTTAGATCAACTGATGGCCACATAAATGAACTATGGCCTCCAACACAGGGCAGAGATGTCAGCCCAGTGCCTTGAACTTAACTATTTCCAAGGTAGCATTAAGATCATATGATCTGAAGTAGAGAGAATACTTACCATTTTTTCCTAGCACAAGGCAGTCCCTGGGGGTTATTTTTAAAATGGTATGCAGCAAATGTAAACATCCAAGAAAAAAAAAGGTTAACATATGGATTCTACAAGTGTTCTTAGTTAGAAGTGTATCCACATTTTCCCCAAGTTTCGTGAAGAAAGGATAGGACAGAGAGAATTATAGAAGAAATGTGTAAGATTATTTCCTTTAACAAAGTCTACAAGTACATTTATATGTTTATGTACTACACGTATAGGGCACAGATTTAAGGAAAAAGTCACTGAGTAATTAATACGTGACAAGTTTTGTCAGACTGAAAAGACTATACCACACTTACTAAAGATCTGTGACCAGAAACAGTGGCAAATGCTCATTCGATCCATGCGGTGAGTTTATGAGGGTATTATTATTCCCCTTATTACACAGAGAAGAATACTGAGGTACAGAGAGGTTAAATAACCTGTTCAAGATCACCTAATGATTAAAGGGCTGAGCCAGGGTTCAAACCCAGATTAGTTCCAGAGCTCTCATGAAGAGCTGCATGGTTTCAAGGCACACAAAAAAAGACTGGAGAAGGAGATTTTAAAAGCAGGAAAAGAATTTGTCTGAAAACTATGAAAAATATTAATACTCCACTTAAGTGCAACTATGAAAGGTTATCAGCAAAAATTCCTATGACCCAAAAAAACTTCATTTTCATCCCAAGGCTCTACAGCAATCATTTAAACTCTGCACTTATAAAAGTTCACATTACAAAGAAGCTCAAATCAAATGAACTGCGAACTCCATTTCATACATATTGCCTTGCACATAATACTCAACTTTTAAACACTGTTAGCCAATTTTGTGTGTTGCTTAATACGCACTTCTACTGTGACAACCACACAGCACTTCTGCACAAGAGATATAAAAAAAAAAATCGGTATTACTCTAATCAATTATATATTACAAAGGGAAAAAGGCACCTATATAATTGGTAAATCTGGCAGACAGGAACTAACCAAATGTGAGTTTTAACATCACCATTAAGGGGCGCCTGGGTGGCGCAGTCGGTTAAGCGTCCGACTTCAGCCAGGTCACGATCTCGCGGTCCGGGAGTTCGAGCCCCGCGTCAGGCTCTGGGCTGATGGCTCGGAGCCTGGAGCCTGTTTCCGATTCTGTGTCTCCCTCTCTCTCTGCCCCTCCCCCGTTCATGCTCTGTCTCTCTCTGTCCCCCAAAAATAAATAAACGTTGAAAAAAAAAAATTTAACATCACCATTAATGAAACTACCATCGTGGGCCTCCTGATGTTTAGCAGTAAGAAAGACAAAACATCCTGTCCACAATATTTATCCTGAAGCTACTCAAGAGGAAACAGATAAATTGAAATTGAATGGTAGTTTACAAAGCAACTCATCTCTCAAAATGTCAATGTCATGGAAGACACCGCTCCCTTCCTAAAACAGCATTTTAGGAACTGTTTTAGGGTAAGAGACAGTACAACTAAAGGCACTGTAATTCTTAACTGAATTCTAGATTCCAAAGCTTTAAAATAAGGTATAAAGGACATTATCAGGACTACAGAAATATATAATATAGACTGTGTATTAGAGGACAATATACAACATACCAATACTAAAGTTCCTGAATGTAACAGCTACACTATGGTGGTATAGAAGCAATCTCCTTACTCTTTGGAAATAAATGCTGAGATATTTAGGAGTAAAGTGTCATGATATCTGCAAGTGATCCTTAAATGTTTCAGCAAAATTTCATATGTGTGCATGTATGTATGTACGTGTGTGTGTGCAAACAGAACACAAAAATGTGGCAGCATGTTCAAAATTGATAAATCTAGTCAAACGGGTATATGGGTGACCACAGTATCAGTCTTTAAACTATTCTCAAGGCTTAAATGTTATCAAAATAGGGGTGTCTGGGTGGCTCAGTCAGTTAAGCATCCGACTTTGGCTCAGGTCATGATCTTGCAGTTCATGGGTTCAGGCTACACGTCGGGCTCTGTGCTGACGGCATGGAGCCTGGATCCTGCTTCGGATTCTGGGTCTCCCTGTCTCTCTGTCTCTCCCCTGCTCATGTTCTGTCTGTCTGTCTCTCTCTCTCTCCCTCTCTCTCAAAAATAAATAAACATTAAAAAAAATTTTTTTAATGTTATCAAAATAAAAGTTTGGGGCGGAAAACAGTCCAAGACACAAAACTCAGGAATCTTAATGTGAGTATTACCTAAAGGATTACGGAAGAGTAACAGGATCATTCTCTTTGGTAAAAGTAGGAAAAGAATAGAGAAATGAATCACGAAGCAGAAGTCATGGAGCAGGATAGGAATTCAGACCACTGTGACTCAAACCTCTGTCTTCCCTTCCTTATAACCCCAAGAACAAGCATATTTTTGGCAGGAACCTCAACACTACCAGTTCTGCAGTAAAAGCTCTGCGTGCAGAAAAAATGAATGTTCGTTCACTCATCCAGCAACACTTATCAAATATCTAAGTGTCAAACTCCATGGCAGCAGCATAGCAGTGTAAATAAGAACACAGGCTCTGGACTCAGAATGTGCAGGTTCAAATACCAGCTCTTCCAAATTCCAGCTCTACCATTTGCTATTTGCACAACTTTCAGCAAATGACTAAATTTCTCTGTGCTTTGCTATCTTCATTTTTAAAGGGAAGACAAGAACAGTGCCTAATATAAAGGGCTGTTGTAAAGATTACATGACATAACAAATGTAAAGTGATAGAGTATTGCCTGGCATTTAGATATTAAACAACCCACTAGATCCTAGCTACTTTTCTGTGTTATCGTTAGGCCTAGAGATACAGAGTAAAGAAGATATGGTGCCTTCCTTCAGGTTTTTGCAGTCTACCTGGGAAAAAAAAAAGAATCAACATCCAGAGAACAGCATGATAAGCATTATGGTAAAGGTGGTAAAGGTATTGTAAGAGCCGAGAAAAGGAGTATTTGAATTAAACAAAGGTAATAAAGTCAACCACAAATGGGTCCAGAGCTGATTTCTAAAGAGTAACTAGTTATTTCCCATGCAAAGAAAATGATTAACCATTCGAGACAATGATAGAAGCATGAAAATCTTAATGGGAAAAAGCATGATATCAGTTGAGGTTAAGTGAACAAGAATGAAAAGTATGGCAGGAAAAATGTAAAGGCAGGCAGGAGCCAGATCATAAATAGACTGTGTGATAGGCTGACTTTGGACTTTTTCCTGAAAGCTATGAGGAGCGACTGAAAACACAGAAGTAGAGATATGAAGTGATTAAATCTCCATGTCAGAAAGATAACTTGGATAGCAAAGTCAAAGGCAAATTAAAGAGGTGGTAAGTCCAGTTAGAATTCTACTGCAGTAAGACAGAGGGATAAAAATATATAGGCTTCAACCCTCAGGTATATACCTAAGAAACAGGAAAACATGCATCCACACAAAAACTTGTACACAAATGGTCATAGTGGCATTATTCATAATAGCCAAAGAATAGAAGCAACCCAAATGACCACTAACTGATACATGGATTTCGAAAATGTGGTTTATCCATACAATGGAATATTATCCATCCTTAAAAAGGAATGAAGTACTGATAAATGCTACAACTCATGGATGAACCTTGAAAACATTACGCTAAGTGAAAGAAGGCAATAACAAAAGAGTACATACTGTAGGATTCCATTTATATGAAATGTCTAGAACAGGCAAACCCATAGAGACAGGAAGCTCTAGAGGGAAGCCAGCTGCTTTATCATGACAACACTCAAGCAGTCCAATGTAGAGGTCAATCTGGTAAGAAACTTGGGCCTCCAGCCAATAGCCAGTGAGAAACTGAGGCCTTCTGCCACAGCCGTGTGAATAAGCCATCTTAGAAACCGATCCTCCAGTCCCAGTCAAGCCTTCAGATGACCAGAGCCCTAGCAAATCCGAGCACAACCTCAGAGTCAGAATCACTTAGTTAAGCTGCTCCCAGATTCCTGAGCCACAGAGACTGTATGAGATAATGTTTATTATTATTTTAAATTGCTGAGTTTTAGGATAGTTTGCTATGTTGAAATTGATAACAAATATACCAAAAACTTTTCAAAGTTCAGGGCGCCGGGCCAGCTCAGTCAGTACAGCGTGTGACTCTTGATCTCAGGGTTGTAAGTTCGAGCCCCATACTGAGTTCAGAGATTACTTAAAAATAAAATCTTAAAAAAAAAAAAAAAAGTTTAAAAGTTCAGATGTACTAGAGTATTTATCTACCTTATTTAAAGCATCTGAACACTCATGTACAGAGCAGATGTCTCCAAATTAGCAAATATCTCATCTATATACACAAAGAGAAATAAACAGGTAAATGATTTCCTTTAAAAACAAGTAACAGGGATGCCTAGGTGGCTCAGTCAGTTGAGTGCCCAACTCTTGATTTTGACTCAGGTCGTAGGATCAAGCCCCACGTCAGGCTCTGTGCTGAGAATGGAGCCTGCTTAAGATTCTCTCTCTCTCCCTCTGCCCCTCTCTCCTGCTCATCCTCTAAAAAAATAAAAATAATTTAAAAAAAAAAGAAATAAAAATAAAAACAAATACCAAATAACAAATGGAGTGAAAAGGAAACGAAAAATAATACAAGAGCTTTTACTGAAAGGCCTGAAGCATTACAGAATAGTCTTTCAAGGAAAAAATAAATAACACTTCATATAAAAGCTAAAGCCCTTCTTTTCAAGAAAGATTACACTTTTGGATGCCTGGGTGGCTTAGTCAGTTGAGCATCCGACTTCAGTTCAGGCCATGATCTCACGGTTTGTGAGTTCAAGCCCCATATCAGGTTTGCTGCTGCAGTACAGAGCCTGCTTTGGATCCTCTGTTCCCCTCTCTCTGCCCTTCCCCTGCTTGTGCTCTCTTTCCCAAAAATAAAACATTAAAAAAAAAAAAAAGAAAAGAAACAAAAAGTAAAGAAAGGTTACACTTTTAAAAAGTGGTAAGAAAATAGAAGAAAAGTGACAAAAGGGTTGTATGTTTCACCTGTAATAAGCAACTAATATAAAAATAAAGGGAAAATAAACAATGGGAAACTTTGTAGGAAAAAGATTAAATCTGATGCAGAACTTAACAAAATCTGTAGATGATGTCAAGCTAAAAAGTAGTGTTTACAAGGGATCTTCTGGGGGAGCTGGAAATGTAACACTGGAATCTAATAAGGATTGCATAACTCTACAAATTTAATAAAAATCATTGACTTGTACACTTCAAACAGGTGAATTTTGCAGTATATAAATTATACATCAATAATGCCGTTTTTTAAAAAGCGGTATTTGTTTGCTGAAGCAAGAAGGAAGAATTACATACTAGAGTTTCTCTGATTGAAGAAAGGAAGCAGCCAAAAGAAAAAATACAATTCATTCTACACACAGGAAAATAAAAATGAAAATCATCATAGGTTAAGAAATATTAATGTTTCCATTTCAGCCCAATAAAGGACAGTACTGTGTCAACTGCTAAGACCATAAAAGCTTAACTATCTTAAGAGTAGAAAGACAATATATCTGGATATGTTAAATGTAGAATAAGGAGAAGGAATACTCCAACTTAACTTCCTATCATCTAGGAGACAGGTAACAATTTATTTTGATCCCACATTATTGCATATGCCTGAGATGTAGAGATGGTACCTCCTATCAGAGGAGAATTTCAAAAGGAAACTTAAAAAAAAGAAAATCAAATCTAGAATTATCTTAAAAGAATGTGGGACAATTTCTTTACCAGCGTGATGACAACAGTCAATTCCCTCAGCCAGCAAAACAAAACATCCAAATGGGGGATTTTTTTGGTATTTTTGGAGATTAATTTGCATGGCTTCAGGGACTTTTGCAGAAGTTTCCCAAGATGGCAGCACTGTATTTTACTTACTCGTTTTCAACTACAGAGACCAAGCAAAACTGCACCTATAAACAACCCCAATTCACATTTGCTTTGAGCTATGAAAATATTAACCTACTCTGACCTCCCCTGCACCAACTTCAGCAAGGCCTGGGTCAAGAGTCTCAACTTCCCAAAACAGCACAGGTGTCTCTAATTTCAGGCCTGCCAGTCTCCTTTCTGCCTCTGGCTAAATCAGTAGCAAGTCTGTTTTTATTTCCTAAATAAAAACAAAAACAAAAAGACTCTACTAACTCATGTAGGTATTTTCTTTTTTTCTTTTATAAAAGAATGTTCTAGCAGACAAATGAAGTAACATGCGTCAATATAGAATTCTCTTTCTTCTAAATGGCTTTAATAAAGGTCAAACAGTTCAAGGTGGTGATACCCACAATGTTATCTACTTAGACTTGAAAAAGTGTAAATCAGTGAACTTTATATATTTCAATATAAGAACATAACTATGAAAATTTACAGTAACGTGCCTAATCCTTAATAGGTGTTCAGGAAATTTTAAGTTTCTTTCCTTTCCATTAATTTCTTTCATTTCCACTTATTCTTACAGTATTTCCATGAAATAGTTCCTGTTCATTACCACCCCAATAAAAAGCAGGAAAACAGAAAGAAGATAATTTCCTGACTGACCACACAGACCAGACCCCCGACATTCAGGCCACCAGATGACAAAGAAAAGGATTCATCTGGGAAAGTTAAACTTTCATCTACCCTCCCCACCTCCCTTCCGAGGCAGCAGGGTCAATTCCAAGGACCATGCTCCTTTTGCTACAGAAAGTAATTCAATGGGGCACCTGACTGGCTTGGCTGGTAGAGTGTGTGACTCTTGATCTCAGGGCCATGAGTTCGAGCCCCACATTGGGCATAAAGCTTACTTAAAAAAATAAATAAAGTATCTCCACAGTTTTTCCTTGTAGCAATATATTTATGATTACTGTTCTTTGTGACTGAGAGAAAGCAGTCTCAAGAATTTCTGCTGTCCTATGTGCAGGTGCAACAAGAGCCCACGGTTGTCATCAACCTGTAGAACCCTATACACAAGGTGACAGGATTCCTAGTTGGGGGGATTGCAGGGAAGAGTGTCATTATTTTTTCTGGCTATCAAGTTCATTCTCTGAGCAATCCGAGTTTCCTGTACCAATGAGCAATGAGATCTCCACATACCTAAGACCACAGAAAACTAGAACTACGTGAACTAGCACTACCTTCCTTTGACAGGAAATGTTCTGACAGAAATAGGTTTGCAGAGCTGTGTGAAGCTGCCATCTATAGCTTTTTGTGGGCATCTGACACAAGACAGATATAGGAGCCAAAGCCATATCTAGTATACTTTTGTTTAGCCCAGAGCTTAAGATAGGAACACAAGCATGCTGTGTCAAATCAAACTCTACTGGTTACAGATAGACAGATTCTATCATCAGTAACAAAATTTATTGTTGCCATGATGGCCTGGCTACTGTCAAAACAGGCCCTTTGTTGCATTTAGTCTACCATTCATATTAAGCTAGTGAACATTAGAGTGACCAGAAGAATTAGCTAGCCTGTCACTACCCATTACCCCAAGCTGGTTTACATAATGGCTCTAATATAAGAACTTCTGCCCTCCAAGGATTGGACTGTGGTTTGTACATGCATGTGCGTGAATTCAATATATTCTAACAAAATACTAGATGTAATCCACAACATTAGATAAACAACAATGACAGACCATCATGGGTCTATGATAGGTGCATCCCTACACAACAATCAAATCTGATCTATTCTAGTTCAGCAGAACTGAAAATACTAACAAACCAGCTTAGGAAAGGAGACAGAAAAAATAAATAAACCTGCGACCTACCTTGTTTACAACTCCCACAGACAGATGAAATTCAATTCCATGCCAACCATACCCCTCGATCACTAAAACACAAACAGAAAAACAAAAGTTCATGCAACAGAAGCAGTTCTTCCAGTTCCTAAAGGGCATTTGCTTTCAAAGGTATGAAGCTGTTAATCTCCTTTCTGTCCTCTTCATGCCTACAACAGTGGTTGAGCTCTGTCACTGGCAAAAAGGCCCAGACAGGTGGAGTTAAATAATAGGTAACACTTGATTGAGCACTTACTATATATGCTAGGTACTGTTCTAAGTGCTTAAACGTACTAATTAATTTAATCCTCAACAACCCTATGGGATACTCTTATTAACTCATTTTACATCCAAATCACAACTGACCTATATCTCTTAAAATTGCTCTTACTGGTGTTAAGAAATGCCTTTTAGGGGTACCTGGGTGGCTCAGTCAGTTGAGCATCCAACTCTTGATTTCTACTCAGGCCATGAGCTCACAGTTTGTGAGATCGAGCCCCATGTCAGGCTCTGTGCTGACAGAGTGGAGCCTCTTTAGAATTCTCTCTCTCCCTCTCTCCCTGTCCCCTGCTAGTGCTCTCTCTCCCCCTCTCAAAATAAATAAATAAACACTAAAAAAAAAAAAAAAAAAAAAAAGAATGTCTTTTAAATAAATTTGGTGATCTCAAGCACTGCAGCTGGGCTATCTCAATAGTTGATACATCTACAAATGTTCCATATTCATCCCTTATGTACTTCTTGATTCTCCACAATGTGCTGAGCACTATACCAAGTGCTAAAGAGGATTCATCATCTGCCCTTTAGGAGAAACTAGTTGGGAAGATCAGAATATACTACAAGAAATGGCTCAAGAAATGCATTCCCCTTTTATAAGGTACACTCCTTTGTACAATCATTCAGTAAAAATAATCAATAAGCTTTGAGAAAAGGGGATAAAAGCTACACATAAAAGCTGCCCTGAGGCTGGACCTTTAAAAACAGGTACATTGGCAAAGAGGGGAGAAAGGCTTTTCAGGCAAGGAAATGAGAACAAAAACATGGTGCCAGGGACAGACACTGTGAATCTGAGGTCCTCCATAACCTGATTCCAGCCAGCCACTGATCTCGCTCCTCTTCCTCATTAGCCATACGGAATGGAATGCCTTACTTCTGGGATGTGCAATCTTTGATAGTTCCATTGTTTTCCTACTACATACAATGTTCTTCCCTGCCTTTCCTTGGTAGGTAACATTACCTAATCCTAGTATACAGTAGGCACTCAATAAAATATAGCCAGTTAGAAATAATTTTTTTTTTTTTCATTTTTTTTTTTTTCAACGTTTATTTATTTTTGGGACAGAGAGAGACAGAGCATGAACGGGGGAGGGGCAGAGAGAGAGGGAGACACAGAATCGGAAACAGGCTCCAGGCTCTGAGCCATCAGCCCAGAGCCCGACGCGGGGCTCGAACTCACGGACTGTGAGATCGTGACCTGGCTGAAGTCGAACGCTTAACCGACTGTGCCACCCAGGCGCCCCAAGAAATAATTTTTATTATTAAAGATACAACTGAAACATTTTTCTAAAGCCTTGTCAATTCCCCAGAGTTAATCTACTTGCCCCTCTACCATTCGCACATGGCATTTGTCCATTTTTCTTTTTTTTTTTGTATTGGTTTATTTATTTTATTTATTTTTTTTCATATACGAAATTTATTGTCAAATTGGTTTCCATACAACACCCAGTGCTCATCCCAAAAGGTGCCCTCCTCGATACCCATCACCCACCCTCCCCTCCCTCCCACCCCCCATCAACCCTCAGTTTGTTCTCAGTTTTTAAGAGTCTCTTATGCTTCGTCTCTCTCCCACTCTAACCTCTACCATTTTTCTATTAGAGTGATAAAACATTTCATTGTCCTGCATTTCTTTTTCTTTTTCTCTTACTTTTCTGAACAGGAATCATCTTTCATACAACTTGACAAGCCCTAAGACCTAACACAGTATCTGGTACATAACAGGTGTCCATTATATACGTGTTGACTGAAATACCAATTGACCCAAATTTACAAAATAACAGGATTCCTCTAAAATTGTTAGCTCCTTTAGCACATTTAAACAATCCCGTTTGTCAAAATCTAATGCATTTTTACATTTTCATACACATGTCTGCTACACAATTATGCCAACAATTCATGTACAAAACAAAAAGTCAAAGTGGATTCACTACAAACTACCAGGCTCATTAGTTTTTGCTTGACAACAAAATGAGGTCCTCATTCATGCCAACTGAGACAGAAGAAATTAATCGAATTGATAATTTAGATATTGTGGCTGGTGACCTTTCTCACTGAAATAGTGCGACAGCTTTGTGTACAGTCTGCATTTTAAATAGGTATTTATATTGGCTTTAGTCATGGATCATAGAAGTTACAAATTTAGAAGTCCAATCATAAATCCAAGATTTATTTATAGAAACTTTCCATATGGTAGGAGTTTAAGAAGTAAAACAGCAGCCTTTTTGCCTGCCGAAAGCAGAGGTTAGCAGAGCGTCAAAGGAATAAACCCGCTCCTGACTCTGCTCTTGGCACCGTTTAAAGCAGAGGAAGAAATGTGCAGGGCAAGCAAGAGCCTCACTGAAAATCAGTCACCCAGGGCAACAGGCATTTTGAATGTCTGTGCTATTCAAGGCTTAAATATTAATTTTATACATGCCCCTGTTCATTTAAAGCACAACACGTGGCTTGGAACTTAAAAAATGTCCTAATGTGCTAGTTTGTCACATATTAATGGAGTCAGCCAGGTTTTAACATGCCAAGATTAAAATACTCTCTAGATCATTATGCAAAGGTATGAACGCAATCCTTTATTCTCAGGAAAAGGCACTTAGGGGAGAAAGACTCAAGCAGTATCATTTCAATGGAAGCCGTAACAGAAAAAGTCAACTCCTACACAGTAATGAATTATCTTTTAAAAAGATATGAATAGAAATAAAAGATAATGACCACTTACAATTATTAATATCAAAATGAGATCTAGGATTTTTAGTTCCAAGTTGTCACAGAATGTATTTTGAAACTGATTTCTACACGAGAGCATAAGAAATGTTGTGCTGGTCATCCACTGACTAAGCCCCTTTAGAATCCAAGTCTTACGTTATACTGAAATGACTTATATTTTTATGTGAACAGTATTATAAGCAAAGTTCTTCTAATCTTTTACATTACTGGCTTTAGAGAAATGCCAATAAAATCCAGAATGACTAAATCTTTATAACTTAACCTTAGAAGCTTACACATCCAATCCCTTCATTTTTGGTTGAGAAACCAGAGTAGAAAAGGTTCAGTGACTTGATAACACTTGGATCAGAATCTGATTACTAGTCCAGTGTACTTCTCTTACTACATGCTACTAAACACTGCTTCATTAAGACAGAAAATTACAGGAAATTACAACAGAAAAAAAATTTAAATACCTATACCCATTCCCTACCTGAAAAGAATTTAAAAATCAGATGTGTGTGTCCTGAAGTTTTGGAAGGGCTGTTTCTTAAAAATTAAGACAGTAGAAAATTCTTTTGAAAAAAATTTTTAATGTTTATTTATTATTGAGAGACAGAGACAGAGCATGAGTATGGGAGGGGCAGAGAGAGGTGGAGACACAGAATCTGAAGCAGGCTCCAGGCTCTGAGCTGTCAGCACAGGGCCCGATGCGGGGCTCAAACTCACAAACCGCGAGACCATGACCTGAGCCGAAGTCAGACGCCCAACCAACTGAGCCACCCAGGCACCCCGAGACAGTAGAAAATTCTAACAGTTATTTTCAGTGCTTTTGGCTCAACACATGCTCACGTAGAATCTCTACTGGCAGTGTAGCTTTAAAAAGTCTTCCTGGGAGAGGGCACCTGGGTGGCTCACTGTTTGTTACACTGTTTACTGTGTTAAGTTTGAGCCCGCATGGGGCTCTGTGCTGACAGCTCAGAGCCTGGAGCCTGCTTCAGATTCTGTGTCTCCCTCTCTCTCTGCTCCTCCCTCACTCACACTCTGTCTCTCTCTCTCAAAAATAAATAAACATTAAAAAAAAATTTTAAGTTTTCCTGGGTGCCTGGGTGGCTCAGTTGGTTAAGCATCTGACTTCTGCTCAGGTTATGATCTCATGGTTCATGAGTTCGAGCCCCACATCGAGCCCTCACAAGCAGGATCAAGCCTGCTTCAGGTTCTCTGTGCCCCCACGCTGCCCCTCCCCTGCTCATTCTCTCTCTCGCTCTCTCTTTCAACATAAACTTAAAAATATTTATAAAATAAAAAGTTTTCCTTATATTCCAAAGGAAATGAGAATTTTTACAATCTAAGATGACACTGTCCTCATCTTCTAAAAAATAAACTTCCCATACACAAATTCTAAGGAATTTCATAGAATTCAGTGTCTTCTTTCAAGCAATCATTTCATCTGAAAAGAATGCTACTATCTCATTTTAACTTGAGGAGGAAAAGATGCAAAGAATAAAGGGACGATAATAAAAAATGGAATGAAAGGGGAAAAATGGAAGAGGAAAGAAAGAGGGAAAAAAATCAATATAAAGGTTTGGCTCTGATACCAAAAAAGGAAGAGAAAAAACAATTTCCAGTTAAATGAACGCACTATGGTTTTTAAGCAATCAGCCTCAACAAGGTGTGGTTACATACCTCCTCAAACTGAACATCTATGGGAAAAAACCTTAATTTCATTCTGCCTGATTGTTCTACTTACTCTTTGTTACACTTCCAAAGAAAGAGCAAGTAGACTGGACCTCCTAGAGGAAGAGGAACAGTCAGAAATGTCAACCCAGGTAGCCCCTCAAAGTCCTAGTACTGGCTGATGCTATTAGAGAGTCTCAAAAGGACAGAGTCAAGAGAAACTACTATTTCCAGAAGTGTCCATAACCTCCTCTAGAGGAGACCAGAAACCTACAAGCAGCAAAGTATTCTGCTGCCCTTCACAACCACCTAAAAGCTTTTCTTTCCAAATATCAATTTAATTAGGAAAGAGATTTTTTTTTAATGTTTACTTATTTTGAGAGAGAGAGAGAGCATGAGCGGGGCAGGGGCAGAGAGAGAGGGAGAGAGAGAATCCAAAGCGGGCTCCCGGCTCTCAGCTGTCAGCAGAGAGCCCGATGCAAGGCTTGAATCCATGAACCATGAGATCATGACCTGAACCGAAGTTGGATGCTTGACACACTGAGCCACACAGGCATCCCTGGAAAGAGATTTTAAAGAACAGTTACTACCTCACTGACTAAGGTGATAAAGGGAAAAAGGAAGCAATACCATATATGCTATAAAGGGAGAGAGGAGAGGAGGGAAGGGAAAAGGAAGACCTACACAGCCACACTGATCAACCCAGCTGCAGCATTCAACGTAACAAATGCTCAGTAAGAGACTGAAACACACACAATACGTAACAAAAAAACCTAAAATTTCAGGGCACGTCACTAGCTCAGTCAGTGGAGTATGTGACTCTTGAACTCAGGGTTGTGAATTCGATCACCACATTGGATGTAGAGATTGCTTAAAAAGAAAATCTTGAAAAGAAGATAGATAGATAGATAGATAGATAGACAGATAGATAAAAATTTCAAACCTTCCATTCATAAGAATTTCAAACTCTACCAAAGTTCCCACTTTTGCCTTCCTCTGCCAGCACCCCATAAAAAGCCATGGCAGCACCTCCCATATCTTGTGTAATTAAGACTCAGCTGTCATAGCTCCAGACACACAGATATAGCCCTCACTTTTTGAATTTTTTTTTTTTAACGTTTATTTATTTTTGAGACAGAGAGACAGCATGAACAGGGGAGGGTCAGAGAGAGAGGGAGACACAGAATCTGAAACAGGCTCCAGGCTCTGAGCTGTCACCACAGAGCCCAACGCAGGGCTCGAACCCACAAATTGCAAGATCATGACCTGAGCTGAAGTCGGACGCTCAGCCAACTGAGCCACCCAGGCGCCCCTAGCCCTCACTTTTTGAAACTGCAAAGCAAAACCCACTTTATGGTATTTGAACATCTATTCTCTTAAGTAATTCTTCTAACACTGTAAAGCGGTTATTTGCAGAGATGATGGGTGGACAGCAACCCCAGCAAAGCCTCTATTGGAAGTGAAGTCATAGGAGCAGGAGCTCATTTGTCTACCAGCGTTATAAATAAGAGAGAACTCTAGGCCTCAAACCTGATCTGAACACCTCTGTCCATCGTCTTAAATGTGCAAATCCCTGTTTTCTCAAACAGAATAAAATGAACTTTTTTCTTATTCCATGTTTTCCTATAATAGATTATTTAAATTTTCCAAAATTGGTAATATATAACTATGATTTTTCTAAAAACTGGGGCACTTGGCTGGCTCAGACGGTGGAGCGTGCAACTCTTGACCTCAGGGTTGTGAGTTTGAGCCCCACGTTGGGTGTGGAGATTATTTCAAAGTAAAATCTTTAAAACGAACTAAATAAATAAAATTTTAAATAACACAAGAATAAGGTATATAGTGAAAACTAGGTTTCTTACTCCAGTCCCCTAGTACTCCTTTCCAGAAACAATTTCAAGTTTCTTGTAAAATTTACCATTTTCTTAATGACTGAGTGACTCTCCTATGCTTACAAATGTGGCTGCAGGAGAAGGAGCTGAATGACTTAGCTGGTTACTGCACTACCAGAAAGAGCACGTCTCCACCATCACTGAAGTCTGAACATGTGTGCCCTCCCTATCTATGCTCCCACACATGCATAAACAGCTATACCTAACGTAGAAGGTTCCGGGGTGAGGGAGGGAGTGTTAAAATATACTTCACATAAAATTTGCCATTTTTTAAACTTTTTAAAAATTTTTTTCTAATGTTTTTTTATTTTTGAGAGCCAGAGACAGAACACGAGCAGGGAAGGGGCAGGGAGAGAAGGAGACGCAGAATCCGAAGCAGGCTCCAGGCTCTGAGCTGTCAGCACATAGCCCGATTCGGGGATCGAACTCATAAACCATGAGATCATGACCTGACCTGAAGTCAGATGCTTAACCAGCTGAACCACCCAGGCACTCCTCTATTTTAACCATTTTTAAGTGTACAGTTCAGTGGCATTAAGTGCATTCACAATGTTGTGCAACCATCTCCAGTATCCATTTCCAAAAATTTCTCATCCAAAACAGAAACCATACCCATTTAAACAGTAACTCCCCATTTCCCCTTCCTCTACCCTGGTAACATCTATTCTACTTCCTATCTCTATGAATTTGCCCATCTAGGTGCCTCATGTAAGTGGAATCATATAATACCTGTCCCTCTGCATCTGAAATCTTTCACTCAGCATAATGTCTTCAAGGTTCGTTCATGTTGTAGCATGTATCAGAATTTCCTTCTTTTTTAAAAAAATTTTTTTTAACGTTTATATTTATTTTTGAGACAAAGAGAGATAGAGCATGAGCAGGGGAGGGGCAGAGAGAGAGGGAGACAGAATCCAAAGCAGGTTCCAGCCTCCGAGCTGTCAGCACAGAGCCCGACGCAGGACTCGAATCCACAAACCGCGAGGTCATGACCTGAGCCGAAGTCGGACGTTCAACTAAGCCACCTAGGCGCCCCCAGAATTTCCTTCTCTTAAGGCTAAATAAATAACATTTTATCGTGTGTGTGTGTGTGTGTGTGTGTGTGTGTGTGTGTGTGTATACACCACATTTTGTTTATCCTTTCATCAGTGGAGGGACATTTGGGTTGTTGGGTTGTTCCACCTTTTGGTTACTGTGAATAATGGTGCTGTGAACATTGGAAAACAAGTATCTGTTAAGTCCCCTCTCTCAATTCTTTTGGGTATCACTTAGGAGTTGAATTGCTGGATCCTATGGCAATTTTATGTTTAACTTTTTGAGGAATCACAAAATTGTTCTCCACAGGAGCTGTACCATTGTATAGTCTCACCAGTGATACACCAGGGCTCCAGTTTCTCCTCACAGTTTTTTTGACAACAGCTATCCTAACAAGTGTCAAATGATATGTCACTGTAGTTTTCATTCACATTCAAAGGAGAGGGTTCTTCTGCCTGTGGCTTCAAAGCATTTTGTATTTAAAGGTGCTCCTATGGGCTGGTCCATGTCCACTCCACAAACACATGTCTTGTCTTCTGGATCTCCATCACGGTTCTCAAGAGTTTCCCATTCATTCACTGCACTGGTCACTTCAAATCTCGTCCACTGTGACTACCACCACACTCTACTCCACTTTCTTGGCTTTTCTTGCATGTCCATTCACCTATACTTTTTGGCTTTCTTCTCAAAAAATGCTGACCTATTTGCAAGTTTCATCAACACACTCCTCCATCTTCTGAAAGAACCAGCTATTCACAGCACTTTGGCACTTTGAGTCTCTTCAGGAATTGTCAACAACACTCCAGAGTTCATTCTTGACTATCTAAGGCACTGGCTTTTCTATTTCTTGGTTTTGAGTTCAGCACTCTTTTGGATGCTTGAAAATGACAGAAAGTTGGTCTATAGATAAAGTTTTGTCGAAGTCTACCTGCACTTAAGTACAGCTAACAGATAAGTAAAATGAATACATAAAACTCACTCTCAAGGAATAACTATAAAAACAAACTATGCATATCTTAAAACATGAACATTTTAGGGGAAAAAGATCAGAATAATGGAAATCAGAAGTATTTGGAACAAAGAAGCTATCATTTTTTTAAAACAAATTTTAACATTTTTTTTTTAATTTTTTTTTCAACGTTTTTTATTTATTTTTGGGACAGAGAGAGACAGAGCATGAACGGGGGAGGGGCAGAGAGAGAGGGAGACACAGAATCGGAAACAGGCTCCAGGCTCTGAGCCATCAGCCCAGAGCCCGACGCGGGGCCCGAACTCCCGGACCGCGAGATCGTGACCTGGCTGAAGTCGGACGCTTAACCGACTGCGCCACCCAGGCGCCCCTCGTTTATTTATTTTTAAGAAAGAGAGAGCGAGCGGGTGAGATGCTGAGAGGGGCGGGGACAAAGGATCCAAAGCAGGCTCCAGGCAAACAGCAGAAAGCCCAATGCGGGGCCAAACTCAGGAACCATGAGATAATGACCTGAGCCGAGATCAAGAGTCAGATGCTTAACTGAACCACCCAAGGCACCCAAGCATTTTAATTTTTAAATAACATGATTAGAGTAGGCCTCACTGAGAAAGTGACATAAAACCAAGATTTGACAGTGATGACAGAGTTACAGACACCTAGAGGAATAACATTCCACACAGAGGGAACAGCCAGTGCAAAGGCCCAAAGGCAGAAGCAGGACTGTCATGTTCAAGGAACAAGAGGGGCGCCTGGGTGGCTCAGTCGGTTAAGCGGCCGACTTCGGCTCAGGTCATGATCTCACGGTCCGTGAGTTCGAGCCCCGCGTCAGGCTCTGTGCTGACAGCTCAGAGCCTGGAGCCTGTTTCCGATTCTGTGTCTCCCTCTCTCTGACCCTCCCTCGTCCATGCTCTGTCTCTCTCTGTCTCAAAAATAAATAAACGTTGGGGCGCCTGGGTGGCACAGTCGGTTAGGCGTCCGACTTCAGCCAGGTCACGATCTCGCGGTCCGGGAGTTCGAGCCCCGCATCGGGCTCTGGGCTGATGGCTCAGAGCCTGGAGCCTGTTTCTGATTCTGTGTCTCCCTCTCTCTCTGCCCCTCCCCCGTTCATGCTCTGTCTCTCTCTGTCCCAAAAAAATAAATAAACGTTGAAAAAAAAAATTTTTTTTAATAAATAAATAAATAAACGTTAAAAAAAAAATTTTTTTAAAGGAAAAAAAAAAGGAACAACAAGAAAGCTAATGTGGCTGCAGCAGAATGAACAAGGGGGATTCAGTAGGTAAGGGCAGAGAGGTTAACAGAAGACCAGATAAGAGAAGGCCTGATGGGTATTTACTCAAAAGTGAAATGGGGAGCCATTGAAGGGTTTCTGAACAGAGGAGCAACATGATCTCACATAGGTACCAAGAGAATGATTCAGGCTGCTGTGTTGAAAATAAAGGGAAGAGGGGCTCCTGTGTGGTTCAATCGGTTGAGTGTCCAACTCTTGATCTCGACTCAGGTCATGGTCTCATGGTTCGTGAGTTTGAGCCCTGCATGGTGACACAGCAGAGACCACCTGGGATTCTGTCTCTCCCTTTCTCCACCCCTCCTCTGCTCACATGTGTGCACTCCTTCTCTCTCAAAATAAAGAGGAGAGGGGAACAGAGGGGAAGAGAGGGGTGGGGAAGAATCTGGGAGATCAGTTAGGAAATACCACAATAATCCGGGCAAGAGAACAGTGGTAGCAGGAGAGATGGTGAGAAGTTGTTGATTTGGATAGATTTTGAAGGTAAGTCCAGTAAAGTTTTCCTGGCAGACTGGATATGGAATATAAGAGAAATGTAAGGTCCAAAGTTTTGATCAGAACAACTAAAAGAGTAGAGTCACCATCAGATGAGACAGGGAAAGCTGCTGGTGGCAAAAAGTTTAGAGGAGGAAAATGAATCATTTTAGTTTTGTATATGCTGAGTTTGAGACAGTTTCCAACTTTCCAATAAACATACACGGTCAGCTTCATGAAATAATGGTTTTTAACATTTCTCTTCTACTATATTGTATTAGATAATAAGCCATAGGTTTGATTTGGTATAGATTCTACAGTTTTACAACAAATTAATTTCAGCAGTTACCACATACATGAAAAAAGAAATACTCATAGTTTGATGCTGATTAATTCCCAATGACTGACCACATCCTTCAAAGTTTGAAGATCCACTCCACCTCACAGTCATAGGTATGGGGTCAAATCTCAGTAAATGAGGAAGAATAAAAAAAGAGAATGAGTTCCTAGCATCTGTTATCAACCTTGAATTCTTCATCCTGACAACATTGAGGATTCCAGTGATCCTAACATATCAACTTCAGTCTGACACAGTCCTCTTGTTCTAAACACAAATTTTTCTCTCCTTCTATTCCCTGAAAGTTCCCAAAAGAAGAGAATGGTTCAGAGTCTGAAAACAAACACCATCTAGGAAGAAACACAATGCAGAGAGGAGTCTATATCAGAATAGCACTATTCCCATATTCTTCTGGTCAAGGCCACTAGAGAAATCACAAAATCATACCATCTCAAGCCTGGAAAGGGATCATCATGTGTCAACAAATATTTTCCAAGTGACCATGTGCTAGACACTAAGGATACACAGATAAGTATGACAAAATCCCTGTTCAAGGCACTGTGTACTAAGTACTTTAATAAAGGAATTATCTAAGGGTTGTGGAAATATAAAAGCAGAAATAAAAGAGTGGATTTTCAAAATAAATTGCCAAGAATTAACTTGGGATCACCATATCCACCATCTCCTACCAAAAGACTCATGTGGCAACTCAGGCTAAGGAGAAAGCAAGGTTGCAGTCCTAATAGGGCTGGGACTTACAGCCTCGTAGGATGAGAGTCTTGTTCTCTTACGTAGTTGGTTAACGGAAATAGTTAAAGATACTTATGATCATTTCCATCCCTGCTTCATTTCTTTTCCACAAAAAACTGGGATCATGAGAAAACACTGTTCAAGTCCAACCATTCACTCAGTGCCAATCTTCAAATTTTACAAGATAGTACTTAATCCCTTAAAATATTTGCTGAAAGAAAAGAGAGCCTTCTCTTCCCTTCCCAAAGGAAATGTTATTTAACCTAGGCTATTTACAGAGGTCTAGGCCACAACTTTAACTTCTAGAATAAAACTAACCATAACCACTTCCAATGCCATGTGACTTTTCCTCTGGCCCAAGTTCTAAACCCTCAACCTTCCAAGGCTTAGGAGTTTTTTTAGCTAAGCCTTCTGGCACCCTTACTTTTCATTTTACTGCTAATTCTGACTCTCAGGAATTCACGCACAAAGAACTACAGGAATTTACTCTATTAATCTACAAACCATATTTCATTTTCATTTTCCAGACAAAATCTCAAAGGCCTGTAATGCACAATGTCAGAAAGCATCATCTGTCTTGACACATTTCCAAAGTTACCTCTGACATATGAGTTTTTACTTATTAGTAACTGCTCTCTACCCAAATAGAAACAACCATGATAACATATTCTAGCAAACTGCTGCTATCTCAGCAATTACAATGGAGTATATGCTTTCAATAGTGAGTCAAGCCTTGGGAGTGGTTTAGCACATGGAAATTCACCAGCTGGCATCTACAATTAGATTCAAGGAGACAAATGGAATTTTTGTATCAGGTTTTTCCAAGAGTTAACCAGTTCTTAAATTGATTATACCCTTCTGAAGTATTTACAGATGAAATGATATCATGTCTGGGATTTGTTTTAAAATATTGAAGAGGAAGGGGGAGCAAGTTAAACAAGAATGGTCATGTCTTGTTAACTGTTGGAGCTGGGCGATAAGTACATGGTGGTGGTTCATTTTATTATTCTCTTTATTTTTTCTATGTGTTTGAAATTTTCCATAATAGACTTTTTTTTAAACTTATGTCATGATACTGAACTTGGAAAACAAACAACAAAGTAATTCTTGGGACCAACGAACCTCCATAATCTGGTATACCATAGTAAAAATTGTTCTTTTTAAGAAATACCTCAATTTTAACTCTTATTTCTCACTGAATCAATATTTATTGAGCACAACTACCATGTGCCAGCACCAATCTGAGGGCTGAAGATACAATCATAAACTAAATTCTTTCTCCCCCAGAGAATCTAGGAGGGAGTCTACTGTTACAAAAGGCAAGCACATGGTGTCATAGACCAAACAACAGGGAGATCTAATCCAAGCCTGGCCAATCAGGAAAAGCTTCCCAGGCACCATCTAAGTTGATTCTTAAAGATTCATCCCAAAAAGACAAATAATTTGGGGCACCTGGCTGGCTCAGTCAATGGAGCATACAACTCTTGATCTCAGGGTTGTGAGTTTGAACCCCCCAAAGGATGTAGAGATTACTTAAAAATTAAAAAAAAAATCTTTAAAATATCATTTTTTTGCCCGTGTTGACTTTTATCATTTTATAGACTGTCAGATCAACAAATAAATGCCTATTCCTTTATGAACTGAAGAATCTCTCTATAAAGCAGAAGTTATCAAATGACCATTAACTCAACAAATATTTATTAAATATCCACTATGTGTCAGCATGTGCTAGACAAAAAGGATAAAACACAGTCTCTACCATCATGGAGTTTATAATCTTGGAGCATAAGAAGACAAAAAAAAAAAAAAAAAAGAGAGAGAGAGAGAGAGAAAGAAAAAAGAGAAGAAAAAAAAAAGTAAGCAAGCCATTAAGCAGAAAACTACAGCTGATCCTTGAACAAGAGCTTGAATTGCATGGGTCCCTTCATACACAGATTTTTTAAATACAGTACAGTATATTTTCTCTCCTTATGTTTTTCTTAGTAACATTTTCTTCTCTCTAGTTTATTGTATGAATACAGTAGTTAAAACATATAACATACAAAATGTGTTGTCAGTAGTAAGGCTCTATGTTATCAGTAAGACTTCTGGTCAACGGGCTTTTAAGTCTGGAGGGGGGTCAAAAGTTATACATGGATTTTCAACTGTGCGGGGCTCAGTGCCCCTAACCTACCTGTTGTTCAAGGGGCAACGATAATTATAAATTTCTCTGAGTGATAAAGGAAACAAAGGAAGTGTCTGCGGGTAGAAAATATCTATTTTTTAGATATGGTGGTAAGGAAAGTTGAAAGAACTAAAGTAAAACCAGCTGATGATAATGTAACTGACTGAAGGGGAAAGGGATACCAAAAAAGTGGTAAGAGCAGTATAGATAAAAGCATGCATTCAATGTAGGTTGTGGGAAGAAATCTGGATTTTATTCTGATTTTTTTTAATGTTTACTTATGTTTGGGACAGAGAGAGACACAGTATGAGCAGGGGAGGGGCAGAGAGAGAGGGAGACACAGAATGTGAAGCAGGCTCCAGGCTCCAGCTGTCAGCACAGAGCCTGACGAGGGGCTCAAACTCAGAACTCTGAGATCATGACCTGAGGTGATGTCGGACACTCAACTGACTGCGCCACCCAGGAACCCTCGGATTTTATTCTAAATGCAACAGGAAACCACTGGAAGGGAGGGTTTTAGGCAGAGAAGGGATGTGATTCAGTTTATGTTCTTAAGATCATTCCTGTTACTTTGGAGAGAATGGACTGAATGAAGAACTGTAGATGAGTAAAACCAAAACACCAAAATTCTGGCCAGTGGAAATCATCTCTGCAATTCCATTACCAATCTAAAATCTTTTAAATTGCCCTACTCAATCCAGGCTTCACCTACAGTTTGTGGGGTTTTTTTTTAATGTTTATTTATTTTTGAGAGAGAGAGAGAGAGAGAGAGAGAGAGAGACAGCACAAGTGGGGAGGGGCAGAGAGACAGGAAGACACAGAATCCAAAGCAGGCTCCAGGTTGAGTTGCCCACACAGAGCCCGACGCGGGGCTCGAACTCAAGGACCGGACCGTGAGATCATGACCTGAGCTGAAGTCAGACGTTTAACCAACTAAGTCACCCAGGCGCCCCAATTTGGGCTTTTGGGTGGGGGGGAAGGGGGTGCGCTTTTTTTTTTAAATGCTTACGACCAATGGGTCCTAACCTCTGAGATCTCCGGGAAGCCGAAACAAGCCCAGCCTGGGGGTTAGCATTCTTCTCATTCTCTTACTGCCAAAGTCAGATTCATTTTCATTTACTCACCTCCTATTCCACACAATCAGCTTCTTGACTGAAAGGAAGGGAGTAGGGGACTTCCTTGAATGTTTCAGGCAAAAATAAGCTTTACCAAACATCTGATAAGGAATGCATATAATTGCATAACCTTTCTTCTCATTGCCAACTATGTCTCAGGTGGGGGGAACTCCACTATGAAAGCAATTCTAACTTTCTTGTTCAAATTTGCCAGATCTCAGAAAGCCACCTGAAGCAAATCCACTTAATTCTGCTTTAGAAAAAGTTTTCTCATTCCAAAGTCTGAACAAGAATACGTTTCTAGGGGTGCCTTGGTGGATCAGTCAGTTAAGCGCCTGACTAACTTAAGTCAGTTAAGAGTCCGACTCTTGATTTTGGCTCAGCTCATGACCTCATGGTTCATGGGTTTGAGCCCCACGGCAGGCTTAGCACTGATGACGTGGCGCCTACTTGGGATTCTCTCTCCCTCTCTCTCCCTCCCCTTGCCCCCCGCCAAATAAACAAAAAGAATATCTTTCAAATGGGATTTGTAAGTGATAAGGAAAGAAAAATAAATTCCACTGTCAATCCCCAGGGCATGTGGCTAAGCCATCTTAATAAAAACACTAACAAACTAAGTCATGCACCAAGATATTTACTCAGTTATTTAAAAGTTAGAATGGGGGGCGCCTGGGTGGCTCAGTCGGTTAAGCATCCGACTTCGGCTCAGGTCACAATCTCACAGTTCGTGAGTTCGAGCCCCGCATTGGACTCTGTGCTGACAGCTCAGAGCCTGGAGCCTGTTTCAGATTCTGTGTCTCCCTCTCTCTGACCCTTCCCCATTCATGCTCTGTCTCTCTCTGTCTCAAAAATAAATAAACGTTAAAAAAAATTAAAATAAAATAAAATAGGGGCGCCTGGGTGGCGCAGTCGGTTAAGCGTCCGACTTCCGCCAGGTCACGATCTCGCGGTCCGGGAGTTTGAGCCCCGCGTCAGGCTCTGGGCTGATGGCTCAGAGCCTGGAGCCTGTTTCCGATTCTGTGTCTCCCTCTCTCTCTGCCCCTCCCCCGTTCATGCTCTGTCTCTCTCTGTCCCAGAAATAAAATAAAAACGTTGAAAAAAAAAATTTTAAAATAAATAAATAAATAAAATAAAATAAAATAAAATAAAATAAAATAAAATAAAATAAAATAAAAGTCAGAATGGAAGAAGTGACAGTACCGACCTCTGTGGAATACCCATGAGATTTCAATTAATCTTGATTAACATCCCTGCAAGATAAGTACATCTCCATTTTTTAAAATTTATTTATTTTGAGAAAGAGAGAGAGCAAGCAAGTAAGCACATGAGCAGGGGAGGGGCAGAAGGAGGGAGAAAGAAAGAGAATCACACCGTCAGCACCAAGCCCAATGTGGGGTTTGAACTCACAAGCCACAAGATCATGACCTGAGTCAAAATCCAAGAGTCGGACGCTTAACCAACTGAGCCACCCAGGTGCCCCAGTACATCCCAATTTTACTGAAGTGGACACAGTCCCAAAGAAGTTGGCACTAGCTCAAGGTCACCCAATGTTTAGTGGCTTCCAGTGGCCCATACACTTTCCATTAAAATAAATGTTTAAAGATCTAAATTACAGAAATTCTCTCACATGACCAGTGTACCAATAAATAAGTTTATACACACGTACATGCGTGCATGTGTTTCATTTAGATACCTAATCATCAACTGTAATATTTTTCAATGGGGAAAGTATTTAGGATTCCTACTTGGAGACAGACAACTGGAAAGCACCTCTGAAGAGATAAGGGAGTTTGTGGCAAACTATCAGTTATTTCTTTTTTTTTTTTTTTGAAGATTTTATTTTTATGTAATCTCTATACCCAACATGGGTCCCAAACTCACAACCCTGAAATCAAAAGCTGCATGCTCTACCAACTGAGCCAGCCAGGTGGCCCAGGTTATTTGCTTTTAATGAAGCCAAAGGAGTTCCTCCTTAATGGCAGTATCTACCTTCTTAGGGCTGCAGTGACTGCACTGAGTCCCAACAAAAGCTATAAGGAGGGAAATTCATGCACAAGGACCATTCCCAACTCCAGGAAAGTCTGTAAGTGATTTAGGATTGGTGACAATGAGCAACATGTATATACAAAAACAACTATTCCGTCAACAAAAACAAAAGACAGGATATATGAAAGCACTGTTTTAGCTAACAGTGGCTAGCATAAAACAGATACTCAGTAAAAACTAGTTCCTTCTACTCTCTGCTCCAAGTTATTTGTATGCAAAATAATAATATGTGCTGGGTGGAGTGATAACATCTTACTTAGCTGGGCAAATTGGTGAAATGTTCTTTCTCTCAAACCCAGACAGACTGAGTTTGCCTATCTGGTCCGACATTTGCTAAGAACAAGGACACAACCAGCCACTTTTCAGAAGTCAAAAGTCTCAAGGATTATTTTATTTCCTCCATCAATCAGCAGCACAGCAAATGGACAAAAAGCTATCTTCAAAAAAGGAGACTTCAAAGCAAGTCTCCCCATCCAAGTGAATACAACACAACTCAGCAAAACCACCAAACCAGCATTGCAATCTTCATTAAAATCTACATTCCTCCACTTCTATGACCACTGAGTGGTCATACACAACCTGGCATACAAAATCATTACTAAACGTCTTTGATTAAAGCAACTATTCTTTCACTAAAGCAACTTATTCTTCAACTATTTCAATAATTTAACTTTTGAAATGAAATGATCTTTTCTTTAAAAGAATTATTTTCAGGAGCAACCGGCTGGCTCAGTCAGAAGAGCCTGTGACTCTTTATGGTGGGGTTGGGAGTTCAATCAACCACACATGGGGTGCAGAGATTAAAGTAAATAAAATTTTAAAAAAAGAAATTTTTAAAAATTTTTCTTTAAAAAAAAATTCTTTTAAGTCAATTAAAAAATTGACTTTAAAAAAATTCTTTTAAGTCAATTCTATCATTTAGATGCTTCTGAGATTCAGACTCTGGGATTAACAAGCTACCGTAATTAATGTTGAGATACTATTAAGTGATAATGGTTGCTGGAGTGAATATAGTTAGAACAGTAAGAATCAAATGAAAATTACACAAGGGCCCTTAAGGGTCATCTAACTTAATGTTCTTATTTTACAGAGAAAAAAAAAAAAAAACCTCAGGCCAGAGAGGTTAGACAACTTGTTCTAATATTATTATATAACTTATAAGTAACAGAATGAGGATCTTTAAACCCCACGCCTCTCTCTAATAATATTAGCCACCACTTATCAGATAATTACAATGTGCCAGGTGCTGTACTAAGGGTTTTACATACCTGATCTCATTTAATCTCACCACAATCCTATGAGGAAGGCATTATCAAGGCTTTTACACAGGAAGAAATCAGAATTCAAACCCATGTCTATCTGATGCCAAGTCTTTGATTTTAACCATCAAACTATATCCACATTCCATTCACTCATTCATTCATTCATTCATCAAAATACTCACTAAGGAAATATAACATATCAGGTACCATCTCAGCCTTAGGGATTCTAGTAATGAAAATGGACAAGGTCCCTGCCATAGTGGAATTTATGGTAACAAGTAAAAATAGTAATTTAATAAGCACTTCAGGCATGACTGATAATTGCTGTGGAAAAAAAAACAGTCCTGTGATTAATAACTACAATACCAGTCACACATTAAATCACTAAACATGTAAGACTACCACCTCACATACAAAACAAAACAAACAAAAACCAGAAAATAACAAATGTCAGTAAGGATGTGGAGAAATAGGAACCTTTGTGCACTGCTGGTAGGAATGTAAAATAAAAGTAAATTTAATCCTGGGAAAATGACTCAAACAAGATTTTGAACCCATTAAAGATAACAGGTATTTGAAACAGTATATTCTCAACAGCAGATAAACTAGTGTCCTCCTTCTTTAATATGATATTAATTCTAACTTGGGCTTAAAAAGGAACAGTTCTAATCACAGAAATCTGTCAGTGATGGTGATAGATATTTCCAAATTAAAACAAACCACCCAGATTACACACATACGCAATTCCAATGCCCACTTTTTTTCTCATTCCTACATTCCTGTTAAGTTTCTCTCAGTCAGTCCCTCTGGCATCTCAGCACAAAGACCTGATGACTGTGCAGGCGAAGGCAGTTCATTAAGTTCTCTCCCTGGACTCAGACTGCTTCTGTGGGAACTGCCTCCTCTCAAGTTTCTGGGCTATTATCAGGTAGAAGCAACTCTCAATCTCCCTGGCTTCCTTTTCAGGGGAATGTGCCAAGAAAGAAATGGAGGAGAAAAGACCTGGGCCCACAGTTACCTAAAGTACTGTACCTTCATCCATCAGGGACTCTGTACTGCGTGTTATTCAGCTTCGTGCTAGAATTTACCAATAATCTTATTTATTTCCTAAACCCACTTGGTACAGATCTTACATAAGACACATGGAGAAGACAATAATATCAGTTAGGTGCAGCTACTACCCCCAATGAATGATATTAGCAGGAAGAAAAGGTCTTAATGAAAAAAAAAGAAATGTGACATTGAAAAAAGAAAAATTGGAAGAGTGCACTATAGGGAGAGGGAAGTCTGAAAACAAGTTTAAGGCTGGATGACTCACTGTATTAATCAAGGAGAGTTGTTTTGTAAAGGAGTTAAGCCTGAGGCTAACTTTAAAAATGGGCAAGAACAGGGGCTCAGGCAGCCTCAGTAGGAAGAGCAGGCAATTCCTGATATTGGGGCTGTGAGCTTGAGCCCCGCATTGGGTGTAGAGATTACTTAAATAAATAAATAAATGTAACAAAAAAATTCCAACCACCATTAAAAAAAAAAAAAATGGGCAAGGACCCAGTTTGGGGAATTAGGAGGAAGGCGGCTGTTCAGAGAATTCAGGGCAGCCTGATCAAAGTCAAGAAGGTAACAATTATCAGTACAGAATGATGACCAGGGCTTTTTAAAGTTCTGATTGAAAAAATCATGTAATAATTCTGCTTGGTGACCTATAAAAAGTGTACATAATCCAGTTTGATGAAGACAGCATACAACTACAGACTAACCACAAGACCAAGAAGCAATTTGGTTCTAGCAACCAAATTAAAGTTAGGCCACTCATCCTTCATAGACTCTAATCAGAAAGGAAGAAATCAGCCATTTCTATAGCTATACCAGAATGATATTCTGAAATGTTTTGCTTCCTCTCATTTGAGAAGTTATAATGAACAGAGTCTATTATTAAGCCTATGCTATTTTCCACAGAAAGCAGTGTAAATGAACTAGACAAAGAAATAGTAGCTAAAACAGATTCTAAGTAAGAAGAGCTTATCTAGCCTTTGTTTTTTAAATTGAATGTTAATTTCACACATATAATCAACAGACATTTGTGTAATTCTTCCCAGTTAGCAATTACTTTATTTAGGCAGGATTTTATATACGGTAGATACTCAGCAACTATTTGAATGAATGAATAACCTCATTTATACTCAAGGTACTACTGCCAGGAGAAGCCAAACAAATTAACTCTGTAAAATGACTGAGGCTGGAAAACTGCAGGAGAGTGAAGAATGAAGTGTTTTCTTGCAATGGTGATGCAAGAAGGCACATTAGTCATCCACCTGCTCATTCAACAGAAATCTGAAGACCATTACGGACCGGGCATTTTTGTAGCGTGCACATGTGTGGGGGTATAGATCAGCTGTTAGATACTGGCTGACCGCAACCAAATTTGGCCTACAAACACCTTTTGTTTAGTCCACAGAGCACTGACCACACAGTATTTTTTTTTTAAATCAACTTTGAGGTATAATTTACTTACAATAAAATGCACCCATTTTAAGTGTACAGTTCCAATGAGTTCAATTAATTCTAACAAATGCACATTCTCATGTAATCACCACTTCCAATCAAGAAAACACTCCCATCATGCCTCATGTCCTTTTGCAGTCTTCCTCCTCCCCCTCCACCCCAGCCACAAACAACCACTGATCTAACTTCTATTACTATAAGTTAGTTTTGCCTATTCTAGAACTTCAATATAAATGAAACCATAGAGGCGACTGGGTGGCTTGGTTGGTTGAGTGGTTGGTTGATTTCAGCTCAGGTCATGATCCCAGGGTCTTGGGATTGAGTCACATGTCGGGCTGAGCATGGAGCCTGTTTAAGATTCATTCTCTCTCTCTCCCCCCGCTCCCTCTGCCCCTCTCCCCAGCTTGCATGCTCTCTCTGTCTAAAATGAATGATTGAATGAATAAAAGAATGAATAAAACCATAAAGTAAGTTCTCCTTTGTTTCTTACTTCTTTCAACAGAGTTTTCAAGATTCATTCACATTGCTGCATGTATCTATAATTCACTATTTATCCACGGTTTGTTTACCTATTCACCTGTTGATAGTATCTGAGTGGTTTCCAATTTTTGGCCATTATAAATGAAACTGTTATGAACGTTCACGTGGTCTTTCTGGGAATATATGTTTTCATTTCTCTTAGATAATAAATACCAAGGTGCAGGACAAGGCTGCATGATAAGTATGTATTTAACTTTAAAGAAACTGACCATTTGTTTTCAAAAGTGCGATATTTCACACTCCCACCACCAACATACATGAATTCCAGTTGTTTCACATCCTCACCAATATTTGGACTTTTCCACATTTTTTAATTTTATATATTCTACTGGGCACAAAATGGTATGTGATATAGTTTTAATTTGTATTTCCCTGGTGACTAATGTTGAAAATCTTTTCTTATGCTTTTGGACATTCAAATACGTTTTTGTCTTCGAAGTGTCTATTCAAAGCTTTTGTTCGTTTTTAATTGGGCCATTTGTCATATTATTTTTAAAAATTTTCATACATTCTAAATATGAGTCCTTTGATAAATCTATAGATATCTACACATATATGAAATTACATATACACACATGTATATGTATATAGAGTGTGTGTGTGTGTATAAATATTTCCTCCCAGTCTGGCTTACCTTTTCATTTTCTTACGTATCTTCTAAAGAACAGAAGGTTTTCCTTTTGATAGATCTGATTTATCATTTTTTTCTTCCATGGTTAGTGTTTTTGTTTCCTAAAAAATCTTTGCCTATCCCAAGGTCATAAATATTTTCTTATAATTTTTTCTATAAGTTTTACAGTTTTGTATGTGTAGCTCTATGAGCCCTTTCAAATTAATTTTTTCTGTACAGTGTGAGTTAGGTATTGACATTCATTTCTTTAAACACAAATATCCCAATTGTTCCAGCAACATTTGTTGAAAACTACTCTTCCCTCTATTGAATTACATTTAACCCTTTGTTAAAAAATCAATTGATGATACATCTATTTCAGCATTCCCTATTGTGCTCCAATGATCCATATTTGTGTTTTTACACTAATACCACACAGTCTTGATTACTCTAGCTTTATGTTTTCTTGAAATCAGGTAATTTCATTCCTCCAAGTTTGTTCTTCCACCTCTAAATTATTTTAGCTATTCTAGGGGCACCTGGCTGGCTCAGTTGGAAGAGCACACAACTCCTGACCTCGGGGTTGTGAGTTCGAGCCCCATGTTGGATACAGAGCTAACTTAAATAAACAAAACTCTAAATTATTTTGGCTGTTTCAGATCCTTTACATTTCCATGTAAATATATATATATATATTTTTTTGTTACATTTCCATGTAAATTTTACATTCAGCATGTCAATTTCTACAAAAAAGGAAAATAAGGACTGCCCTCAATTAAGGAGCAAGGTGGCTTTCTTGTATGTGGAGGTCTCTCTGATAAGGAGACATCTGAGTAAAGATCTGAAAAAAGTGAGGAAGTAAATCATGTGAAGATTTAGGGAAAGAGTATACCAGGCGGAGAAAACAACAAGCACAAAGACCTGGTATGACCCAGGGACAGCAAAGAATCCAGTGGGATTGCAGCAGAGTAAGCAATGGGGACCATGGAAGATCATGAAACTGACTCCGGAAAGCAGATCATAAGATCTATAATCTATGTGGAGAGCAGATCACAAGAAAGCAGAGCAGAAATGGGGATTCAGATCAAAGGAAGCTACTACAGCAATAATCCAGGCAAGAAATAATAATGATTATGTGGTGGTCAGTTGTATGGGTCAACTTGATTAGGCCACAGTCACCAGTTATTCAAACACTAAGTGTTGCTGTGAAGCTATTTTGTAGATGTGATTAATATTCATAATCAGTTGCCTTTAAGTAAATCAGATTGTCCTAGATAATCTAGGTAGGCCTGATTCAATCAGTTCAAAAGCCTTAAGAACAGGGGCACATGAGTGGTTTGGTCAGTTAAGCGTCCCGACTTTGGCTCAAGTTATGATCTCACAGCTCATGAATTGAAGCCCCAAGTCGGGCTCTTTGCTGACCATTTGTAGCCTGCTTGGAATTCCCTCTCTCTCTCTCTCTCTGCCCCTCCCCTGCTCACACTCTCTCTCAAAAATAAACATTTAAAAAAATAAAATAAAAAGCTTTAAAAGCAGAACTGACATTTCCCAGAAAAAGAAATTCTACCTGTGGATAACAACTTCAGCTCAAGAGAGCCTAGCCTATGGATATCATACTTACTTAGCTAGCCCCTGCAACATATAAGGAATAAATCCTTACAATAAATCTCTTTATGTATATCTCCTGATTTTATTTCTCTGGTTGAACCCTGATAGACATTTTGGCATCTAGAAGTGGAGTGTTCAGTGTAAATACTTAGAAATGTGGAAGTGGCTCTGAATCTACAGCAAACTAAAAAGCTTCTGCCACAACAAAGGAAACCATCAGCAAAATGAAAAGGCAACCTACAGAATGGTGGAAAATGTTTGCAAATCATGCAGCTGATAAGGGGCTAATATCAAAAATATATTTTTAAAAAACTCATACAACTCAATAGCAAAAAAAAAAAACAACAGTCTAATTAAAAAATAGGCAGAGGATCTGAACATTTTTCCAGAGAAGACAGAAAGATGCTCAACATCACTCATCATCAGGGAAATGCAAATCAAAACCACAATATCACCTCACACCTGCTAGAATGGCTATTATCAAAAAGATAAGAAATAACAAGTGTTGGGGAGGATCTGAAGAAAAGGGAACCCTTATGCACTGTTGGTAGGAATGTAAATTTGTGCAACCATGATGGAAAATGGTATGGAAGGTCCTCAAAAAATTAAAAATAGCACACCTGGGGTGCTTGGGTAGCTCAGTTAGTTGGGCAGCCAACTCATGATTTCGGCTCAGCTCATGATCTTGCTGTTCAAAAGTTCAAGCCCTGCGTCAAACTCCGCGCTGACAGTACAGAGCCTGCTTGGGATTCTCTCTCTCTCCCTCTCTCTGCCACTCCCCTACTCACACACGCAAGCACATGCAAGCACACTCTCTCCCCTCCTCTCTCTCTCAAAAAGTAAATAAATGGACTTAAAAAATAAACTGCACTACTATATGATCTAGTAATTCCACTTCTTGGTATTTATCCAAAGAAAACAAAAACACTAATTCGAAAAGATGTATGCACCCCCATGTTCACTGCATCATTATTTACAATAGCCAGAGATGAAAACTACCTAAGTATCCACTGAGGGATGAATGCATAAAGAAAATGTGGTATATATAATATTATTCAGCCATAAAAAAGAATGAAATCTTGCCATTTGCAACAACATGAATGGACTTCAAGGGCATTACACTAAGTGAAATAAGAGAAAAGAGAAATATATGATCTCACTTATACGTGAAATTAAAAAAAAAAAACTGAACTCACAGACACAGACAAGATTAGTGGTTACCACAGGTTCAGGCGGGGGAGTGCTGCGAAATGGGCGAAGGGGGTCTAAAGGTACAAATTTCCAGTTATAAAATAAGTAAGTCATGGGGCACCTGGGTGACGCAGTCAGTTAAGTGCCCGATTTCGGCTCAGGTCATGATCTCAAGGTTTGTGAGTTGGAGCCCCCTGTCAGGCTCTGTGCTGACAGCTCAGAGCCTGGAGCCTGCTTTGGATTCTGTGTCTCCCTCTCTCCCTGTCCCTCCCCTGCTCGCGCTCTCTCTCTCAAAAATAAACATTAACAAATTAAAAAAAAAAAAAAAAAAAAGGAAAAAGAAAAAGAAAACTAGAGCTGAGCCATGAGCCCATGAGCCCAAAAGCCAAAGCCACAGGCCCAGAGTAGGAATCTCAAGCCACATAGGATTACTCCCAGGCTTTGAAAACTAATGACATTTTCCCTGCCGGATCTTAAAATTGCTTGGGACCAGTGACACACCTGTTCCCTGCATTTTCTCCTTTTTGGAATAGGAATGTCTATGTCTGTCCCATCACTGTATTTTGAGAACATATAACTTGTTTTCTTGTTTCACAGGGCCACAGATGGAAAGGGTTTTGCCCCAAGATGGATCATACCCAGAGTCTCACCTATACCTAATCTAGAGGATTTATATGATGAGATTTTGTACTTTTAAGCTAATGTTATGTAGATGAGATCTTAACTTGAGTTGATGTTGCAATGGGTTAAGACTGTTGGGAATGTTGGAATGGGGTAAATGTACTTTGCATGCGGGACAGATGTGAATCTTTGGGGGCCAAAGAACAGACTGGTAGACTGAAAAATGGCACCCTAAAGATACCCACATTTTCGGAGCACCTGGGTGGCTCAGTTGGTTAAGCGTCCGACTCTTGATTTCGGCTCAGGTCATGATCTCATGTTTCAAGAGATGGAGCCCCACAGTGGGCTCTGCGTGGACAGCGAGAAACCTGCTTGGGATTCGCTCTCTCCCTCTCTTTCTCTGCCCCTCCTCCACTCCCCCACTCTCAAAAAAAAAAAAATAAATGAACTTTAAAAAAAAAGATGCCCACATTTTCTACATCCTAGACCCTGGAACTTGTGATTGTTACCTTAAAAGGCCAATAATAACAATAATAATAATAATAATAAAGGTGGGGGAATCTTTGCAGATGTGATTAAGGATCTTGGGATGGGGAGATTATCCTGGATTATCTGAGTGAGCCCTAAATGCAATCACATGTCTTTATAAAAGGGAGGCAGAGAGATTTGACAGAGAGGTGAAAGAGATGTGCACAGAGATCTGAAGATGCTGCCTTTGAAGACTGAAGTGATCCTGCCACAAACCAAGCAATGCCAGCAGCCACCTGAAACCAAAAGAGGCAAGGAACTCACTCTCCCCCGAAGCTTCCAAAAGGAGTGCAGCCCTGCTGCTGACCCCGTGATTTTGACCCAGTGAAACTGATTTCACACATCTGGCCTTCAGGACTATAAGAGAATAAACATAGGCTGTTTTAAGTCACCAAGTTGGTGGTAATTTGTTACAGTAGCTAGCCACAGGAACCTAATCAGTTGGGTTGGACAAGGATAATTATGACGGAGGTGGTGAGAAATGATCAGATACAGATGTATTTACAAAAGAGAGCTAACAGGATTCGCTGATGGACTGGGTATGAAGTGGGAAAGAAAGAGAAGATGACATCAAGATTCTTGCCTGAATTACTATAAGAATTTCTAGAGCAAGGATCCTCAAAACTTAACCTGCATGAGTCTCTACTTCTTCTAGTCACTTCTTTGTTTTGTTTTGAAAAAGTGTAGTAGGTTTTCCTACTGTTTGGAGATAGTAGTGATGAGTTTGGAGTTGAATGCACCTGTTTTCAATTCTGGCTCTACTGTTCACTGGCTGTGCGATCTTGGACAAGGGAATTAATCTTTCCAAATCTCTAGTACATTTTACTAAGTACGTTTTACTAAGCTAAGGACAACCCACTGGTTCACCAACATACAAGCCAGGGGTGGCCTCGCCAAAAACTGTTTTGGTAGAATCTGGGGCTGGACATCAGATTAGAAAAGGTTAGAAATCCCAGAGTACTATGATTTTAAAATATTATAACTTACTTTGAATATTGTTCTGCTCTCTTTCTGGCCGTTATTCATCTGTTCATTGCCTTCCCCTTTACCTAGCTCCAGTCATTAACGGACCAAGAATCAAGTAAAAAGCTGAGTAATTCTCAAGTGTAAGTTCAGGACACTGTCATTTAAGACAAGGAAGGACAGGGTAAGGAGAAGGGGTGAGTCACTTTCATTCATTCAACAAGTATTTATTGAGCATCTATTATATGCCACGCCAAGCACTACACTGAATGCTGGGAAAATAGCAATGAAGAGACACACATGACCCCTGTCCTCACAAAGCTTATGAGAAGAAAAACATAAACAATTACACAATTATTTTGCTGCAATTGTAGCTACTGCTACAAAAGAAAACTTCTGGGTGTTAGGAAAATTAACATGCATAGAATGCCTACTATGTGCTAAATGCTTTACATGTAACTTATTTACCTCTCACGGCCATCCTATGAGGAAATAGAGATTTGGAAAGATTAATTCCCTTGTCCAAGATCGCACAGCCAGTGAACAGTAGAGCCAGAATTGAAAACAGGTGCATTCAACTCCAAACTCATCACTACTATCTCCAAACAGTAGGAAAACCTACTACACTTTTTCAAAACAAAACAAAGAAGTGACTAGAAGAAGTAGAGACTCATGCAGGTTAAGTTTTGAGGATCCTTGCTCTAGAAAGAGCTTTCTAAGTTCATGTGATGAAGGTGAATTTTGGAAGGTATTCAAAAATCCCTTAACACTCTCCAAATAGAACAAAAGGTTACACTATAATTAACTCAGTTTTATTTAGGCACCCAACAGGTTATTAAACATGTTGAAAATAAAATGTCATGAATACCTTATCCAAATTGTACAGGTCATGCCCAGTTTTATACAAATTGTTTCTGCAGGCTCACCTTCAGAATCAGCTTTCAGGTAAAAGTGAAAGGGGGAAAAAAATAAAATTGAAATGAAATGAAATGAAATGAAATGAAATGAAATGAAATGAAATGAAATGAAATGAAATGAAATGAAATGAAATACAATCATGCTACAGAGTGACTGCTTTAGGAAATGACTAAATAGCTGTTTCACTCAATGTATACAAAGATTCATGACAGATATTACACAAATGGGCAATAACCACCCCATGATGTTCTACTGCGTAAAGGAAAGCTTCAAATTTATTTAATTTCAAATTAAATCACTAACCTATGATCTCATTGTATTCTTGGTGGCTCCCTATTCCCATCATTCCAGGACTCCCAGATCCTCCCTTGCAAAAAAACAAACAAAAAAATCTAAACAGAAAAGAAATATCAACAAGAATGTGAGATGATCCACTGAATCTACAACATATAGAATTTAAAATAGCACCACATCTTTGCCTCCCATGCCCCCTTAGGGCATTAACCTGGAATATTAGAATTAAAGAGTGAAAGGCTTCTGAATGAAAGCTTTAGTTCAACTGATTTTCCATAAAAAGTGATTATCACGTGTATCAGAGATATAAAAGAACATTGTCCTTACCCTTCATTTCTAAATTGTTTTGAAAGCCAAGATAACATATACAAGGCAAATTTTAAAAGACTACTTTAGAGGCACCTGGGTGGCTCGGTCAGTTGGTCAGTTGAGCAGCCAACTCTTGATTTCAGCTCAGGTCATGATCTCATGGTCGTGAGATCAAGCCCCATGTCAAGCTTTGAGCTACATGTGGAGCCTGCTTAAGATTCTCTCTCTCTCTCTCTCTCTCTCTCTCTCTCGCTCTCGCTCTCGCTCTCTGCCACTCTGCCTAGCTCGCCTGCTCTCTCTCAAAAAAAAACAAAAAAACAAAATAAAAATAAAAAGACTACTTTAAAGACATCCATCCCATAGAGGCACCTGACTGGCTCAGTTGGTAGAGTGTGCAACTCTTTATCTTGGGGTTGTGAGTTCGAGCCCCACAATGGGCAAAGAATTTACTTAATAAAATAAATAAATAAAAATAATCTTACCCCCCAAAATACATCCATCATGTAACAAAATATAAAGTCAACAATAAAGTCAGTTCCAGTTTCACCATGAAACCAATAACACCACTCTCATACCAAAATGCAACATGGTGTGTTCTAAAATATGAGGAGAGGACAACTTTCCAAGTTCCTGTAAATTTTGTGGTAGTGGAAATATGTACAGATTAACCACGATTAAGGGACTCTGGCATCACTTATGCCATTTACAGTTACAAAGATAACTGAAACACTGACAAAATATGTTTAAAATTTGGACACTATAGTATGCCCTTATTTAGTATTTATTGAGCAGTTTAGGATGTGAAATCACTAGTATAGCTTTCTATTTCAGGAATGGCAACAAGATACATATAAGGAATACTGCAAAGAATACTTTGAATGCTACAACACCTTGATTGCTACCGTAAAGAATTCTCAGTATACTAACATTTTCACAAACTATGCAAGTGAACAGGAACAGACATTTACTACAGGCAAAGTTAGGCACTTCACACACATTATCGTAGGGAGTTAGCACTTTTAATTCAAAGACAGAACTGGGGGGACACCTGGCTGGCTCAGCCAGTACAGCATGTGACTCTTGATCTCAGGGTCGAGAGTTCAAGCCTCACACTGGGCGTGGAGCCTACTTTAAAAAAAAAAAAAAAAAAAAAAAAAAGATCTTGGTTCAAACCCTGATTGCTATCTTCCTAAATTAGTGAATCTCTCCAAGCTTCTCTTTCTTCATCTACAAAATGGTGCTACTACTTACTTTACAGAGCTGGTGTGAGAATTAATGAGGTAGCACAACCATGATGCCACTATGACTCCGTAATCCTTATTAACAACCTCATGTTGTAAGAATCATTAACCCCATTTTACAGATGAAAAAACTAGTCACAAGAAAGTTAAGTAGTAAGCCTATGGTTACAAAGCTGATAATTGTCAGTACCCAGCTCTGTTCATGCCCTTAAACTTGACATGTTACTTCACTAGTTATTTTACTCTCTGATACTCTGATACTTTAAATTTTGATACCAGAACAAAAGGTTTTCAAAAAAATCAAAATCCCTCATAATTCCCAGTTACAATTTTAGAGGTCAAAGACCTGTAAGTAGCCCACCTATAAGAGGATACATCCCAGATTTCAAGTTGAGCTTTCCAAATTACTTGTAACTAACACTCACTTAAGGAATGATTTCTAAAAGCATATGAATGAAAGTGACTAGGGAAGCAAATGAACCAGATACACCACAAAACTAAAAATATGGTATCTGAAGAAAAGAAATTTTCACAATGCTCAGTCTTGCAAAGATTCTGCAGATCTTCTGTTACGACTATGTGAGCCGGCCTTAAACACGGGGTGAAGAACTGGCCCAGGCTCAGCCACGAGATTCTTGTGGAACCTCAAACCGCTTAATTTCTCAGTGCCTCTGTTCAACTAAACAATGAGAGTTGGACTGGAGTCTCTGAACCGCAGAACTAAAGGCCACTTAGGCAATTAGCTCCACCCAAGGCACCCTGGCAGATCACCCAATTCCTGCTTTAGCACCTACAGAGACACGGAGTTCGATGAGCTCCCGTCTTCAAAGAAGTGATACAGTATTAACAATCTCTGCAGGTTCTTCTGCGACCCAGTCACAAAAGTGCTCACTCTGCTATTATTATGGGTCCTGGTTCCACTTCTAAGCTCTTTTTAAGCATATGCACCTCTAAGTACTGCTGACTAAACCCACTCTGCAGATAGAAGGCCCAGGAATTTGGGGCGCCTGGGTGGCGCAGTCAGTTAAGCGTCCGACTTCAGCCAGGTCACGATCTCGCGGTCTGTGAGTTCGAGCCCCGCGTCGGGCTCTGGGCTGATGGCTCGGAGCCTGAAGCCTGTTTCCGATTCTGTGTCTCCCTCTCTCTCTGCCCCTCCCCCGTTCATGCTCTGTCTCTCTCTGTCCCAAAAATAAATAAACGTTGAAAAAAAAAAAATTAAAAAAAAAAGAAGGCCCAGGAATTCAAAGACCGACAATGAGAATACAAGTTACCCCTAACGGGCAAACTGTGCACCTCCTGAGGTACCTCCAGAGGTACTGTTGTAACTGTGTAACTCTAATTGTGAAATAAAAACTATGTAAACATAAGTACTTGAACTGGAAAATCTGACGCTGAGCAGCAATGACTGACATTTCAATGCTTCTATCTGAACATTCACATCATTCTACACTCATTCATCTCTGACTCCAACCTCATTCATCCACGGTCAGTTCTATGCTACTGCCTAAAATTAACGATGATGATGATGATGGTGGTGCATGAAAAGCTGTGCCAAGGACTTGGCATATGTTTAACTTGTTTAATCTTTATAGTAGCCATATAAAGCAGCCACCATCATCACCCCCATTTTATAGTTAGTGAGTTACTAAGAAGACTTCGTAAGAGTATTACAGTCACACACCCAAGGTCACACAACCAGCAAGTGGTGGAGGCAGGATTGCAACCCAGGAAGTCCGGCTCCAGCATCTATGCCACAAGACTGTGCTGTCTATCTATGCTTGTCTATCAATCTGACAAGTTACTGTTCTCCTCAATATCAGAAAAATTACTCCACCCTCAATTTACACACAGAGATGAAGTGTCCTTAGAGCCGGCCTAGACTCCTTACATTTCATATGGCCCTAATTCAGTGTCCACTTCCACATATTAGCCTACCATGTTGAAGGCACACAGTGAGCACCCAATTAAGATTTCTGAAAATCTGTTACAAGAATTAAATCTTTCCCTCCTCTGAATCCTTGCCTCCCCTCCCCCAGCACTTTGTACCTTCTTCCAACACTTTTTCTGTTCTATGAGGTAGCCAGCCTCCAAGATGGCCCCTAAAGATCTTTACCTCCTGGTATTCATGTCCATGTGTCATCCCTTCCCACAATGTGTGACCAAAAGAAAACGGGAGAAATGACAGGATGTGACTTCTAAAGCTAGGTCATAAAAGACAGTGCAATTAAAAAAATAAAAAATAAAATAAAAAATAAATAAATAAAAGACAGCGCAGCGTGGCCTCCTGATTGCTTGCTCTGGGGGAAGCCAGATGCCATGCCAGGAGGGCACTCAAGTAGCTCTGTGGAGAGGCCCACAGGGAGAAGAGCTGAGATCTCCCACCAACAGCCTACACCCACTTGTCAGCAATCTGAGTAGCCACCTTAGAAGAGGACCCACCAGCTTCAGTCAAGCCTTCAGAGGACTATAACCCCAGACGACCTATTAATGCAATCTCCTGAAAAGACCCTGAGCCTGAACCACTCCCCAAGCTGCTCCCAAATTCCTGACTCAAAGAAACTATGAGAAAGAACGTTTATTGTTAAACACTAACTTTGGGGGTAAGACATTACACAATAGATACCTAACATAGCTAGTCTCTAAAACTATAATTTCCTTAAGAGCAGACACTGTTTCCCTGATTCTCAAAACTCATTAAGGCCATAGAAATAAACAGTGCCTATGGGGTGCTGGGGTGGCCCAGTCAGTTTAGTGTCTGACTCTTGATTTTCAGCTCAGGTCATGATCCCAGGGTCGTGGGATCAAGCCCCATGTCCGGCTCCATGCTGAACATGGAGTCTGCTTAACATTCTATCTCTCCCTCTACACCTCTCCCTAGAGAGAGTGGTGTGCTCTCTCTAAAAATAAAGAAACAAAGAAATAAACACTGCCTATATTTGAATTGTGTCAGTGGGTCATTCCCTTTGTTCAATGTTCCTTTTCTTCCAAAGTATAACCGTTTATAAACTACCTATATGTCTATACCACTTCATCTGTAATCTATCTATGTCCTCCCTCTTCTTTCAAAGACCTTCTGAAATATAACCTCCTGACCAAAGTTTTTTCTCAACAGATGAAAATGTTCCTATGTCAATTTTAACTATCAACCCTAGCATTTACATAAACACACTATAAGTATATATTTGTCTACATTCATCTTTTATTCAACAAATATTAACTGAGCATCTACTATGTCCCAAGAATTGCTCCTGAAGCTGAGAATAAAAGATACAAATTGCCTTTGTGGAGCTTATAGTCAATAGTAGTCTCTCTAAATATAACAATCTATGTTAATATGACTTCAAAATTCTAATTTCCCCTTTCATAAAAATTATTCAAAACTATTTTACCTTTCATTGTCTATTTAATTGGCCACTCATCTGCACGTCCTTTTCTTTATACACTTAAATATGTAAGCTACAGTCTCAAGAAAAGTCCATACCTGGTTAACAGCTTTGTCAAGTGCCCCATACAGAATCTGTAGGTCATGTCTTCCACTGGATGTTTCCATGAACCACACTTTTTAGCAAATGCCATCACACTTATAAACATAAAATAACTACCATTTGATAGCTTTTGTTAAACAAGTTTTAGAAACTTTAAATCAAATAAGAACATTTATTTTACAGAAAGTAATTTGTAATTGATGTAGTAAAATAACATATATAGCTGGAACTTTCTCATCTCACTTATATTTATCTCTACAGAGTGTGAAAAGGGAAAGAGCATCCATACTTTTAAGAAAGAAATTCAAGTCCAGGCTCTGTCACTAACCGTGTAACCTTCAGACAAATTATTTAACTAACTGAGCCTCAGTTTTCCTATCTTAAAGTGGAGGTAAAATCTACTTCATAGGGTTGCTGTGAGGAGTGAGTGATAACATTAAAAGCCTAGCATTATTAACGCCTATTACATAGTGAGCATCAAGAAATGTCGCTTTCCTTCCCCTTCCCCATGGCTTACACTAGGCTATACCAGTCAGAAGATTCATCAGGAAATCTTTCCAAGCTCAGCTACTTGGAATGATCTTCCTCTCCTTCATCTGGTGAGTTGAGATTCAGCCCAAATGCCATCTTCTCTTTGAGGTCCAAAAGAGAAGCTCTCTTGACCCTCCTATACATGTAGTCTGGAGTTTATTTCTTTTTTTTTTTTTTTTTTTTTTTTTCCCCAACGTGGAGTTTATTTCAATGTGTCACGACTGTCACTTTCTGCCTCTCACACTAGACCGTGAGCTCCTATGACCAGAGACCATATCTCACTTATCTCGATTATGTTGGCTTTTAGAAAAACACCTGGCCCGTTACAGACAAGGAACAAGTTTACTGAATGAGTGAATGAATGAATGAATGAATGAAGTCATTACTTAAGTAGTACCCAAAATTAGTACTGAGTGATTCCAAACTTTCTGGTTTTGCCCTTTATGGGCTGGGATGCTGTTTCATACTTCTTTTAAATGCCTTCCTCATAGCACTCAGCAGAGTACTTAAGGATGTGGAAAGTCTGCAGTAAATACTTTTGGATTACGGGATACAGATTACTCTTCCATCTCATGATTTTACTCTAAATAAAAAACGTATCCAAAGAGATGTGACTTTTGGAAGCCTTTCTAAACAGGGTCTCTTCTTAACCGTTACTGGCAAAGACGTGAAGCAGTGCTAGAAGGGACTATAGTCAGTGTCTTTTTGCCTGTGTTTTCGAAAAAAGCAGTAATGGTTTGCCTCTAGTTTAGTTTCACTAAGAAACTATCGTAAAGCCCTTTGATTCACTATGAAAAGTGGAAACGACGTTAGGCAAAACTTCATTAAATCACTTTCAGCCAAGGGTTCCCCACCCTGTAGTCATGGGGCTCTGTGCCAGCTGGCTGTACCACCTCACTCCTGGGAGGTGGCTGCTTTTCAACAGTAAAACGGCTTAAGTGAAATCTGGAGTTCTGGGGGTCCTCTAACGTAAAACACGTGAATTTAACTTTTTATTGAAAATAACGATTACGTTACAGGCTTTGACATCAGGTAGAAAAGATCCTGAAAAGATCTCAAAAGCTGGCAACCTGCACACTTCGGACTTCTCATGGATTTTAAAGTATGTAAAAACACATGAAGCTGGGTGTAATTTCATTATTACATTTAAGTGACACCTTTCACGTTCCTGTATACACATACCTCATGCCAAATACAGCTGGTAAAGAGTCAAGTGTCTGCCAAACTGCCTTTTCGTTATGCTCTATAATAGCAAGAAAAAAGATAAATCCTGACAAAGCCAAGCTGGGCGGGTGCTTCGATACAAACTGATCCACCAGTCGTTCCCAATTTACAACGACCCCATGTCATAGGTATTATGCCCCTTTTCCTAATGAGGAAACTGACGCCCGAGATTACACAGCTAGGAAACGGCAGGTTTGAGAATCTGACCTGAAAGCGCCAGCGCCAGCCCCAGCCACGGCAGAGTATCAACGCGTTCTTCCGGCACCGGCCAGGGTGGGAGGTGTAATCAAAGCGTCCTGCCAGACACTTTCTTAGAGGGTAAAGTTCTTGGCCGTCAAGTTTCAAATCCACCAGGGCCCTTACACCTGGCGGCATTCAGGTTGCTGACACAGGCATCAACAAATCCAGGTAAGCCTCCCTGGCCTGGGAATCCTGGGGCTGCACATGGATCCTGAGGGTCTGCACAGATCCCGGGGAAAGCGTGCGACAGAGGGTCCCTGCAGTCAAAACACACCCGGGGTGCAGCAGGTGCCGGACCCCCGGACCCCCGACCCGCGCTGCCCGGCCAGGCGGTTCACAGGTGCACGGCCCCGCCCCGCCCGCCTTGGCTAGACGACCCCGGCCCGGAGGGGAGAGGCGAGGGGACCAGCGGCGGGTTGGGGGCCGGGCTGCGAGGCCCGCCCAGGCCAACCCCGAGGACGCGCGGCGGGGTCGCCAGGAGAAAGGATGCTCGGGGCGGGGCTGGTGGGGGAGGGGTCCCCTGCCCGGACTCTCACTCACCGCCTCGCGCTCCTCCCAGCCCGGGCTCGGCGGCGGTCCCCCTCCGGCTCCCACCGCGCTCTTCCCCTCCCGAGGCTCAACGTCTAGCCAGGGCGCACGGAGCTGGGGAGAAGTCTGCGCGAGCGGAGGGCTGTGGCGAGCGGAGCCGAAGGGGTGAGGAGGATGGAACGGTCGCTCTCGCAGCCGCCTCGGACACCACAGACACGGCCGCCGCCGGCTCTTCTCAGCCACGGAAGCTGCGGGCCCTCCCACCACACCCGCCTCCCGCCTCCCACACTGCCTGCTGGAAAAGTGACAGCTGTGCTGGCCAATCAGAGGCCTTGTGGAGGCTGGGACCAGGGGACTAAAGGGAGGGCGGGAAGGGAGGGGTATGAAGGAGGTGAGGACGGCGGCGGGACTTCCTGTGACTGACGGCCAGACGTAGCCAATGGGAAACGAGAAGATGACCTCATCGCCAAGGGAAGTCTGGAACTGGCCGAGCTGCGGCGAGGAGGTGGGAGGAGGTCGGCGACGAGCCGGAGGCGGGGCGCTGGGGCCTTAAAGAGGCCGAAGCCCATTGGCCACTCTGTCAAGAGAAGGGCGGCGGATCGGCTGGACCTCGCCAAGTTGCCAAGGGGTCAATGCCGTGAGCTCTTAGCTGCATTAATCCTCCTGACCCGTCTCGATCCTTCTAGGGGGCTAAAGGGTCCGCCGGGGGCTCGTAAATCGATTACTTCACTTTCACGCTTCCCAAAAGGAGGCACAATAAATTCCACACTGGCCCGGAGCCCTGAATTCCCGTTACAGCCCCCGCGCCACCGAGGCCCGTCCCCTCGTTTCTCTGAGTCAGTTTCCCTTAGGGGAAAAGGGAGGCTACCGACATCTACCTACCCTTCCCTACGTACCTAGAATATTGAGATCATCAACAGCAGAAGTGCTTTGGGCCTCGAGAAGAAAAGGGGCTGAAGGAACCCAAAATCTTCGCTCAGGAGACTCCAGAAAGAGCATCTGTAGAAGGGAGGGTGATATTAGGTGACTCCCAAAGGCTCTTGCAATTGTAAAATTCTAAAATGCTGGTATCCTACTCTTTCTGGCATCCACTCATATAGCAAAGGGGTGTGTGTGTGTGTGTGTGTGTGTGTGTGTGTGTGTGTGTGTGTGTGTCTGCGCGGATCTCCTGCATTAGGCGCATTAGGCGCAGAGACCACACATGGACCTGGTCTATGACTTCCACAAGGAGAAAGAAGACTTAAAGGGGACAAAAGTAAAGCGAGGTCTGCTGTGGGAAGTACCTTGGTGCAGGCAGGCCATTTGCTCCCCCTCGCCCCGCAATGGGAGGGAGTCCAGAAAAGGAGAAGTAACTCCCATCTTGGCGGATGGAAAAGAGGGGGAAGTGCTTTCCCCCGAAAGCCTCCTGGGGATGGTGTGGCTCAGCAGGGCTGAAGAGAGAAGTAACAGTCGCCAGAGACAGAAAGGAGCTGGGACATTCTTCCAGCTTTGGGGAGGAGCAGTGCCAAGGCACAGAGACTGAGAGGGGACAACTCACTTTACATTCCAGAGTAAATTCTAACTATGATTCCCTGATCTCCCCCAGAGGTCTCCCATGACTGCCTATTGGTGTAACTGTCAGAGGAAGGGCAGAAGAGAATCCCCTCTCTTCTCTCCTCCAATAGCTGCAAAAGCCAAAGTGGCCCTGGGTATTCCCAATTACTCATCTATAAGTCAGCTTCAAGTTTAGTGCCATGTGCTGATCACAGAATCTTGAAGTTGAGCAGGATCCTTGTGGCCCCTTAGTCACACACCTTCCCCCAAGACAAGAAACCTTTCTGCAAAATTATTTTTTCAACAAATATTTCTCGAGTAAGACACTGATACTCACAGTAAGATTAATAATTACGGCCTGGGAGCACTTTCACCAAACTGGAGGGAGTTAAGTCATGTGATGAGGAGATTACAATGCCAGGCAGCATATCGCAGGTGTCATGATTAACAAGAGGACACAAAGGTGAACCTCAGAGGAAAAGTACTCTGGTTCGAAATTGTTGGGGTGCGGCAGATTTCCCTAAGACAAGGTGGGGGTGGGGCATTCCAGATAATGTCTATCTAGACACAGCCTTTATGAAAAAGCCTTTATGAAAAGGTGAGAAGGAAGCACAAGCGTATTTTATTAGTCATGGTAAGAGTGATATGCCTATTCCCAGCTGCCCAGGCATGGCAAGCTTACCACCTCTCAGATATGCCTGCTCTTTTTCTGGACAACTTAAATTGTAATTATTTTGTATCTGTGTGCATATAAAGTAACCAAATATATCTTATGGATAATTTACATCCCTCTAATCTCTGAGCCTGGGCTCTAATGTCATCTCCTAAAGCTTCACAGAACGTGCCTAATCCCTCTTCGTCATGACAACATTCCAAATATTTAAAGATTATGCCCCCTTTCCGTACCTTCTGCCCATCCCCAAAACAATAAGGATAAAAAAAATCACCTTTTTTTGCCAGATTATGGTTTCCATACACCCCACTATCCTAATGACTTCATGTGGCATCTTTCAATTTGTTAAGATCTATTAGGAACATGTGTTATTTTTGTCCTTCCAGCAAACATTCTCTTTCTTCTGGTAAGGGGAGCCTAATGTCCTCTAGGGAACCAGTCCTCCCCACTGTCTGTCCATATGGCTGCCATAGAGCTGACCTTACTATTCATCTTTCCAGGGGCAGCACTAGGCCAGTCCTGACCAATCAAAGCACTGCTTTCCTTCTCCCCACCCCTACCCCCCATTTGCGATGATTGATTTAGGGAAAGGCATGTGGCCCAAGGCAGTCCAAACAGAAGGAGTCCTGGGAACTTTGTTGGAACTACCCATATGGAGAAGTTTCCTTTACACTGAGGCTGCTGAACTGTCCGGCTCATCCCCTGGAGTTGACCACGAGGACCACAAAAGAATTTTCTCAAGAATACATAAAACCAATACGAAAACAATCAGAGCTGAGGCACAGATAAAAACTGCAGCAGGTTATGACTCTGAGAACCTGGATCCAGCTATTTTCTGGCTATTTGCTTTTGTAAGTGTCTTTCATCAGGATCCTTAGAAACAGAGCCTGTAAGGGAGATCTGGTGAATGGGACTTATTGAAGGAAGAAAAACCTGTAAGGGAGGAAGTTGAGCAGGACAGGAAAAAAGAAACAGCCAAGCAAGAATCAGCTTGATTTTGCCTTGGCCTGATCCACAACAGAGAGCTCTGGCATGAAACCACACCAAGGAGTCATTCCCCCATGAGGCACTGGGCAGCTTTGTGTACCCAAGTATCAGCCAGCCACTGGCTGTAAGCCATCAAGGAGTTAAGGTCTCCAAAGCTGTTCCCTTCAGCTAAAGGCAATTCCTGGAATTTTGAGCATCTGAGAACCCTTAGCTGCCAACACTCACAGCAGCTGGGGGATAGGTGCACTGGCCTGTTAAAGAGATCTAGGAGGGGCACCATTTGAGCATACCCTGAAGGCCAGTACCTTCGCTTCCCAGTCGGGTTTCTGTTCCTTGCAACCAAAATGTGACCCCCTAAAATACTCAGGTATGATATGATCACCAGAGTACAGTGAGACTTTGACCTTCCTTAATCTGACTCTCTACATCCATTAGTACACTAGACTATTGCCTTAGCAAATTTACCCATTGCCCTGACCCTTTGGCTCAAGTTGACTTTATAATCATTTCTTGCTACCACTCCTTTTCCTTTAAAGCTTTTTCCCCACAAACTGATACCAAGCAAAATTCACCCTTTCTGGTACTCCTGTAATTAATTCTTGGCCACACACACAGGATTTCAAGCTTAACCCTGCTAATTATTAGCAGCTAGTTGTCATTTTGTCCATTTCCAGCCTTCTCTGCAACTTGCTGTAAACACCTGCTGATTCAATTCTGTCACTCATCAAACTAGCTATCCTTGTAATTTTGTTGCTATTGCTGACAGGGGCCAGCCAAATGACAGGAACCTCCAGGAAACTGCTAGAGACTGATTCCCTCCCTGCCCCCCCCCTCCCCGCCCCGCTAATCCGTACTTCGGCAAAATTTACTTCACTTGTCCTTTTTCTCTCTCTTCCTGAAGAATCTCTCCAAAGGTACTTCCCGGGATTCAACCAGCCACATCCTCAGCACATCCTGCTCATTTCTGTTTCTTTGGTCTTTATTCAGGTTGGCCCCTCTGCCTAAATGTCTTCTCTTTTCTTTTTATCTAATCAAATCTCAGCTCGCATCCTACTCTCCCCACCCCAGGAAGCCCTCCAGTATTCCTCCAGCCTAAATGGATCTTTTCCTTCTCTGACAATACATAGCTCTGCTGTGCCAAGCACAAAACTAAGCATCCTAAGTGCCTTGTCTTATTTCATCCTTGCTATACCCCTGAGGTGGGTGCTGTTATGATCCTCATTTTTTGGTGAGGAAACTGAGACTTAAACAGGTTAATTAAGGGGTGCCATGGTGGCTCAGTTGGTTAAGTGTCTGACTCTTGATTTCGGCTCAGGTCATGATCTCACAGTTTGTGAGTTCAAGCCCTACATCAGGCTCTGAGTGGACAGCGTGGAGCTTGCTTGGGATTCTCTTTCTCCCTCTCTCTGCCCCTCTTCCTCCGCCCCCCTGTCTCTTTCAAAATAAATGAATAAACCTTAAAAATAGGGCACCTGGGTGGCTCAGTTGATTTCGGTTCAGGTCATGATCTCACGGTTTGTGAGTTCGAGCCCCAAGTCAGGCTCTGTGCTGACTGTTTGGAGCCTGCTTGGAATTCTCTCTCCCTCTCTCTCTGCCCCTCCCTTCCTCACTCTCTTGCTGTCTCTCAAAATAAATAAAAGCATTTTTAAAAATAAATTAAAAACTTTATGGGGCACCTGGGTGGCTCAGTTGGTTGAGTGTCCAACTTCGGCTCAAGTCATGATCTCACAGTTTGTGGGTTCAAGCCCTGCACCGGGCTCTGTGTTGACAGCTTGCTCAGAGCCTGGAGCCTGCTTTGGATTCTGTGTCTCCTTCTCTCTCTGCCCCTCCCCCACTCATGCTCTGTCTCTCAATAAATAAATTAAAAAAAAATTTTAAACTTTATAAGTAAATAAATAAAATAAATGAGTATGTAAAGAGGTCAGTTAAGAAAATATCACACAGGGGTATCTGGCTGGCTCAGTCAGTAGAGCATGTGACTCTTGGTTTCTGGGTCGTGAGTTCAAGCCCCACATTGGGTGTAAAGACTACTTAAAAAATACACACACACACACACACACACACACACACACACATTACACACGGCTACAAACTAGCAAAGTCATTGTATAGATACCAAAATTAGAATTCTGGGTGTACCACAATAAACATTTATTCGCTACATACAAGGAACTGGAGGAAATATACAAAAGTGAAACAGGCAATCCTTGCCCACAATCAAGAAGAGGGTTCATAAATGAAGTGACACCAATCTGAACAATGCTGTAAAGTCAGAAAAAATGAAGTAAGGGAGAGTTATGTCTTGTGGAAAACCCAGTAAGTTCACATGAAGGAGTGTATGTTTGACAGGAAGCAATGAGGTGGGGCATTCCAACTTAAGGAACATTGTGAGTAATGGAATGGAGGAAGGAAAACATGGGACATGTTTGAGCAAGGGAGTTGTCTGTTTTCTTCAAGAGATAAGCCTTGAAAGTTTGGTTGAGGCTCTATTGTAAAAAGTAAAGAATGCCTAGGCAAGGTAGGTATTGGGTCTCTAAAAACAGGATCCAAAATGTGTTTTAAGATTTACCTGGTAGTTAATTGATTAGATTGGAAAGAGACTGAACTGGAGTTGGGGAGGTAAGTTAAAAGACCACTACTGTTTTCTAGCCTGGAGGAAATTAGGACCTATGAGGATATACACAGTGGGCTGGGATTACCTTTTTCCCCTATGTTCTGTAAGCACGTTCTCTCTTTGTCCCCTACAGATCATACCATCCTTTGGAAGGGTCAATCTTTTTTTTTTTTTTAATTTTTTTTTCAACATTTATTTTTTTGGGAGAGAGAGAGACAGAGCATGAACGGGGGAGGGGCAGAGAGAGAGGGAGACACAGAATCGGAAACAGGCTCCAGGCTCTGAGCCATCAGCCCAGAGCCTGACGCGGGGCCCGAACCCACGGACCGCGAGACCGCGACCTGGCTGAAGTCGGACGCCCAACCGACTGCGCCACCCAGGCGCCCCGTAAGGGTCAATCATTTTTTAAAATGTGCCTATAACAGGGGCGCCTGGGTGGCTCAGACAGTTAAGCATCGACTTCAGCTCAGGTCATGATCTCACGGTTTGTGAGTTTGAGCCCTGCGTCGGGCTCTGTGCAGAGCTCAGAGCCTGGAGCCTGCTTCAGATTCTGTGTCTCCCCTCTCTCTGCCCCTCCCATGCTCATGCTCTGTCACTCTCTTTATCAATAATAAATAAACGTTAAAAAAAATTTTTTTTTAATGTGCCCATAACCACTAAACTGCTATCTCTTGATACATAAGAAGCACTCAGTAAAAATTTTTGGAATTGAATGCATGAGCAGGATGATAAAAATGTTCAGGCTTTGTTTAAATGGTTTTATAGGAACTCAGTCCATGCCTACAACCATCTACAGTATTACTTGATAACAAAACTAACAGCACCTATTATGTACATCATCATCTTACTCAATTCTCCCCATTGTATGTACTGACATTGATTCCATTTTACAGATCAGAAAAACTGAGGGTGACCAACCAACCCAGTTTGCAAGAATGGAGAAGTTGAGGGGCGCCTGGGTGGTGCAGTCGGTTAAGCGTCCGACTTCAGGCCAGGTCACGATCTCGCGGTCCGTGAGTTCGAGCCCCGCGTCAGGTTCTGGGCTGATGGCTCGGAGCCTGGAGCCTGTTTCCGATTCTGTGTCTCCCTCTCTCTCTGACCCTCCCCCGTTCATGCTCTGTCTCTCTCTGTCCCAAAAATAAATAAACATTAAAAAAAAAAAAAAAAAGAATGGAGAAGTTGAGCTGCAGGACTTTTAGTACTAAAACTAGGACAGCCCCAGGCAAATCAAGAAGGTTTGTCACCCTCCCAAGACACCTTGCCCTCACATCACACAAGCCAGGGTTTAAACACAAGGCTGAACTCAAACCACCCTAGGATTTTATTTTGGCTTTCTGATCATTGCAGTCAATGTAATAATCTTATTTGGGTACTTTGGAGATAGAATCCAAACATATTCTTCTATTGAATTTGGCTCATGTATTTGGGGCCTACTTGGGACTGGAGATGTAGAGAGGCAGAGAATCACAAAATGGATGGGTTTTTGTCAGAGAAAAGGAATCCAGGCTGGGGGAAAAAATCTTTCTTTCTGGAAGGACGACGTTACCAAAGAATTCAGCTTTATAAGCTGTTCTTTGGCGTCCTCTAGTGGTTGACTGTTGGAACCGCTCTACTCCCTGGAGTAGAGAACCCGCAACGCTGGTAATCGGTAGAACCTCTGCCGGTTATTACTGCTTGGGAAGCATGAATACAGAACAGACACGAGCTGACCCCCGCACTTGCCTGACCGTGCCTCACTCGCCTCACCCTAAACCTAATCACGTGACCACGGGCACGGAAGCCTGAAACCTAGCCCCTTCGCAAAGCTCTCTGGTGCAGGTGGCCTCTCAAAACCTCACCAAGGGAAACCGGAAGTGGTGCTTTTCAGACTTTTTCACCAAAGAACCTTCATAGAAGGGAGAACATCCCCTGCTAGAGTAGCCAGAAGGCCTGCATCTTTAAGGCTCTTGTTTAGCCATATTTTGAACTTGACTTCCTAATATATCCATTTTTTGATGTTCCCTTTTATCGAAGTGTATATACTTCAGAAGGGTACAGAAAAGTGCATATATCAGAACTACACCACCTGAAGAATTTTCACAAACAGAACTCACATGTTTCACCAGCACCCAGATCAAAAAAAGACAACCTTAGCAAGACCGCAGAAGTCCCTCTTGTGCCCCCTTCCATTCACTTGCACCCCAAGTTACCTCCACATGGATGTCTGACAGCATAGATTAGTTTCACCTATTTTTGTTCTTTCTATAAATGGAATGATACAATGTAAAGTATTTGAAGTTTGCATATTTTTGCTCAGAACACTTTAAGATTAGGCCATGTATTTGTGTGTGATTGTAGTTTGCTTATTCTCATTGCATTGTATGAATGCATTACAATAAACTTATCCATTCTACTGGTGTGGTTGTTTTCATTGTGGGCTACATCACCCAGTACTGGCATAAATATTCTTGTGCACGTCTTTTGGTTCACATATATGCGCACATTTCTGTTGGGAGTGCATTCACTGGGTCACAGGAGAGGCATAGTTTCAGCTTTATGGTCCCTAGCCAGCTAGCTTTCTAAAGTAATTGTAACCATTTACATTCAGTGAGAGTTCTTATTGCTTAACATCTTCCTCTAAACTAGACATTTTCAATCCTTTTTATTTTACCAGGTCAAGTTGGAAGCGTATCATGTTGTAGTTTATTTGCATTTGCCTGAAGAGTAATGAAGTTAAAAATCTTTTCATGTTTATTTGGCATTTGGAAAACTTCTTTTGTGAAGTGTCTGTTCAGGTCTCTTGCCCATTTTTCTGCTGAGTTGTCTACCTTTTCCTTATTGATTTATACAAGTTACTTCTAAATTCTGAATTTGAGACCTTTGTCAAATATATGTGTTGAGAGTATCTTACCCTATTTTGCGGGTTTTCTTTTTACTTCCTTGATTGCGTCTTTTGATAAACAGAGGTTCTTAATTTTAATATAATTCTTTTAATAAATTGTTTTCATTGCTCATTAGCACTTTTTGTTTCCTGTTGTGAAAGATCTGCCTATCCCAAGGTCATAAAGATATTCTACATTCTAAAATCTGTATTCTCTTAAAAAAGAATAATTTTTAAATTGCATTTATGTTCTATATTTTCTGAAGTTACTACAATAAACTCTAAGGCTTTTGTTAAAAAGTTTTCATTGAAGTATGTAATATACTAAAGAAATCACATATGATAAGTATGCAGGGTTACTTTTAATGAGAAAAACAATGCCATTATTATTTTTAATGTTTATTTATTTAATTTGAGAGAGAGAGCGAGTGAGCATGTGCACAAGCAGGGGAGGGGCAGAGAGCGAGGGAGAGAGAGAATCCCAAGCAGGCTCCACGCTGTCAGCACAGAGCCCGGTGCCAGGCTCCATCTCACGAACCACAAGATCATGACCTGAGCTGAATCAAGAGTCAGCCGCTTAACTGACTGAGCCACACAGGCACCCACAGGACTGTAAGCTTCTTACAAGACTGAATACATGTGCGCCTGGGTAGCCCAGTTGGTTAAGCATCCAACTCTTGATTTCCACCCAGGTCGTGTTCTCAGGGTCATAGGATCGAGCCCTTCCTCAGGCTCTGTGCTGAGCAAGGAGTCTGCTTAAGATTCTCTCTCTCCTTCTCTCTCTGCCCTTCCCCTGCTCATACTTGTGCACTTGCAAACACTCCCTTTCTGTTTCTAAAACAAAACAAAAACAAAAAAAGACTCCATACAATATAATGGAAAGATATGACCAGATGACAAAAAATAAGAAATAAAGATCAGGGAAAATATAGAGCCAGCAAGCCATTCTAAGAAGGACACACTGAATGCCTCGGGTCACAAAGTGGTGGTTGTACCTTGGGAAAAGTTGCCCCCATTTGTCTCACTGATGCTGCATCACAAAGAGGCGGAGAGGAACATCTCCCTGTTTGTAATCTTCATGCCTCTAGTTCTCTGGGCTCTGCAGCCTAGTGCTGGCCGTCTAGATGTCAGGCCTCTCCTTTGGCTTTCCCAGGCCCCATCTCACTTCCTGCAGCCTGCTCCCTCCCCCCTCCCCCAGCATACCTGTTCTCAGCATTCACTTCCCCTCTGCACTCAGGGCAGACTGGATTAGGCAGAGCCTTGGGAGCCTTAAAAACTTGGGCTTTATCAGGGTACCTGGGTGGCTCAGTCGGTTAAGCATCTGACTTCAGCTCAGGCCATGATCTCACGGTTTGTGGGTTCGAGCCCTGTGTCGGGCTCTGTGCTGACAGCTCAGAGCCTGGAGCCTGCTTCAGATTCTGTGTCTCCCTCTCCCTCTGCCCCTCCCCCTCCCCCACTCACACTGTCTATTCTCTCTCTCAAAAATAAATAAACATTAAAAAAAACAGGGGCACCTGGGTGGCTCAGTACGTTAAGCGTCCGACTTCGGCTCAGGCCATGATCTCACGGTTTGTGGGTTCGAGCCCTGTGTCGGGCTCTGTGCTGACAGCTCAGAGCCTGGAGCCTGCTTCGGATTCTGTGTCTCCCTCTCTCTCTCTGCTCCTCCCCTGTTCATGCTCTGTCTCTCTCTGTCTCAAAAATAAATAAACATTTAAAAAAAATAAATAAAAGTCCATTGGAATAAACTGGGAGTTCAAAGTATAGTGGCTTCTCAGCATAGTTGCAGGGGTAGGGGAGCAATAAGTAAAGTGTTTCTTTCTCCAGCCAAGATAGTAAAGTAGTAGCCACATGCAAGGTCAAGTTCGTGCAAGGTCAATTCCATCTGCAATTGACTACAAAGTGGTAGGGCATGAGAGCTCCCCCTACCAAAACCTCCCCACTCCACCTGAGGTTTCTTGCTACTAATTTTCACAGTTGGATCTTGTTTTTTCATCCATTCGGCCATTCTATGTCTTTCGACTGGAGAATTTAATCCACTTACATTTAAAAATGATATGATTCAGAAGCGCCTGGGTGGCTCAGTCGGTTAAATGTCCAACTTGGGCTCAGGTCATTATCTCACCGTTCGTGGGTTCGAGCCCCCGTTGGGCTCTGTGCTAACAGCTCGGAGCCCGGAGCCTGCTTCGGATTCTGTCTCTCCCTCTCTCTCTGCCCCTACCCCTCTCGTGTGTGCGTGCACACTCTCTCCCTCAAAAATAAGTAAACATTTAAAACATTTTTTAAGTTTAAAAACGATATGATTTTGATAATTATAGAATTAGCAAAACTGTAGAATTTTGATAATTAGAACAATTTAAATATTACTGGCAATTATTGATAAGTGTGTGGACTTCCCACTGCCATTTTGTTAATTGTTTCTGACTGGTCCATAGAGCCTCTGTTTCTTGCTTCCTCTTGTGCCAACTTCCTTTATGATTTGATGACTCTTGGTGGCAGTATGCTTTGACTCTTTTGTAATAATCTTTTATGTATCAACTACAAGTTTTTCTTTTGTGATTACCATGAGGCTTCCATAAATATTTTATAGTTATAACATCCTATTTGAAGCTGATGGCAGTGTAACTTTGATAGCATACAGAAATTTTATACTCTTACTTCTCTTTTCATTTTAGGTTATTGATGCTTAAATCTCTTCATCTACATGTTCTCCCTCCAGGGAGGAGGGTAAAGTGCCCTTCATGGTTGGCACCCTGCCTTCCATTCCCTCCCTGAAATGTTTGTTCTAAGCCCATGACAGTCATGTCCCAGGCCTCCTGGCAGTTGCTGGTTTAGGAATGGGGTAGTTCCCCAGTCGTGGCCCATGAGATACAATAGAGCACTGAGAGCGGTGGCCATTGAGGGCAGGAGGAGGGTGGTTGGGGAAAGGCTTTCTTGTGTGATATCCAGAACTGCTGCCACCATCTCGTGGCCAGAAGGAAATGTAGACTGACAATGGGTCTGACACGGAGAAAGGCCGAGGGGAGAGACGGAAAAATCTTGGCACCTCTACGGCATTATTGAGCATCTGACTCACCACTCCCAGAGCTTGATCCCCTGCTGGATGGCATAATACATTTCCTCACTGCTTAAGCTTATTTGAGGTTTTTTGCTGTTATTTGAAGCCAGAAGCAGTCTAACTGAAACAGATCGATCTCCGGTGTCCATGTTTCCAGGAGGTGCCACACTTAAGGTCAAGTGGGTATATCTTCTCAGCCCATTAAGCTCTGGAAAATAATTAGGGGCGCCTGGATGGCTCAGTCGGTTGGGCATCCGACTTCGGCTCAGGTCATGTTCTCGCGGTCCGTGAGTTCGAGCCCCGCGTCGGGCTCTGTGCTGACAGCTCAGAGCCTGGAGCCTGTTTCAGATTCTGTGTCTCCCTCTCTCTCTGACCTTCCCCCATTCATGCTCTGTCTCTCTCTGTCTCAAAAATGAATAAACGTTAAAAAAAATTTTTTTTAATAAAAAAATAAAAGAAAATAATCCACACCTATTCCTCAGACATCCTTCTCATTCCATGTGATTTCAGTGGGGTTGAGCCCTCCTCTATACCACAAGGAGGCTACACAGTCAAATTCTGACCAGTACACCATGGATAGAGATGTCACCCAACCAGGCCAATTCAGCGTGCTCGCTGGGACTTTTGCTATAGGAAAAGCTTCTCACTTCTCCTCTAACTTCATAAACTGTAAAGACAAGGTAGGCTGGGCGGCAGCTTGCTGTCAGGTGGCAAGAGAAGACTTGGGGGTAAAGCCCAGGAATGACAAGCAGCACCAAAAGGCGGAGACAGAGAGAGAGAGGCAGGGTCTCCAGGCCGTCATTTACTTCTCTGTACCGAGCCATGCTTGAAGCCCTCAGCACTTGGGGGCAAATCACAATGCGGGCAATTGGCTGCAGTTCTGTGTGTGCTCTGGGATGGTGGAACAGGTTATACTGGTTTCTCTCCTACCAAAGTTCCACCTCACTAGAACAAGTAATTTTTCACATACCTGTCTGTGTTCCATCCTACCAATTCATTCGTAAGTGGATTTTTTTTTTCTCACCTGAATGGACAAGGATCCTCAATGACCCCCTGTCCCCTGACTCTTCGAAAAGTAGAGTGTGGTAAAAACCAGTGGCAGCAAAAACACTCTATTTAGAGTCAAGCTAAATGACTACATTACACCAATGTACCAGCTCCCTGCAGGTGAACGTGTACCTGTGACAGCAGTAATAAAACAGGCACTTCTCAAGAAACAGCACAGAGAGGCAGGGGAACTTAATGGAAGGCCAGGCCTGGCTCTGTCCTGCTAGCCAGGTGATCTTAGATAATTTACTGGGTGTCCCTGAGTTTGGATCTTGTCATGTGCATATTAGGCATAACATTCGTATTACAACTGATCTTCTGCCCCAGCCCTGCTATGGGGTTCAGTTTTGGGGGACACCTCAAGGGAGAGTAGAAGTTCTCTCTCAGGTGTCTCCTGAATCTTCATTGTCTTCGCGTGTCCCCTCACTCAAAGATCAGATCCGTTGGGGGCCACCCCGCACTCTGCTGTGGGTGGACTCAGGCCCCGCCCCCTCAAAGCCTCCTTCCCAGGGGCCCCAGGCCAGGATCTCTTATTTCCCTTCCTCACCTTGTGTCTCTATTTCCCCACAGAGAAACACAGAGTAAAGAGAATCACAATAAAGAACTTACCACTGTGGCCTAAATCTGATGGTAATGAGCATATGACCTTGAGCCAGTGACTGTAAGAGCACTTTTGCAACTAGGGAGTGATAATGTATTCCAGCGGTTATGAGAGGCACCACCAAGAAAGAAAACACACCAACTGCAGTTATGACAAAACATCTTAACAGTCTCTGGAGACAAAGCCCTAAACCAGTCACAGCGACCTGTTGCTTCCAAATACCTCTCATCGCTTCTGCGAGGTTCACCATTTCTCCTGCCTTCAGTTGCACTGCTGATGTATGACAGTCAATCTTTTCACCTTAGGAACAAAATGTAACACAACTTCTGCTCATGGTTTGTTCTGCAAAGCACTCGCTCTTGCTTTGTAAGAAAAGAGCAGTGAGTCCAAAGGAAAAAAAAACTTTGTTTCACTAATATCAATTTCACTCCCTGTTGCTCCCATATTCCTGCCTTTCTCTTCACATAATCCCCTTTCATCTGAATGCTAAATCACAACATGATTTTTCTGGAAACATTTGAAACAGCACTAAATTCAGTACATGCAGTACCAAAGGTGCATTTAACTCAGTTGGGGTGAAGACAATATGAACAGCTGTGCTCAATATCTCAAATTTGCAAACAATGACGGCTCCATCAGGACGTTACTATTTTTTTTTTAATTTTTTTTTCAACGTTTATTTATTTTTGGGACAGAGAGAGACAGAGTATGGACGGGGGAGAGGCAGAGAGGGAGACACAGAATCGGAAACAGGCTCCAGGCTCTGAGCCATCAGCCCAGAGCCTGACGCGGGGCTCGAACTCCCGGACCGCAAGATCGTGACCTGGCAGAAGTCGGACGCTTAACCGACTGCACCACCCAGGCGCCCCAGGACGTTACTATTGATTATAAGACACACTCCTAACATTAGAGATATTAAAATGGGGGGGGGGGGAGTATGTCTTAGAATCAGTTAAATGTGGTAATTGATATCAGTATTGATTAGTAGTGACTGGCAGAAAACTCAACCCAGACAGACTTGAGCAAAGGGATATACTGATCCACAGACATTCAAAAGTCCATTATTCCAGCTTCAGGTATGGCTGGATTCAGGACTCCAGGAGATAATCAGGACTCTGTTCTCTCACCCTTTCTCTCTCTTCTACAGGGATGGTTTCAGTCTCACGTTTCACATGGTATCGAGCTGCAGCCGGCAACTCTAACCCCCACATCCTCTCAGATTTAGAGTTCAGCAAAAAGGAATGAGTGTCTTCAAGCCAGAATTCCTCTCCCGCCCCCAATTTTATAAAAGAGTAAGCACTATGCCCAACGTGGGGCTTCAACTTACGACATCAAGATCAAGTGTCACATGCTCTAGGGACAGAACCAGCTAGGTGGCCCTCCATCCCCAAATTTTTAACCTGAGTCTCGATGCCTCTCATTGGCGCTGACAGGTCACATGCCCAGCCCTGGGCCAGTCAGCATGGTTACTGGGTCAGTTAGGACACACCTGCACTGAGTTGCCCTCTTGGGAGCTCTCGGGCTGCTGGGTCTCCAGAGGGGAGGAGAACAAGGAGAATAGACATGGGGCAGCAGAAACAATAGATGTGATTTACAGGTGGGCTGTGGGGAATTAGGTGAGATTAGCCAAGGGAGCACTAGCCCAGTGCTTGGCCCGGGGTTGAGCCTCTCCCCAGAGCAGTTGGGACCTACCCTCTGACTACTGTGTGTGGCTGGAGACGGCCTCTGCTAGGACCCTCTGGCTGCGGCAGAGTCAGCCCTGCGCAGACTCCCTCCCCCGGGCCGGCTGAGATGCACTGACTCAGCTCCTACGTGAGCTGGATGCTGCCTGGAAAGTTAATAAGCCTTTGAGGCAAGACGTTCCTCCGGTGACGTGGGTTGGTGCCACGAGTGGGTGGGAATGAATGAGAAAGAGTGGGAACACCGTGGTTCCTAGAACGTTTATGGAATTAAGATGTACAGAGAGAAAGAGTGAGGGAAAAGTCAAGAGCGGCGATCAGATTTCTGTAATCGGTTTCAGGCTGCCCAGTGCCCCTGGAGGTGAGCTCACAGCTGCCACTGCCCCTAACTACAACCTCTTCTGCCAGCAGGGTCTGCCCTGTGGCTAGCCCGGCCGTGTCTTTCCAGCTCCCCTCCAGCTCTGCCAGTCTCTTTCTTTCAAACCTAAGTCGCAAGTGGCCGGACAGGGGGAAATCTATCTCTTTGTCACTTGACGGGTAAGGGAAGAATAGAGCGGGGAGACACAGTTAGGAGGGAATCCCAGGGGTGAGGATGTGGAAGAGAGAGGGAGGAAGGCAAGGGGGCAGGGACGGTGCAGAATCTCATGGTGTGCTATTTACAGCCTCTCCGAAGCTGGATGGAATTCAACACGGAGCACCTGCTCTCTGCCCGGTTCCCAGCCAGGCAGTGTGGACACAGAAATAAATAGGACGTTATCCTTGCCTTCAGGAAGTGCAGAGTCTAGTCTGGGAGACAATAAGAAAATCCTTAATTGCAATAGAATGTGATGGCAGGGATCTGGGCAAGGAGAATACCCTTGAGGGAGGAGTGAAGCAGGTCAGTGAGGGATAAGCTGCCAAGCAGGAGGTCTCAGGTCACTCTAGCCTTGGCCTGATCCAGAGGGCTGGGGGTGGGCTCTGGATACTGCCCAGTGCAGTGGGACCCCTTTCCTTTCTTGCTCCCTTTCAGGCTTTGGCTGCAGGCTTATGGGGGTGGTAGCCTCCATGGCAAGGAGATTCCTATCAGCCAAGAGCAGTTCTCCACCCAAGGGGACAGCTGGGATAGCTGTGAGTCCTTGGAACTGACACTCACAGCAGCTGGGGGATGGGTGCACTGGCCTGTAAAGGCCTGGGAGAGCACCAAGATCATTTGTTGCAATGTGTGCAGGGCTGGGTGTTGGATGGAGGACAGGGTAGGGAGCAAAAGGGCGGAGGGGCAGGGGGAAAGTGGCCAAAGAAAGATCCATGGGGTCAAGGTGTACAAAAGCTGTAGGAGCACACAGAGCTTTCTGGAAAGACTAAGATGCTTAAGTGAGACACTGGGCATAGAGTGGAAATGGGAGGTGGTGGGGGAAGAGGTCTGGCAGGTGGACAGAGGCCAGATCATGAAGGGTCCTGTGTGCCATGATACAAAATTAAGGATTAAAGTCCTTTTAAAAAGAAATGGATTCTCATTCCACCCCCACCTCTGTCTCTTCTGTGAACATTTCTGAGCTGTCACAGGGAAAGTCAGCCCACCCATGTTCAGTTGGGTGAGATAGGGACCCCGATGCTGCAGAATTGAAGCGGGGAGGATGGCCAGAGAGGGGCCACCTTCAAGGGGTTGAGACCAAATGAAAGTTAAGTTGTTTTCTCCACGTCGACATTCTGGAAGTAGGAAGATGTGTCATTGCAAGGGAGTCCTACGGAGAGGAATTGAGTGCAGAATTTGGAGTCGGAAAAGCGGAGGGCCTAGGGTCCAGCACCACCGTGCCAGCTGGATCATTCTGGAAAAGGCACCCAACTCTCTGAGCCTTCATTTCCATATCTGTCACTGGGGATCACATCCATTCCACTGGGTTAGCTAAGATAAGGCCCGTGTGTAACAAAGGCTGTCCAAATGTCAGTTACTATACTTTTGCCTCAAAAAAGATATAAATGAAACCCACAGCAAGGAGAATCCCGAGGCAGGCTCACTCTGCTCCAGTTAACTGTCTGGCACTGAGCAGGTCGGGGACTTACCGGATGACACAGCAAGTCTGCGGCACAGCCAAAGTGAAAACCCACCCAAGTCACCGACTCCAGTGTCGTCAGCAGAACCGGCTGTGGCCCAACTTCACACGGCGGTTCGGATGTCAGAGGTGTTCCCAGAAAGTCCCTTGCAGCAAAGAGCGTTCAAGGTGGTTCCCCTCCTCCAAATGCTTGGCAAGATGTAGCTGGATGAGGTTCCCAGGAGACAGGGCACAAAGAAGACAAAGAGCATTTTCCCCGAGGACTGGAGAGGGCCCTGTGTGCTTCTCAGGGCTTCCTGTGCCCAACCCCTCATCCTTTTAAAAACAGACTTATTGGCCTATAATTCATCTACCATGAAATGCATCCTTTTCAGGTGCACAATTCTATATTTATGGAGTTATTTTTAAAATGTATTTATTTATTTATTTATCCATCCAGAGAAAGAGAGCACAAGTGGGGAGAAGGGCAGAGGGAGACAGAATCGTAAGCAGGCTTCATGCTCAGCACAGAGCCTGATGTGGGGCTCAATCCCACAATCCTGGGATCATGACGCGAGCTGAAATCAAGAGTCAGATGCTCAACTGACTGAGCCATCCAGGCGCCGCAGTTAGTTGTTGTTGTTATTGTTGTTGTTGTTGTTGTTTTTAATTTTTGAAACGTTTTTAAATTTATTTTTGAGAGACAGAGAAAGAGCACAAGTGTAGGAGGGGCAGAGAGAGAGAGGGAGACACAGAATCCAAAGCAGGCTCCAGGCTCTGAGCTGTCAGCACAGAGCCTGACACAGGGCTCGAACCCACGAACGGCGAGATCATGACCTGAGCCAAAACTGGACACTTAACCAACTGAGACACCCAGGCGTCCCTAGTTATTTTTAAAGTAAGCTCTATGCCCACCAGGGCCTGGACTTACGACCTTGGGATGAAGTGTCACATGCTGTACCAGCTTTGTATGTGAATACAATGCTGGGCCAGCCAGGTGCCCATCAGTAATTTTTAGAATATTCAGAGGGGTACAAATATCACTATAATAAATTTTGGAATATCTTCACCACCCCATAAAAGGACTCCTATCCATTCGTCATCACTCCCTTTCCCCCACCCCCACCTTCCTCCTACCCCTGGGCAATCATTATCTACTTTGTATCTCTATAGATTTGCCTAGTCCGGGCATTTCACATAGATAGAGTCATAAGACGCCTGGTCTTGTGATTGGCTTCTTTCATTTTGCATAACAATTTAAGATTTATCCATGTTGTAGCATGTATCAGTGCTTTCATTCTTTTTTTATGGCTGAAAATATTTCTATTGTATGAATATACTACATTTTATTTATCCATTCAGTTTATGGACATTTGGATTGTTTCCAATTTGGGGCTGTTATTACAAATGCTGCCATCAACATTTGTGTACAGGTTTTTGTATGAGCATGTTTTCATTTCTCTTGGGTATAGACTCAGGAGTGGAACTGCTGGGTCATGTGGTAACTCTAGGTTTAACATTTTTAACAAATGCTAAACTGTTTTCCAAGGTGGCTGTGCCATTGTACATTCCCACCAACAATGTATGAGGATTTCAATTTCTCCACATCCTCGCCAAGAATCATTATCTGTCATTTCTGTTATAACTATCCTAGTGGGTGTGAAATTGTATCTTATTGTGTTTTTTTTTTTCTGATTAGATCTATTTATTTTTATTTTATTTTATTTTTTGATTTTATTTTTTAAAATTTACATCCAAGTTAGTTAGCATATAGTGCAACAATGATTTCAGGAGTAGATTCCTTAGTGCCCCTTCCCCATGTAGCCCATCCCTCCTCCCACAACCCCTCCCGTAACCCTCAGTTTGTTCTCCATATTTATGAGTCTCTTCTGTTTTGTCCCCCTCTATGTTTTTATATTATTTTTGTTTCCCTTCCCTTATGTTCATCTGTTTTGTCTCTTAGAGTCCTCATATGAGTGAAATCATATGATTTTTGTCTTTCTCTGACTAATTTCCCTTAGCAGAATACCCTCCAGTTCCATCCACATAGTTGCAAATGGCAAGATTTCATTCTTTTTGGTTGGCAAGTAATACTCCATTGTGTGTGTGTGTGTGTGTGTGTGTGTGTGTGTGTGTGTACACACACATACCACATCTTCTTTATCTATTCATCCATCGATGGACATTTGGGCTCTTTCCGTACTTTGGCTATTGTTGATAGTGCTGCTATAAACATGGGGGTGCATGTGTCCCTTCGAAACAGCACACCTGTATCCTGTGGACAAATACCTAGTAGTGCAATTGCTGGGTTGTAGGGTAGTTCCATTGTTAATTTTTTGAGGAACCTCCATACTGTTTTCCAGAGTGCCTGCACCAGTTTGCATTCCCACCAACAGTGCGAAAGAGATCCTCTTTCTCTGCATCCTTGCCAACATCTGTTGTTGCCTGAGTTGTTAATGTTAGCCATTCTGACAGGTGTGAGGTGGTACCTCATTGTGGTTTTGATTTGTATTTCCCTGATGATGAGTGATATGGAGCATTTTTTCATGTATCAGTTGGCCATCTGGATGTCTTCTTTGGAGAAGTGTCTATTCATGTCTTTGGCCATTTCTTCACTGGATTATTTGTTTTTTGGGTGTTGAGTTTAATAAGTCCTTTATAGATTTTGGATACTAACCCTTTATCTGATATGTCATTTGCAAATATCTTCTCCCATTCTGTCGGTTGCCTTTTAGTTTTGCTGATTGTTTTCTTCGCTGTGTAGAAGCTTTTTATCTTGATGAGGTCCCAATAGTTCATTTTTGCTTTTGCTTCCCTTGCCTCTGGAGATGTGCTGAGTAAGAAGTTGCTGTGGCTGAGGTCAAAAAGGTTTTTTCCTGCTTTCTCCTCTAGGATTTTGATGGCTTCCTGTCTTACATTTAGGTCTTTCATCCATTTTGGGTTTCTTTTTGTGTATGGTGTAAGAGAGTGGTCCAGGTTCATTCTTCTGCATGTCACTGTCCAGTTTTCCCAGCACCACTTGCTGAAGAGACTGTCATTGTGTTTTTTTTTAATTTTTTAAATGATTATTTATTTTTGAGAGAGAGACAGGCAGACTGCAAGTGGAGGAGGGACAGAGAGAGAGAGGAAGAGACACAATCCTAAACAGGCTCCAGGCTCTGAGCTGTCAGCACAGCCCAATGCAGGGCTCAAACTCATGAACTGCGAGATCATGACCTGAGCCAAAGTCAGATGGCTAACTGACTGAGCCACCCAGGCGCCCCTTGAGTTAATTTTTGTATATGGTGTGAGGTAGGGGTCCAACTTCATTTTTTGTGTGCATGAATATCCAGTTGTCCCGGTGTCATCTGTTGAAAAAGCTATCTATCCTTTTCCTCACTGAATTGTTTGGCACCCATGTCAAAATATCACACGGCCCCCTTTTAAGGAAAGTAGGCCTTGAACAGTTCTTTGTACATGCACTTTGGGCAACTCTTATGACTTTTGGCAGGTGAAACCAGCTTTTTGCCCCTGGGCACAGGCATCTCAGATCAGTGCCTATGTTCTGAGGTCACTTGATGTCTTAATACTTGATAGAGGCAAAAAAAAAAAAATCCGATTTTCTCTTGGATAGCACAAGGTCTGAGTACCTACAAGAAGACAGGTGACCTACTCTGTTCTTCCAAAGATGTTACATTGCTGCCCCACATCTCCATGTGGCCTGATCTCTGGGGCCCAAAGTAGTGGTGTGTTTTTAGTTTTTCCATGTTTTATTAAGAAAAGATATTTGGGGCACCTGGTGGCTCAGTCAGTTAAGTGTCCAACTTCAGCTCAGGTCATGATCTCACGGTTTGTGGGTTCGAGCCCTGCATTGGACTCGAGACGCAAGCTGACAGCTTGGAGCCTGGAGCCTGGAGCCTGCTTCAGATTCTGTGTCTCCTTTAATCCCTTCTCCTCCCCCACTCACAATCTATCTCACTCTCAAAAAAATAAACTTAAAAAAAATATATTTAGGGGCGCCTGGGTGGCTCAGTCGGTTAAGCAGCCGACTTCAGCTCAGGTCATGATCTCGCGGTCCGTGTGTTCGAGCCCCGCGTTGGGCTCTGTGCTGACAGCTCAGAGCCCGGAGCCTGTTTCAGATTCTGTGTCTCCCTCTCTCTGACCCTCCCCCGTTCATGCTCTGCCTCTCTCTGTCTCAAAAATAAATAAACGTTAAAAAAAAATTAAAAAAAAAAGATATTTAATTGAACGTGCAACAGAGCTGCAATGTCTAAGTAAATGATTTATAGTAGGCTTTTGGAATCCCATAGAAAGCTCTTGAACTGATTTACTGCATGCAATACCTTTTTCTTTTAACTGTTTAACATATTTTTAAATTGTGATAAAATATACCCAACATAAAATTTACTTTGTTTTTAAGTGTACAGTTCGGTGGCATTAAATACATTTACATCTTTGTGCAACCGTCACCACCATCCATCTACAGAATTTTTTCATTATCCCAAACTGAAACTCTGTCCCCATTAAATAGCAACTCCCCGTTCCAATTCTCCCAGCCCCTGGCAAATTCCATTCTACTTTCTGTCTCTAAGAATTTGACTAGTCTAGGTACCTCACATAAGTGGGATCATACAATATTTGTCCTTCTGTGTCTAGTTATTTTACTTAGTAGAATGTCTTCAAGGTTCATCCATGATGTCAGAATTTCATTTTAAGGATTTCTTGTAATGTTTGTTTGTTTATTTATTTATTTATTTTTTATTTTTTATTTTTTTTTGAGAGAGAGAGAGTGAGAAAACTAGAGCATAGGAGGGGCAGAGAGAGAGGATCTGAAGCAGGCTCTGCACTGACATCAGAGAGTTTGATGCGAGGCTGAGCTCACAAACTGTGAGTTCATGACTTGAGCCGAAGTGGGACACTTAGGCTGAGCCCCCTCTGGTTCCCCCCGTGTAAGTACTCTTACCTCAGCTGCTTTCTCGTGCTTCCTTGGGATTTCCATGAATCCTTTTGATGAACCACTATCCCTGAAGGTGATCTTTTTTGTCTTTCTCACCATCAGAAAGAACCTGACTGTGGCCTCTGGGTTAACTCACAGCTGAGAGATGCCCACTGCCTGGTCATGGGCCTTGTGGCCACTGCTGCCAGGTTGGCCACGAAGCACTGGGGCTGAATGGAGCCTTGGAGAAGGGAGCATGGCCAATAGGGCTTGTGTTCTTCTCCCCTGTGCCCATGTCACTCAGGGCTTCCTCATATAGTCCTCTATTAGCCATTTATTCATCCAACAAACTAGAGGCAAACTAGACTGTCTCTTCCTGCATCCTCTTTGCAAGAAGAAGAACTTGGCCAAACATCTCTCACCTCAACACTCCTCCCCTTTACTGCCAGTAGGAATGAGCCACACGCCTTAGTCTTGGGTTCTTAGAAAACAGAGCCAGAGACAAAGTCTCTGGGTGTTTGACAGCTTGGGTGTTTGACTGGAAAGTGTGGCTCTAGGAATCAGAAGTGAGGACTGAGCAGCAAAGGAGGGAAGCTGGGAGCACTATGGAAGGAAGTCGAGTTGGCCATCCGTACACGTGACTGGTTGCTCTACCCCATGGGAGCGCTGGTTAAATGGTTCACCCCATCCACTGGTTAAATGTTCACCCTAAGGGGTGTTAACTCTCCCTGTACTTCCGAGTTGCTCATGCATGGGGCACTTTCATGGATTCTCATATTCTAAGTTGTGACAGCAACACAGAGCAGAGGGTAAAGGACACACGGCGCAAGGCTAAGACACAGCGCCAACAGGTCATACCTGCACCTGCACCTGTACCTGAAGTTGGTCAGGGACTGTGCAGAGTGGGTCACTGCAGCAATGGATGGAATATAACCTGTGTGGCCAAGAGGATTTGAAGGGGTGCACGTGGGCAACCAGTAGACATGCTCATTCCTAAAATGGCCGCTGGTGAGGGTCATGAGGTTGCCATTGACTGGTTTAAATCAATCATTTGTGATGAATGGATGCTGAGGATTCCACCCGAATGCCTCCTCAAAGAAGTCATCCTTAACTCTCCTCTCTAAAGGACCCCAGTCATTCCCTTGGTGACGCTACCACAGTGAGTAATCAGCCCGTGTGGCTGCCACTGTGAGTTGACTAACTCAGTGTTCACACACACCCCCACCCCCCAGCGTGCAAAAGCTAGAAAGATCAAACCTGCCCTTGCTGCTCAGTCACGGTTTAAATTCAAACAGAGTCATTTTGCTAGTGCCGATGGTGGAAGTGGTGGCATTATTTGCCCTTTTTATGAACACCTAAATCCCTTCGTGATGAAGGCACCTGGACTTGGCTGGATCTCAGCAGGGAAAGGGGTATCTTGTTTACTTGCCAACTTGCTCGTTATTAGCTACATGTCCCCACTTAAGCTGAAGCTCCTTGATAGCAGGCACTTGTTTTCTTTACTGTGTGGATGGTGCCTGGTACACAGCAGAAGCTCAAGAATGATTTGTTGGGGGCACCCAGGTAGCTCAGTCGGTTAGGCGTCTGACTTTGGCCTAAGTCATAATCTCACCATTCCCGAGTTCAAGCCCCGTGTCGGGCTCTGTGCTGACAGCTCAGAACCTGGAGCCTGCTTCGGACTCTGTCTCATTCTCTCTCTCTCTCTCTCTCTCTCTCTCTCTCTGCGCCCCCTCCCCCACTCGCTCTTTGCCTCTCTCAAAAATAAATAAACATTAAAAATTTTTTTTTAAAAACCCAATGATTTGCTGGACAGATGGATGGACAGATGGAGGCGGGAAGACGATGGCAAGTGGAAGAAGAGGTCATAATGCTCATTTTCCCACCCTGAAAGCTTTGGAATGCCCCAGGGTCAAGTCCACACAACTCTATCCACCCGCATGCACTCCCTAGGTGAGCTCATTCAGGGTCGTCAGTTTAATTTTGTATCTCCAGGCACCACTTCTGCCTCGAGTTTCTGACTCACATCTGACTACCACCCAACATTTCCACTCAGGTGTTAATAGGCATCTAGAATATAACAGATCCAAAATGGAACTCTTAATTTCTCCTCCAAATCTTCTCCTCCCACAGACTTCCTTATCTCAGCAAATGACAACTGCATTCATTAGTTGTTTGGGCTCCAAACTTGGGAGTGACCCCGATGCCTCTTCCTCTCACACACTTCCAGCTCTCCAGCAAATGCTCTGGAGCATTTGCTCTATACAGTGTATACAAGCCCACCATTTCTCCCCACCTCCCCCTTCCTGATCTGGGACGCCATCCTCTTTCAATTGGATTGTCGCAGCAGCCTTTTACATGGGACGTTTCTGGTAACCCATGTCACATTTCCCCCGGCCACTTCTGACTTCAGCTCTGGCTGCAGCGGACAGTTGTAGGTGAGTTTAGCTGATCCTACGCTTATCGTGTGCGAGTGCACACCTCGCACCTGTTTGCTTTTTGCCCTGGATTTCATACTGTCGGAGTCCTCTTAGTTCCAGCACAAGATTCACTTGCCTCTTACCTCGGGTGTGAGCACCCTCCTGCCTCAGGGCCTTTGCACTGGTTCTTCTTGCAGATATTCCCAACCATGCCTCTTCATTTCCTTCAGGACTCTTCTGAAAACACTTACAGAGAGGCCTTCCTATGTAAAATAGCAACCTCCACTTCCCCTAGTGTTGCCTGGCCCCCTCTTTTTCATAGCACTAATCCCTAACCTCGTAAATTGTCTTTTTTATTTTTTGTATACTTTCCATTCCCCCCAACCCTCCCTCCTCAACTTGAATGTAATCTCCATGAGGACAAGGATTCAGGGACTTTATTGTTGTTGTTGTTGTTGTTGTTGTTGTTGTTGTTGTTTTTTCATTACAAAACCTAGAACAGTGCTTGGCAAGTAGTAAGTGCTCAATAAATATTTGTTGGATGAAACGAATAAATAAGACTGAAGACACACACAGGTAGGGATCAGGCTGTTGTTACCTTGAAGCCCCTGCTCCCGAGTCTGGTGGTAGGTGTGTTGGCAGCTCTTGGCCGTGAGGGGCACTCGAGGCTGGCAGCAGGACACCTCTGCCCAGAATTCCTTCAATGCTTTGCCCTCTAAGGTTCCTAGTTGACAACTTCAGGGACGGGGGTGCTACGCTCTGAAATTTGTCTCAAGAATCAAATCTCGGGGCCCCTGAGTGGCTCAGTCGGTTAACCACCTGACTCTTGATCTCAGCTCAGGTCATGATCTCACAGTTCATGAGATGGAGTCCTTCGTCCGGCTCTGAACTGACAGCGTGGAGCCTGCTTGGGATTCTCTCTCTCCCTCTTTCTCTCTGCCCTTCCCCACCTCTCTCTCTCTCAAAATAAATACATAAACTTAAAAAAAAAAAAGAAAGAAAAAGAAAAATCTCTGTACGTTTGGTCCTCAATTCTGTGCAGAGGGTAGTGTCCCCTTCTGGTCCCTAAGACCCTGGCCATCAGCAGCATCATAGAGTGACCCCAGTCACCTCTGAGTGCTGGTCAACAGCTCAGAGGCCAACGAATCTGCTTCTGGCGGATGCTGGAGGTCCAGCCAGTGAGATGGTTAGGGGACCGGAGAGCAGCTGAGGGTGGCCTGGGGGACAGGCATGCTGTGGTCTGAGCCTTCCATCTCCGAGCTCTGTGAAGTCACCCATAGCCCCTGCCACATGGCCCAGCCACCCATATCTGGGGTTAGGGACTAGGCCAGGCTCATTCACTTTTCCCGAGGGAGGCAGCCCGTTTGTCTTTGCAGGCACCTGGATCCTCCCAGGAGGCAAGCTCCTGGGAGCACAGGAGCACAGCCCCCAGTGACGTGGGAAGGAAGCCCCCTCCCCGATGGCTTTGCCTGAGCTCGCCCCCGCGCCCCCACCAGCTCCCCCAGGCTCCGGGGGCTCCGCAGGCAGTCGGATGCGGGAGCTGCTGCTCGGGACTGAAGAGGTTAACGTGCATCTGCCTCCGAATGTTAATGTGTCTAGGTGATGTCAGTGGGAGCCGGGGAAGGAGGGAGTGGGGAGAGAAGCGGGGCTAGGAGGCGGCAGAAGCTGCCAGACCGCCAGCAAGACCCCCTTCCGGACTGCAGGGCTCGTGCTCTGGGACGGGCGGGCGGCGCTGCCGCAGCCTGCGTGGGTGGACGGGCGAGCAGGCGACGGGCAGCGGCAGGATGGACCTAGAAGCCTCGCTGCTGCCCACCGGCCCTAATGCCAGCAACACCTCGGACGGCCCCGATAACCTCACCTTGGCGGGTGAGTAGTGTTGGAGGGGAGTCCTCCCTCCTCTGCGCTGGGGGTGGGGAGTGGGAAGGTTTCACCTCTGCGCTCAGGAACTGCTCAGGAAACTTTATTACAGTTCTAGAGGATCAGACCTGCAGTCTGCTTTGCCCGGAGGGGAAGGGGAGAAGGGGGCGGGGCAGGCAGCGGCTGAAGGGGGCCGGGGAGGAGGAGAATGAGAAGAGCGAAAAGGCACGTTGGGAAGTGGCAGGGGATGGGGGCCAGCCCTGAGGGAGACAGGAGGAGATTCACCCGTGAGTTCCAAATGCTTTGCAGATAAAAATTCCAGGCTGAAAAAGCAAGCAAGAGAAGACAGAGGACAGTATGTGAGGAGACAGCCCAGTAGGCTCACTCATTTGCCGGTCCCCCTGTCTTTTTACTGAAACTGTGGTAGTGGGATCTGAAACATCCTTACTGACCCCTGGGAAAGGCCATGGGAAGGGATAACTCACAGAGCCACGAGAGGATTAACTTCCTGAATGAAGCTTCCTGACATGTCTAGAGCTGAGATGCCCTGAAATTCTAGCTCCGAGGAAGGAAAAAGGAGGAAAGGCTTGGTGGAGAAAAATCTCAAGCGGCTTAGGCTGCAACACACAGCTTTGGTCTCTGCTCACTTGGGAAGCTCAGAAGATACAGACCAAGGAAGTCCCTGATAGGAACCCAAGAGAAGAGAGGGCTGCGGGCCTGATGTGCAAAAACCTCTCTCCACAGGAGAGTAGCCCACAGATATGCCTAGGAATCAGCGCACAGCTTCCAACCAGTGATTTCTAAAATGAGATGATCAGGGCTGCAAATAGGAAAACACATGCATGCGCCCATGCATACTCTTGCTCGCCCGCATGCGCGCACACACACGCGCACACACACACACACACACACACACACACACACTTTCATGTCCTTCTGGCTATTTTGATGAGGTTTCCTGGTAAAGCCTAGGGGCCCACAGAATAATTCTCTGCAGACAGCTGTGGTTCTTGAATCTGTGCCTTCTGAGACAATGCAGGAAGCAAAGGACCGGGTCCTTCAACTAACAGGTGGTGAGGGAGAATCTGGTAGGATTAGCCAGGGAACCGGTGGAGGAGGGCAAGGGGACAGGATTAGCAACGGTGTGGGGAGGGAGAACAGTCGGAAAGGATTCCAGATGAATGGCGAGCCCTGAGTGAAACGGAAAGAAGATAAAGACGTAAGCAAGCACATGATTGCTGGAGGCTAAGCACCCAGTAGGACATTAGCCCTTAGAGAGGAGTCCATGATAAATGGTCACAGCTCGCTCCTTTTGTCCCCAGGGTCACCTCCTCGCAGAGGGAGTGTCTCCTACATCAACATCATCATGCCTTCAGTGTTTGGCACCATCTGCCTCCTGGGCATCATCGGGAACTCCACAGTCATCTTTGCGGTGGTGAAGAAGTCCAAACTGCACTGGTGCAGCAACGTGCCCGACATCTTCATCATCAACCTCTCGGTGGTGGACCTCCTCTTTCTCCTGGGCATGCCCTTCATGATCCACCAGCTCATGGGCAATGGAGTCTGGCACTTTGGAGAGACCATGTGCACACTCATCACAGCCATGGACGCCAACAGTCAGTTCACCAGCACCTACATCCTGACCGCCATGGCCATTGATCGCTACCTGGCCACCGTCCACCCTATCTCCTCCACCAAGTTCCGGAAGCCTTCTGTGGCCACCCTGGTGATCTGCCTCCTGTGGGCCCTCTCCTTCATCAGCATCACCCCCGTGTGGCTCTACGCTAGGCTTATCCCCTTCCCAGGGGGCACGGTGGGCTGTGGCATCCGCCTGCCCAACCCAGACACTGACCTGTACTGGTTCACCCTGTACCAGTTCTTCCTGGCCTTCGCCCTGCCCTTTGTGGTCATCACAGCTGCGTATGTGAGGATCCTGCAGCGCATGATGTCCTCCGTAGCTCCCGCCTCTCAGCGCAGCATCCGGCTGCGGACAAAGAGGGTGACTCGTACAGCCATCGCCATCTGCCTGGTCTTCTTTGTGTGCTGGGCCCCCTACTATGTGCTGCAGCTGACCCAGTTGTACATCAGCCGCCCGACACTCACCTTTGTGTACCTATACAATGCAGCCATCAGCTTGGGCTATGCCAACAGCTGCCTCAATCCCTTTGTGTACATCGTGCTCTGTGAGACATTCCGCAAACGCTTGGTCCTGTCGGTGAAGCCTGCTGCCCAGGGGCGGCTTCGAGCCGTCAGCAATGTCCACACAGCTGATGAGGAGAGGACAGAAAGCAAGGGCACCTGACGCTTCCCCTACAACCCTGGGCACCTCCAAGTCGGGACAGCACGGTGGACCATGATGGGGAGAGACGCTGAGAAGAACCCAAGACCCCTCTGGGAGAATGCGGGGACGCTGGGTGGTGAGGGGTTGTTGCAACTAAAAACATTCCACGGGGTCCACAAATTGCCGGGGAGGCTGGCAGCCAGATTTTGGGGGCTTCAAGCATCAGACATCCCCTTGGGAGAGGAGGAAGAGACCTTTGGGTTGAACAGAAACTGAACAAGAAGAAAATTTTCATTCAAATGTTCAGTTGAGCCCTATATCTCTTGGCTCCCCAGTGTCTTTTTCTCAATTGCTGATTTATTTAAAACCTGGGAAGGCCAGGGTGTGAGCAGCAGGGGCCTGGGGAGGTTGGAAAGTGATGTGGCCTCAACGCTCCTTCCCATCTCTCCCTGGTGCGATGGAGGGCAGCCCTTCTCCCAAGCTGGCGGGTGATGAAACGAAGCATGCCATCTCTCTGCGTTCCAGCATCCTGTGTCGATTTGCCTGTATCTCTAGGGGATGCATGTTTATTTTGGGGCGGGGTGGGGTGGGGTGGGGTGGGGCCCTGAGCCCACAGGAGTAGGAGAGCCAGTTATTGAGAATGACAAGGCTACCTTAGGTGGGTATGGGCAGAAGTCTTTAAAATTAAGAAAAATGGGGAAGAGCAAGGGGGCTTTTGCAGCTGTGCGGACGTTGTTGTCATGAGGCACATTTGTTAATCACCTGATCTGGAGTGAGTGCCCATCAGAGTCCTGCATGTGCAAGGGTCATTCTGATGCCTGGTGTGTTGGCATAATCTTTTTGCTCCAGCCCTTCCTCTCCAAAATAAAAAACGAATAAAGGAAAATCTCCACCCACATCTCTTTGGATGTTCCTGTATAATTGCTTGGGTTTGGGGGTGGGGGTGGGTGGCAGCAAAGGAAAAGAGGGGTCACTTGGCTGCGGCATCTAGACCTTGGTCAGGCTGCATTTTAGAAAGCAGGAAGCAGGGGATCTAAACCCACAGGGAGGGATCCTCTAAACCCACAGGGAGGATTCAGCCACACAAACGGAATTGCTGTGAATTCATTAGATTGCTGCTCAGCTTGGGCTCAGGACTCATCTTCCTGTCTTCTGCTCAGTTGTCATCGGTCCTGGCCCCCGGGGCCCCAAGTCCCACCCGCCACCTCCCCCGCTGAGTCACCAGTCTCAAGGCTGGCTTCTGGGGCAGCCTGAGCCTGCCTCCTGCTGCTGCCAAGATGTGGTGTTGAGCAGGAAGATTACAGACGGGCCGCTGGGCGGCAGCCAAGCCTGCTGCTTCTCAGCTTCTCCGAGAGGAGCTGGGAACCAGGAGTCCGGGGCAAACTGCTGGGCAGATGTGGATGAGATAGATGGTGGCAACACATTGCGAGCTCCCAGCTTGTCCAGACGCATCTTTAAAGCGGGTGCCGCGGCACAGCCTCTTCTTGCTGGGTGTTTTTCACTGCACAGTTGCAGCAGGTATAGGCTGCCTAGCAAACTTCGGGTCCTGGGCAGCTCTTTTTGTCATCGCCATTAGCCGTAGTGTCTTCGGGCTTGCGTTCCACTCCACCTGGGTACCAGGGGGAGCCGAGAAGCTGACAGTTGTCCTTACTCGCTGACAGTGGGGGCTCTAGCTGCCACAGGTAAACTCCCAAGGTATTTCAGATTCACATCCAACAAAAGAAAAAAGATTCTTAGGGGAGCCTTGAGGCAGCTCCTACCCACCAGTTCCAGAAAAGGAGGTTTTCCTGCATCTGGTTTGCCTGTGAAAGGCTTCCTGGGGGTCTACCCCTCCCGCCCCCTCCAAAAAGGAATCTGGGAGGAGAAATAGGTGAGGTGGCCTCTCCCAGGAAATGCAAGTGACCCAGTCTACAGCTCACTGAGGTAGGCGGGCTGAGGAAGGCCCAGCAAGCCCTGGAGAGGGACACCCCTTCCTTCAGCTCTCAACCCCTACTGAAACCTGATATTGAAGCAAAGTAGGTTGAAACAGAAAGTGAGTGGGTGGAAATGTAAACAGAAGGGAAGGGAGAGGATGGGGAGAGTTGGAGAAGAGTTGGAGGAACACGGGCACACAGAGAGGAGGGGGGCAGGGAGATTATAATGGGGGAACCTTCGCCAACACATCCTTCCCCAGCCCAAACCTGCAGGTGACACCGGGTAAGAACAAGCGTGTGCAGGAAGAGGGGGTGGTGGCACTGGCAGGACCCTCTTCGTGACATGGTTAGTGGGAAAGGTGGGCTGAGAGTAGGGCTTGTGGCTGGTCTGAGGAATGAGTGGGATTTTCCTTTCCTCCTCATTCGAGCTGGGGCTACGAACAGCCCAAACTTCAGGGAACTGTGGGGGCCACGGTGAGGTACAGAGAGAGTACCGGAAGTGGGTGAAGAAGACAAAACTGATCTCTTTGCTCTTTTTCCCCTTTCCATACCTAACAAATACCATCTCTCTCATCGGGCCCCGTCACGCCATCTCCCCAAACCGGGTGAGTGCCCTCTACACTGCCCCCTCCTCTACTCCCCAGAAGATATTTCCTCTCCAACTGTGAGGATTAAGTCCCTAAAATCCCCTGTGGTGGAAGGATTCTGCAGCAGGGGGACTTAGGATCTCACAGATGACGCAAGCCAAAATTGCAAGTGACTAAGTGACTGCAGGGAAACCCTTCTGCATATTCATACTCACTAAAGAAATACTGACAAGAATACCAAATAAAGGGACTAGCAATGATATTTTTATTTCCTGTATTATCAGTTTTATTTGATTTTTAATTTTTTTAATACATTTTTTTAAAGTTTATTTACTTATTTTGAGAGAGACAGAGACAGTGCAAGTGAGGGAGGGGTGGAGAGGAGAGGGGAGGGGAGGAGAGAATCCCAAGCACGCTCCATGCTGCCGGCGCAGAGCCTGACGTGGGGCTAGAACCCACAAAACTGTGAGATTGTGACCTGAACCGAAACCGAGAGTTGGACGATCAATTGACTGAGCCACCCCGGGATCCCCTTTTTAAAAATGTTTTTTTAATTAATTAATTAATTAGAGAGAGAGTGAGCAAGCAGGAGAGGGGCAGAGAGAGAGGGAGGGAGAGAATCCCAAGCAAGCTCTGCACTGTCAGCACAGAGCCCAAAGCGGGGCTCAAACTCCCTAACCGTGAGATCGTGACCTGAGTGGAAACCAAGAACTAAACACTTAACCAACTGAGCCACCAGGCGCCCCATTTATTTATTTTAATGTTTATTTATTTATTTTGAGAGAGAGAGAGAGAGAGAGAGAGAGAGAGAGCGCATGCAAGTGATTAGGGCAGAGGCAGAGAGAGATGGAAGGGGAGGATCCCAAGGAGTCTCCTTACTGTGGGGCTTGATCCCAACACCTGGAGATCATGACCTGAGCTGAAATCAAGAGTCGGATGCTTAACCGACTGAGTCACCCAGGTGCCCCTCATCTTGACTGCTTTTGCATGTACAGTTCAGTTGTTATGTATATTTTACCACAATAAGAAACAAAATAGGGGTGCCTGCATGGCTCAGTTGTTAAGTGTCCAACTCTTGATTTCAGCTCAGGTCATGATGTCACAGTCATGAGATTGAGCCCCACGTTTAGCTCTGCACTGGGCATGGAGCCTGCTTAAGATTCTCTCTCCACCTCCCTCTGCCCCTATCCCCTGCTCATTCTCTCTCTCTCTCTCTCTCAAAAAAAAAATGTCAAGATGGTACGTTTTAATTATGTGTATTTTAACACAAAAAATATATAATACATACATATTTTCTGTATATTAACCACATTCAAGTGTAAAATTCAGTGACATTAAATAATTCACATTATTGTGCAACTATCACCACTACTCATCTCCAAAATTTTTTGGTCTTCCCATACTGAAACTCTATACCAATCAAACACCAACTCCCCATTCTCCTTCCCCACAGTTCCTGGCAACCACCATTCTATTTTCTGTCTATGATTTTGACTACTCTATGTACTTCATATAAGTAGAATTATACAATGTTTGTCCTTTTGTGTCTGGCTTATTTCAATTACTATAATGCCTTGAAGGTTCATCCAGTTTATAGCATGTATCAAAATAGTTCCTTTTCAAAGTTGAATAACATTTCATTGTATATATTTACCACCTTTCATTTATCCATCCATCTGTCAATGGGCATTTAGCCTGTTTCTACCTTTTGGCTATTGTGAATAATGCTGCCATGAACATGGGTGTACAAACATCTGTTTGAGATCCTGCTTTCGATTTTTTTGTGTGTTTATAGCCAAAAGTGAAATTGCTGAATCATATGGCAATTCTATGTTTAACTTTTTGAGGAACTGCCATACTTTTTCCACAGTGGCTGTGCCATTTTACGTTCCTTCTGGCAATGCTCAAGGGTTCCAATTTCTCTACATCCTTGCCAACAATAGTTCTTTCTTTTCTTTTCTTTCTTTCTTTCTTTCTTTCTTTCTTTCTTTCTTTCTTTCTCCCTCTTCTCTCTCTTAACTAATAGCTATCCTAATGAGTATAAAGTGGTCTTACTGTGGTTTTGAATTGCACCTCCCTATTGATAAATGATGTTGAACATCTTTTCATGTGCTTATTGACTATTTGTATATCTTTTTTAGAGAAATGTCTGTTCAAGCCCTTTGCCCATTTTTAAAATTGGGTTCTTTTTTATTGTTAGCAATAATATTATACTCAACCTCAATAAGGCAGGTTCTTAATGCCTTATTACTAAGAAAAAAAACATTATCTTAGCTAGGCTATTTCTCCTTGCTATTCAATGAGTTTACTTGTCTCTGCCCACCCGCCTCCCTCCTCCCCGGCCTTGAACGTTCGGATGGAAAACCACAAAGCCTCCAAAACCTCCTCCTCCCTCCTGGCTTATGATGTGCAAGAGCCAAACTGATCCAGTAGCTTCAGGTGAAGAGGTCAGAGAAAGCAAGGCAGCATCCCATCTTGGAAGAGGTTTGGCGAGGCCAGGCTAAACGTAATTTTACAATTAGTGATGACTTACTAATTATACCTAAATTTTGAGATTGTGGAAATGGGGGTGGTGGTCATGGCGATGGGGAAGGGGAGGGAATTCCTCTTTGAGGCGGGATTCCTGTTGAACAGCGATGGGCAACCTACTGTGAGTACCCCAGCCTCATGTCTAACTCTCAAAGGATAACCAAGGGAAGAACCTTCTAGAAGGTCAGGGGTGGACTAAAGAAGCCATTCACTTAATTATCTGCTAAGCTATCTCCTCCATTAGTGATGGGTAGTGGTGGTCTCAGGTGACACAGAAAGGCAACATCCTTTGTTAAAAGAAAAAGAAAAAGAGTAGCTTCTGTTTTTCTTTAAGGTCATTCTTCTGCCAAGTGCTATGCTAAATACTATATTTACTTAATAACTCATTTAATCACCCCACAAGCCTTTTGTGGGAGGGAGAACTTTATGCCCATTTTAGAGACGGGTCAGTTGTGACTTAGGCTAAATGACTTGCCCAAGGTCACAGAGTTAGTGGCAGTGCCAAGATTCAAATTCAAATATGCTTGATTCTGAAGTCCACATACCGTATTATCTCTTCTCAAATCATATGCTTTTCCTCAAATTGGCCCGAGTCTCATCTCCACCGACCTCCAATAACTGCACCCTGGGTCTCACATCTCTCTGCCTTGTACACCCCTGAGCTGAAGAACCCCTTCTCCTCTCCCAGGTGCAATTCTTGCTTGCCCTCTGAGATGAACTGCATCCCCCAAAAGGAGACACGCTGAAGTGTTACCTCCCAATACCTCAGAATGTGACCTTATTTGGAAATAGGGTCTTACGGATTTACCCAAATCCAGATGAGGGTTCTGAATCCAATCAGCGTGGGTCCTAATCCAATATGATTGGTGTCTTTATGAAAAAAGGGAATTTGGACATGAACAGACACACACTCAGGGAAGATCATGTGAAGACATGGGGAGAATGCCATGGAAGATGGCTGTTTACAGTGATCCATCTAGAAGCCAAGGAATGCCTGAGGCAACTAGCAGCTGGGAGAGAGTCCTGTGACAGACCCTTCTCTATCATCTTCAGAGAGACCACCTCTCTGGTCCTGCCCACCCCCTGACTTCACATTTCACAAATTCTGTTGTTTTAAGCCACCCACTTTGTGGTACTTTGTTATGTATAGCAGCATCAGGAAACTAATGTACCCCCCACGTCTCATCTCTGATGTGTTCTCATCTGGAAGGACAAGGGCCTCCCCTCCTGAGGTTTAATTGCTTTCCCTTCTGGATTCCCAGAGCTCTGCATAAGCACCCCACTCCCCCTCAGTTACCACCTTGCTGAAGGGCTCTTTAGTGCATTTGCCTCCTCCAGTGAGTGAGCTGCCCAGGCGGGGATTATTCACTTTTGCTTCTCAGCCTCTCTCACAGGACCCCCAGCACAAAAGCTCAAGCACATACATCATCCACATGAAACATCATGGAATCATGCGGTTGGGAGGCCTGCACTGGTCTTCTAGTCCAGCCCATCATAAACAGACTTGTCCAGGAGGCTCCAGAGAAGGCCCAAAGGCTGTAGACTGACTCACAAATTGGCCAAAGCAAACCAGGTTTTCATCCCCCTGCCATTTCTACTTCTGTGGCCCCCTTTCAGGCTCTGTCTCGTCAGAAATACTGCGCCTCCCTTTCTCCCCACAAGGGCCATGCAGGTAAATCCCACGACCTGCTAGCACTTAGTAGGCGGTGGCCTTGACCAGTGACTTCCTCCCTTGGGCCCATTTCCTTATCTGTAAAATGGGGAGAACAACACCTGGGCGGTGGGCTATTGGGGTGATTAAAGGAAATGTCACATATGCACCCTGAGGGATTCCCAGGTTCACCTTCACCTGAACTTAACATCTCTGTCCTGGGGGCGGGGGGCGGGGGTTGTGGGCAGGCCGGTGCCTCCTCAAACATTTCTGCCAGTGGTTGTGTATCACCAGCCACCGCTGGCTCAGACCCTCCCCTGCCTGGCTCTCTGCAGGTGGTTTCACCCTGAGGCAGCCAGGGCTAGCCCAAGCCTGGGACAGTGGGACTCAGAGACTGTCAAAGCAGGAAGGAGGGGAGGGCCCAGAATCCAAGGACTGAGGTGGCCAGCAGGTCTCAGGATTCCTGCAGTCTGTCTGTGACACCAGGTCACAGGGAGTCACTTCTGCCCCCTCCTCACGGGCTGGGACTGTTGCCCTGTTTCTGAGCCATGGACACTGGACCTGGACCCTTTCCCCGTCTCCTTCTTCCTCCTTGCTTTAAGGCCTCCAATCTCTTCTTCCCTAGCCTGCTCAAAGAAAACCCACAATCCAAGGTAAAATGCGAAATTCTTCCTGCCAAAGAAGATATACCCTTTTACTCTATTATGCAGAGCAATGTATTTAAGTCTCTGTGTCTCAACCTATCTCATCGCTGACAGGGGAAGAAGAGACACTTGGTCTTTGCAAACCCCGCCTCCTAACCGCACTAAGTGCTTCTCACCATAAACTGTCAGTAACTTTTCTTTTTTTTCCTTTTTTAAATATTTATTTTATTTTTGGGAACTCGCAAAAAGGGGAGAAGCAGAGAGGGGGACGCAGAGGATCCGAAGTGGGCTCTGCACTGACAGGCTGACAGCAGTGAGCCCAACGTGGGGCTCAAATTCAAGAACTGTGAGACCAGGACCTGAGCCGAAGTCGGATGCTCAACCAACTGAGCCGCCCAGGTGCCCCAGTAATTTTTCAAAGAAGAGTTTTCCGTCCATGATCCTTAGAGCAGAAGTCTATGTTTGGCTGCCTAAGATGCTGCATCTGACCTATAGATGTGAATTTTTGGGTTTTGTTTTGTTAAGATAAAAAAGTTTGCGAGTTAGTTGCCAACTTTTAAATTCCTAGATTTACTTAAAAATCTGAATGACCTAGCTTCTCTTAAAATATCAGAAGGTCTGGCGATGGGGCCTGCCTTCTCCCAGGCCAACAATCTGCTGGATTCGAGAGAGACCATCCCCTTTCACAGGCATGCACGCTACAGTTTGCCACAGTCCCCACTCTTCCTTATTGTTTCCTTGACTCTGCTAGTTTCATTTATATAAGTCACTTGCCTGTACCCTCTAGACATTTGATTTCACAGCCTAGCCCTGGGCCCAGCTCATATAGGGTATTGTGAACCATACCAATGATTTTATTTTTATTTTTATTTATTTTGTTTGTTTGTTTATAGCTCCATGCCCAAGGTGGGGTTTGAACTCGCAACCCCAAGATGAAGAGTCGCCTGCTCCACCAACTGAGTCAGCCAGGTGCCCAGTGATTCTGGATTTTATACCAAATCTAAGAGAAACCATCAAAAGGCTTTAAGCATGTGAATGATATGCTTAAGTTTGTATCTGAAAGTCATCATCCTGCGTTCTGTGTAGAGAGTGGATTAGGAGCGGGTAGAGAATAAAAGCAAAGGGCCAGTCTACAGTAGTAACTCTGGCAAGCAGCGGCCTGCATTGGGTGGTGGCCGTGGAGACGGAGAGAGGTGGACACATGCGAGACACATTTGTGAAGAAGCCATGGGGCCTGGGATGAGCTTGATGTGGAGGGTGGAGAATGAGTTAATGGAATGTATAACTGGGGGGGATAGGGCTTCCGTTTATGGAAACGGGGGACCCGAAAGGGGTGCAAATTTATGGGAGGACATCCTAAGTCCCGTATGGGGTTTGTTCATATGTGAGCCGCTGAAGTATCCCATTGATTTCAGAAGAGCCAGGCTGGGAATACAAAGTCAAGGGCCACTGGCCCACAGATGGATGAGATGGCCTAAGGGGAGAGTAAGTGCAGAGTCAGATAAGAAGAGGCTTAGGCCTCGGGGCCCCTGAGTAGCTCAGTCAGTTGAGCGTCAGACTTTCACTCAGGTCATGATCTCACAGTTCTTGGTTTCCAACCCCACATCAGGCTCTGTGCTGACAGCTCGGAGCCTGGAGCCTGCTTCAGATTCTGTGTCTCCCTCTCTCTCTGCCCCTCCCCTGCTCACGCTCTCTCAAAAATAAATAAACATTAAAAAAAAAAAAAAAAAAAGGAAGAGGCTTGGCCTGAGTCCTGGGAAATTCCCATGCAGAGGCTGAATTGAGAAGGAGCAGACAGGCCAGTGAACAAATCTGTAAAGGAAGAGTCACAGGGGTAGTAGGAACACCGAGGAGGTGTGGCATCATCGAAGCAAGAACAGAGTAGTTTAAGGAGGAGGAGTCAGCTGGAGCAAAGCTGCCTAGGAGGTCAGGTCAATGAGGCATGAAAGGGTCCATTGGATTTAAGATCACTGTGGTCACTGAAGACCACAGCTCACTGGGGCTGGGGAGTGATGGCTTCCTTTCAGAGGAAGCAAATGCTCCCTAGTTTGTCACAGCTCCACCACTCCTTCCCATCTAACACTTGGCCCAGAGTCACATTTATTTTGTCCGGTTCCTGGAGGCATCTATACATCTCACCCTTGCCCTGGAGCAGCAAGTCCTATTTTGCGGCATAATTTTAAAACAGTGATTTTTCTTTCTCCTAACATAAAAAGCACTTAACATTAGGCCTAGCACTTCATAAATGTTAGTGGTTAATTATCTCACTTTTTCCTGTCCTGTTCTCCATAAACCTCCACGGGATACTCCAGACTCTTTTCTTCTCTGGTTGATTGCAAATAACTTAAAAGCTCTGGCCCAGGGGCGCCTGGGTGGCTCAGTTGGTTAAGCATCTGACTTCAGCTCAGGTCAAGATCTCATGGTCTGTGAGTTCAAGTCCTGTGTTGGGCTCTGTGCTGACAGCTCGGAGGCTGAAGCCTGCTTCAGATTCTGTGTCTCCCTCTCTCTCTGCCCCTCCCCAACCTGCACTCTGTCTCTCACTCTCTCTCTCTCTCTCTCTTTCAAAAATAAACATTAAAAAACAAAACAAAAAACCCTCTGCTCCTGCCCTGTGGGGTTTCCTCCATCTGATTTGACCTTTCATCCCCTGTGCCTACTTGAATCCTACCCACCCTTCTGTTCCAGCTCAGTTTCCTGCTTCTCTGTACAGCCTTCCCAGCCCTCACTAGTCTCCAGTGAGTGAATCATTCTCTGGACTCTGATAAAACTTCCTAGCTATGCCACTTAAGTGATTAATCTTGCTCTGACATGTGACTTGGATGGTTATCTACTTGAATTATTGCCTTGTCTCTCCAACCTAATTGTAAACTTGCGGTCAGGGAGGTATATTTCTGTACATCCCAGCAATTTTTACACATCGTCTTGCACACAGTAGGTCCCAACATAATGGCTGATTGATAACTTAATCACACCTTCCTAGAAGTGGACCCCTATTGTTTTGTCTGACAGATCCATCTTCCTTTTCTGGAAAATGTCTACTGTCCCTCTGCCTCCCGCCTCCCCCCTCATGGTGACAAAAGAAGCATTATGTCTTTACTGGGGAACACCTGCCACCTCAACCCCCTTCCCTGCCCATTCACTCCTCTCTGAGGCCCTGACAGGAACATATAAAGATGTCTCACCAAGTTCCTGGCAGAAAGCAGCAGTCATGGCCAACACTTATTGAATGTGTGTCAGGGACGGTTTCACATGCTGTACAAACGTTTTGTTCAGGCTCATTAAACCCATACAAGATCCCTACAAGGTAGATAATACCATTCTCCCCATTTTACAGATGAGGAGACTGAGGCAGACCTCCCATCTTTCCCATTTCTCCTGTGTGGAAGCTAGACTTCTCACACTCTGAGCTCTCTATTTCTTCCCTCGCCACTGAAACTCCACTTTATTCTCCTCCCGCCTCCTCCACAGCACAGTCCAGGTGTTTCCTATCATCACGCCTTTTGTTGTACCAATGTCTTTGCCTGGGAACACTATTCCCCCCTTTTTTGCCCAAGTAACTCCTGACAAAGGTCAGGTGGTGCCTCTTTCAGGAAGCCCTCCTTGAATAGCCTCCTCTCTCCTAGATGGGAGAACTGCTGTCATCTCTCCACCGTGCCCTGGGTGACCCTCCAGGATTATACTCACTACGTTGCAATTCCCTAGTCTGTTGACTCATCTGTGCCTCCATAGACTCTGGGGTCCACGACAACATGGAGACCAGGGTCCAGCACTGGGCCTGATACAAAGTCAGCAGAGTGAAAGCAGAAATAACGGTTCTCCCCAAATCCGTGGTGTCGCGGTTAACGCTCCTGTGCCAGCCTCACAGAACTGTGGAGGAGCAAGAGCCCCCGAGAGCTTCAGTTCAACGAGTTGAACACCTACCGCGTGCAGTCACGGGGGCAGAGTAAGACGGGCACTAACAAGTTCTGGCGAGGATGTGGAGAAATCAGAACCCTCAAACACTACTCGCGGGGATGTAACAGGTGCAGCCACTGTGGAAAGCAGTGTGGCGGTTCTTCAAAAGGTTAAGCACAGGGGCGCATGGGTGGCTCAGTCGGTTAAGCTTCCGTCTTCAGCTCAGGTTATGATCTCACCGTTGGTCGGTTCGAGCCCCGCGTCGGGCTCTGGGCTGACAGCTCTGAGCCTGGAGCCTGCTTCGGATTCTGTGTCTCCCTTTCTCTCTGCCCCTCCCCTGCTCGCACTCTGTCTCTCTTTCCCTCTCTCAAAAATAAATAAACATTAAAAAAAGGTGGGGGGGCACCTGGGTGGCTCAGTCGGTTGAGCGTCTGACCTCAGCCCAGGTCATGATCTTGTGGTTCACAAGTTTGAGCCCCGTGTCGGGCTCTGTGCTGACAGCTCAGAGCCTGGAGCCTGTTGCACATTCTGTGTCTCCCTCTCTCTCTGCCCCTCCTCTGTTCACGTTCTGTCTCTCTCTCTCAAAATAAATAAAAACATTAAACAATTTTTTTTAAAAGGTTAAACACAGAGTTAGCGCATGACCCATCAATTCTGCTGCTGGATGTACACTCAAAAGAAATAAAAACATACATCCACACAAAAACCTGTACACAAATGTTCATAGCAGCATTCTTCGTAATAGCCAAAAGGTAAAAGCAACCCAAATGTCAATTAACTGATTACTGGATGAACAAAATGTGGCAAATCCATGCAGTGGAATAATATTAGGCCACAGAAAGAATGAAAAAGAAACGACACATGCTACATCGTGGGTCAACTTGGAAACAGTCTGCTACACAAAAGAGTCCAGTCACGAAAGACCACATGTTGTATGATTCCATTCATATGAAACGTCCGAGAATTGGCAAATCCATAGAGACGGAAAATAGATAGTGGTTGCCATCTTTGGGGAGAGGATGATAGAAATGTTCTAGAATTAGACAGCAGTGGCAATTGCACAACCTTGTGAATCTACTAAAAACCACTGCATTGTACACTTTAAAAGGGTAACTCTTATGGTATGTGAATTATATCTCAATTTTAAGAAAAGTGGCAGAGTATGCAAAGCTGAGGGAGGTGGAGACTAGGGAAGGTGATGAGGAGAACAGGACAGTAATAATAATAATGGCTAATAGCTATCAAGTGCTGGGTATGGGATACGCACTAGGCTAAATATTTACCATAAATAAATTATCCTACTAAATTCTCACAGCAACTCTGTGAGGTAGGTTCTATCATTACTCCCATTTTATAGATGAGGAAATTAAAGCCCTGGAGGGGCGCCTGGGTGGCACAGTCGGTTAAGCGTCCGACTTCAGCCAGGTCACGATCTCGCGGTCCGTGAGTTCGAGCCCCGCGTCGGGCTCTGGGCTGATGGCTCAGAGCCTGGAGCCTGTTTCCGATTCTGTGTCTCCCTCTCTCTCTGCCCCTCCCCCGTTCATGCCCTGTCTCTCTCTGTCCCAAAAATAAATAAACGTTGAAAAAAAAAAAAAAAAAAAAAAAAAAAGCCCTGGAGAGGTTCAGCGGCTGATCCAAGCCATAACCATAAAGCTGTACCACAGTGGAATACTGCCTCATGCACGTGACCATCCACAAGACAGAATTAAGTCCCCGAATAAAAGTAGAAGGTGATGGAGGAGGCTGAAGAAGTCTTCACATCTCACTGGGGGTTTGGGGCATTTGAAAAAGATTTTGGAGGGCAGATAGGACTGTGATAAGCAAAGATGGAGAAGAACAAGTTTCAGAAAGGTGGAAAAAACTTGAACAAATATGTAGAGTTGAGAAAGTTTGAGTGTATTTATCTTTTAAACTTTTTAAAAAAGTTTATTTGTTTATTTATTAATGTTTATTTACTTTTGAGAGAGAGGAAGAGCACAAGCAGGGGAGGGACAGAACGCGGGGGTGGGGAGGTTGGGGAGGGCAGAGGATCCAAAGCAAGCTCCATGCTGTCAGCACAGAGCCTGATGTGAGGCTTGAACTTGTGAACCTCGAGATCATGAACTGAACTGAAGTCAGATGCTTAACCGACTGAGCCACCCAGGCGCCCCATAAAGTTTATTTATTTATTTTTGAGAGACAGAGAGAAAGAGAGAGCAAGAGAAAGAGAGAATGAACAAGGAGGAGAGAGAAAAGGAGAGAGAGAATCCCCATGCAGGCTCCACACTGTCAGCGTGGAGCCCAAAGTGGGGATCGAGCTCACCTGATGAGGGGCTCAAACTCCTGAACCATGAGAGCATGACTTGAGCTGAAGCAGGATGCTTAACTGACTGAGCCACCCAGGCACCCCAGTTTGAATGTATTTAAAGGACTCTGCCTAACATTATCGGTGACCCCCCCCCCCAACAGCCATGCCCTCTTCTTCCTCACCAACAGAATCTCCATGTGACGGATCATGATTAGTCCAAGACCATTGGACAAAACAGTCTCCTGCTTTCCCAGCCTCCCTTGCAGCTAAGGGTGCACATGTGATCCAGTTTTGGCCAAGAGGACCTAAGCAGATGTCTGATGGGAAGTTTTCCTTCCTGATTGAAGGAAACAGATGAGCTTCAGACCATTGGGCCCTTCCTCCTTTCTCCCTGCCTTGAATGCAGATACCTTGTCTGGAGCTGCAGCCACTCTCCTGGCATCATGAGGTGACAAGTATGAGAATGCTAATCAATGCACTGAGGTTGGTGGGGCAGAAAGACAGAAAGAGCATGGGTCCCTGAAGCTATCACTGACTTGCTGAACCAACATCATCCTCCAGACTTCTTGTTGTGCAAGAAAATAACTTCTATTTGTTTAATAATGGTTCTGTTAACTCTCCTGATAACATCCTGAACTTGTTGTAACCTTGTGGTTTAGAAAGGACTGACCCCACCTCCTAGCTCTAGGGATGGGCCCCAGCTGGCTTTAACCAATCACTGTATCCCATCTCCCTGGCTACAGTGGTTCATTCAGGGATGCAGCACTTTGATCTTAGACTTCTAGCTTCCAGAACTGGAAGAAATCAAAGTCCATTGTTTGAGCCAGTCAGTCTATGGTATTTTATTACAGAAGCCTGAGCTGACTGAGACAATCTGCAAGAATTTTTTGATTGTCAATGACAGAACTTCAACTGATTTGAGCAAAAAAGGGGAATGTATTGGCCTATTAAGTAAAAAGTTCAGGGCTGGCTAAGGTTTTAAGTCATGACTGGATCCAAGGGCTCAAACTCTGCGATTAGCACACACTCTCCCTTTTTCTCTTCCTCATGCCCCTCCCTCTCTTCATGGCTTTCCTTAATTTCGCTCTTCCTCAACTTCATGTTCAAGGGATGTCCGCCCATGTGGTAGCAAAGATGGCCACCAGCAGGTGTATGAACTTGAACTGCCCTCACAGACAACAGCTCTAGGTTTAGCCAGCATTTCCGTCCTGTCACCCGATAAGACCTTGGCCCCACAACATCTGTTTCAAAACGGGAAAAGGCCTATGATTTTGGTTCTGTGTTCACAGACTTTCCCACTTCCACTCAACCAAGTGTGAGAACTAGGAAAATGGGACACTCCTATCGGCTAGTCCAGGTCACGTGTTCACCCTAGTGGGGCCATTTCATTGGAAGCCCCATTGTGGCTTGTGTGCCATTTCTTTTAAGAGAAAAAGGAAAAAGAGCATTTATATTACCTCAAGTAGACAGAAAGGTGATAGGAAGACAGAATCAACAGATATTCTGCCAGGCTGGGTCTCAATAGTAGAGAGGAGGGCATAGAAAGTCAAATGGGCAAAGGATTTAGGTGACCCCAAGAATGAGAGCTGTTTGCTGTTGAGGATTTTGCACAGGAAGGAATCTTTAATCTTGAATCTGATGAAAATCTGGATTCTCCCCATCTCAAATAAATATTTCCACATGCACTTAAAATACGGCAAGTAAGGGGCTCCTGGATGGTTCAGTCGTGGAGCATGCAACTCTTGATCTCCAGGTCGTGAGTTGGGAGTCCCACATTGGGCATAGAGACTACTTAAAAAAAAATACTGCAAATAAGTGTAGAGGGTTTTTAACCTCCTCCCTGGAGGCCCGAGGAAGGACCTTGAGGAATGAGCAATTCCTAGAGGTGAAATCTAGAAACGTTCATCAGATAATCCCACACATCAATGTAAACAGTTGAGATTCTACAACAGAGAGGTATGAGAGAGAATAAGTGCTGGACAAGGATAGAGCTGAAGAAGTGACATTTCACCCACCAAGCCAGAAAGGATAAGGAGGGGAGGGGCCTTCCTGGTAAAGGGAGTTACCTGTGCAAGAGCCTTGTGTTTGGAAGGAGGTGAAGGAAAGGCTGATGGATGCCCTGATACGGTGAACCCAGGGTGAGCCCTACTGTGTTCTCATGTCCTCCTGGGTCTACTTTACAGTGCGAAACAAGAAAGAAATCTGGGGGTCCCTGGGTGGCTCAGTCAGTTGAGCATCCGACTTTGGTTCAGGTCATGGTCTCGCGGTCGTGGGTTTGAGTCCCGCTTTGGGCTCCGTTCTGACAGCTCAGAGCCTGGAGTCTGCTTCGCATTCTGTGTCTCCCTCTCTCTCTGCCCCTACCCTGCTCAAAATAATAAATAAACATTAAAAAATGTTTAAAAAGAAAGAAATGTGGTTGTAATTGTGGTTGTGGTTGTAATAGCAGTCTGGGGGCAAACCATTCATTGCAAAAGGGAAAAACAAGAGAGTTTGGTTCATAGAAGCTCTGCTGTCTTTCCATCCTGGTCTCTCCTGGATCTCAGTAGAAAAAATAAAAATAAAAAGGCTGCAATCCCAAACGCCAGCTTAATTACCACCCATACTTGATAAAGCTCTGACTCATCAAATGGATCTTGAGCACAAACCACCCTACCGCAGAGCCACTGCTTGGTGCTCCTAGGTCAGCTCCCCCACCCCTGCTACCAAGCCCGCACCCCTGTTACAGGGCATCTGAGAGTAGCATCAGTGCTCTGCCCTGCAGCCAGGTCCCCGGCAGCTTCTACCCAGGCTCACCTGGCTGCCTGCCAACAAGAGCTTTTCTGGAGACCTTCGTTATTTCTGGTGGCCTCCCCAGTTCTCCTTCCTTCCTCGGGAAATGGAGTTAAGAGGAAGAAATCAGAAATCAAGCCAACTATCTTCCTGAAGGAAATGGGGAAGGGAACTTTAAATGCCAGAGCACCTTGTAGATAAAGCAGGTACAGCACCCGAAAGTCACCAGTCACAGCCTTTGCCCTCATCTCCATCTCCTTGACCAGTTGACCACTCCCCCCTTTTTAGTGATGCTTCTCAAATTCCTATCTCCCTTCCTGACCCCTGGTCCAAGGTTCCCATCTGTCCACATGGCCTCTCTACCATCCCAGACTCAATATGGTGGAAGCCATATGATTATTATTAATTTATTTATTTATTAAATGTACTTATTTTTGAAAGAGAGAGAGCTCAAATAGGGGAGGGGATGAGAGAGGGGACAGAGGATCCGAAGCGGGCTCTGTGCTAACAGCAGCAAGCCCGATGTAGGGCTCCAACTCAAGAACCATGGGATCCTGACTTGAGCCAAAGCTGAAGGCTCAACTGACTGACCACCCAGGTGCCCCAGAAGCTATATTTTTACTATCCTCCTGCTACTTACTCCTCACACTAACTCTCCCAATCCCCCATTTTTCTTCAGGGCATCATGTCCTTTGTTCTTTTTCATCCAGTATATTTGTTCCATCATGAAGTCCCAGCATGTCTTATATTAAATTATTTCACAGATTCATTCCTTCTATTTAATTTCTAGACTCAGAGACACATGGGTTTATACCCCAGCATGGCCATTAACTTGCTGTGTGACCCTGGGTAAATCACTTAACCTCTCTGAGCTTTTTTTTTTTAAGTTTATTTATTTTGAGAGAGAGACAGAGAGAGTGAGCAGGGGAGGGGCAGAGAGAGAGGGAGAGAGAATCCCAAGCAGACTCCGTGCTGTCAGTGTGGAGCCTGACATGGGGCTCAAACCCATGAACTGTGAGATCATGACCTGAGCCAAAACCAAGAGTCAGACACTTAACTGACTGAGCCACCCAGGTGCCCCAACCTCCCTGAGCTTTATAATCTGGAAAATGTAGGTAAGAATATATTCCTTGCAAGGTTGCTGTGGGACTTGAAGCATATGTAAAGTGGTACCCACTAGTTGCCCCATAAAACACGAACAAGTTCTCTTCTGCCCTTGCTGTCTCCCTTGGTAGCATCCTAATCTAAACCCTCCTCATCACATACTTCCCAAAGGTCCTCAGTTTTCTAATCTTCTTCTCCAATCCAATATACCCAAACACCAAGACCAGAGAAATTTCAAAATAATGTGTTCCTTTTCCCACGCTTCTGACCCTACAACAGTCCTTTGCTATTGCCATCAGGTAAAGCTGAAGACCTTTTCTAGTCCTAAAATGTGCAATAGCATGGCCTCATACATCCCAGGATGACTCCACTGTGTCTTGTTGAGGACCATGGGAATGATTGTGATTGCCTGAGGGGGACTGGAAGATGAAGAGACCTAAGGACAGGACAGAAGGTTGGGGACATTAGCCTTTCAGGGCTGGAAGGAAGATAACCAGGAGAGGAGCTTGTAGAAGGCCAGGTAGAGAGGTAGGCCTGGCATCCAGAAAAAGTTAGTTTCCAAGAGAAAGTGATCACGAGTGTCAAACGTTGCAGAACGGTCAAGTAGAGAACTGAAAAGGACATGTCACGAGTTTGAATACTGTCCTCCAAAAAGATGTGTCAAGTCTTAACCCCCCACACTTATGAATATGACTTTATTTGGAAATTGGGTCTTTGCAGCTGTAATTAAGTTAAGGATCTCAAGATAAGATTGCCCTTCACTCTGGAAAACAGTATGGAGGTTCCTCAAAAAATTAAAAATAGAACTGCCCTGTGACCCAGCAATTCTACTACTAAGTATTTATCCAAGGGATACAGGTGTGTGGTTTCAAAGGGGCACATGCACCCCAATGTTTATAGCAGCCCTATCGACAACAGCCAAGTATGGAAAGAGCCCAAATGTCCATCGACAGATGAATGGATAAAGAAGATGTGGTATATATATACAATGGAGTATTACTCGGCAATCAAAAAGAATGAAATCTTGCCATTTGCTGGGGCGCCAGGGTGGCGCAGTCGGTTAAGCGTCCGACTTCAGCCAGGTCACGATCTCGCGGTCCGTGAGTTCGAGCCCCGCGTCGGGCTCTGGGCTGATGGCTCAGAGCCTGGAGCCTGTTTCCGATTCTGTGTCTCCCTCTCTCTCTGCCCCTCCCCCGTTCATGCTCTGTCTCTCTCTGTCCCAAAAATAAATAAAAAAACGTTGAAAAAAAAATTAAAAAAAAAATCTTGCCATTTGCAACAACGTGGATGGACCTAGAGGGTATTATGCTCGGCAAAATTAGTCAGAGAAAGACAAGTGTCATATGACTTCACTCATATGAGGAATTTAAGGTACAAAACAGATGCACATAAGGGAAGGGGAGCAAAAATATAAAAACAATGAAGGGGACAAAATATAAGAGACTCTTAAATACAGAGAACAAACTGAGGGTTCCTGGAGGGGTTGTGAGTGGGGGGACAGGCTAAATGGGTAAGGGGCATTAAGGAGGGCACTTGTTGGGATGAGCACTGGGTGTTATACACAGGGGATGAATCATTGGAATCTACTCCTGAAATCATTATTGCTCTATATGCTAACTTGGATGTAAATTAAAAAAATAATTAAATTAAGAAAAAGATTGCCCTTGATTTAGGGTGGGTCGTAAATCCAATGACTGATGTCCTTGGTGTTTATTAAAGGAGAGGGACACAGGGACACAGAGACACAGAGAGCAAGGTATGTAAAGACTGAGGCAGAGACTGGATGAAGGTGTCCATGAACACCAGAAATTAGGAGAGAGGCACCGATCTCTGGATTTCGGTTCTCTGGCCTCAGTGAGAGAATACATTTCTCTTACGTTTGCTTTTGTCACATTTGTGGTCTTCTGTTACAGCAACTCCGGGAACTAATAGAGGACACCTTGCATTTATAGAGTGGTTGTGGGCGCCTGGGTGGCTCAGTCGGACCTCAGTCTGGCTTCGGCTCAGGTCATGATCTCATGGTTTGTGAGTTCGAGCTCCATGTCGGGCTCTGTGCTGACAGCTCAGAGCCTAGAGACTGCTTTGGATTCTGTGTCTCCCTCTCTCTCTGCCCTTCCCCTGCTTGTGCTCTCTCTCTCAAAAATAAATAAACATTAAAAAATTAAAAAGAAAAAAAGAAATAGAGTGGTTGTTGGTTGACCATGGTGGGTTCTGAAGTGGTAGGAACACCTTTTCCAGGAAGCTTTACTAGAGGGGTGAGGAGACGAGGGCAGTAACTAAAACTAGGTCATCTAAAGAAAAGGGCTTTTATTTTTTAATTTTTTTCATTCATTTTTTGAGAGAGAAAGAGAGAGACAGAGTGTGAGCTGGGGAGGGGCAGAGAGAGAGGGAGACAGAATCTGAAGCAGGCTCCAGGCTCTGAGCCGTCAGCACAGAGCCCAACGCGGGGCTTGAACTTACCAACTGCGAGATCATGACCTGAGCCGAAGTTGGACTCTTAACTGACTGAGTCACCCAGGCACCGCAAGGTTTTTGTTTTGTTTGGCTTTTGTTTTTTACAAAATACTGCTCATAGGAGTTCCTATGCCCAACAATGTTAGAAGGACAGAATCCACAGATTCACAGACTTTCAGGGCTGGAAGGATCCTTAAACATGCCTGGTCAGAAGTGTGTGGACTGGGAAGAGGATCTGTTGCAAGACATTAACGGGCTTTTCCCTCGTGTCCTCCGTTTTTGTGTAAGGTCCCCCTCCGCCAGAAGCGTCTGTTTGCCCTGGAGAGCATTGGGAATGCAAAGAGAAGGAGGGAATCGCTGCTTGGCTTTGCACATCCCCAAAAATATTCCAGCGGGTAAAGCAAAAGCGAATAGCCTTGAAAGCCAGTCTCTGCCAAGAGAGACAAGATTTTCTAAATAATATAAACCCACATTAACATATCAAGAGCCAGGCCTGGTGGACTAGGCCACCGAGTTTTGTTACGAGCCTGGAGTGGAAGGCAGAGGCCAGGGACACACAGGGTTTCAATCTCCTCCTCTGGGCCAAAGCCAGGGGCAGAGGGACGGCGTGTGAGAGGGCTGAGGAGTAGCTAAAAGCACTGCATTCTTGGCCCTCCTTCTTATTTGGATCCCTAGGAGGAGACCCACAGTGGGCTAGACAGTATGTCCAGCAAGCAGAGGGGCAAAAATGCAACACGGAGGTGGGGAAATGACTGGCTAAGTGACCCTGGTCCCCCTGGCTGCAGGGGATCCTGAAATTCCTCTGGGATCCACTAAGGGAACTGGGGTGCGGGAGGGCCCAGAGGGTCTCGGAAACCACCCTTTGTAGGGCATGATTCCAGCAGTGGCTGTCAGCAAGACACTCCAGAAAGCCCTGGGTGGCCCTGGCCACCACCACCGTGGATAGTGGCAGTAGAAAGGAAAGGAACTTTAAAGGACTGTGCATTTACCCTCCAGAAACTGAGTCATCATGAACTGGCAAATTACTTTTCCTTTCTACCTCCCCGAAGAGGGGCAGGGGCTCATCAGAGAAGTTACAGGAACCATTTTTCCTTGAATCTTTGTACCTGCTCCCTTTGCCACGGTCACCAGGCGGCGCTCCAAAAGCTGGGCAGCACGGCAAGCGTGGGGCGGCATTTCTGAGGCCTGCTGCAAGGGGTGGGCTTGTGAGACAGGGTTGCTTGTGGGTCCGGACCGTGGAGACTAACTGTGTGTGTGAATGGGACAAGATTCTTCTGGGAGTGGTTCCAGGGATGGTTGCCGCTGGCACGGGATGTAGAAAAATCAAATTCGAGGATATAAATCTATACTGTCATATACCCTGGAGGCTAGGGAAGCACCTTCCCACCAGAGAGGCGGTGTAAGAGAAAGCAGAAAAGGCTCCCAAGCCACTGGCTGGGTGGAGATCTGGGCTGTTTAACAGAAATGTCACATCATGGGATCCTTCCTCTCGGTTCACTTCATCCTCCCCACAGCGCTAAGTGTTCTTATAAAAAACAGACAAGACCCAGAGCACCGGTTTCCCATATTCCTGTTTTGAAATGGGGGTTCAGACGAGGTCATGATCCACAGCTAGTATGGGTCTGAACCTCCACGCCCCCATGTTTTCCCCACCATAGCTCATTGCCTGATTCGAGAGGGAGGTGGAGGTTAAGGAGGAGGGGACTGTCAGGTGAGGGGAGCACAGGAAGCTCGTGGGTCAAGTCCCCATAGACCTCTTTGTCATCTCCAAACTATCTACTGGTTGGGGGTGGGGAACATGACCTTGGGACCCAGGCAGGGCCAGGTTCATATATCTGCAGTGAGATCTTGGGCAAATAACTTAAGCTTTGGGGCCTCTGATTTCATTCTTAGAACAACGGGGATGGGGACGCCTGGGGGGCTCAGGTCATGACCTCACAGTTCAGTTCGTGAGTTTGAGTCCCACATCGGGCTCTGTGCTGACAGCTCAGAGCCTGGAGCCTACTTCGGATTTTGTGTCTCCTTCTCTCTCTGCCCCTCCCCCACTCACGCTCTGCCTCTCAAAAATAAAATAAACATTAAAAAAAATAATAATAAAATAAAAGGAGATACTAAAGCATTAACAACAACAAAAAAGAACAATGGGGGCAATAATTCCCCTTATGGAGTGAGGGCTGAAGGGTTAGACGAGGGCATGTCCACAGTGTGCCTAGCTCAGAGCCTGATACAGGGAACAGGTCAAAATAATTTCATTCTGCTCTGTTCCAGTCATCATTTTCAAGGCTAAATGCTCTGGAGAAAGCAGAGCAGAGTGATTTTAATTTTTTTTTTTTTAATGTTTGTATTTATTTTTGAGAGGAGGGGGCAGAGAGGGAGACACAGAATCTGAAGCCGGCTCCAGGCTCTGAGCTGTCAGCACAGAGCCCGGCGTGGGGCTCGAACTCACAGACTGAAAGATCATAACCTGAGGTGAAGTTGGATGCTTAACAGACTGAGCCACCCTGGCACCTCAGAGCAGAGTGATTTAAACCAGGGACTGGTTTAAGAAGCCTGACCAAGCAAGCTTCCCCTGACCTTGACCTTTGGCGTTCTTAAAAAACACGATCTAGAAAACCTTTTCTTGTGAAGGGAACAGAGCAGTCTCCTCGGGAGCTTGGCCCACCTGCTGCCTCCGGAGAGCATCAGAAAAGACAGTGCAGGTCGGTGGGGTCCATTGTTTCAGTGTTTTAGGCAAGAGACACAGGTGCAGCCGTGCGCTGGGTGAATGGGGCTCAGCCAGCTCCTCGCCTCCAGAGGACATCTGAGAATCACATTTTGTCAGTGACAGGGTGGTCACTGTCTGAAAATGTGCACTGACCTCAATAAAAGAATGCCAAACTCCGTCTTTCTTCCTCAAGTAATCTTGAGAGGAGAGAAGCCTCTGCCAGGTGCAGAAGAAAGAAGAAAACCCCGCTTTTGGCAGCAGGGGAGTCAGGTTGCCATGGCAACGAGCTCCTTCCCAAGTCCACTTATTATATGGCTTTTGAATTAGACTTCCTCCTGTGTATACATCTAGCAGCTGGATTCCCATCTCGCCACCAGCTCACCCTCCAGGCTTCTCCCCCAGGGAAACCACCACAGAAGGGAGCCACTGACCCTCCTTTCAAAGCCGGTGCCTCCCGTCCCTGGGATGGGACAGTATTTACTCAGCTTACATTGGGAAGAGCCGGAAAGAAACCCTCTCCTCCTCTGTAGGTGGGAAGGTAGTTGGAACAACTTCTTTGGCAATTTAGTCAAATGGAAGTACATACTCCCTGACCTCGCAGTTCTAGGATTTAACCCTGGCACCTCAGCATTTCTGTAGCAGCGAAATCTTCGTATCACTGAGAGGGAACTGGTTAAATATCAGCCGTGGCTACTGTGGAATACTATGTGACTGTGGGAATAATGAGCTAGATCCCATGAGCCCCCATGGGAAGATGCATTAAGTTCAAAAAGCAAGTTGCTCAAGCAAGTTGTTCAGACTCATACAAATAGAAAGTGGAATGATGGTTGCCAGAGAACACTGGGAGGGGGGAATGGGGAACTGTTTAATAGGCGTACAGCTTCAAGGGCTCCTGGCTGGCTCAGTCGGTGGAATGTTCTCTTGATCTCGGGGTTGTGGGTTCGAGCCCCACGTGGGATGTAGAGATAACTTAAAGGTAAAATCTTTAAAAAACAAAATAGGTGTACAGTTTTAGTATTGTAAGATGAAAAAGTTCTGAGATCAGTTGCCCAGCAATGTCCATATACTTAGCACTACTGAACCGTAAACTTAAAAACGGTTAAGACAGTAAATTTTGTTTGCGTATTTTACCACAACATTCCAGAAAAGCAAGTTGCAGAATAGAATCAATACTGACAGCACAATCTTATTTGCGTGTGCATGAGTATGTGCATGCGTGTGCGTGTTTAATGGCAACGCAGTTTGAGAAGGAGACAAAATAAGCTGTTACCAGTGGTTCCTTTTGCAGTGGGAAGGAATCGAGGAAAAACAGGATATTGCTTCTCATTTTATTCCTTCCCACAGAGTTTTAAGACATATATAATTAGCATTTATTATTTTTGTAATTTCAACAAACTGGTAAATGAAGGGAGATGATATTAACATACCTGATACCAGGAAGCAGGCATGAATTTATTTATTTATTGATGTTAACCTACTGTGTACAGGCACTGTGCTAAGTTTGAGGGAGAGTCCCTGCCCTCCTGGGGGTTACACTCCTACAGTGGACATTCTAAGCACAGCTGGGGCCAGACACAGAGAATACTGGAAGGCAAGAACTGCTTTCCCCATATCCTCTCACACCTCTGAGGAGGTGCCATTTAAGCTGAGACCTGAAGGCTGGAAGGAGCCAGGCAGGGAAGGAAGGAAGGGGATCTGGGCCCAGGAGAAGTGATTCCAAAGACCCAGAGCCTGAGGACAGAAGTCAATGTGTTAGGACTGAAAGCAGGAAGGAGAGGGTAGGCGACTAGAGGCGAGGAGGCCGAGGCGTGTTCCCGGTTCCCAGGGCCGCAGGATTCTCAGCAGAAGAGTGACATGATCTAATTTATGTTTTAAAAAGATCACCATGGCTGCCCTGGATGGAATGGGTTGGAGAGGGGGCAAGAGTGAAAGCAGACAGACCAGATAATGATGTCTTTATTAGCTTCCTGCTGAACAGCTTTGACGAGCATTTTGGTTTTAGATGAGGTTGGAAAATTGCAGGTAATTACTGGGAGGTTAGAAGAGCGTGCTTTTTAAAAGGCTTTCATGCACACAAACCCGGTGACACTTGTTGTCTCAGCTGGGGTCAGGGAGAAGGAGGGTTACTGCCAGCTCTTCACATTTTCAGGTGGCCTGAGTCAGTGGGATCCTGTTAAATGCAGAATCCGACTCAGCAGGTCAGGGTAGGAGCGGCCTGAGACTCTGCATTTCTGACAAGTTCCCAGGTGATGCTGAGCCAGAAATCACGCTAGCAGACTAAGGAGGACTTTCATTTTCAAAATTCCTGTAATGTTCACATTCCTTATTTATTTATTTATTTATTTATTTATTTATTTATTTATAGTTTATTTATTTTGAGAGAGAGAGACAACATGCACGCAAGTATGAGCGGGGAAGGGGCAGAGAGAGAGAAGGAGAGAGAGAATCCCAAGCAAGCTCTGCACCGACAGTGCGGAGCCTGGCTTGGGGCTTGAACTCATGAACTATGAGATTGTGATCTGAGCCGAGATGGACAGCTGGGTGCTTAACCAACTAAGCTACCCAGGCACCCCTATTTTTATTTTTTAAAAATGTTTATTTATTTATTTTGAGAGAAAGCAAGTGCATGTGAGTGGGGGAGGGGCAGAGGGGGAGGGAGAAAGAAAGAATCCCAACAGAGCCTGTGCTGTCAGTGCAAAGCCTGATGCGGGGCTTGATCTCATGAACGGTGAGATCGTGACTGAGAGGAAATCAAGAGTCAGATGCCTGGGGCACCCAGGTGGCTCAGTTGGTTGAGCACTGACTGATCTCAGCTCAAGTCATGATCTCACGGTTTGGGAGTTCAAGCCCAGCATGGGGCTCCACGCTGGCAGAACGGAGCCTGGGATTCTCTCTTCCTCTCTCTCTGCTCCTCCCCCACTTGCTCTCTCTTGTTCACACTCTCTAAATAAATAAACATTAAAAAAAAAAGAATCAGATGCTTAACCAACTGAGCCACCCAGGCGCCCCACATTCCTTTTTTAAAGGCATAATTTGCTTTTGTGCTGGAAAATAATAACAATTAAAAAGATATTTTTAAAGCCTCCACATAGCCTGCTTGAGATATGAGCAGACAAAGCAAAAGGACAGATTAGGTAAGGGACATCTCTGGCTCAGGCCTCCAGGATGGCGAGGTCACCTAGCAGTAAGCTCTCCCAGGGAAATCTCAGAGCCCCAGTGCAAGACAAAGAAGAAACAATCTTTTTTTTTTTTAAGTTTATTTATTTATTTTGAGAGGGAGAGAGACAGAAAGAGAGAGAGAGAGGGAGGGGCAGAGAGAAAGAGAGAGAATCCCAAACTCGAACCCACGAACCATGAGATCATGACCTGAGCCGACACCAAGAGTCGGATGCTTAACCGACTGAGCCACCCAGGTGCCCTGGAAGAAACAATCTTAAATAAACGTTAAGCACCTATTATCTATCAAGCACTATGTTAAGTTCTGGGATATGGGAGGAAAGAGTTGCTGGCAGAAGAGCAGGGAAGACAGATATAAACAGAGAATCTCAGCCCAAGCCCAAGGTGCTAAGTACACTGATGGAGATACGCACCAGGGCCAGAAGGGCGGCCAACCCGGGGAAGGAATGTGGTGGGGGGGGGGGGGGGGAAAGCTGCCAGGGAATCACCTAGATCACCTGGGTTGATCTCACCTCCCAGGTCAGGCAGGAAACCGGCTCAGAAGCTCAGACACCAGAACAATGTTTGAATGAGTGACTTCCGGGTGCCAGGCACCGCCCTTTGCAGACAAGTCTTAGAGCCTGAGTGCTTAAGGGCACAGACTCTGAGGCCAGATTACTTGGGTCCAAATCTCAGGTCTGTGTGAACTTGGACAAAGTACTTAAACTCTCCGAGCCTCAGTTTCCTCCTCTGAAAAATGGGATAATAATAACTAAAGAGTGTTGTAAGCATCAAAGGAGTTATTTGTATGTAAGGCACTTAACAATGATGATTGGTACGTAATAAAGCTATTAAAGCACTAGCCATTATTACTTAATCCTCAAAACTCTGTGAGCCCAGTACTATTAAATGCCCATTTTGCAGGTAAAGACACTGAGGATTGCAAAGATCAAACTCAGCTCTGGAAAAGGCCCAAGCAGAGAAGCCCTGGGACAGAGCAGCGCCCCACATGCATCTCTGAGTCCTGAATCCCATTTCCCCTAGCACTGCTCAGGTGCCCCGAGCCCACCCCAGGCATTGCAAACGCACCTGGTCCTCTCTCCCTCTGACTTAAAACAGCGGCCCTGTGCAGGACCCAGAGGCCACTCGGGCAGGGTCCCAGAGCGTTGCGTCCTTAGACTGCACTATTCCCAGCTGTTCACTCAGCCAGCCTCCCTGAGGCAGATAAACCACAAATCTGACACTCAGCCTGCAGGGGCCACATTAGAACAAAACCACCCTGGCTGCACAGAGGGCCCTGCAAGATGAAAGGGGTTTCTGAGATGAGAAAGCAGCCTACCTCCATCTATCTCACTTAGTCCTGCTGGTTGGATGCAAATTGCTTTTTCACACTGAAGCAGAAGAATGCTTGTGGGTGGGATGAAGTGACTAGGGGATGCAGCTTGCTGGGGGAAGAGGGAGGGAGAGGGAGCCCCGCGGCAGCAGGACCCCCGAGCCAGAGGGGCCCCTGATGCCGGGCAGGGTGCAGCCACCAGGAATTCTCTCCTCCTTCCCAGGTGTACAGAGTGTGAGAGTCAGGTTTTCTCCTCAGCCTTTGACTGGGACAGCAGGGCCTAGAAGCATTTTGATGGAGTAGCGTATCTCCTGGAGTCAGTGGAAAGCGGGCTCCCGGGCCACAGGATAGGCCGGCTGGGGTCCCTACCTACAGAGGCTCAGGGAGGGGAGACCTGTGTCCCATGCAAATAAGACAGTTGAAGGGAGGTCAAGTCTGCTTCTAGATACACGACTCAAACTCATATTTTATTTATGTATGATGGATGTATTTATATATGTTTATTTATACCCACTTCATTACATAAAGATCCTGAGATGGTTTGCAAAAAATGTGCACAATGTCAAGGAAGAAAACAAATAGCTTTGGGAGCTGCCGTAAGAGGGAAATAAAGGGAGGGAAAATAATGAAACTAGGAGTAAGATTAGCATCCGTAAGTGTGCAATAAATAGTTCTGTGCGGTTGCTAACAAGGCCCGTACACTTGGTTCTGAGAACCTTAGTGGCCAAAGCTAAGGGCGACCGACAGCCAATGGAAAAAACGCAGAACTCAGAAGTATCACCTTAACCCTGGTGCAGAAACCTGGCAGGAGTTCCCCCATCGTCCACCTAAAGATGACCCTGGGATGCAGGAGACAAATGGACGCCCTCAATGGTACCCTGACAATAGATACAATAACAATCATTTCTCATAATGTGCCTCAGTGTTAACTGTGGCAGTAAAATGTCATCCCAGAGTAATCCTAATAATCTTTTTGGGCTGTTTGTAAGATCAGAAAGTGGAGACAGCCTCAATGTCCCTCAAACACACTGAAGTACAAACTTCCAATGGAGTACTACACAGCTGTTAAAAAGAAAGAAGAACAATTTAGGTATTCATATGAAACAATCACCAAGATGTATTGGGAAATGAAAAAAAAAACCACAACAACAAGGGGTAGAATGATGCCTATAAATGAAAAAAAAAGTGTATACACTTAAATGCTCGCATGTACCCTAGATCATTTCTGGAAGGGACCTGAAGCAGCTGCTGACCTCTGGGGAGGGGAACCAGGCAGAGGGTGACAAAGGTAAGAAGTGGACTTTTCATTATACAGTCTTTTGTACCTTCTGCATTTCGTACTCTGGGAGTGTATTACACATTCAACATAATGAAATAACGCGTTATAAACATGCAAGCAAAAATATCAGAAAGTGGTTACACACAAGGACCTCTATACAGACCCTCCCTTATGGTCAAGCTTAAGGACAACATATTGATTACCCAGGAGAATGGAAATCCCACACATCCCTCAGCTCAGTTCTCCATGAAAGTCATTTACCCAACGTGTTTCTGCCGAGACTGTGGTGGGTAGAAGATTTATATTGCTGATTAAGATCCATCGCTTTCCTCATCAACTGGAAAATTAAAAAACCTTTCCTTTCCACAAAAACAAACTGTTAGAACTAATATGGTTAGCAAAGTTGCAGGATACAAAATCAACACAAAAATTGGTCGTGTTTCTATAATGAACAATTTTAAAAAGAAATTAAGACAACAATTCAATTTACAATAGCATCATAAAGAATAAAATACTGAGGAATAAATTTAACCAAGAAGGTGAAGAACTCATACAATGAGACCTGCAAAATGTTGCTGACAGATATTAAAGAAGACAATAACTGGAAAGCTGTTTCTTGTTCTTGGATTGTTAAGATGTCAATGCTACCCAAATTGATCTACAGGTTCGATGCAGTCTCTGTTATTTTGTAGAAATTGAAAAATCCATTAAATGCAGCTGCTCTGAAAAACAGTGTGGAGATTCCTCAAAAAATTAAAAATAGAACTACCCTATGACCCAGCAATAGCACTGCTAGGAATTTACCCAAGGGATACAGGAGTGTTGATGCACAGGGGCACTTGTACCCCAATGTTTATAAAAGCACTTTCAACAATAGCCAAATTATGGATAGAGCCTAAATGTCCATCAACTGACAAATGGATAAAGAAGATGTGGTTTATATATACAATGGAATACTACTTGGCAATGAGGAAGAATGAAATCTGGCCATTTGCAGCAACGTGGATGGAACTGGAGGGTATTATGCTAAGTGAAATAAGTCAGTCAGAAAAAGACAGATACCATATGTTTTCACTCATATGTGGATCTTGAGAAACTTAACAGAAGACCATGGTGGGGGGGAAGGGGAAAAAAAAAAAGTAACAGAGAGGGAGGGAGGCAAACCATAAGAGACTCTTGGATACTGAGAACAAACTGAGGGTTGATGGGGGGTGAGGGAGAGAGGAAAGTGGGTGATGGGCATTGAGGAGAGCACTTGTTGGGATGAGCACTGGGTGTTGTATGGAAACCAATGTGACAATAAATTATATTAAAAAATAAAAAGATAAAGAAAAATCCATTTAAAAAATTGGATATTTATTTTAGTTTTGAGAGAGCAAGAGAGAGCGAGCATGAGTGTGGGAGGGGCAGAGAGGGAAATATAGGATCGAAAGCAGGCTCCAGGCTCTGAGCTGTCAGCACAGAGGTTGACGGAGGGCTTGAACCCACGAACCGCGAGATCATGACCTGAGCCAAAGTCAGCACTTAACCGACTGAGCCACCCAGGCGTCCTGAAAAATACATTTTAAAATTCATATGGAACCTTAAGGGATCCTGAAATACCCAAAAAATCTTGAAAGAAAACAACGCTAGAGGACTCACGCTTCCTGATTTTAAAACGTACTACAAGATAATGTGGTCCTGGAGGGGCACCTGGGTGGCTCAGTAGGTTAAGGGTCTGACTTTGGATCAGGTCATGATCCCACAGTTTGTGAGTTCGAGCCCCGCGTCGGGCTCTGTGCTGACAGCTCAGAGCCTGGAGCCTGCTTCGGATTCTGTGTCTCCCTCTCTCTCTGCCCCTCCCCTGCTCATGCTGTGTCTCTCTCTTTCCCCAAAATAAATAAAACATTAAAAAAAAATTTAAAGATAATGTGGTCCTGGAATAAAGACAGATATGTAGACCAATGGAATAGAATAGAGAACCCAGAAATAAACCTTTGTATATATGTCAAATGTTTTCAATAAAGAGGGCCACATGATTCAATGGGGGAAATAACAGTCTTTTCAACAAATGGTGCTGGGAAAACTGGGTGTCCCCATGCAAAAGAATGTAGCTGGACCCCCACCTAGCACCATACACAGAAATGAATGCAAAATGGCCATCTTTGATTTGAGGTAGAGACTCAATAAATAACAGCTGAGAGACTGAGTGTCCTCACTTGTCCCACTGCCCCCAAATGGTGCCTGAGAAGGTAGAGATGGAGGTAGACTGAGTATTTGGGGTATAGACAAAAGGTGAGTATTTTATGCCAACCAGGGTGCTATGGAAGGTGCTCCTTTACACACACACATACACGCACGCACAAGCACAATATGCATTCCACACCACACACACTGAGCGTATCATACATACATCACAGACATCCCACGTATTGTACACAACACTACACATCCCCCAACATACACCACCAAATCACACACACACACCCCACATCACATGCCTCACGCACACACACCACACACACATCACACAGACATACCCCACTAGGAGTGGTCTATGATGTAGATCGAGAACAGGAGAGCTCCTATGAGATCCATTTCGTACATAAAATTTTGCCAAATCTCTATTTCTACATCTCCCCCCGCCCCCACTGCCCTGGCTCAATAAATACTGTGAAATGAATTAGTAATCAACATGTGGTTCCAGGGACTCCCATCTCTGCCACTCACTTCCCAAGCCTACAGTTCTTCCCTGGGGAGCTCCGTGTGTCAGCTCAGTACTCTGATGGATGTAAAAGAATGACACCCTCTCCCCCCCATCCCAGGGAGAGTGAGACTCCTATCAGCCATGTGCACCTTAGTATGAACGGAAGTGTGAGGGAGACAGGTGACCATGGAGAGGAGCATGGCTTCTAGTTCTGGCTGGTTGCCAACCAGGTAACTGGATAATTGGAGGCAAAGGTATGGGGTGGGGGGAGTGGGGAGAACGGGAAGCTCTTCAGGGTGAGCAGGAAGGAAGAACTCAGAGGAGGCTCCAGATGCCTCCAGATGGAGGCATGTGTGGGCGGGCGGCACCCGCACCAGCACCACCAGGGAGCAGAGGGAGGAGTGGGGGGCTGTCCCAGCGTCTCCCAGTTGGCCCACGGCCAGCCCTGTCCTTACTTCCGTTCCCCATTCCCAGTGAGATGAGAAAAGACACGCTGTCTCCCCAGCTCACAGAGGCAGCAGATAAAGTAGATGAGAAGAAATGAAGAAGCGGCACAAAGAGCCCCAGGCCAGCCCTGAAGCAGCTCCGTAGGGTCTCTGCATAGTCCCCAGATCAGCCTCCCCCAGGGGCTGTCCTGCACTGGGGACAGAAGCCTCTCTGTCTTCCATTCTCCCCCCACCGCACATCGTTGTGCTTGCCTTCCAGTAAAGGAAAGTCGTCGGCCCTGGGCTTTAACCTTGATGCTAGGACCAAGGAAGGCCTTGCTGTGTTTGGTTTTATTTTTGAGGCATAAGGATGGGGAAGGAAGGGTTTCATGATTTCATCATGATTTCAGAGAGCTGCGGATGTGCTCCAAGCACCCCCGGGTCCTCCTTATTTAGAAAACCTGCTTCATTAATTGATCCAAATCCTTTTTTTTTAAAGGTATTTTGAATTTTAGTCAAACTTCTATTTAAGTAATGAGTTTCAGAGGGGGAAGAAGTCAAAGGCTGTGTTGCTCTTGGAACATTGATCATTAAACAATGAGGGATTCTGTCAACACTATCTTTCCCTCCTGTGCCCCCTACTCCTCCAGAGTCACACCAAGAAGGAACCTTAATTAACTTCTAGTTAGTTCCTTCTTTCCCCCCTCCCTCCACCCCACTCCATCTCCTCCCATCATTACGTGAATATACGCTGTGCAAAAACAAAACAGCCTCAGCCTAGCCAGTGGTGGGTGGAGGCCAGGATTCCTTTACAACATCCCTTGCCTTTTTGCGGGGGGGAAACCACCTCCGTGGGGCAAGTTGTGCTCTGAGCTTCCCACAGGGTCAGGTGGAGGCCGGTCATCTCCCGAAACCACATCTTTCCTCAGCATCTTCCTCTTGCAGGTTTCTCCTGAGAGCCCTCCCTCAAAAAACCCCTTGCAAAGATTTGCAAGGATCCCAGTCTCCCGGGGTCTGACTCTGACACTCTCTCCTGCTTTCTTTCTTTATAAAATGGTGGGGTTTCCAGGGTCTCTCCAGGAAGGATTTTGGCTCTCCTGCTTTTTTCTTTTAACGTTTATTTATTTTTGAGAGAGAGAAAGAGGGAGCATGAGAAGGGGAGGGGCAGAGAGAGAGGGAGACACAGAATCTGAAGCAGGCTCTAGGCTCTGAGCTGTCAGCACAGGGCTTGAACTCACTAACTGCGAGATCATGACTGGAGCCAAAGCCGGACACCCAACTGACTGAGCCACCCAGGCACCCCTGGCTCCCCTGCTGTTCATCTGTCAGCCCCACCTTAGGAGCCCTCCAAGCAGAGCTGAGCTTCTCCACCATGATGACCATCTCACACGTGCACGGGAAGGGTCTGGAGTGGGCACGTGAGTGTGGATGCTGTCGGTCGATCTGAGCGCCCCGAATGGCTCCCTTGAGATCCTGTCTGTGGGGTGATGGCAATGGGAAAACCATGCTCCCAGGTGCACTGGGCTGCCACAAAGTGCCAGCAGTGGCTTGAAACAAGAGAACTTTATTGCCTCATCGCTGTGGAGGCTAGAAGTCCAAAATCAAGGTGTCAACAGTGGCATACTCCACCTGAAATCTGTAGGGGAGGACCCTCCCTTGCCATACCTAGCTGCTCATGTTTTCCTGCAGTCCTGTGCTCCCTGCCCAGCAGCTGCATCCATCCCATCTCTTCCCTCATTCTCACCCCCGCCTTCTCCCTCCTGTGTCTCTTCTCATAAGGACGCCAGTCATGTTTGATTTAGGGCCCACCCTAGTACAGTACCACCTTAACCAATGACCTCCACGATGAACCTATTTCCAAATAAGCTCACATCCTGAAATATTAGGGGTGAGAACTTCAACGTATCTTTTTTTGGTTGGGGGGGAGAGGTGTCACAATTTAACCCTCTGCCATTTATAATACCATCTCTGCCATTTGTTAGCTGTGGGATGCCACCCACGTGCCAACGTCTCTCAGCTCCTTCAGCTGTAGGAATGAGAATACCAGGGTGATATGGCCAGAGAGAGGAACGAGTATGGTCATGTATGTCCATTTGCCAGCATGGTGCTCGGTATATGGAGGTAGATCTTTTTTTTTTTTAAGTTTATTTATTTATTTTTGAAAGAGAGAGAGAGAGAGAGAGAGAGAGAGAGAGAGAGAGACAAAGCATGTGAGGGGCAAAGAGAGAGAGAGAGGGAGAAAGAATCCCAAGCAGGCTCCGCGCTGTCAGCAAGGAGCCCAATTCGGGGTTTGATCCCAGGGACCATGAGATCATGACCTGAGCTGAGATCAAGAATCAAAAAGGGCCACCCATGTGCCCTTTTTGAAGACAAATCTTTAACAAATAGTGATGCTCTCCTCAGCAGGGGCTCTCTTGGCTACCCGAAGGCTATTGTTACAGCCCTGCCCTCCCCCAGACCCCACCAAGCAGCCTCCACGTCGGAAAGCTTAGATATGCCCTGGAGATCTATTTTGTATCAATAAAAGATTACTGGAGCCTTTCAGGAAGTGAGGCTTCAGGGCCCATTATTTAAGTGCCACTCCTGTGACTGCTGGATGAGCAAGAGGAGTGCTAAGAATATATTGGGTAGGACAGCCTGGGTGAGTGAAACATGCAGGAAAGGCTCAGCACACAGTCTTTTCTGTCTAACAATGACTTTGCACTATGCGCAAATCAATCTTCCTAAGGCAATTTCCTGTTGCCAGGACAGAGCTGTCTCCCTTCTTCTCACCCTCCCGCTGTACTCCCCTTCATGCTGGGCTCCAACAAAGGGGTGAGTGTTCAGTATTTCTCCTAATTGATGCTATGACAGGTCCTTTTGCTGACATATCCTGGCATCTGTCTGCCTTATTCAGGGCAGCACAGCATTAACCTGAAATTGTCAGCTGTTTCCAGAATAATCAGTTCTCTTTCTGATCTAAGTCTCAAAGCGTGCATTGATTTTATTCAGTCTAGGATGTGTGTAGGTCATTTCAATAGGCTGCCTCCACCCTTCCACCCCCACCCGGAGCTCACCAAAACAAAGGAAATGAAAAGACCAACTTGAACTTCAGATTCTTTTGCCCTCCACCCTTGCAGAAACTTCTCATCAGTCATTAGTGCTTCTCAAATCTTAAGGAACAAATGAATCACCTAGGAGCTTATTAAATGCAAATTAAGATTCTGTAGATTTGGGTGAGGCCTGAGATTCTGTACTTCTAAGGAGCCCCCACGGGATACTGACGGTGGCGAGTTCAAAGACCACACTCCGAACAGCGACACCTACGTGGTCCCTCTCCACAAGGTCCATACATGTGCCAGGGACATAACAGGTAATATGACCAAGGTTTGCTCTGGGTGTTAGAGGAATAGCAGGGACAGAGTCGCTAACTCCTGGGGAGTTAATGGAGACCTCCCAGGAAATGTAAGCCAGTGTAAAGAGGGGCCACGTGATCTGTGCTTCTACAAAGGTTACTCTGGGAATGACCTGCTGTGGGGAGAATGAAAAGGGAGGGCCAGGCTGAAGGCAGAGAGACTATGCGGAGGCTCTTGCAAAAATTAGGACAAGTATGATGAGGTCTGACATAGGGCAGAGGTAGCAGGCAGGAGAGGAAGGGAAGGAAGATGTGACTGGAGGTGGGGGGCGGTGGAGCAGGAGGATGCAAAGTGCATCCCCAGACCACTGGTGTGACAGGTGCGGGGAAATGAGAAGTAAGTTCCTGGCTGGCTGCCAAGGCATGGTGACCTTGGGGAAGAGCCAGGAGAGGACAGGATGTGCAGGGAGAAGAATGAGGAACCGGATGGCTCACCACTAAGCAGGGTTCCAATGAGGAGCGTTTATGCCGGCGGCTTTGGGTTGGAGGCAGGTGGGAAAAGAAGCAGGGGGCAGCATGGGAAGGTGTCACCTGGTGGGTGACAGCAACTGGGCCTCTTGGCAAGGAGACAGCATGGCCTGGCCCCAGCCCCAAGGGTAGCAGCCTACAACCAGGGTGTCCAAGACCCCATCACATGGTGAAAAGCAATGACCTCTGGTGGATGACCTGGGCCTCTACCCAGATCCATGGTTTAGTTACTCCTTTTATCTCTACCATCACCTTCTTTCTCCTGTCCTTAAGTTTATTGGGTTCGATGTTTATCTCATGACTTTTATCCTTTTTTCTCTTCTAATAGAAGCATTTAAGGCCATCAATTTCCCTTGAAGTATGGCTTCTATGGCATCTCCCAAGTTTTAACATGAGGCATGTTCATTATTCAATGCTAAATAAATATCCATTAATTAAATATTCATTAACTTTGACCCACGAGTTATTGAGAGAGGTGTTTTTAAAGTTTCAAATATGTTTACAATTTTTTTAATGTTTTTTTTGAGAGAGACAGAGAGACAGAGTGCAAGCGGGGGTGGGGCAGAGAGAAAAGGAGACACAGAATCCGAAGCAGGCTCCAGTCTCTCAGCTGTCAGCACAGAGCCTGATGTGGGGCTTGAACTCATGAAATGGGAGAACATGACCTGAGCCGAAGTCAGATACTTAACTGACTGAGCCACCCAGGCGCCTCTCAAATATGTTTTAAAAATGTATCTCTTGGGGGGCGCCTGGGTGGCTCAGTCGGTTGAGCGTCCGACTTCAGCTCGGGTCACGATCTCGCGGTCCGTGGGTTTGAGCCCCGCGTCGGGCTCTGGGCTGATGGCTCAGAGCCTGGAGCCTGCTTCGGATTCTGTGTCTCCCTCTGTCTCTGCCTCTCCCCCGTTCATGCTCTGTCTCTCTCTGTCTCAAAAAAAAAAAAAAAAAAAAAAAGTTAAAAATAAATAAATAAATAAATAAATAAATAAAAATGTATCTCTTGGGCGCCTGAGTGGCTCAGTCAGTTAAATGCCTGACTCTTGTTTTTGGCTCAGGTCATGCTCTCACATTAGTGAGTTCGAGCCTCGCACTGGGCTCTGCACTGACAGCACGGAGCCTGCTTGACGTTCTCTCCCTCTCTCTCTGCTCCTCCCCGACATGCATGTGCATGCTCTGCTCTCTTAAAATAAACATTAAAAAAATTTTTTTTTAAAGAGACAGAATGAAACAGAGAAAGAGATTGTTGAAAAGTAGGAAGGCAATTTAAAAAAAAGAACTAACTAGAACTTTCTTTTTAAGTAGGCTCCATGCCCAACAGTGAAGCTTGAACTCATGACCCTGAAATCAAGAGTCACATGCTTTACCAACTGAGCGCCAGGAGCCCCATCTAGAACTTTAGAACATGAAAACAACTGTGGATGTGTTAAGCAGAAGGTTATAGATAATTTGAAGAGCAAATTAGTGAATTGGACCTGAGGCTATCGTACAGTGTATAACACAGAGACGACGAGATAGAAATATCAAAGAGAGTAAACTCCCAAAGTGGGAAAGTTTAGTATATGCCTACTTGGAGTCCAAAAAGAAAAGACAGAGGAGAATGGAGGAGAGGAAATATTTGGAGAGATGAAGCTGAGAATTTGGAGAAAAATGCACATAGACACATTTGTGCAAATGTTTCTATGAATATTCACCATAGCTCTCTGGAGGCCCACGGAGCCTAGCTAGGTAAAGGACCCCTGTGTAACAGACACTGAGAGTTGCCTATTCACATTCTTTTTCCTGTTTTCCCTATTAATGACCCCAACTTTATTTGGAGTAGCAGCCCCCTTGTTCCTTGGGAGGCCACGTGACTCAGTTCTGGACGATGAGATAATAAGCTTTGGGGAAGGAAATAAACTCAGTTGACGTGTGTCTTTTACCTTCTGCTCTTAACCATCCTGCCTGGAACTTGAAGGCAACACTCGGAGGCTTGGTAGCCATCTTATGACCATGTGGAGGGAAGCTCACGCCAAAGATGGTCAAATGGAAGATAGAAAGCCCAAATGCTATCCGTGGACTGACTACTTCCAGATTTGGTGTATAAGAACAATAACTCCCTTCCAGTAAAGCCACCAGGAATAGATTTCTCCTAAACACAATCCTTACTGCCTTCCATCTACCTACAGCAGTCTACAGTCTACAGACCAGGGAGAGGTAGAAAGTAACAGATCCGTACATACCTGTGTTCACTTTAGACCTCAGCCTTTTAAGAAATGGTGATTATTCTTTGTTCCATGACACCATTCTCAGCCTGCAGAAAAAGCAAGAATAGTGAGAAAACCAATTTAAGCAGGAGTTTTATCTCTACCACCATAAACCTTTTTTTAGAATGGTATTCATTCTTTTAGGAAAATGTTCTCTTGCCATCTTGGACTCCTTCTGCTTCTCTAACAGCACCGAAACCACAAAGTGCAGACTGAGACACGACACTGACATATGGCAAAGGCCTGTGCTTCCTTCTTCCTAATGTCTGATCTGTTTGGTTTTTTTTTCTTCCTCCTCCCACCCCTGATTTTCATTCTCCTCTTTCCCCCCTGCCTTTCCCACTTCCACCCCTGAACCCCAACCCACCATCTGGTTGCTGCTCAGCCCAGGTGAAGATACGGCTGGCCTCTGGCTCTGAGGCTTCTGGTAAGATCGGGACAGGTATCATGTCAAAGCCTCTCACTGTTGTATCTTGAAACTCACCCACCAGTGCCTACCCAGCTCAAGGAGAGAAGTCAGAGCTTACCCAGGGCACAGAGCCATGCCAGTGTCTTTTTCCAAATGAGTAATTCACCTACCATACTGAATAAGAGCCTCCAGATGCCATAAAATCACAGTGCAAAGAATTAGGTCTTCATTTTCAAACATGGCATTGATAAGATGGTACTAGTCTTGTTGTTGTTGTTGTTGTCATTGTCGTTCTATACAATGGTAGCAATAATTTTATTCTCTCAGGCTTTTTTTTTTTCATTCTTTTTTCTTTTCAACGTTTATTTATTTATTTTTTTTTTAATTTTTTTTTCAACGTTTATTTATTTTTTGGGACAGAGAGAGACAGAGCGTGAATGGGGGAGGGGCAGAGAGAGAGGGAGACACAGAATCGGAAACAGCCTCCAGGTTCTGAGCCATCAGCCCAGAGCCTGACGCGGGGCTCGAACTCACGGACCACGAGATCATGACCTGGCTGAAGTCGGACACTTAACCGACTGCGCCACCCAGGCGCCCCTCAACGTTTATTTATTTTTGAGAGAGACAGAGTGCAAGTGGTGGAGGGGCAGAGAGAGAGGGAGACAGAATCTGAAGCAGGCTCTAGGCTATGAGCTGTCAGCACAAAACCCAATGTGGGGCTGAAACCCACGAACCATGAGATTGACCTGAGCTGATATCAGACACTTAACTGACTGAGCCACCCAGGCATCCCTCTGAGCTTTCTTAATAAGTCACTTGCTCCAAGAATTGCCCATGAAGGTCTTGCTCATGAAGGTGGGAGCCACATAGAGGTCTCCCTCTTTTAGGAAATCTGATGTCACATAAATCAAGGTTTCTAGCCATGCTAATGCATACCACAAAAGGCTTTTGATTTTGCAAATATGGCAAAGGAATCTGCTTGGGAAGCAGACGTATCTGTCCCTCTCTCCTTCCCCATTTATAGGAAGGAAGGACAGTGAAAAGAAAAAAACATAGTCCAGTTTTTCAAAAAAATTCTAAGTTTATTTTTTCATGTAGAGAGAGCGCAGGAGAGGGGCCGAAAGAGAGAGAGAGAGAGAGGGAATCCCAAGCCTATTCGGCACTATCAGCATGGAGCCTGATGTGGGGCTCGAACTCATGAAACGTGAGATCATTATCTGACCCGAAACCAAGAGTCAGACGCTTAACCAACCGAGCCACCCAGGTGCCCCGAACATAGTCCAGTTTTAAGATGAGCAGGCCCCGTGGGTGAGCAGGGAGGTAGGGACTTGCAGCTACTAGTGAGACATGGAAGGCGTGCTCTGGAGGTCCAGCTGTACTAGTAAATTTATCATTTCTGGAAATTGACAGTGTCTGGATTAGAAACAGTCATAAAAGCCCTTGTGCCACGATTTCTAAGCTAAAGCCTACTTTCAAATTCCTTTGAAGAAAGGAAAACAATGTTTATTTGAAAAACAAATGTTGTCTTTAAAATTTGGAAAACAGGATAGTCGTAGGGGCCCTTAAATCTAGTAATCCTTCCTTCTCCCAGGATCTCCTCCCACCACAAAGCAAAGAAGCAGAAATACCTGCCGAAAACAAGTCACTTATTCTGAAAATCAATTAAATTATTTATACCCTTTGAAATAAGCATTTCAAAAGGAAGCCTAGAGAAAGTCAATTAGAAGCCATGGTATTGAACAGCTTATTAGTTAAATCAGGCTCTTTGTCTTTCTGTTTTGCTAATGGTGTAGACTTTTGACTTTCCTAATCATTAACTTTGGCTGTCTAGGGAGATCCCACCGGACTCAGTGTGTTCATACTTTTTTGAGTGACATTTCCCCCAGTTTAATGGCCTCAAAGCATAATGAGGTGACTGAATCACAAATAATAATAATTTTAAAAATCTAGTCAGGAACAAAACCGGGCTCATTACCATGAAGAAGCAGCATTCTGATGAGGAAAGGAAATCACCCAAGAACAGGGGAGAATACATAACAGCCACTGCGTATGTGCACAGCTTGCTACGCGCCAGGCACTACTCTAAGCACTGACATGTACTCACTCATTGAGTCCTACTAAAAACACTTTACAGGGGAGGAAACTGAGGCACAGAGAGGGTAAGTAATTTGCTTAAAGTCACACAGCTAGGAAGTGGCCAAGCTGGTATGTAACCAAGGCAGCCTGGCTTGAGGCTGAACTTGAGGCTGGACTGCCTCAGCCCTTTTAGGGAAGGTGAATGGGAAAGTCACGGAAAGAAGTTAAATGTACACAAAGATGAGGACATTAATATTTGTAAATGCACATTGATCAGTGTATCAAATAACCATAGACTAGGTGGTTTAAAATAATGGACATTTCTTCTCTCATGGGGCTCTGGAGGCCAGAGTCCAAGATCGAGGTGTCGGCAGGGCCATGTTCTTCCTGACGGCTCTAAAGGAGGACACCTCCTTGCCTCTCCCAGCTCGTGGGGGCTCTGGGTGTGCCTCGGCCTTTGGGGCCACAACTCTGGTCTCTGTCTCTCATCAGACCTCTGCGTCTCTCATCAGGGCACCTGTCATTGGTTTAGGGCGCACCTGGAAAATCCAGGATGATCTCGTCTCGAGATCTTTAACTTCATAATATCTGCAAAGACCCTTTTTCCCAATAAGTCACGTTCACGAGTTCTAGGGGCTAAGATGTGAACGCATCATTTCGGACCACCGTTTAACCCACCACAATCAATTGCAACCCACTACATCTTGACGATGTTGTGAGAAACAGAAAACTCACCTCAACCTGGCTGAAATAACAAAGTAGATCTACTGGCCCATTTAGCTGAACAGTCCAGGGGAACTCTCTAGCTTCAGGCGAGGCGTGCAGGACTGGCTCCATTCTCAGGCAGACTCTTCCCCTACCTTCTGTGAGGGGCTCCTCACAAGGAGGAGCTGTGAGCAGCTCCTGGGGTGACATCTTTCCTCGTTCAAGTCCACATGGATGAGAGAAGTTTCTCCTTCCCAGAAACCCCCAGCCTACGTTCCTGTGCCTCCCATCAGCTCTAAGGTCCGTGCCCATCAGTAGCCCTACCCCTGTGACCGGGGAAGGCATATTGGCTGTCCTAAGCCAATCAGGAACCGTGTGGAGAGGCAGAGATGATGTCTCCCACTCAGGATACACGGCTGGGAGCGGGAGAGTCCCCGGCTTAAAATCAAGGGACTGATAGGAGGTGACCAGTACATGTCCGCTCTGGAGCTTTAGTCCTTCCTTGAACCTTCTCAGGTGGGTGTGGCTTCTTTCATTTTACAGATGCTGAAATGAAGGTTCACAAATACGGGCCAACTTGGTTCAAGTCACTCGCTAGTAAAAGGGGCGGAACCAGGATTGAAATTCAGCTCTGCTTGGTAGCAGAGCCTCTCCCCAGCAAGCAGCCACCCCCCCCCCCACCCCCCCGGGGCCCAGTCTCCCATCCGCCTTCTAGCAAGCCTGCGGTAGTCTCCTTGGAGCGACACCATGATGGATACGTGTGAGTTAGCTGAACATGAAAACAAAAACTGTGAAGGGTGGGGCGCCTGGGGGGGGGGGGCTCAGTCGGTTCACGGTTTGTGGGTTCAAGCCCCCACGGAGCCTGCTTCGGATTCCGTCTCCCTCTCTCTCTGCCCCTCCCCCACTCGTGCTGTCTCAGTCTCTCAAAAATAAATAAATGTTAAAAAAAAATTTTTTTTTCACACTGTGAAGGGAAATGACAACAACCACGTAGCTCTCCAGAGGGCAAGACGGGAGGGTCTGGGATGAAAGATGACCGCAACACAAAAATTAAATACGACCTCACCTTACACTTAGTCTCACGCCCATTGGTAGTTTCACGCCGCCAACTGGGCCAGTCCCCTAACGCGCTGGCGAACTTAGTCGAGAAAAGCCGAGGAAAGCCGTGTTCAGAGAGCGGAAGTGTCTTCTCTTCCGGCCTCCTCCGTCTCGGCCGCACGTGCTGTGGCGCCCCGGTGACTCCGCCACCTTCAGAAGTCGGCCGCCCCGGCGAGCGGAAGAGAAAGTGTAACCAGAGCTCCAAGGCTAAAAGATGAAGCGTCCCTGGGAGCCGGTCAACGTGAGGCGCCCGAAACCTGTGTACCCCGCATTCAGGCCCGGATCCCGTGAAGGAAGAACCCCTCCCCCAAGAGGGCAGCTGTCGCAGAATCCAGTTCATCTTCAGGATTTCAAGGATTAGGGGCGCCTGTGGCGCCGTGGGGTAAGCGTGGGACTCTCGATATCAGCTCGGGTCAGGATCTCGCAGTCGTGAGTTCGAGGCCTGCATCGGGCCCTCTGCTGTCAAGTACAGAGCCTGCTTGGCCCCTCTCTACCCCTCCCTTGCTCTCTCTCTCAAAAATAAACTTAAAAAAATGATTTCTGGGGCGCCTGGGTGGCTCAGATGGTTGAGCGTCTGACTTTGGCTCAGGTCATGAGCTCACAGTTTGTGAGTTCGAGCCCTGCGTAGGGCTCTGTGCTCTGTGCCGACTGCTCAGAGACTGGAGCCTGCCTGGGATTCTGTGCCTCCTTCTCTCTCGCTCTCTGCCCTCCCCTACTTGTGCGTGCTCTCTCGCTCTCTCTCTCTCTCTCTCTGTCTCTCTCTCTGTCTCTGTCAAGAATAAATAAATAAACATTTTAAAAAAAGATTTCAAGGAATCGTTGCACAATAAATGCCTGGTTTTAAAAAAGTGTGACATTCAATATATTAATTTCTGCTTTCCCCATTGTATCGGGGAGAAAATGAATTCTCTTCAGGACCACTGGAGCATGGCAGCCTCATCATTTGCTCTGACAGAGGCAAGCCAGCCGTTCTGGTATCACTGGCAAGAGAAGTGACAGCCGGATCCAGTCATGGGGAGGGTAGAGTTTGCCAGCACCGAAGAAAAGTTGTGATTTCTATGAAACCTATTATCTAGAAGGAGCTTTAAAGGTTTTCCAGCTCATCCTTTTACTTAATATAGAGATCCCCTTTACTTCAGGCCACAACATTGTGATTGTATGAAATACCACTGAATTGTACACTTAAAAATGGTGAGGGGCGCCTGGGTGGCGCAGTCGGTTAAGCGTCCGACTTCAGCCAGGTCACGATCTCGCGGTCCGTGAGTTCGAGCCCCGCGTCGGGCTCTGGGCTGATGGCTCAGAGCCTGGAGCCTGTTTCCGATTCTGTGTCTCCCTCTCTCTCTGCCCCTCCCCCGTTCATGCTCTGTCTCTCTCTGTCCCAAAAATAAATAAAAGTTGAAAAAAAATTTTTTTTAAATGGTGAAGATGGTAAATTGTTATGTGAATTTTACCACAATTAAAAGCAACAGGATGTATTTGTGTGTGTGTAAGTTTTCTTATGGGGCCAAGCCTTGGCTAGGACATTGCCTGTTACCTGCCTATGGCACAGCAAAATGGGTGTCATAGGATCTGATAAGAGTGTTCGAACCCAAACAAGTATCCATCTTGTTACGTTATCGCGGATTGCAAAAGTCACAATTACCTAAAAATCAAAAAATGGGGGGGGGGGGCGCGCCTGGGTGGCTCAGTTAAGCATCTGACTTCGGCTCAGTTCACCATGTCACGGTTCATGGGTTCGAGCCTCAAATCAGGCTCTGTGCTGACAGCTCAGAACCTGCAGCCTGCTTCGGATTCTGTGTCTGCCTCTCTCTCTGCCCCTCCCCACTCTGTCTCTCTGTCTCCCATAAATAAATAAACATTTAAAAAAAAAAGAAACCCTTAAAAAAATTAAAAATGGGGAGACGGGCGAGGCAGTGGTGGTCGCATGTTGGCAGGTCCTTTTCCATGGTCAGGTTCCCCAGGGGGCTTGGTGAACTCAGAATCTCATGCTTCGGAGGTGCTCTGCCCTACCCCTTTAGGCACTTAGCCCTGTGAACTCTACCTGTATATTGTTCTGTGTTTCCACCAGAATGGGAAAGGTGAGAGCAGAGCTTACATTCAACCCCTAGGGTGTGATACACAATGCTTGGTATACAGTAAGCACTCAATATGTGTTTGCTGAATGAGTAAATGAATACCCCTGCCCAAGGCAGAATGTACTGCCCTAGTGACCATAGATTTAGCATTTTCCCTCCCTTGGCGCTAGCACTGGGAGACACTGCTAATTTCTTTCTTTTTACTGTCCTTTTCCTAAAATGAAAGTAGAGGTTCCTTCTGGGCACGTAGTCCTTCCTCAGCTCACCGGTGTCGTTTATCAGACCCCAGCTTGCTTTTACACTCTGTTTAGTCAGACCAAGATGACACATCTATGGCCATGATTAATTCCAGCAAAGTCCTGCTTTGATTTAGAAGACACTTCTTCCCTGAAGGAGCAGGTCTAATCTCATCCCATCAGGTAAGGCTTTTACTAGTTTAGATCCTCCCTGGGAAACTGGATCTTTCAGTTCTGAGGTACCTCCACCCCCGGAGGAACGGAATACCCCTAGGAGGAACTGGCAGAGGGGGTAGGGGGAGTGTGCCTGAGGTAAAGGATGTGTCCTCTGTCACCTTTCTCCCCTTTCTCCCCCTGGCCAGCACAGGTGTCATGTGTCCCCCTCGAGAAGAAGGTGTGACACACTTATTCACACTGCAGTGATAGACAGTGTGTCACAGCCTCTTAAAAGGATGCATTGTCATTTTGCAAAACCTAACAAATTCATAAATCTAGGCAATTGTCACCAGTGGCTGCTAACATCACAAAAAGAGAGACAATCAAGCCTTGTGAGAAGAACAGTACCACCTAATCTTGACCAAAAGGGAAAAAAAATCAAACCTGAATGTGATCAGTTCTCTATAACCAAGGAACATTTTACAGAAAATAAAAGTGACAGGGGAACACATTCAAGAGCCATCACAGGATGTGATCAGCACAATCTGTACCATGGGAAATGCTATGGGACTAATGAGCCAGTTTCTAAATAACAGAGAGAGAATCCGACATGCCAACCCATCACAGTGTACGGGTCTTATTGATTTTGATTCAAATAATTTTTTTAAAAAATCAAGGAGCTAACAATGATGGAAATTGAACACTGACTAGATATTTGGTACTATTAAAGCATGATTTCTCCTTGAGGGGAGTGAAAATAGTATTGTGGTTATTTTTCTAAGGATCCTCACCCTTTAGATAGATATCCTGAACTATTTGCAGATGAAAGGATGTGAAGATCTGAGATTTGCTTCAAAATATCCTGGGGCGGGATGCCTACATTCAGTTAATTATCAAGTCCTGTACATTTTATCTTTCTAAATATTTCTCAAATTCATCTTTTCATTTCTCCTTGAGGCCCCTTCCAACTGGGTTCCCTGCTCCTTTAAATTTGTTTTTAAATGTTTATTTATTTTTGAGAGAGACACACACAGAGTGTGAGTGGGAGAGGGGCAGAAAGAGAGGGAGACACAAATCTGAAGCAGTCTCCGGGCTCTGAGCTGTCAGCACCCAGGGCTCAACTCATGAACCACAAGATCGTGATCTGAGCCAGAGTCAGATGCTTACCTGACTGAGCCTCCCAGGCGCCCCTGGGTTCCCTGCTTCTAATCTCAACCCTTTAATCCCTCCTCCCACAGCAACTATACAGCAATCTGTCTAAAATGACCATTTCATTTTCCTCCTTAAAACCTTCCAGTGGCTCCCCGCTGCCTGCAAGGCTCCCCATGGTCTGCTCTTACCCTCCATCAGTCTCATCTCCTGCTGTTCCTGTCCCCCGGGCAACATGGACAACTGCTTGTAGTTTCTCTATCTGCCAGACCTCCTGCCAGCACCACCCCCTTTCACCTCGCCTGGCTAAGGCCTTCTCCTGCCTCTCTTCCAGGCTCAGTGTGGGTATTACCACCTCCAGGGAACATTCTTTGTCTCCCTCTCTCAACTTCCCCTTCTACCCAACCTGGAGGTTGGCTTGGGAACTCATCCACACTTGGACTTACTACATGGCACTATAACTATTTGTTCTTGTGTCTTCCTAAACCCTTCAGACTGTGAGCTCCTTGAAGTACAGGACCATGTCCTACTCATCTATTCATCTCTTTATTCCCAGTAACTAGCATAGGGCCAGGTGCACAGTAGGTGCTCAGTGAGTGTCTGGGACAGGACAGTACTTACTTAACACAGATGATTCAGCTTCCGGTGAGTGAATTTCGGAGAGTAACAACAATAACTGATAGGGGATGTCTTCCTCGTGTCCTTCAAACTCCACAGGCTGTCACCAACCATGCCTAAGTGTACAGCCTGGCTGGCAGGCAAGGGTTAATTAGCAGAGGAGTCACTGGGATCAGGAGCCTCAGGATCGTCTTCAGTTTTAGTGATAGAATCAGGAAGGCGCTTCTCTTAGAATTAGTTGGGGAAACAAACTCACCTTCTATGGGAGTTTGGGTATTTCCTTAAGCAGGTATCAGCAGGTAACAAATGGAGTTTACAATTGATGTCGTTTTATGAACCTGCTTCTTCTTTTTTTTTTTTTTTTTTTTAGTGTTTATTCATTTTTGAGAGACGGAGTGGGAGTGGGGAGGGGCAGAGAGAGAGGGAGACACAGAATCCGAAGCAGGCTCCAGACTCTTAGCTGTCAGCACAGAGCCAGATGCGGGGCTCAAACCCATGAACTGTGAACTCATGAGCTGAGCTTACTTACTTAACCTACTCAGCTATGAGCTTAACCTACTAAGTCACCCAGGTGCCCCATAAACCTGCTTCTTTTTTTTTTAATTTTTAAAATGTTTTTATTTATTTTTGAGACAGAGAGAGACAGAGCATGAGCAGGGGAGGGGCAGATAGAGGGAGACACAGAGTCTGAAGCAGGCTCCAGTCTCTGAGCTGTCAGCACAGAGCCCGACACGGGGCTCGAACTCACGAACCACGAGATCATGACCTGAGCTGAAGTCGGACACTTAACTGACTGAGTCACCCAGGTGCCCCTATAAACCTGCTTCTTAAGTTATATCCTAGCTTCTACAATTCCCTCACACATTCTATTCTTCATTGGAACCAGAGTGACTCTTAGATGTAAGTCAGAAACTGAAAGGATATTTATTACTTAAACCATCATAAAATCAAGGCACAGTGTAAAGACACTGTATATTTCATCATTTCACTAATGTTCTTTTGATATATAAAAATGGTATAAGTCGGGACACCTGGGTGGCTCAGTTGGTTAAGTGTCCGACTTCAGCTCAAGTCATGATCTCACGGTTCGTGAGTTCGAGCCCTGCATCGGGCTCTGTGCTGACAGCTCAGAGCCTGGAGCCTGCTTCGGATTCTGTGTCTCCCTCTCTCTCTGCTCCTGCCCTGCCCACACTCTGTCTCGGTCTCTCAAAAAAAGTGAATAAATGTTAAAAAAAATATATTTGAAAGAAAGATACTTCCACAGCAAAGCATATTAAAAAAAAAAAAGAGAGAGAGAAAGAAAAGAAATGGTCTAAGTCAGAAGACCAGGTACCAGCCTTACCTGTTACGATTACTTTTCCACTGGGTGACCTTGGATAGGAAACTTGGCCTCAATGAGCCTTTGTTTTCTCAATGATAAAATGAAGCTGTAATTTTTTTTTTCTTTTTTAAGTAAACTCTAGGCCCAACGTGGGGCTTGAACTCATGACTCTGAGAGATCAAGAGTCACATACTCCATTGACTGATCCAGCCAGGTGCCCCTAGCATGAAGCTGTAATTTTGATGACTTTTTAGAGTGCTTCCGAGCCTAAAAATTTAAGATTGGGTGCCTTTGATTAAATGTCAAAAACTTTAAGAGTACTAATTCTCATGGTCTTGTGGTATAAATCCCCATGTGGTACTAATCATATTAGTTGAAGTTCTCCAGAGAAACAGAACCAATAGCAGTTAGTTCATGTAGTTATAGGGGTTGGGAAGTTGGAAATCCGCAAGTAAGGCCGGCGAGCTGGAAATTCTGACAGGGGTCAGTGTTGCATCTTGAGTCCTAAAAGAGTCTGGAGGCAGCATTCCGTCCTCCTCAGGGGACCTCAGTCTTTGCTCTTAAGGCTTTCAGCTGACTGGATAAGGGTCATCTGCTTTACTCAAAATCTATTGACTGAAATGCTAACCACACCAAAAAATATTTTCACAGCAACATCTTGACTGGTGTTTGTTTTTTAATGTTTACTTATCTTTGAGAGAGAAGGAGATAGAGCGTGAGCAGGGGAGGGGCAGAGAGAGAGGGAGACACAGAATGTGAAGCAGGTTCCAGGCTCTGAGCTGTCAGCGCAGAGCCCGATGTGGGGCTCGAACCCATGAACCACGAGATCAAGACCTGAGCCGAAGTCGATGCTTAACCGACTGAGCCACCCACGCGCCCCTCCACTGGTGTTTGACCAAACAACTGGGTACTCTTGCTTAGCCATGTTGACACAAGGTTAACGATAATGTTACCGATACAGCCTTCAGGTGGAATCTTTGTTCTCTTCTTTCCATCCTCATGAACACCCGGTCCTCGTCCTTCAGGATCTCCCAGCCCAGCTGGGAGAAGGCTCCCACGAGCTCCTGCCACTGCACAGAGATGTGCATCAGACAGCAGGAGCCCAGAAGGGGGACCTTGGAAAGGTGTAGTCTTCTCCTCTGCTCTCCCCGTCGAGTCTCCCCTGCTCCCAGGAAACGAGGATCATATCCCTCTGGTTAATATATTAGATTCTTGTGAGTTTGGTTTGTGTCAATCAGATGAGCTAATCTTCAAAAGGGCCAAATTAGTTTTGTATTACGCATATTGCTAAATACATAGTATATAGTCAAAATACCTTGAACTGGGTGAGCAAACCTACAATTTAATACAATTCCTCAGAGGGTTCTGAGGAAACAGGTTTGGGGGTGGGTAGAATATAAAAAAAAAAGCTCTCTAGAAAAGGTGACCTTTGAACTGAATTTGGAAGGTCAGATGAGGAGTTATCCAAGTGGAAAGAGTCTGGAAAAGCCTCTCCTCCAGGGAACCAGCACGTGACAAAGAAGGGGTGAGAAGCGCATGTCGGGCCAGCTAGACCACGGCTGAATGTTCCCACAGCGCTCCAGTGTATCCCTGACCAGCCCTCTCAGACTCATTTGCTCCGAGTCTGCATCCCCCACCGCATCACGAGCACAGACAGGCACGTCACATTTATTCCCAGAACTTAGCATATACCTGGCACATACTTACTTAATCAATGTTGGTCAAAGGACACTGGGTTCAAGTTCAGATGTGGTCACAGTGTGGGTTCACCTCTAACCCCTGCCAGCCTTTTTTACTTTTTTTATTTTTTTAATGTTTATTCGCTTTTGAGAGAGAGAGAGAGAGAGAGAGAAAGCGTGAGTGGGGGAGGGCAGAGAGAGAGGGACACACAGAATCCGAAGCAGGCTCCAGGCTCTGAGCTGTCAGCACAGAGCCTGATATGGGGCTCGAACTCATGGACCAGGAGATGATGACCTAAACCAAAGTCAGACACTTAACTGACTGAGCCACCCAGGTGCCCCAACACTGCCAGCCTTTTGACAAGTCCTTGCTGTACACAAAGAGGACTTAGAGAGACAGGGAGGGAAACCGACCACCAACGCTACTCCTTCTTCACTGAGAAAAACAGAGTGTATGTTCTACCGTGGGTGCGAAAGTAATACCAGTAAGGAACAGAACCTGAAAACAGTTTTTGCAAATGTGGATGTTATAAATGTGTTCACACTCAATAAATTTTTAAAAAGGGGGCAACTGGCTGGCTCAGGTGGAAGGGCCTGAAGAGGGTGTGACTCTTGATCTCAGGGTCGTGGGTTCAAGCCCCATGTTGGGCATAGAGATTACTAAAAAAATTAAATAAGCTTAAAAAAATTTTTTTAATGTGTTCACATTGGTCTGAAAGCCATCCATTCAATAAGTGTCTTTTGAACAAATGAATAACCATATCCTCATTCCCACAGGTGTAGGTACTATGCTTAGTGCCATAGATCGTTTTGGTCCAAGGCTATTAAAATACGTAATCCTCTATGTGCCATTTTCTTTAGCTTCACATGTAATGTCTCAGAAGGACAAAGACACTGGTGGGGGTCAGGGGAACCAGCTCTCAATAAGCCTACCAATGTCCCCAGGGGATTTGGAGCCACCGGGAAGAGACAGTCAGCACTACCCCTGCCTTTTCCACACCACTGGCCTGGACGAGGTTTCAGTTACTATAGCTACAAGCCTGTCTTTCAGGGATCACAGCACACCATGCGGTAGGCTCCCTAAAAAGGCCATGCTGGTCATATGAGCTGTAGATCGCTGCCTAAATAGAGATATTTTCTCTTGTAACTTATAATTAATGAAGTGACACTCAATAGCGTGAACGTGACAGAACAAGATACAATAAAAATAATGGGTCTGCTTCTGTCAGATGGAAATAAACAGGCTAGTCCATAATGAGAGCCAAGAGGAAACAAAAGCTGGACCCTGTAATTATTTGTTCATTGTGGAACATCTTTAGCTATTGGACATGGCAGGCTTCCAGAAGGCACATGCAGGAGACATGTTGGGGAAATCAAAAAACCCGAGCCCCTTTCAGATGGGGAATCAGAGTGAGTTTGTTACTACATCTAATAAACAAGAATGACATATCTATACAATGCCTTTTCATTTTGACTACATTTTCTTGCACGGTTGAATTTAATCTAAGCCTCTACCATTCTTCTGAGGCTGTTAAGTACAACACCCACTCCTATTTTCAGCAGATGTCCATTTAAACCCGAGCTTCAAAGATGCCATGCGGTTTGCCCAAAGCCACCCAGATGATTAGTGAAAGGACAGAGGAGGCAGCTGGGATTTGAACCCACGTCTCCCAGCCCTACATCCGGTGAGCATGCCAATGAGTTCTAGGTATGATTCAAAAAACAACTAATTTTCCTGTCTAAATCCTTGGGGAAACAACTTAGATGAAATGATTTTCTAGAAGCAAATATCACGGAAGTGATCACAGAGCTCACAGAGAGGGCCACATGAGAGGCTTTTACAAACTAGTAGCTCAGAGCCCTAAGAAAGCTCTGTGGCAGATTTATCAAGAGGAATCAGGATTTTGGCATTTTTGAGGGAAAAAAATTAATGATATGCTAAGTTTATGAGAGGATTTTTCCCCCTGAATCTTTTTCCTTTCCTCCTGAATTAAATTAAATTCTGATATTCATACTGAAGCAATCCACCTGTTCCTGAGTAAAATAAAGGACCATCTAAAGGCATAAAAACTGTTAAATCATAGCAGAGACATACAAAATAAAAATACCACCATCCCCTAACCTCCCTGTAAGATCTCGGGCCATAGCTAAGAAAAATAGCTAACACTTACAAGACACTTAGCATATACCAAGCACTGTTCTATGCACTTTACAATATTAACTCATTGAATCCTCCCCCAAACTTTAGAACAAAGGAACTATTATCATCTTGGCTTTGCAGATGGGGAAACTAAGGCCAAGTAGCTTGCCTGAGGTCATATAGCCAGTCTGTGGTAAAGCTGAGATTGGAGACTGAGCTGTCCTGGGGTCAGTCCAGGTCTTAACCACGAGACCAAGTCTGAGATGTATCTGACTTTTCCTCCAGAAGGAAGCAGTTTGGACAGAAAACTCCTGGGTTTTCTCTCCCCCCAGTCACTGGTCCCTAATTTGTGAGATGTGGAGTTCCCCAGCATTCATTGGGTACATTAACAATGCGAGGAGAGGCACCTGGGTGGCTTAGTCGGTTAAGCATCCGACTTTGGCTCGGGTCATGATCTCACGGTTTGTGGGTTTGAGCCCTGTGTCGGGCTCCGTGCTGACAACTCAGAGCCTGGAGCCTGCTTCAGATTCTGGGTCTCCCTCTCTCTCTGGTCCTTCCCCACTCTCTCTCTCTCTCTCAAAAATAAGCATTAAAAAAACAACAACAATGCAGTGGACCATTAAAAATTATACATACCAAACCATAACATGGGAACTAGGTATAACCTGATGTAGAGTAGCAAACATAGGATGCAAAATTGCCCATTAGCACTATGTTTTAAAACTATACTTATGTACATCTCAATCTTAGCTTTACACATACACACACGGATGCAAAGACAAACGAGAAATACATTAAATATTAACAATGGCTGTTTTGTTGGGGGGGGCATGGACAGAACCCTGGGTGATTTCTTTTTCTTTATCCGTTGATCTACTTGGCCTAAGTTTTTTTCAGTGAGGAAATCTGTATAATGAAGGTATGAAATTTGAAATCATGTCACAGTTGGGAGTAACATAGGTAAAAGTTGCCTGAGAGTAAGGAGTGTAAACTAGAAAAAATTTCAAAGTTCAGGTTGTCAGAACAGGATCGGGTCTTGAACTTGGCATTAGATGGGGGGCTAGCCTGGGGAGAAAGTATAATAAGGGGATACAGGGGCCGCACACAACCCTAATAGTCATTCAGGGGACGGCACCGGTACCACAGTGGGGCATGTGGCCGGGTGTCATATTGCCCACAGCCCCATATGAGCCTGAGAACCCAGCCTTCTTTCCTGCTGCTCAGTTCTACTGTGGTTCACAGTTAACTGAGAGGGCGCATCTCTGACTCTCACGGCTGAATCTAAGTGTTCCTTGTCACCTTCCTGCCTGTTTGGCTGCAGCTGGAGGGGAGGGAAGAGGAAGAACATATGTATGCTCTGCAATTGGTCCCCACTGTTAGTAAATTACACCTCCAGACAATGCACAAATGTCCTCACATCAAATCTCTGGCAGCTGATGCTATTTCTTTTTCAAAGAAGCTCAACTGTTCATTGCAGAGACAGGCTTAAACTCAGGAACATGATGATCTGTGTAACTCAGTTTCATCTTAATCCAAACTGAGAGCTTCTGTGTTGGAACATTCAATGAAACATAGGATACGGTCTCTGTTCTGGTGAACCTTACAGTTCAGCTGCATGAAGACATGGCAATACGGGAAGATTTGTAGATACTAACTCTTAAGTACATAAAAGGAAACAACATTGTGTGGGTGACTGCCTTCCACAATAACTGTAAGCTTCTTGGGGGCTAGGGTTGTCTCATGTTTCTTCACCCACCCTGCAGCGTCGCCACAGTGCCTTGAATACAGTAAGGTAATGTTTGGTAAATGTTTCGGACTAGAAATTATATGTCAGTCCTAAATGTATAGCCCGGTTGCCTCCTCTTTTTTGTTTGTTTTAGTTTGAGAGAGAGAGAGAGAATGCAAGTAGGTAGAGGGATAGAGAGAGGATCTTAAGCAGGCTCCACGCTCAGTGTGGAGCCCGATGAGGGGCTAGATCCCACGATCCTGGGATCATGACATGAGCCGAAATCAAGAGTCGGACGCTCAACTGACTGAGCCACCCGGGTGCCCCTGCCCTGTTGCCTCCTTCGCTGGCAGGTGCCCCTGTCCTAAGGAAGGTGTGGTGCTTCCTTTCTGCAGACGACAAGGTCGAGATAAACTAACTGGAACCTGGCTACTTGGGGGCTAAGAGAGAAAAGCAGGTTTTCATCATTCCTTAGAAAACAAGAACTCAAAACCAGGAGACTCCTGATTAAATTTAAAATAGCAGGGCTTTCATAAGGATCTTCTAATTCAAACTTTCAGTATTTCATTTCCTTAGAAAGGGAGATTTTTAAAAAATATATTTTTTAATGTTTATTTACTTCTGAGAGAGAGAGAGAGAGAGAGGGAGAGAGAGAGAAAGTGTGAGCATGGAGGGGCAGAGAGAGCAGGCGCCAGCTCTGAGCTGTCAGCACAGAGCCTGACGCGGGGCTCGAAATCACGGATCATGAGATTATGACCTGAGCCGAAGTCAGTCACTTAACTGACTGAGCCACCCAGGTGCCCCGAAAGGGACGTTTTTAAAAATGTGCCTTGAGATTCCTCAATAAAAAGGCTAGATGAACATTACTTAGGAAATAAGGAATCAAAAACATTGGATGACTCTGAAGAAAATAAATTGATTTAAATTCCTAGAAGGGAATTGTTAGGTCATATACTAAACTCTTGGTGGTAGTTATTTCTGTGTGGAAGGCAGGTGAAAGGCATACATTTGTACTGTTGGAAGTCTGTACAACCAGAATGTATTCATGTAGAACTTCTGCCAATAAAGTAGGAAGGAGAAGGAGGGCGGGGGGAGGGGCAGGAGGAGAGGCTGCTGTCATTGGTGAGGAAGGTCAGAAAATGTGTTATTTAACTGGGTGCACAGTCATGATTCAACAGTACCATTCTGGGTTCTGTTGCTAATGAAGAAAGAGGAAATGCTAGTAGTGAGCAATTGAGTAATCTCTGCTTCAGGGAAGAAAACACGTGCAGAAAAAATGGAGTCATAAGGAGCACGGTGTAGCTGGAGGGTTGGATGACAAAGAAGCAATGCTTAGAGAGGCAGGGACTAGATGATAACCAAGCCAGCCAGTCCCCTGTACCTGTCAACCAGCCACTTTTGACCTAAGCCGATGAGCTTCTGAATCTACTGGCCTCTGATAAGTCTTGGGATTTGCTTTTTCTTTAAGCTCTACAGGTAAATCTGGTTTAGGTGGCTTGCTCCAGGTCTGTGGTTCTCAAATGGAAGGTCTGTACCCTTCAGGGGGCATTTGGTAACACATGGCTACATTTCCGATGGCCACTCGGGGTGGGTACTGCTCACATGCAGTGGGTGGAAGCTAGAGGTACTGTTAAACACCCTGCACCGGGCAGTCTCTCCAACACACCAACAGTGTCACTGCTGAGAAACCTTGCTCCAGGCAATGAAAAGCCATTGAAGATTTTTGAACTGTGAATTAATACCCACTCAAATACCTATAAAAGGGTTTCTATGAGCCAGGAACTGTTCTAGGCACTAGGGATAGAGTGGTGAACTAAACCAAGCCTTGCCCTGGAAAAGCTAAAACTAGAGGAAAGAGACCATGAACAGATAAATATATAATATCAAGCAGTGAGAAGTGCTATGCAGAAAAATAAAGCAGGCTAAGGGAATAAGAAGTAGCTGGTGCTATTTTAGATAGAGTGGCCAGGGAAAGCCTGTGAAGAGGACACCTGAGTGGTACTGAGTGAAATGACCACATAGGCAAGTGACAGAAGGAAGGGCGTAGTGCAAAGAACCCAAGTAAGTAACTTGCTTGAGTCTTAGGAATGTGGCCAATGTGGCCAAAGTTTTGCGTGCGTGTATGTGTGTATGTGTGCACGCACAGATGGGATGAGGTTAGAGAGGTAGCCAGGGGTGAGATCATGAGGGACCTTGGGGGGCCATGCAAAGGAATCTGCACTCTAAGTTTGTTGGAAGTCACTGTAGGGATGAGAACAGGACAAAGACAGGATCTGACTTACACATAAAAGGCTCTTTCTGGTTCCAATATTGAGAAGAGAATGTGTGGGGGAACCATAGAAGCAAGGGGATCAGTTAAGAAGCTGTTGTCTGGACAAGAGCAATGGAGGTGGTAGAGGTAAAGGGGAGAAACGATATGATCGCAACATATTCTGGAAAGATGTTATAGTGGGGTGGGGAGGACAAAGAATGATTCCAAGATTTCTGGCTTGAAAAAATGTGCTGCCACTCATGGAGGTAAGAAACACTGGGAGAGAAGCAGATTTTTTATGTAGGATTAGAGACCAATTTTAGACATGTTAAGTTTTAGAAGACCACTAGACATCCAAGGGGAGATCTCTGTTGCCTGTTCCACCAGGATCACCAATGTTTTCTATTCCAATAAATGTCACCACCATCCACCCGGATGTGGTGGTCATCCTTCAATCACCCCTGTTTGGTCAAACCAGATATGTGACTCACTGGAGTCACAAACTTAGCTGTTTTTAAAAATTAGAAGGGTCGTCACTGGAAGAGTAGCATGTCTTTATGGTTCCAGTGGACAGAACTAGGACCAGAAGATAAAAACCTCAGTGAGACAGATTTCAGCTCAATATGTGATAGTGAACTGTTCTAAATGTTCTAAGTGTGCTTGAAAATGTATTTTCCAATCTGGGGGTGAATAATTATGAGATATTGCTCAAACAGTCTTTAGCCTACTTAATCTTCAGAAAGGGGTATGTTAAGATCTCCATGTGCTTATAGTGTATGTCAATTTCTTTTCATAATTCTGACTATCTTATGCGTTTTAGTCTATGTTAGTAGGTACATCTAGGCTTAGGACTTTTACCTATTCCTGGTGATTTGTCCATTTTACCATTATCTCATGACCTTTCCTATCCTGCAAAATGCTTTTTCCTTTAACATCAACCAGCTTTCCATTGGTTTAGTATTTGTTTGGTGTAACTATTTTCACCTCGTTACTCTCTACCTTTCCACCTTATTTTAGCAGTGTCCTTCTCCCTGTCTCTTTCTCCTTAAAAGTACCAGCTGTCTTGATTTCTAACACTGTTTTTGAGATTTATATAAGTGTAATCACACATTAAAGTTTTATGTCTGGCCTCTTTTATTCAACATTGTGTGATTCATCCATGTTGCTGAATATAGCTATAATTTGTTCACTTTCATTGCTACGTAACATTCTATTGCACTAATTAATATGACAATTGTTGCTTATTCAACTTTAGGTTGTTTTGATTTTATGGCTATTACGAATAAGGCTGCTATGAACATTCATGTACTGGAGGAGGAAGAGAAATAAGGGGAGTTCAACTCATGAAAATTGACTAGGAAAGCGGATGAGGTGGAGGGTACCTGTACAAGCCTCTAAAAAATAATTTTATTTATGATATAGTAATACCTCACACCTGACAGTGATCCGTTCAGAACAGAACTGAGCATCTAGGAAACAAAAGGCATTTAACCAAACAAGGTATTTATTCCTGTTTATTTACTCTTAGTTTATGAAATCTTCTAAATGTTTTGGTTCTTTGGCATCCCGGACCTCAGGAGATTAGAAATTGCCTACTAGGGGAGCCTGGGTAGATCAGTTGGTTAGGTGTCCGACTTTGGCTCAGCTCATGATCTCGCGGTTTGTGGGTTTGAACCCTGCGTTGGGTTCCATGTTGACAGCTCAGAGCCTGGAGCCTGCTTCAGATTCTGTGTCTCTGTTTCGGCCCCTCCTCTGCTCATGCTCTGTCTCTATCTCTCAAGAATGAATAAACATTAAAAAAATTAAAAAAAAAAAGAAATTGCCTACTAGAAGAGAATGTTCTCAGAGGCAGGCATATTAAGGTCAGAAAAAATGCCAATTAACAACTAGGGACAGGACAATCCGTATTTGTAAAAAGCAGACACAGATATCCAAAATGCACAGCAGTTTGGAAGGATTTGTTGAAAGGCCAAACTATCCTATAACCTCCCAAAGACATCACCACATTATTAGCTAGCATGGTAATATATCACAATTATGTCCAAGTTGTAAAGAAACAGTTGAATTGTATGTATTCTAATTATGTTTAGTCAGGAATATTTAGCATTTTAGAAAGATTTATATACAAATGGTTAAGACAAAACAAAGCAACAAATGAACATTTTAGTGGATAAAGAGGTAGCACTGCAAATGATGCTAGAAAAACTGTTCGCATCCTATCACATGTTCCTGAGAACGGCTAAGAGTGCTGAGCACCCAGTCCCAGTTAACGGACTGACTACAAGCAACAAAACAATGGAGGGAATCTACCGAAACCCACAGCTAACATCATTCTCAGCAGCAAAAGACTGAATGCTTTCTGTCCGAGATCAGGAATAGGATGTCTGCTCTCACCATCTTTTTTCTAATTTTTTTTAATGTTTATTTATCTTTGAGAGAGACAGAGCACAAGCAGGGGAGGGGCAGAGAGAGAGGGAGATACAGAATCTGAAGCAGGCTTCAGGCTCTGAGCTGTCAGCACAGAGCCCGATGCAGGGCTTGAACGCACCAACCGTGAGATTGTGACCTGAGCCGAAGTCAGACGCTTAACTGACTGAGCCACCCAGGCACCCCTGATTATAAGGCTTTAAGCTTATGAATTTACTTCTCAGCTCCCTTCTGCCTGGACATATCCCATACTTTATTCAGTGTAAACAAAGATAAGTGTACATGTATCATATTATATTTAATATGGTGACATTACTAAGGCACCTAACTCTGGGAAGCCATGTCTTACTTTTTGTCAAAATATTATCACAGGCATTGTAACTCTAGGTACTCTGGTTTAGAAAAACCCAAATTCAACAATGTATCCCATCTCCCTCAATATATAAACTCATTGGACAGATATTTATAGAGTACTTATAATAACTCCTGGGACATAGTAATGATGACAAGGGTTCAGAGCTTAATCTATTGAGAGAGGTAGGTAAGTTAACAGAGAAATACAACTTAGTGCAGGAGGTACTGGATAAAGCTCCAGCCAGGGTGTTATGTTCCAAAAACTATCAAAGAAATAAAAAGCATTTTGTGTGAGGGACAACCCTACCCAAGCTTGATACTCAAATGATGGGCCTGTTCTTTTTAACGTGGGCATTACTGCAAAAACCATTATGCATAAACCATACCTCAGGGAAAGATGTGGGTACTCAGAGACCTGAAAGAATTAAAATCCCAGTAAATATGTCAACCAAGTAGTAAAAAAGACCCCCCCCCCACCTTTTTTCCCCACTGCCCGCATACTGAATCTATCTTCTGTTTTTGGATAAAAAGAGAAATAGTACTGGAAAGGTTTTTTGTTTGTTTGTTTGTTTTTTTTTAGGTTTATTTATTTTGAGAGAGAGAGAATGAGTGCAAATGGGGAAGGGGCAGAGAGAGAGAGAGGAAGAGAGAGAGAATCCCAAGCAGACTTTGCACCACCAGTGCAGAGCCTGATGCAGGGCTTGAACCCACGAACTGTGAGATCATGACCTGAGCTGAAGTAGGACGCTTAACCGACTGAGCCACCCGGGCGCCCGTGGAAAGCTTTTGAACTTATTTCTGAAGTAGCTCATTAAACTCAACAATCAAACCCATCAGGTAGCTATAATATATCCATTTTTAACCTTGGGTCCGTGGGCACATTATACCCCTCAAGTCCTCCCTTGAGAGTAACAGGCTTACTTCTTCCAGGAACACAGCATGACGTTGTGGGAAAAGATAGCATTTGGAATCAGAAGACCTCTCTCTGCTTGCATCCTGCTCTGTCACTGGTGTGCATCTATAAAAGAGCCATTTAACCATTCTGAACCTGTCTCCACACTTATAAAATGGAGATCATCTGCCTAATTCATCTCCGAGGTATGAACTGAATACCAAGTAAGATTAGTAGATGTCACATTGTTTTACAAACTACAAAGCAATATATAAGGACAAACATCACATCCGTATGCCAGTGCTCACCAGGTGCCTGTACGAATATACTGAATGTTTGTGAAATAAATTAATATCTTGAATGCTCCTGGAGTACAGATCAATGAGGGCTCTAGTGGGCTATAACTTAGAAGCCTCAATAGTTACATTACTTCAAACAATGTGGAAAGATTTACCTGTTTACATCAAAACCGCTCGGCTAGTAAGGGTTTGAATTGATTTTTAAAGTTGTGGGTTATCAAAATGCCTTTTACCTCTTCTCCCTCCTGCTGCCTTTTAATCATTTTCCTGCCTGGTGGCAATTCCACCAGATGGTGAACAGAAACAAGGGAGTCAACTATGGATCAGTCAATTTTGCAAGTTTTTATTAGTGTCAATAAAGACCAGTAAAGCAGTGGAAGCTACCAGCCAAAAACTGTCCTCTATCTCCCGGACTTCAATTTCTATTGATATTGAGCGCTACTGGCTTTATTATCTGGCCAAGAGAAGATTATAAATTATGGATGACAAATTAAAACTGCGGGCATACGCTTGGGGAAAGGAAAAAGTAAAAGGATATATTTTTAGCAAAATACTTCCTCCTCCCTTCTTTGCTTTTATAGATAAAAAAGAGGCTCCAAGATAGTGCTCCACCAAGTTCAAGTCACAGATCCTATTCAGATTGCTAAGCGGGTCTAAGAATGCTTCTGTTTTTGGTTTCATAGAGAACAAATTGCTAAACATCTCTGACAGCAGTGATTTACAATGAAGATGATACAGGAGGCTGACTGCAAGGCCCTCTGGTGGCCTGAAGGTTTTTCCGTATCTGCGATTGCAAAATGAAACAAAATAAAACAAAACAACCCAGCCATTTTCTATCAAATAGGAGCTTATTTATATATTAAAAAGTCAACAAAGTGGATGGAGCTAGAGTATGTTATGCTAAGTGAAATAAGTCAAAATAAGACAAATACCCTATGATTTCATGCATACATGGAATTTAAGAAACAAAACAGATGAACACAGGGGAACAAAAAAGAGAGGGAGGCAAATCATAAAACAGACTCTTAACTATAGAGAACACACCAAGGGTTGCTGAAGGGGAGGTGGGTGGGAGGATGCTAAATGGGTGATGGGTATTCAGAGGGGCACTTGTGGGGAACCTGGGTGGCTCAGTCAGTTAAGTGGCCGACTTGGGCTCAGGTCACGAGCTCACAGTTCATGGGTTCAAACCCTGCATTGGGCTCTGTGCTGACAGCTCAGAGCCTCGAATCTGCTTCAGATTCTGTGTCTCCCTCTCTCTCTCTGCCCCTCCCCCGCTCACATTCTGTCTCTCTCTCAGAAATAAATAAACATTAAAAAAAAAAAAAAAAAAAAAGAGGGGCGCCTGGGTGGCGCAGTCGGTTGAGCGTCCAACTTCAGCCAGGTCACGATCTCGCGGTCCGGGAGTTCGAGCCCCGCGTCAGGCTCTGGGCTGATGGCTCAGAGCCTGGAGCCTGTTTCCGATTCTGTGTCTCCCTCTCTCTCTGCCCCTCCCCTGTTCATGCTCTGTCTCTCTCTGTCCCAAAAATAAATAAACGTTGAAAAAAAAATTAAAAAAAAAAAAAAAAAAGAGGGGGCATCTGGGTGGCTCAGTCAGTTAAGCGTCTGACTTCAGCTCAGGTCATGATCTCACAGTCTGTGAGTTCAAGCCCCGCGTCGGGCTGTGTGCTGACAGCTGAGAGCCTGGAGCCTCCTTTGGATTCTATGTCTCCCCCTCTCTCTGCCCCTCCCCTGCTCATGCTCTGTCTCTCTCTGTCTCAAAAATAAATAAAAACATTAAAAAACATTTTTTTTAAATAAAGAAATTAATTTTAAAAAAAGGAGGGCATTTGTTGGGATGAGCCCTGGGTGTCATATATAAGTAATGAATCACTAAATTCTACTTCTGAAACTAATATTACACTATATGTTAACCAACTAGAATTTAAATAAAAACCAGACACATAAAAGTCAACAAAGATAAATTGTAAAAGTTGTCCTTGATTTCAAAAGCTTTATAATCATAAAGCATTTCTACAGAGACCCCTGCCCAATGTAACCCCGTGCTTATGGTGATTCACAAAATGATTACTAGCAAGTCCCTGCACTCTGGAATCTGCCATCTAACAAAAGCACAGGGACTAGGATGCAGACGTAGAAGCAAAGGTCGAAGTGGAGAAGTACGGAAAGTGCATGGGCTTTGGAATCTTTGTAGGAGGATTAAATAATATACGTAAAGCACCTAGGATGACAACCAGTGCATAGTAGGTGCTCAGTAAATGGTAGCTATTATTATGCTTTAGTATGACGTATTTAAATGATCTCAGTCACTGGTTGGACGAAATCATATTTTCAGCTCTAAACTCCCGTAGCACTTTTGATAATACCTCATTTAATTGTATATTTCATAGGATTGTTGTGAGAATTACCAGAAAAAGCGTGCAAAGCCCAGCCTGTGGCATACAGCGCCTCTTCCCTGTCACACTCTGAATGGAATTTCTCCTGCAGCCCAAGTAGAGGTGAGCAAACAGTGTTTACATAGTCCAAAGTGACAATGAACATAAAGGAACAGATAGGATGAAGTTTTAGTTTAATAACAGAATGTCACAGTAGGCATACCTTTTGACCCAGGAACTGGATTCCTAGAAATTTTCTTAACAAAATGATGGCAAAAGACGCAGAGATTAAGGATGTTATCACATTTATAATAGCAAAAAATTGGAAACAACCCAGAAGTCCGTCAATAAGAGTCTAACTAAATAATGATACGTTCACACAGTACAATTCTATGAAGCAACTAAAATTATGACATATTTGACAGTAAATATATATTTGAGATGAAATTTTACAAAATTTATTTAAAAACTCTATAAATAAATGTGTGTGTATTAAGTAAATCCCTATACCTGTATATATTTAAACAAGTCTGAAAATAGATATACTAAAATATTAGAGGGATTTCTAGATATTGCGAGTATAGGTATATATACATATATAGGAATATAGCTTTATTCTCTTCTATATTTTCTGAAATGTTTATAATGAATGTATTATTTTTATAAGAAGAAACAAAATCAGGGTGCCTGGGTGGCACAGTTGGTTAAGTAACCAGTTCTTGACTTTGGCTCCAGTCATGATCTCCTGGTTTGTGAGTTCAAGCCCTGTATCAGGCTCTACACTGATAGTGTGGAGCCTGCTAGGGATTCTCTCTCTCTCCTCCTCTCTTTACCCCTCCCTTGCTTCTGCTCCCAAAATAAATAAACTTAAAAACAAAAAAAGCTAAAAGAAAAATTTTAAACCAAAATAGAAAATACCGTTATCTTCAAGCAGTACAAGCCAGTGAAAGATTACTGGCTAGAATATCAAGGAGGTATGAATTCCTGTTTCTGACTCTCTAATCCTTTACTACGTGACCTAAGCCAGATCTGTGTCTCAATTTCCCCATCTATACAGTACAGAAATTCTTTAAATAAATCTCACAATAGAGAATAAAATGTGAACACATTAGAAAAAAATCTGTAAATGTCACACCTAGTTGCAAATTAAAAAAGAAATAAAGGACTTCCTCAATTTTTAAATTCCCCTTCCCTTAAGACTTCACTACATATATATATGTTTTTAAATCTTATTTATTTATTTATTTATTTTTTTTAGTAATCTCTACCCACAAGGCGGCATTTGAACTCAGGACCCAGAGATCAAGAGTCACATGCTCTTCTGACTGAGCCAGCCAGGCGCCTTTGCTTTAGTAATTTTTAACACACTAACAAATGCATGAGAAAGTACTCAGGGTCTTAGCCTCAACTAGGAAGCTGTTTTCCAAGTAAATATTTCCATATTGATCAAGATAAAGTTAAGCCTAAACTGCTTTGCTGGCCTATCTTCATAGAGGTGAAACTAATGATTCGTGTTATGTCTAATTTTTAAAGTATGGGCAAAATTAGATTTTAAATTCATAGAGTAGAGGGAAGGTATCTTCTCTCTTTAGATCCAAGTATAACTGCAGACAAAACTGTCAGGAAAGATGGGGGTCATGATCACCTCTTTTCCCTTGTTGCAGGCGGTCAGTGACCTGATGATGCTCTAACCTTCCCCCATTCCAACAAGTGTTCAACTCTGAGATCTAGGTTGGGAAGCATCTGGATCTAATTCAACCAATGTACAAATAACAAACCATCATCCCGTTTCTACTTTGTAAATGCTATTTATTTCTTCTGTCAAGAAGGTCCTGGGGCACCTGGGTGGCTCTGTTGGTTAAGCATCCAACTCTTGGTTTCAGCTCAGGTCATGGTCTCAGTTTGTGAGTTCGAGCCCAGCGTCCAGAGCTGGCTTAGGATTCTCTCTCTCCCTGTCTCATGGCCCCTAACCTGCTCATGCAGGCTCTCTCAAAATAAATAAACATAAAAAAAAAAAAAAAAAAAAAAAAAAAAAAAAAAAAAAAAGGTCCTTTACCTACTTCTTGGTATGTTCCTAATTCAAATATTGCCTTCTGGTCACATAGACAAAGAATTAGCCCCAGCTTCTCCATGCTCCCGAAACAACGACTGAATTGAACTCTCATCAGAATTCATCATCGGTAAAATTCCAAGTTGTTTTTTGTCTGTCTCCCATGCCGAACAATGAGGTACATGAAGGCAGACACTGGGCATTATTCATCTGGATAATCCCAGCAATTGGTATAGTGCTTGGATATGGAAGGTAATACTTTTTGAATAAATGGATAAAATGTTATTCCTGGAATAGGAATCTGCAATTTAATAAGGTCCTCCTTACATAGGGAATCACCTACTTGGCCAACCATCTGCTCTGCCAGTGGGTTCTATAGAAACTAAAGCAAAACAAGGATGAAGCGGGGCGCCTGGGTGGCTCAGTTGGTTAAGCATCTGACTTCGGCTCAGGTCATGATCTTGCAGTTTGTGAGTTCGAGCCCCGCTTTGGGCTCAGTGCTGACAGCTCAGAGCCTGGAGCCTGCTTCGGATTCTGTGTCTCCCCCTCTCTCCCTCCCATGCTCATGCTCTGTCTCTCAATAATAAATAAACGTTAAAAACAAAAAAGGATGAAGTACATCAAAGAATTTGGGTAAGTGATACCACAAGGTAGTTAATTTTGGTGACTCCAACCAAAGCAAAGAAATAATGAATCTTTACCCTTAAGTGTGAGCTAATTAAGGCAAAGAAATCTGAAAAACTGAAAATCAACAACCAAGAAAACACCAGAGTGCAAGAATTCTGAAAACATGTAAACTCTTTTATTTATTTATTTTTAAAAGTAAACTCTACACCCAAGGTAGGGCTCGAATTCATGACCCTGAGAGCAAGAGTTGGTTGCATGCTCTACTGACTGAGCCAGCCAGGCACCCCTAAAAACATGTAAACTGTTAACTAACAGGCCAATTTGATTAGAGAAATGTCAACTCTGTCTTTTAAAAAAAATTTCTTTTAATGTTTTTATTTGTTTTTGAGAGAAAGAGAGAGAGACAGAGATAGCGCTAGTTGGGGAGGGGCAGAGAGAGGGAGACACAGAATTCAAAGCAAGCTCCAGGCTCTGAGCTGTGAACAGAGACTGATGCAGGGCTCAAACTCATGAACCGTGAGATCATGACCTGAGCCGAAGTCAGATGCTTAACCGACTGAGCCACCCAGGTGCCCTAACCTTGTGTTAAACCAAAAGCACTCCTGCAACAACTGAGTGCCTACCATGAGTAAAACACTGTGCTACTTGAAACACTCATGTGAGACTCATTTCCTGTCCAGGGGCCCCTGGGTGGCTCAGTTGGTTAAACATCTGACTCTTGGTTTCTGCTCAGGTTATGATCTCTTGGTTTGTGAGTTTGAGCCCAGTGTCAGGTTCTGTGCTGAAAGAGTGGGGACTGCTTGGGATTCTATCTCTCTCTCTCTCTCTCTCTCTCTGCCCCTTCCCTATGCATGTGTGCTCACTCTATCTCTCCCTCTAAAAAAATAAACATTTTTTTAAAAAGGACTCATTTCGGGGCGCCTGGGTGGCGCAGTCGGTTAAGCGTCCAACTTCAGCCAGGTCACGATCTCGCGGTCCGTGAGTTCGAGCCCCGCGTCGGGCTCTGGGCTGATGGCTCAGAGCCTGGAGCCTGTTTCCGACTCTGTGTCTCCCTCTCTCTCTGCCCCTCCCCCGTTCATGCTCTGTCTCTCTCTGTCCCAAAAATAAATAAACGTTGAAAAAAAAATTAAAAAAATAAAATAAAAAAATAAAAAGGACTCATTTCCTGTCCTGAAAAGAACTTGTATCTAGAGGAAGGCAGAGATACAGATGGACTACTGCAATTCAAAATACAATGTAGTAGGTGTGATGACAGACATTTTTGTACAAAAGTCTTTGGGGTTGGAGGAGTGAGTGGGAGGGCACAAACTTCCAGAAAGGCTTCTGGGAAGAAGTGATGACGGATCTGGGCAGGAATTCACCAGAAATAGTAGGAAGAGGATTCTCAACACACTGGAAAGCATAAACAAAGACAGTGAGGCAAGAAATAGCCCCAATAGATTCAATGAACCATTCTTGGACACAGAGGCAAGAAATATCCTCAATGGATTCAATGAACCATTCTTGGACACAGAGGCCATAGGCTTCCTTTGAGCCTTGTGGTGTCATATTGGGGTGAAGACAGTTCATTACAGAAACAAATACATCTTCACTTACGTGCTCCTCTAAGTTGTAAAAGAGAACCACACACTCATTTAGAAGCCTTACTCTTAAGGACATCTGAGGAATGTGGTGTGGCAGTGTAGAAAGTTCTGGAGTCAGCCTAAATTTTAAATCCCGATCCCCATTCACTAGGTATGTTGACATTGGTAAGTTACTCTTTAGGATTTAACTAACTCATCTGTGAACAGGAATGATCCTCATCTATTTAGAGTTATTACAAGGATATCAAGATGTATGCAAATCAATTGTGCCTGGCATTTTGTAGGCACTGAATGCATGGAGGTTCCATTGCCCATTTTCAAACCAGGGTTTCTTTCCCTTTTCACTTCATCACAGACTGGACCTCATTTACTAGGTTCCACAGTTTACTGCCAAGTCTATGTGCCTGTCACCCATTTTTTAGTGCGCCTTCTCTGAGGGCTCTGCTAGGCATTGGTGCCTTGTCTCCCTCCTCCGCTGACTCCCATTTTCACTTTCTGTCTTTAAATAGTAATTTTTTTTCTTTCCTTCTCTTGACCAGCCCATGGAAAACTTTTTTTCTTGTCCACTATGTCCCACTGAACCTACTTTTCAGGGGCTACCAGTTTGCCCCCCAAACAGCAGCACTAACCCAAGGCCCTTTCATTCTTATGGTGGTAAAAACCCTGCAAGTCACAGTTATATTTACTGCATATGTAAACATCCTACAAATGAGCCTTTGTATATATTTGGTATTCTGCTGACATTTAACATCGCCAGGTAAGTAATTCAGCTGCTCAGAGGGAGGGCTTTCCTTAGATGTGTGGCATCTGGCCCCATGAAGTCACTATTCTTTAGCTTTTCTAGAGAGCCAAGATGAGACACTGACTTAGCCAGTGACTTTTTGCTACTGAACCGGTATGTATTTTACTGATTAACTGATACGTATTTGGGGGACTTAATCTGAATACTGAATGACACATGAAATTACTGGATTTGGCTTCTCTTTTGGGGAGGTACACTGAAATACTCCCAGAAAAGACATGCTCACAATTCAAACAAATGGAAAGAGGAAATGCTGCCCCAAAGTAAAACCTAGTTGATTTTCTTGGTTCAAACATCACTTATCTGATGAATGTTTTGGTGACAGATGTTAACTAGACTTACTGTGGTGATCATTTTGCAATACATACATATATTGAACCATTATGTTGTATACCTGGAACTAATGTTATATACATCTCAATATAAAAAACAGCATTTATGAAGCACATATATATGTCATGTACTGTGCCAGATGTACATACATATATCTCTCCATCTGTCCAAGAGAAAGTATTACTTTGCAGGGCTCTTCTGAGGATTAAGGATTAAAGAAGGTATCTATCTATAGATAGATACACCTATCTCTGTATATCCATCTATAGACAGATACATATTTCAGTCTTGTGAGCTGTTCTGAGATTAAAGAAGATAGGTCTATATCTATATAAAGATGTGTTATAGCCTTGTGAGGTAATCATTTCCATCAGACAGATGAAGACACAGATTCAGAAAGGTGAGCAAGTGACCTGTCTGTGGCCACGATACTATTAAGTAGTAGATGAAAATCTGAACCCAGGTCTGGCTCAAAACCCAGAGTGCTTACCACTCACTTCACTACAGCGAGCAGTGGTATCTATCAAGCAGCCATACCCCTCAACAGTAATAATCGTATTATGATGAGTCATTGCTAACATTTATCTAGCTCTTCTCATGTGGCAAGCACTGTGCTAAGCAATGTGAATATATGATCTCTTTAATCATCACAATCACCCTCTGAGGTGGCTTTATCAAGACCTCCATTTCATAGTCAAAGAAACGAAGTTTTATACAAATTCCCTAATTGCTTTGTTCTCACAGCTGGTGAGAAGTGGAGCCAGAGTTGAACCTAGGTCTAATTCCAGAACTCAATCTTTACATCATTATCTTTGACTGCAGGAAAATCAACTCTAGTTTTGGCTCCAACCACGCAAGTCATTTGATAGTTGTGTCAATTTCCTTGTTAATTAAATGGGGACATTGTTCCTTGTACCTCACAGAGACATTGGGATTATAAGATGAGAAAGTATTGAAGCTTGAAGAAGACAAACTGCTACATAAATCCAGGAACAGTCACATGGTTCATTCAGATTTTCCCTCTGTCGAGATCATAAAGGGATTTAGCTGACATCATTAGTTCTCAAAGATCCTCTGAAGTGGGTAGTATTATTACCTCCACTCATCAAAAAGCTGAAGCTCAAGGAGATGATGTAATTTGCTAGTTGGTCGGTGGTAGAGCTGGGAGTAAAACCCAAGATTCTAACTCCCACTGCTTATGATCTTATGGTCAAGCCTATTTCTGCATTTCAAATTTAATAGTAAAATTAAGATGAAGGTAGAAATATTAGTGTCCACTTCAAAACACAGATTAAATACTTACAGAAATTAAGTTTTCCACTGTGGTGACACTAATATAATCCCAAAGGCTCTTATCCTCACATTCTAGAGAAATTGCATAAAGAATCAAAAATAAAAATTTTCCATTTCTACAGTACAGACTTCAGCTCCTTAGTTTTCTCAAATAACTTATTATTAACCAATGGTTACAAAACTGGGTGAGTCTGCAAGCTTCCACAGGGAGCATAAAACCTCAATATTAAATTGTTCACTCATAAAATCAGAAAAAAGAAGCACCAAATAGATTTTCACATCATAAAATCTCATTTAACTACATAATTTGACTTGGAAATTACTCTAACATACCAACCTGAGCTCAAAATTCAAATTCCAAAACAACTTGCATAATTAGGACAACAAAAGTACACATGGCACCTTTATGATCATTCTTCTCCTGTATAAAAATAAGTCTTGTGCTTCCCACCCAAGCCCTGCCAGACACATAGGAACCTTAAAGTAAAATAAAAAGTAGTAAAGCAGGGGGAGGGGGCGCCTGGGTGGCTCAGTCAGTTAAGCATCTGACTCTTGATTTTGGCTCAGGTCGTGATCTCATGGTCAGTGAAATGGAGCCCTGCTTTGGGCTCTGTGCTGGGATGCTGGGCATGGAGTCCGCTTAAGACTCTCCCTCTCCTCCTGCCCCTCACCTGCTCCTGCACACACATGATGCTCTCTCAAAAAAAAGGAAAAAAGAAAAAAGAAAAGTAGTAAAGGGGCCAATTCTGTCTTCAATTCTTTGGCTTAAATAGGGGTTGAGTGTTCAGTTTAGTTCCCAGATTATTAGCCCCTCCTAATTCTTGCTTTCTAGAATACACAACCATCTTTCAGTTATTAGGAGTTTGATCATCACATGTTTTGAAATTACCACAGGAACCAGAGAGGAAATAAGAGAAAGAAATTTCCACTTTCAAAACTGAACTAAAATACTAGAGCCCACAGATATGTCATTATTCCTCTTGGACTCTGGCTGAATCAGACTCATGCATGAAAAACGTGGTGTTTGGTTATAGGGACAAAAACTAAGTCAAAGGAGCCCAAAGAGCTGTTCACCTAATGACCAGAGTTTCCTCCTTGGGTGGCTTGAGAGGTCTAAATCCACTCCTAGCTGCATAATTCAAGTCTTACCACCTTAACACGGGCTAGGAGGTGAAAGGAAAGGATGTGATGTGTGGGACACTCAGTTTTGTCAGGGGTGGTTTCAATGCATTAGTCCAACTTTCCTTTAAGAAAAATCTTTGTCTTGGTTTCTATCCTTGAAACCAGTCATAGCTTCTGTTAAGTCAGGGGCTCTAAGGTCTCTCAAACTTTAATGTATGAACCACCCAGGGATCTTGTTAAACCGTAGACTATGATTCAGAAGGTCTGGGTCCACGTGCCCCACAAGCTCCCGAGTGATGTCAGTGACACTGCTCGATGCAGGTACTCCAAGTGGGAGGGCTATAAGGGATGTTCCCAAATAGAAATCACCTCGATCAGACATTTATTCTCAAAATATACAGCCTTCACCAGGATTTTGTAAAGGAAGAGAATACTCCAGAGCCTAAACAAGGTGTCTGCTCTCTCTCTCTTTTCTATGATTTTTACCATCTGGTTGTAAACCCAATGTGATACTTGAATAAGGGGCAACTTTTTGAAATGTCTTTTGTGCTGACAGTTTATTGGGGCTTGACTTGATGGGGCTTGTATGGAAAAACATAAAACTTCAAGCCTTTTGTAATGAAAAGCCTGATTCAAAATAAATATTTTTTAATTATGTCAAGTACTAATGAATAAGTGATGTTTACAAATACTTCATAAGAGAATCATTTGGGATGAATTGTTTTCATTTCTCCCACAAAATAAACAGCTCATGTACTAAAGACGACACCTTTCCTTAAGGAGGAGGAATAAAGCTCAACAAAAATAAAGTCATGCCTGTGGCATAATCATAGTATGTTTAGTGAGGAAAATACCAAGATTAAGACATACAAAAGCCTAAGAGGAGAATTACATGGTATTAAATACATTCCTAGAACCTGGGGGTTCAGGGAAAAAGAACAGCTGGTAAATTTAAGAAAGATTTTAACTGGAAAAGATAACACACGAGAGCAACAGTCATTCCCCTTAAGAAAAACAACAAACACCCACAATCTTTCATTTTTACGTTTTCAATAATGTTTTCTTTTCATATGACCATCAGACCAACCTCCCCAACAAAATTCAGCCAACCATCATAAAAATGAAGTGGTCGACAGGTCCAGCTGGCTCTATTCCATGTTTACCCTTAGATGCTTTTCCAGCCTATGAGGGTAAAATTCATGGAGCAGGCAGCCAAGAGTAAAAAGAGAATCACTTCCCTTCGCACGGAGGGAAGCCCGCATCTTGAGTAGCCTTCTGCACTCTGCGGGGCGAGGTGTCTCAGCGCTTGCGTACGTTCTTCAGCCCCATAACTGTGAAGGTAGCGGCCGTCAGTTTCTCGTAAACAAGGAACATGAGAGCAGCGGTGAGGACTGTCTGCAGCAGTTTGGCTTCAAGGCCTTTATAGAGTCCCATTATTCCAAACCGCCTGAGAGGAAAGAGGTTTGAAAAAAATAGTTAAGGTTTTCTTCACAAAAGTCAACTCTCGCATCAAAGAGGCACGCCACCGCTTAGCCCCGGGGGGATCCATTCCAAGACCCTCAGTGGACGCCTGAAACCGTGGGTAGTACTGAACCCCCTATTTTTTTCCTATGCATACACACCTATCATAAAGTTTCACTTGTAAATTAGGCACAGTAAGAGATTAACAACAAAAACTAATAATAAAATAGAACAACAATATACTGAAATAACAGTTACGTGAATGTGGTCTCTCTCTCTCTCATAACATCTCTGGTCTGAGGGGGAGTGAGGCGGATGACACAGGCATTGGGACTTGGTGCTAGGTCCTATTGACTTTCTGATGATAAGTCAGAAGGAAGATCGTCTGTTTCCATACCATGGCTGACTGTGGACACCTGAAACCATGGGAAGGGAAACTGTAGATAAGGGGGGGTGGGGTGGTGTGTGGATATTGTATTTGCATTTCCCAAATTTTATATAAGTGGAATCATACAGTATGAATTTTTTGTCTGATTTCTTTCACTCAGCACAATTATTTTGAGATCCATATTGTTGCATGTATACAACATTAGAGAGTCCTTCTTTTTTATGAGCAGTATTTCACTATGTAGATATATAATTTGTGTATCTATTCACTCGATGATGGGACATCTGTGTTCTTTTCAGTTTTTGATTCTTATAAATGAAACTATTAATATCTGTATAAAAGTTTTTGTGCAGACATATTTCACTTCTTTTGGGTATATAAATTGACTGGAATGGCTAGGTCCTATGGTAGTTCTATGTTTAACTTTTGAAGAAAATGGCAAACTGCTTTCCAAAGTGGTCATTGTACCATTTCATTTTCCCACCAGCAGCACAAGGAAAGTTCTCGATGCTCCACATTCTTGCCAACACTTGGTATGGTGATTATTTATAGTTTTTACTTTATACCAATTCTTTATCTTTGATTTTTTTCATCCCGAGCATATTCTGGATTTTTTTAGACAATTTCCCCCCCACCAAGAGACAGAGTGTGAGCATGGGAGGAACAGACAGAGAGGGAGACAAAGAATCCGAAGCAGGCTCCAGGCTCTGAGCTGTCAGCACAGAGCCTGATTGTGGAGCTTGAACCCATGAACTGCAAGATCATGACCTGAGTCCAAGCCAGATGCTTAACTGACTGACCACCCACGTGTCCCAAGCATATTCTGTTTTTACAATATATTTATTTTCAAAATATCTTACATCTAGGAACAGAAAGTTATGGCAGCTTTTGCTTCAAAGGAGGCCCCTGCCTTATTTGACATCCCTAAGGATCAGCTTCTTTAAGTGAAATGAATTCAGGGAAATGATGAAGGCACCTGCCTCACAGGGCTACTGTTAGGATTAAGTGAGATTACCCACGTGACGCACGGAGCTCAGGGTCTGCTGCAAAGCAAACACTCAAAATGTTAGCTACTCTTATCATCATCATCACTGTCGTCATCATTACAATAATTACTCTTACTCTTCCTACTACCCCCTCCTTCTCTCACTATGACTACTGCTCTATAATATCTGTTTATTTGGATCTACAAGAGAAGTCACAGGATATACCACTGATGACAGCACTACTAGGGCAGAACAGTCTCTACATCAGATTATAGGAGCCTTCCCTCTCTACAGGAGTCCCATATATTTCTAAGTAACAAAGAATAAAGACCTGAACTTTTCTGTAACTTCCCCAAACGCTATCATACTGCACTAAGCCCCTAAAATGAGAAATGTCTGAGCACAACATGCAAGAAGAGGTTTCTAGGCTACCACTGCCAAGGCAGTAGTGCAAGTTAAGCAGAATTAGCTACTCCCTGGCAGAGATGGCTGTTGAAAGACAGGACAGAATGTGAAGCATTTACAAAGCTCACTTTACTCGTTGGTGAAGAAGATAGAGAACATTCCGAAGACTTCCCAATGTTCTGTTTTCTGGGTTTAGTCTGTGGCGTCCAAACTGGGGAAGAAGAAAAAAAGATCAATTTCTACTTGCAGAGGAAATTATGTTTGAGTAAGGGCTTATAGTATACAGTAATAAAAATATCCAATTACTATGTAGATTTCATGAATCTTCTCTTTTTCAATAAAATAAGTGAAAATAAGAAATATTTTTCAATGAATCAAGCATGAGAATTTTCACTTTACAGAGAATTATGGGAAAACTCTACCTCAAAAGAAAACAAACATGCCCACAATGAAGATTTAGATACTGATGGTATGGTTTGCCCTCCAGTCCTTTAAAAGTTCTGATAACCACAAATCAGAACCTCTTCGGTCTAAGCTCTTCACATTACAGGTTTATACTGTAAAAGTATCAAAATACATTTATTTAGATGCTGCTGAATTCCTTGTATTAAGTATCAATTTAAAAATAGCACATCAGTAGAAATACTTCTAACAGAAAGTAATAAATTTTTGAACTGAAATACTTTCACTATCACCCCCATTTTATCTACCATAAATACTTTGAATTTTTTTCTCTAAAACTGATTGTGAATCTGTCCATGTCTTCTCTCTCCTCTCCTCTGCTACCACCTCAGTGTAGGCCACCATCACCTCTTACCTGTACTACGGAAATGGCCTCCTGATTGCCCTCCCACCCTTATCTCTTAGCCCTATGACCAATTCACCACAGAACCACCAGAGGAATCTTCTCGAATTGTAAATCAGATCACACCACGCCCTAGCTAAAAGGCCTTCAAAAGCTTCCCACTCAGGTGAGAATAAAATCTAGAATCCTCACTTATAGGCTTCCCTGCTACTTTCCTAATCTCATCCGGAGCCCACTCTCCAGCCACAGTGGCCTGTTTACATTTCCCAATATTCACCAAGCTCTTAGCACAACATGTTCCCTCTACCTAGAATGCTCTTTGATACCTGGATCCTTAGGTTCTTTTAAGTCTTGATTTTTATACATGCCTCCTCAGAGGAGCCCAGTCATCTTCAATCATCCCATCTAAGAACATCTGCACCATGCCCCCCTCCACTAAATCTCAGAATGCAGTTCACTTCCTAGATAGCTCTTTTCTCAATTTATAACAACCTATTTATTCTGCTTATTTATTGGTTCATTCTTTCCTCTGTTACCTCCAGGAGGGCAGGGATTAGGATTTTTATTCACCATGTGTAGCCAGCTCCTCACACAGAGTGGGCATTAAATAATTGAATGAAAAAAACAGAAATTTGAAAGCTCTTCAGAAAAATTAAATCATTAATTCCTCCTGAATGAACTAAAGGAATCAACTTCTGATTTTGTAAAGATTAACCTAACCAAATCACCTTTCATGAGAAGGAAACAAACTTATACTTTCCCAAGGTTGTTAAAGAAATTTGCCCCACATTTGGGTTTTCTGAGACACTATGTTAACTGGAAATTACAAATATAATCTTTGTTCCAAACCAAACAGGAAACCAAGTGACAGCTAGCCTAGCGGGCAATATATCAAACAAATGAAAAAATGCATAAGGAATGCTCCAGCCTACCAACTGACTATTGCTTTGTTAACACTGTTTTAAACAGAGAAATCATATATTTTATTTTATTTTATTTTTTTAAATTTATTATTATTTTTTTAATGTTTATTTATTTTTGAGACAGAGAGAGACAGAGCATGAATGGGGGAGGGTCAGAGAGAGGGAGACACAGAATCTGAAACAGGCTCCAGGCTCCAAGCTGTCAGCACAGAGCCCGACGCGGGGCTCAAACTCATGGACCGCGAGATCATGACCTGAGCCGAAGTCGGCCGCCCAACCAACTGAGCCACCCAGGCACCCGTATATTTTATTTATTTAAAAAAATTTTGGGGGCGCCTGGGTGGCGCAGTCGGTTAAGCGTCCGACTTCAGCCAGGTCACGATCTCACGGTCCGTGAGTTCGAGCCCCGCGTCGGGCTCTGGGCTGATGGCTCAGAGCCTGGAGCCTGTTTCCGATTCTGTGTCTCCCTCTCTCTTTGCCCCTCCCCCGTTCATGCTCTGTCTCTCTCTGTCCCAAAAATAAATAAACGTTGAAAAAAAAATTAAAAAAAAAAATTTTTTTTTAAATGTTTATTCATTCTTGAGAGACAGAGAGACAGACAGACAGACAGAGCATGAGTGGGGAAGGGGCAGAGAGAGAGGGAGACACAGAATCCAAAGTAGGCTGTCAGCACAGAGCCCAAAGCAGGGCTCGAACCACAAACCGCAAGATTGTGACCTGGGCGAAAGTCGGATGCTTAACTGAGCCACCCAGGCACCCTGAGACACCACGTATTTTAGAACGTTGTTTGATTAGATGCAAGGAGAACCCCAGCACTCACCCTCAGAATTGACTGTACCGTCTGCATGGGATAAGTGACTGTGGTAGCAATCGCTTTGGATATTGCACCAATGATGAACACATCCAAAGAAGAAAGCTGGAAAGCGAAAAAAGAAGAAACCACATCAATGCAAATAAGACAATGTCTGAGATTATTTGCTGCTTTCACAATCAGGGATTACCTTCATTCGTTTCTTTAGAAGTTGCCGTTTTAAACCTTCATAGAACATGAACTGGATGGCAGGATTGAAGACCAACAGCAAGGAAGGAAATGTGCCATTCCATAAAGCCAAGATTCCTTCGTCTCGAATGATCTGGTGAAAAGCATCTAGGCAAGAAATCAAGGACTTTTGAGGACAATCCCCTAACTGGACAACACAATGTGAATTTTGTTCAAACGTGCCCAGAACACAAATCATACTGGTTCTATTAAAATTTCCTTCTTGCAATGATATTCTGGGGGCAACCTCATCAGTTAACTACTTTTTGATAATCATTGGACACTGACAGTCACCAGATTATTGAGACACCAACTTAAATCATAGATAACTCTTCCTGACAATCTGGCATTACAAAGTCAAGTTTTCTGGGAATGCAAGCTGGTGCAGCCACTCTGGAAAACTGTATGGGAGTTCCTCAATAAACTAAAAACAGAACTACCCTACGACCCAGCAATTGCACTATTAGTCCTTTATCTATGGGATATAGGTGTGCTGTTTCGAAGGGACACATGTACCATGTTTATGGCAGCACAATCAACAATAGCCAAAGTATGGAAAGAGCCCACATGTCCATCGATGGATGAATGGATAAAGAAGATGTGGTATATATATATACAATGGAGTATTACCGGGCAATCAAAAAGAATGACATCTTGCCATTTGCAACTATGTGGATGGAACGAGAGGGTATTATGCTGAACGAAATTAGTCAGTCAGAGAAAGACAAACATCATATGATTTCACTCATATGAGGACTTTAAGACACAGAACAGATGAACATAGGGAAGGGAAGCAAAAATAATATAAAAACAGGGAGGGGGACAAAACAGAAGAGATTTATAAATATGGAGAACAAACCGAGGGTTACAGGAGGTGTTGTGGGAGGGGGGATGGGCTAAAAGGGCAAGGGGCACTAAGGAATCTACTCCTGAAATCATTGTTGCACTATATGCTAACTAATTTGGATGTAAATTAAAAAATAGTAAAAAATAAAATTAAAATAAATGCATAAATTAAAAAAAAAAAAAGAAAGAAAGAAAGTCAGGTTTTCCTAAGTAATAACCACCTCCACCACCACCACCACCATTGGGAACTCTATATTACAGAGAATTGTGAACTGATACCCTATGTGTTTCATAGCAAAGTCCAGGACAACAAGAGATAGCTCCCTGGGTCCATTATATAGGATCTGACTAATAAGGAAACTACTGTTCTCATTACAAAGATGGAAACATGGGAAAGGAGAACCAGGTTATGTAGTACTATTAAGCTCAAAGTCATCAGATATTAATAAGATAGTTTTATCCAAAGACAACACTAAAAAACAACAACAACAATAAAAACCACAACAGTGTAGATTATTTTTTAGAAATATTTACCCCTTTCCACCAATAGTCCATGTAACAACAGTATACTTCTCTAGCCCCTGACTTTGGGTTTGGCCATGAGATGTGCTTTGGCCAAAAGGACGTTAGCAAACAAGATGTGAACAGGGGCTGGAAATATCCTTGTACGACTGGACGTGTCCTCCTGTGCTTCTGCCATCACCAAGAGAAGAATATGTGCAGGCTGGCCCCAGCCTCAACGAGTCAAATTCTTGTCAATCCACAGACACATGAGCTAAACAAATGCTCACTGTTAGATGTCAAGATTTGAGGCTCTTGGATAGGCAGCATTATGGAGGCAATAAATTCCAGATAGAGAAAAGAAACTCCTTAAATAGGAACTTACCCAAGAAACACTTACCAATAATACCTTTGTAGTTGGTTGGTACAATGTCTTCATTCCTAAATTTTGCCCCTTGCAGCTTCAGTCTGGTGTTTACCACCCAGAGTGGAGTTGTTAGCAACACATTCACCACACCTTCCAAAAGAAAGAGGAGACAAAGGGAAAGCAAAATGTAGCCTTTCAAGCTTTCCTGTCTTACCTTACATCTATGTACCGATGTTTCATTTCTATTTCTGCCACTGACCTACTGGGAGACCTGAGGTAAGGCGTGTCTCTGTGACAGGGTACAACACAAGCCACTACTGTTAGAAGCAATTCAGAAGCCTTGCAGATAGCAAACTGGCTGGCAGCAACACTTTCCACGTGAAAAGAGCAAGTTTCCTCACTTGTGTAACAGGACGTGATCTATTTGTCAATTTGTAGAGCATCCAAAGCAGCAATTTTGATCTAGCCTTATGTACATTTTTAAAATAACAGAAGGCTTATTGATCACATGCTAAGTCCATGACAATATCTGATAAAACACACAACTTACAACTCTCACGTAAGTAGCTTACATGGTTTTGAGTATGGATTTGGTACAATGGGTGACAGGTGGGAGAAAGTGGTGACATTTGAAAGAGCTTCACCAGGGACTAGATAGAGGCTCACAGAAGAGTTCCTCATCACTTAGGGAATTAGGATAGGCAGGCAGCAAGCAGTAGTTATGAACCACCACAAAACACCTGAAACAGCTCCGCAAGCATCGCGATCCTTACAAGCTTAAGGATGGGGGTCTTGGCCCCCCAAAGTTGCCTCAGAGTGGAACAATACAATGAGCCAGGTGCTTCTTTTTTGAAAACACATGATCCCAAGTTAACACCATCTTGAAATTTTAAAATATTCCTCATCAGTCCTGGAATGATTTAAAAAAAATACCAGATAGAGTTGTAACAAAGTGCCTGACACATAGTAGATACTTTATAAATATTTGTTAAATAAATGTTGAACAAATGAACCAATGAACAAATTCAGCAAACAACCACACATAAAGCTGTCTGGCTCTAGCCATGCTCTGAGGAACCAAGAGGCAAAATCCTAAGGAAGAGAAATCTACTTTTACTAAAGTCATTTAAATACAACAGGAGAAAGAATGTTTTGATTTAAGGAATCTCAAAACACACTATTCAGAAAACACAGTCTAACTAAAGACAAGCTTGAGGAAACAGCCAAGAGATTCAAGTACAATTTTTTCATTTGCTGTATACAGTTGCTAAAGAGAGACATTTTGTTACCCCTTTCTTAAGAGCATCATGAGAACACATTTCTCAAAATGAAAGACATCAAAAAATTTTATGAGCTGTATTTATTATATTTTTAAAGAGTCACATAACTTGAGTCATCTTTAAGCTATGACTCACTGTATTCATGCATTGTCACGTAAGGCATTGATCATTACCTGAAAAAGCCTTACCTAGAGATTCTTGCTCGTCTTGTTTTTAAAAAGTGCCAGTGCCCAGAAGACCATGACAGAAGAGTATCAGTACATGACTTTTTAATGGCTTTTTGCCCAGACTTTATAATGTCTTCCTATTCAATGTACACATCACTTGACTGAAAAATCAACAGCCGGAAAAATCAGACTAGAAGGTACTACTGAGCAGTCTACTTTTTTTTTTTTTTTTTTTTTTTTTTTAACATGAAGACAGGAAAGCTCAGGAACAGAGATCACAGGCTTCTGTGGATACTGTAGACATAGCATACATACCTTCCTATACAAATGAAATGGGTTGTCTGTTAAACAAATTCTTTAGAAATCAAAATTCCTTTCATGTTCTATTCAAGAGGTAGGCACACACAACTGAGGCAATGCAGCCTCAGTTAAGATGTAACCATCATTGAAAATTCTGCTTTCATAGCTCTTTCTGCCCATGGGTCCTGTCCCCATGCTTTAATAAAATCACCTTTTTGCACAAAAAAAAAAAAAAAAAAGAAAAAAAGAAAAGAAAAAGAAAAAGAAAAAGAAAAAAGAAAGAAAAAGAAAAAAATTCTGCTTTCATATCTCTGTTATTAACATGAGCTGAAAATGGAGAGGGTTCTAAGAACAATCTCAAGTACAAAAATGCACTACATCATCTAAAGAAGAGTACATAAAATCCTTGTGAAAACATTAGTATTTCAAAGCTTTGTATCTGAAAAGTTCAAGTACTTTGTTCATCCTCTAAGCCAAAATAGATGGAGAGGTATTTTTTGGCCACTATAATTTTACGAGTTCTGAGAAAAGACACTCAAAATATTTGAGGATTCAAAACTTTACTAAAAACTTACAACCTATATAATCAAGCAAAGGACAGCATTCCATGGGAAAAAAACAAGCTACAAATGGTCATGATGAGGGATTCCAACTGTCACTAATGCACGAGGGATATGGCTGAAGGGGAAAGAAAGTTCTCTGCTTATTTACAAACCTGGGTAGAAAATTCTTCTTTCAGTTCCAAGCTGTGGCTGATGCTTCAGCTCGAAGATGGGAATACTAACACTTTATCTACTTAAATACAAGAAATTGTTTTTCTTTCAATTTGAATGATTCTATTTTTATTTGTAAAAAAATCATTTATAAGAAAACAGAAGCACAAGTAAGAAGAGATGAACAGTAACTGAACACACATACTAAAATAGTATTCACTGATTCAGGGAATAATTGGAATACAGCTATTTACTTCTGGAATCTTGAAAACAAAATAGTTTTATCACCAGTGAGTCTTCTTTGTTAAAGGAGAGAAAACATCAGAAAGTCTGCTAATTATGTGTGTGCCTCTGGGAAATAAGTGCAATTACTACTGATAAAGGAAAAGGGTAGGCGGATCAAGGCTGTAAATCTAACCATAGGGCTCCCTATGAAGGAATGCAACTTGACACCCAAGGGGGAACAAATCCACCTTACAAGATTAAAGACCGGAGGGCAGGAGAGGAATATGAACTGTCCTAACAGTAACACCACTGGCATTCAAAAACAGTTATTGGTAAAAATCCCGATTTCATAAAAGTGGCAATTATCTTCTTCATTTAAGTTTTCCTTAAGATTCTGTTCCCAAATCCTTTCCCAAGGTATCAAGCTATATGAGTCTTTTTCCTATGAAAATACAGTAAGTAATAAATTTCTATGTTTCGAGCAGAACTTGAATAACAATAATACTGTTTCCAGTACTCCTTGGAGACGAAGAAACTCATTTCTACAGTGATTTTAGTACATGACATGGCCCACAGCAGGAAAAGAAAAAGTGGTTCTAAGAATGCATAGGTATTAAGATGTGAAAAAACATTTTACAAGGAAAATTTTAAAACTCAAAAAGGCATTTCCAAAGAATTCCCTACCTTCAGAAAAAGACAACCTATAATCAGAGAATCTCAGAATTATAAAGGAGGACAAAATCCATTTGACCAAGTGTCTCTCAACTGTGATACAACTGACATTTTGATTCTGGGCTGGATAATCCTTTGTTTGGGGGCAGGAGTGGGGACGCTGTATATCAGATGAACAACAGTTAGTATTGGACAGACAACAATAGTTGTAGAGGAATGGAGTTATTAAATGGATTAGTATATTCAAGGAATCAGTTTTCCAAGAGAGGATGGGAGCCAGTAGAGATCAAGCTAGAGGTAAGCAGTATCAACACAGATCTTGTATGTTGGGTTCTCATCCTTTTACACTACAGGTGCCATGACTTTATCCTATTTGCAGGTGGCAGACATGGAAGGGTTTGAAGCTGGGGATAACATAATCAGATTTGGGCTTCAGGACAGCAGTTCTCCACCATCTCTCTGAGAAGACATGTAACAGATGATGCTCACAACTGACACAGACCCATTGCACCTTTCTTTCACATACTCAAGAAGACACTACAGAATGTAAGTGAATTAGACTGATACTATGTCTTTTCTCCAACCTAATTATGTCAATTGTATCTGTTATGCAGGCAAAACTCTGCAAATATGGAGTATGTACAAGAAAAGGCACAAAACTCCCATAGTGGACTGATATACCTTGGCCATATACTAAAAAAAATGAGGGGCGCCTGGGTGGCTCAGTCGGTTAAGCAACTGATTTCAGCTCAGGTCATGATCTCGCATTCTTGAGTTCAAACCCCACATCAGGCTCTCTGCTATCAGCATAGAGCCTACATCGGATCCTCTGTCTCCTTCTCTCTGCCCTCCCTCTCAAAAATAAATAAGGATTAAAATATACATATATACATCTTAAGTTAAAATAAAATACAAAGTATGCTATTTATGATACTCCCTAGGTCAAATGACTTTTATAAATTTTTTTTTAACGTTTATTTATTTTTGAGACAGAGACAGAGCATGAACGGGGGAGGGTCAGAGAGAGGGAGACACAGAATCTGAAACAGGTTCCAGGCTCCGAGCTGTCAGCACAGAGCCTGACGCGGGGCTTGAACTCACTGACCTTGAGATCATGACCTGAGCCGAAGTCGGCCGCTCAACCGACTGAGCCACCCAGGCGCCCTTTTTTTTTTTTTAAATTTTTTTTTTAACGTTTATTTATTTTTGAGACAGAGAGAGACAGAGCATGAACGGGGGAGGGTGAAATGACTTTTAAAAACTAAGTGCTCTACTATACCAGTCCAGCAGTGTTAGGTATAGGGGAATCTACTGTAATGGCAGATGTGTAACAGTTAGAAAGGAAACAAGCAGAGCACAGTGAGAGAAAATAACAAGGGTGTTGTGTGCCTGGTGGAGAATGGGATGTGAGATATTAGCAAATAAACATCTCTGAAAAATTAAAGAAGATTTCATCATATATCTCATGAATTAGCAGTTTCATGGAAAGTTATATGAGCTAGTCCTTGACTGTGACTCGTAATCTTTTAAATGTAAATACATAAAACCATAGAATCTAAAATGTATTGAAATCAAGATATTACAGGGGCACCTGTGCAGCTCAGTAGGTTAAGGATCCAACTCTGGATATCAGCTCAGGTCATGGTCTCACGGTTCATGGGATCTAGCCCTGTGTCAGGTTCTGTGCTGGCAGCACAGGCCTGCTTGGGATTCTCTCTCTCCCTCTGTTTCTGCCCCTCCCCTGCTCATGCACACTCTCAAAATAAATAAACATTAAAAAAAAAAATCAAGACATTACAAATACTTGGTCTCAAGTATTAAGGATAATACTAGATTGCCATCTGTTGCAATTGTGTAAAAAGGAAGATCCCTTCTGTATAAGACATCTCAGGATCTATTCTGACTTTTTTTTTCCAAGTGAACAAATCTCAAACTTGAGTTCTTTGAGTTATGACAGTGTTAGAAAACTATTCTTCCAGAAAGGTTAGCTGGGCAAGACCATGCAAAGTAGGTTAGTGAGGAAGACCTCAGAGGCAAGAACAGAATAGAACAATGGTCCAGGTGAGAGATGATGGTGCTTGATTTTGGGAAATGGCTATGTATATGGAAAAGAGGGAACAGATTCTAGAGATACTTAGGAGACAGAATGATGATGGTTCTTTTTTTTTTTTTTTTAAAGTAATCTCTATGTCCAACATGGGGCTTGAACTCATGACCCCAAGACCAGGAGTCACATGATCTACTGACTGAGTCAGCCAGGCATCCCTGAGACTGATGGTTCCTTTACATATATATAATTTATTGTCAAATTAGCTAATATGCAGTGTATACAGTGTGCTCTTGGTTGAGACTGATGGTTCTTGATGACCAAACAAATGTGGAGGGTGAGGCAGCACTTGCTATAATGACTCCTGGGTTTCTATCCTGAGTTACTTACTACAAGTATTCATTTTTTTAGGATTTTTAAAATTTTTACTTTTTTAAGGCATTATATTTGCTAGATCACAAGCCACTTTGTGCAGTTGGGCACACTTTCTTTTTTTTCCTCTTCCAAAGTTTCATTTAGATTCCAGTTAGTTAACATATAGTATAGTATTGGTTTCAGGAGTAGAATTTAGTGATTCATGACTCACGTATAACACCAGGTGTTCATCATAACAAGTGCCGTCCTTAATGCCCATCACACATTGAGATCATCCCCCCACCCACTTCCCCTCCAGCAACCCTCAGTTTGTTCTCTATAGTTACGAGTTTCTTATTGTTTGCCTCCCTCTCTATTTTTATGTTATTTTATTTTTCCTTCCCTTCCCCTATGCTCCTGTGTTTTGTTTCTTAAATTCCACATATGAGTGAAATCATACGGTATTTTCCTTTCTCTGACTGGATTATTTTGCTTACCATAATACACTCTAGTTCCATCCACATCACTGCAAATGGCAAAATTTCATTCTTTTTAATGGCTAATATTCCATTATATGGAATATATAATATTCCATATATATAATTCCATATAATATATATATATATATATATATATATATATATATATATATATATATATATCTTCTTCATCCATTCATCAGTTGATGGACATTTGAGTAATATTCCATTATATGGAATATATAATATTCCATATATCCATAATTCCATATAATATATATATATATCTTCTTCATCCATTCATCAGTTGATGGACATTTGGGCTCTTTCCATAATTTGGCTATTATTGATAGTGCTGCTATAAACATTGGGGTGGATGTGCTCCTTCAAATCAGTATTTTTGTACCTTTTGGATAAATACTTAGTAGTGCAATTGCTGGGTCATAAGATAGTTCCATCTTTAACTTTCTGAGGAAACTTCACACTGTTTCCCAGAGTGGGTGCACCAGTTTGCATTCCCACCAACAGTGTAAGGGGGTTCCCCTTTCTCTGCATTCTCGCCAACATTTGTTGTTTCCTGAATTAATTTTAGTCATTCTGAGAGGTGTGAGGTGGTATCTCATTGTGGTTTTGATTTTTTCCCCCTGATAATGAGTGACATTGAGCATTTTTTCATGTGTCTGTTAGCCATGTATATGTCTTCTTTGGAGAAACTTCTGTTCGTGTCTTCTGTTACCTCCAAGTATTCATTTCCACAAAGAATGAAATCCTGTGTGCTATACTCTTTATGTAAAACTTGGTCTGGTGGGGGGTCAAAAGGTACAGACTTTCAGTTATAAAATAAGTAAGTCACGGGGATGTAATGTACACCATAATGACTACAGTTAATAATACTGTATTGTGTATTTGAAAGTTACTAAGAGAGTAGATCTTAAAAGTTCTCACCACAGGGGCGCCTGGCTGGGTCAGTCAGTGGAGCATGTGACTCTTTTTAAAAAAAAATTTTTTTAACGTTTATTTATTTTAGAGAGAGACAGAGCACAAGCAGGGGAGGGGCAGAGAGAGAGGGAGACACAGAATCTGAAGCAGGCTCTAGGCTCTGAGTCGTCAGTACAGAGCCAGACGCGGGGCTTGAACACACGAACCGCAAGACCCATGACTTGAGCCAAAGTTGGATGCTCAACCAACTGAGCCACCCAGGTGTGCCCCCCCCTTTTTTTTTAAAAATGTTTATTTGAGAGAGAGCATGCATGACCGAGCAGGGGAGGGGCAGCGAGAGAGGCAGAGAGGCTTAATCTCATGAACCATGAGATCATGACCCGAACCAAAATCAAGAGTTAGACATTTAACTGACTGAGTCACCTAGGCACCTGGAGCATGTGACTCTTGATCTCGGGGTCGTGGGTTGGAGCCCTATGTTGGGCATAGAGATTACTTAAATTAAAATCTTAAAAAAAAAAGTTCTAACCACAAGGAAAAAAATTAACTGTGTGGTGATAGATGTTTACTAGAATTACTATGGTGGTATATAAATATCAAATCATTATGTTGTATACCTGAAACTAATATAATATTATATGTTAATTATATCTCAATTTAAAAAAACCTGGTACAAGTGAAAGTTAATTAGATAAAATCAACTTAAGACCAAAATGGGAGTATTACGTGGAAGAAAGGCTCAGAGACCAAGCCATGAAACATCTGTGCTTTCATAATTTTTTTTTTAATGTTTATTTATTTTTGAGAGAGACAGAAACAGAATGCGAGTGGGTTGGGGCAGAGAGAGAGGGAGGCACAAAACCCGAAGCAGGCACCAGGCTCCGAGCTGTCAGCACAAAGCCTGATGCGGGGCTTGAACTCACGAGCTGTGAGATCATGACCTGAGCCGAAGTCAGACGCTCAACCAACTGAGCCACCCAGGCGCCCCAAAACATCTGTGGTTTCATACAGGTAAAGAGGAAAACTGAGGGGACATGAAAACTCCTAGCCTGGTAACTGTTTTTTTAATTTTTTTTTTTAATGTTTATTCATTTTTGAGAGAGAGAGAAAAAGAGCGTGCAAGGGGGAGGGGCAGAGAGCGAGGGAGACACAGAATCCAAAGCAGGCTCCAGGCTCTGAGCTGTCAACACAGAGCCCTGGGTAGGGCTCAAACCCATCAGCCGCGAGATCATGACCTGAGCTGAAGTTGGATGCTTAACCGACTGAGATACCCGGGCACCCCCTGGTAACTGTTTTTCAATTAAATCATTTATTTATTTATTTAAGTTTATTTATTTAGACGGGTAGCTGGTCTCTCAAAATAAATAAATAAACTTAAAAAAGGGGCGCCTGGGTGGCGCAGTCGGTTAAGCGTCCGACTTCAGCCAGGTCACGATCTTGCGGTCCGTGAGTTCGAGCCCCGCGTCGGGCTCTGGGCTGATGGCTCAGAGCCTGGAGCCTGTTTCCGATTCTGTGTCTCCCTCTTTCTCTGCCCCTCCCCCGTTCATGCTCTGTCTCTCTCTGTCCCAAAAATAAAAATAAACGTTGAAAAAAAAATAAACTTAAAAAAAAGAAAAAAGTAAGCCAACTCAGCTCAGAAATAAACCTTTGTGTAATTAGTCAACAATCTTCCACAAGGATGTTAAGACCATTCAAATAGGAAAGGACGATCTCTTCAATGGTATTAGGAAAACTGGGTATCTGGATATCCACATACAAAAGAATGAAGTTGGACCTGTATCTTCCACCACATACAAAAGTTAACTCTAAATGGATTAAAGACCATATATATATGGTTTTTCTCTCCCTCTGCCCCTCTCTCCTGCTCACATGCTCTCTCTCTCTCTAAAATAAAAAAAATAAGAAAAAAATCTACAGCTCAACAACAAAAAAATCAAGCAACTTGATTAAAAAATGGGCAAAGGACTTGAATAGACACTTCTCCAAAGATCACATACAAATGGCCAACAAGCATATGAAACGATAGAAATGCAAATCAAACCACAATGAAATATCACCTCACTATCAGGATGGTTATCATCATCAGGATGGCTACCATCAAAACTAAAACACCCAGAAAATAACAAGAGCTGGTAAGGACGTGGAGAGCTTAAAACCGCTGTGCACTGCTGGTGGGATTATATGACACAGTGGGAAACAGTATGGTGGTTCCTCACAAAATTAAAAAAAAAAAAAAAAAAAGAAAGAAACTACCATATGACAGCAACCTCACTTCTGGGTATATATCCAAAGGAACTGAAAGCAGGGACTCAAAAAGACTTATTTACACAACCCATGTTCATAACAGCAACTATTCACAGTGGCCAAGAGGCCAAAACAACTTAAATGCCCATCAATAGATGAATGGATAAACAAAATGTGGTATATACATACAAATGAATAGTATTTGGCCTCAAAAAAAAAAAAAAGAGCAAAACATGAATGAACCTTGAGGGCATTATGCTGAATGAAATAAGGCAGTCACAAAAGACAAATACTGTATGATTCCAGTTATATGAGGCATCTCAAGTAGTCAGATTCACAGAAATAGAAAGTAGAATGGTGATTATCAGGGGGAGGGAGGAAGGGAGAGTTTGCTGTCTAATGGTTATAGAGTTTGAAAATGTTCTGAAGATCTGTTTCACAATAATATAAATGAACTTACTACTTAAGTATACACTAAAAATGGTTAAAATGGCAAATTATATGTTATGTGTTTTTATCACACACACACACACACACACACACACACACACACACACACACACATACACAGCTAAGTCAGAAAACGAATTACATTCTTTGTAGCATTAATTTGTGCTAAAATAAACTTTACAGAATATATGAACCACAAGATAAATATTAAAATATAAAAAATTTTATACTCAGAAAACTTTGTTACCTGCAACAAATCCAACTACTAAATCTTTTCCAGTAGTAGAACGTTGACCTTTGACCCAGACTGCTTTGAGACTATTAAAAGTGTAGAAATAGACAAAATTGGAGCAGCACAGACTGGAGATAACTGGAAACCACCCTCGATATGGTGCCAGGCTAGAGGAAAAACACAATAAGCCAAGTAAAGATGCTGGACAAAAGCCAGTAGAAATGGGCAAAGTCCCAGGAAAAGCTGATCATTCACATATTCTCGAAGTTCACTTCTGTATTACAACATGCTCCAAACTGCACATGTATTTCATATTCTGAAAGATACCCAAACCAACTACCATTAATGATGCCAAAGAAACAACACACTTTCAATGATTGATTTTACTGATTTCCTCCCATTGACTTCCTTCAGTAAGTTACTATGTAAGATTAGAGACAATTTCTTCATGGCTATTAGTAAATGTGGCATCACTCACATTTTACTACAAGGTAACAGCATTTAAAATGAAGAAAATATAGATAGCAAGTATAAAAAAAAGAAGTGGTTGGGCGCATGTTATAAGGGCACAGGAACATGGCTGAAGGGCTCCTACTAGCCACACCTGGGACAATTTAAGCACCAAAATAATATCATATAGTAATCAATTATAAGCCACGGAAAAAGCAGGAATTTTTGAGTTTAATACTGATACTAAAGTTTCTCTTCACAGACTGTTTATAGTTGCAAGAGAGGAAAAATTATTCAGTGGCTAACCCAAATCTGAGAAACCATAATTAAGCAATGATGGGCCAGTGGACAATATGTGACTCCAGATGTGATATCCTAAGGACACGATATCACCTATGCATTATTCTGGCCAAGAATGCAGAGCTTCAATCTAATCATAAAGAAACATGAGGCAAAGTTAAAATGAGAAGTATGTTATTAAAAAAAAAAGGGAGGGGAGTTATGTTCTTTAAAATTGTTAATGTGATAGGGGTAAAAGCTTTGATGTATGGTGTGTACCTTACTCTTAAATAATTCTGAAAAAAGTTTGTGTGGTGTGTGTGTGTGTGTGTGTGTGTGTAACAGAGAAGAGGGAGGGTGAGAGGGGAAAGAATATGAGCACAGATGGTAAAATAAATGGGAAAAAGTGTAATAGGTCCATCTGCATAAAGCATATACTGACATTCTTTGTACTATTTTTAGTTTCATAATTTTTTGTGAATTTGAAATTATTTCCAAATAAAAAGTAAAAAGAAAACAACCAAAAGAAGTACATAATCTGTCTCAATATATCATAGAACAAACTAAATTATCACCTTCTTCAGCTCACTGTAAAAAACAAAACAAAACCATAAAGCATTGGTTTCATGGAAGACTCTATGATTAAGAGTCAAAATGGCCAACCACAGAACTTCAAGGAGGTGAAAACAATTATGTACTTATAAGTTGGGCAATTAAAATCCACAACTACTGTAAGGCTGTGAGAATGGGAAGAGAGAGTGCAGATTTGCCAGAAGCCTGGCAATCTCCCAACAGGCTGCCTGCTCTAACAAGGACGAGCAAGGTGGTTGGTACTCACAGGCCTTCTTCCTTAATGATCTCCAGGAGCACCATGTGTGTAGTTTTGGACTTTCTTTTCTCATCAACTATAAGATGAAAGAATATACATTTAAACTAAATCTGAGAATGATGATCTTAAGCATCAGCAAGTTTCACTGAAATGCCATTTACCTCACCTGAGCGATCTCCCGCCCTATTTGAGCTCCTTAGCTTGCCTCAGAACTCAACAACCCTCCTTGTTCCCATGTGCTCAATTCCCAACTGTGGATCCCTTGGGTTTCATCTGGTATTCACGAACCATAAAGCATTTTAATTCAACACCTAATTTCCAAAGCAAAGGTGTGACAGGAGATCTTCTATTTCATAAGGCTTATCTTGTTTGGGGCTTTTTTTTTTTTTTTTTCAAAGTCACATATTCTCATTTTTATCTTAACATCTTATAAAGTAGAGTGGAAATAAATTACCATCTCCCTGTTAGGGAAGAGGCTACAGACACAAAAGCTGTGAAGGACACATGTAGTTGGCAGCAGGGCCAGGATTAAAACTCAAGTTTTCAAAGTTTTAGGCTTGTGTTCGGTTTCCTAATCTAAAAACTAAAAGGTCTCAAAAGGATGAGAATTGGGGCACCTAGGAGGCTCACTCAGCACCTAAGAGCCTCACCTAGGAAGGCTCAAACTCAGTTCATGAGTTTGAGCCCTGCGTTGGGCTCTGTGCTGACAGCTCAGAGCCTGGAGCCTGCTTCAGATTCTGTGTCTCCCTCTCTCTCTCTGCCTCTCCCCTGTTAACACTTTGTCTCTCCCTGAAAAATAAACATTAAAAAAAACATTACAGGGAAAATGGGTGACAGGCATTGAGGAAGGCACTTTTTGGGATGAGCACTGGGTGTCCTATGTAAGTGATGCATCACAGGAATATACTCCCGAAGTCAAGAGCACACTGTAAACACTGTATGTTAGCTAACTTGACAATAAATTATATTAAAAAAAAAAGAAATAAAAATAAAATAAAAGACAAATGCAACGATTGTAAAAAAAAAAAAAATTTACAAACAGGTTTCACCCTTTGATCCAGCAATCTCATTTCTGGGAATTTATCACATTGGACTTACAAAAACAAAGCAGCATATGAACAAATCTATTCTACAAAAGAGAAGAAACCACCCAAGAATCTAGAAAGGGGGAAGGGTAAACAGGTTATGGAGCATCCACACTATGGAACACTCTACAGTCAGAAGGATGAAGAAGCTCCCAAAGCATTGATTTGGAAGGCATTTACAATATGCTGTTAAGTGAAAAATATAAGGTGCAGAACAGTGTAGCAAAAATGCTTTTTGTGTAAGAAAGGGAGAAAACTAAGAATGTATATATTATTTTTTTAAATATTTATTTATTTTTGGGAGCGTGCAAGTTGGGGAGGGGCAGAGAGAGGGGGACAGAGGATCTGAAACAGGCTCTGCGTTGACAGGCTGACAGCAGCATGCCTGATGTGGGCTCGAACTCAAGAACCTTGAGATCATGACCTGAGCTGACATCAGACACTCAACCAACTGAATCACCCAGGTGCCCCTATATATATATTTTTTATTTGCTTGTTATTCCATAACAAAACTCTGCAAGACTATTTGAGAGATTAATAAAGACATTATCTGCAAGGGAGAGAAGAGAGGGAAAGAAGGGGCAGATTACAGTGAGATTTTCCACCATACTGTGTATCGTTTTATAGATTTTTGGCTTTTGAGTCATGTGAAATTATTACCAATCACAAAACTCTAAAATTAATGTAAAATAATAGCCATGAAGGGTTTTATTGTAGGAATTAGTTTATTCAAAGCTAATCTTACTCTTTTATTTCTTCATGTAAGTTCTGGCACAGGTTTATAATTTCAAGTTGAAAAATACTGAGGGAAAAACAAGCAGGAATTATAGAGGGTTGCACAGTCCAATAATGCAAAAAAGGCAAACTAAGACTACATGCCCAATTTAGCAGTGACAGTGGGTGTTTGGCTTCAATGCATTTCCTATTTCTTCTCTGTTCTCTTTTGAGAAGATCTACTCCCAGCAAAAACTCTCCACATTGTGCCTTTAAAAAGTCATATTGTTGGGGCTCCTAGTTGGCTCAGTTGGTAAAGCATGTAACGCTTGATCCTGGGGTTGTAAATTCGAGCTCCATAATGGGTGTAGAGATTACTTAAAAAAAATAATAAAATCTTTTTTAAAAAGTCATATTGTTTATTGGAAAGAATTGTAATGATTCTAAAGTACTAAAGCAAGCCCACTCCGGTTCTCTCAGATTAGAGAATGCTTGAGGCTATGACTCATTTATGAACGCCTCTCTGTTAATGAGGAAACAGCACTGATGAGCAGTATTTAAAGTCAGTGGAAAAGGACAAGGGTAGATCCCTAACAAAACAGATATTCTTACGTTACTAGAAAAATTTGTTTGTTTCCTGACACCAAATGAAAAGAATATGATGCCTAGAAAAGTTACTCACCTTGAAGTCGAAGTCGAGCTGTATCCAAGGGAAAGAATACTGTCATTGCTGTCACACTTCCCTGAAAAATTTGAAAAGACTTTAGCCATTATAGTTTCACAAAAATAAAGAGCCACAACTTTTAAATGAACAAAAGTTCATTATTAACCGGGGGTCAAATCAGATTTCCAGTGAACAGACATATACAATATTGGGATTATTTCTGTTCAAGTTCTAAAGTTACACACTTAAACACAAGTATTTCATTTTCCAGAAGAAATCTTTTTCTCTCTCATACTGAAAAAGAAAATGAAGTGGGTCCCTGAAGAGAAAAACATAGAGGTTTGCAACCCAGGACACACATAAAAAATAGCAGATAAATTGATTTTTTTAACCTTTTATAGATCAGTTGGTGTTCCTATTCTCTGATAACCTTACAAGCCAAAATATCTAGTGATAAAACAGATAAATACTTCTAGTCTCTTTGCTTAGTCAATATATTTACCACAAAGTAAAAGAGGTATAAAAATCATATTGTTCTTTACAATAGCTTTGTTTACTTGTGTTTGAAATAAAATAGGGACAATCTCAGCTCAATATTCTATAAATAATTCATCCAGGGTAACACAATGATAAAAATTATCTGGGAAAGAAGCCAGCAACCGGTCTTTCCATTCATAAAACTTTATGACAGATAAAAACCACAAGCATATAGTTAGGGAAGAAATTATACAGATGAAATCTCCAGGTGGGTTTATGGTTCTCAACCTAGATGGAGGCCCACTGGTATATATTCTCAGGCAGAGTATCAAGTTTTGAGCTACTGATCTAATAATGGTTATGTACAATATTTTAATCATGGTAACAACTGGAAATTAGGTCAACTTTATAGATAAGAAGAAACATTTGCCAGATCGCTTAGCTATTTAAATAGGTCAGCCTGTTTGACAAGGGAGAGCACTGTATTGTCCTATTAGAATGCTTCAAACCTCAGATTGAATGTTACTACCCCCTGCCTATCAGGTTACATTACAATATGTTGTTCATGCTCTGTGTTCCCACGGCACTTGTTTATATGTCTCCTCTACAGGATTATAAGACTATTCACTCTATCTCTTTGTATAACATAGATTAATGAAATATTTATTCAACTTACCCTTCAGTTATTTATGCTTTTTTGATGACTCCAATATAAATGTTCTTTTCTAGTAAGGACTAGGGAATATTTGATGTCCCAAGGAACACTGGACCTACAAAGGCTTATAGTCTACAGAGATGCTTCTGGCATCCTTGCTCACGTTACAGGCAATTTCCAAGAAAAATGAGGACTGCAAAGCTGGACAATGCTTACTAAGGTTATTAAGGCTGTGGCATTTTTTTTCCTATTGCATAGTACTACGTGTCCATGCCGGTATTGCATAAACGGGGCATTTCAGGCAGAAAAATCCTGTCTGGAAACTTTTTCAAACAATTGGGACATCTCCATTCCTCTTCCTTGCCAGCTTTAAACACACACCCAAAGTTCCTAACTTAGAAACCCCTGCCTACCTACCTTGAAATCTTAAAGGGAAGTACATCTTACACCAAGATAAAGAGAACAGCCAGTCCAAAGAGCTCAATGGTCTATTACCTCCTCAGGAACTAACATAAAAAGTTCAAATCTAGTAAAACGAGTCAAATTTAGTAAAACTAAAAAAACTTTTTAAAATTTATTAGTACTGGAATTGTTTCTCGGCCTTTTGACTAAGATCAAGTGTAAAATTTATTAGTAGTGGAAAGACTAGATCAAGATAGTGAACTGAAAACCCAGCATTGCCTCCTCCCTCATTCCAATCACTAATAATCACAGAAAAGGCTTATATATGAAAGTATTGTATAGAAAAACAAAGAAGGGTCTATTGGTGGACCAGAAATTAAAAGGATAGCAGTGAGGCTATTTTGAAAGAACTCACAGACAAAATGCACAGGAGATAGGTGTGGTAAGCAGAATAACAGTCCCCTGAAAGATGTCCATGGCCTAATCCTCAGCACCTGTGAACACATTGTACTACATGGCAGGTTGCTGATCACCGACTTTAAAATAGGGAGATTATTCTGGATTATGTGAGTGGGTCCAATGTAATCACAAGGGTCCTTAAAAGTAGAAGGAGCTAGAAGAATACGTGGGAGTAAGGCAATGTGCATGTTCAACCACTACTGATGGCTTTTAGACAAAGGGGCCACTAGTCAAGGAATACAAGTGTCTCTAGAAGCCAGAAAAGGCAAGGAAATGGATTCTCCCCTACAGCCTCCATTAAAGAACACAGCCCTGCTGACACCTTTGATTCTAGCTCAGTGAGACCTGCATCAGACCTCTGACCTATGGACCTACAGATATAAAATCTGTGTTGTTTTAAACCACTTAATCTGGGGTAATTTGTTACAGCAGCAATAGAACTCTAATACAACAGGATTACTACAAATGGTGAGAATGAGCACTGGGAAGCAGAAGGGAGCTCTGGGGTGACTTTCTGGTTGATTAGTTGGGTACCCTAACAACTGAAGTCAGGTGTCTCAGTCTCAGGTGGTTTATCTGTCAGGAACACTCAGTCAGAATGGGGGAAACTAGGAAAAACTCTTGAGACCAGAAAGCTTGCCGTTGTATACCCTGCAGGAAGACAATGCCACCTTTTCATCACATTCCCCTGGAGGCCAGCAGCAGTAAACATGCATAGGCAGGGGGGAGGAGTGTGGAATGGGGAGGAAATGAAAAGCTTACCAGTTTTACCTATTTAAGGAGAAGACACAGACACAGACACACACATTTATTCCAGGTTTTGTTATTCTAAGTTTAAATGTGAGAGTTAAAAATTTAAGGGTAAAATGAGGGCTTCCATTTCCAGCAATATGGTGGTCTAGACAACATGGTGCAAAATACCTAGTACTGTTACATAACATAAAAAAAATATAACAAACATCCTTTAAATGCTTAGCTGAGCTCACAAGAAAGTAAGGGAAATCAACTGGAGGCAGAAAGAAGAGTAGAAACCCTCAGAATTAAGCAGATGCTGGCTTTGGTCGCCTAAGAATTTTTTGCCAGTCTAATTGATCAAGTGGCTTCATTACCACTTTTAAATTGAAGTGGAATTCACATAACATATATTAACCATTTAAAAGTATGCCATTCAGGGCGCCTGGATGGCTTGGTTGAGCGTCCGACTTCAGCTCAGGTCATGATTTCATGGTTGGTGAGTTGGAGCCCCATATCGGGCTTGCTGCTGTCAGCACAGAGCCTGCTTTGGATCCTCTGTCTCCCTCTTTCTGCCCCCTTCTGCTCGTGGTCTCACAAAACACACACACACACACACACACACACACACACACACACACACACACACAACAAAGAAACACTAAAACAAAAAAACAAACAAAAAAAACATTTAAAAGTATACTAGTGACATTTAGTATATTCACAATGCCGTGCAACCACGACCTCTATCAAATTCCAAAATATTTTCATCACCTCAAAAGAAAAGCAGGCATGTTCTATTTCCCCCTCCACTCAGGCCTGACTCTGATATTTCATATAAAAACACTCATGCAAAATGTGACCTCTTGTGTATGACTTTTTTCACATAGCATGATGTTTTCAAGGTTTATCCACTTTGGAGCATGTAACAGTACTTCATTCCTTTCTATGGCCAAGTAATATTCGATTGTGTATATATACTACGTTGTGTTTATTCAAAACGTTTTGGAATGATAGACGTAGGAATTGCACAACACTGTGAATGTACTAAGTACTGCTGAAATGTACACTTTAAAGTTTGTTTTTTAGTAATCTCCACACCCGATATTGGGCTTGAATTTAGGACCTCGAGATCAAGAGTTGCATGCTCTTTGGACTGAGCCAGATGGGTGGCCCTGAACTGTACACTTTAAAATGGTTCATTTTATATTATGTGAATTATACAATCAAAAACAAAAACACTTAATCCTCGCAACAACCTGATGAGATATGTACTAGTATTCTCTCCATTTTACACGAGGAAAAAAAAAACACCAAGAAGTTTTATAACTTTTCCTAAAGTTATACACTTTGTAAGTGGCAGAATCTGTGTCTGAACATTGACGGCCTGGCTCCAGAGTTCACGCTCTTAACCACTGTTGTAATTAATACTTGAAAAAAATTTTACTAATATACTACTAAAAATTACTGGAAAAGAAAAAAAAGGGGGCTAGTATGGGACCTATTTTAGGTGTCAAATCTTTTTTTGTGTACCAGTCTGGAAACTCAGCATAGAGCCTGGTATAGCATAAGCCCTGAACTTGTTAATTCATGTATGACTGTATGCACCTATAAATAAACCGAACATCCATGAGAAAATGTATTCAAAATGCTAAAGGTAAATCTGGAACACAGCTATTCTGTACATTGGGGATTTGCTATATTTGTCTCCTCACCAAGCAAACACACAGATGACTGCTTTCGTTTTCCTAAGCAGCTGCTACCTGAAGGACAATATTTATTATAGATGCGAGTCTTATGCCGAGCTATAAAAGCACATGACTTTTTAGAATTTGCATTAAATTCCTCTTTCATAAATACTCAGTGGTTTTTTTCTCCCCTCCCTAGGACTGTCTGTTCACTGACATAAAATTAGAAGGCACAAAATACTGAGATGATAACCACGATGTACAATACTGTTGTGCCAGAGAGGCATAAAAATAAATCCATTATTTTGAGTCCCACAGAATTCTAACCATCTGAGTGGGAGTTCTACTGCTGAACATTAATTACGATTTAAAAGAATCCATTTCCAGAGAAACAACCTTCTGGTGTCTCACCAGGAGGAAATATTTTTAGTTACAACTTTCTACCATCCCTCTCTGGCATTTAACCATTAGATCTTGGGAAATAAATTAATTCCTACATGGCAGTGGCACCTGGATCACCTTGTGTGGAGTCCTGTCACCTGAGAACTGAGGAGTCTGAGCCAGGATGGTGAAGAGGTATGCCCAAAGCCCGAGTGACAGAGGCTGAGTCAGAACCCAGAGCTCTCGGACTCCTAGTTCCCCGTTCACGGTTCTATCTTATTCTCAATCTTTTTTCAGTCAAGACATAAATGATTTTTAACTTGACTCTTCTCTTCCGCTTATCAAAGTGAACACAATACGGGGTGCCTAAATGGCTCAGTCAGTTAAGCATCCGACTCGATTTCGGCTCAAGCCATGATCTCATGATTTCCAAGAGTGAGCCTTGCGTTGGGCTCTGCTGACAGCATGAAGCCTGCTTGGGATTTTCTCTCTCCGTCTCTCTGCCCTTACCCTGCTCGTGGTCACATGCATGCACACTCCCTCTCCCAAAAATAAATAAACTTCAAAAAAATAAATAAAAGTGTACACAACACAAACACACACAATCTGGGAAACTCACACACACAAAAACTTAACAGTGAATATGTGAGGAGAGGAAAGGAATTAAAGGTAACCCCATTTCCCTCATTGACCCTCCATGTAATTATTAACTTTTTTTTAACAATAAGCATGTGTTAGTTTTAGCTAACACATATTTAGTTTAGGCAAATATATATTTTTAAAGATATCAGAATACAAGAGAATATAGCCAGGAATTCTCTAAGTATGGTCTGGGGCTCCTTGGAAGTCCTCAAACACTTTGTAGCGGTCCACAGGATTAAAAGTATTTTCATAGGAACACTATGACATTATTTGCCTTTTCATTCTCATTTGCTCACAGCATGTAGTGAAGTTTTCTAGAGGGTATAGGCTATGTGATATTGTAAGAGACTGAATGCAGAAGCGGATACAAGGAACCAGCTATCTTCTCTTAGGTCAAACATTAGAAAGGTTTGCAAAAATATATAATAATAATGTTGCTATTTTTACTATTTTGGGGAAAATGATTTTTTTAATGTTATATATGTTAACATGTAACAGGTTTAATATTGTTAATAAAGAAATACCTAATGACTTCTCAATTTTAATTTCTAATAAATATTGATAGTTACAACCACATAAACAAAAGCTCTTCAGAGTCTGCAATAATTTTTAAGAGTATAAAAAGTCTGAGACCGGGGCGCCTGGGTGGCTCAGTCGGTTGAGCGTCTGACTTCAGCCCAGGTCATGATCTCGCGGTCCGTGGGTTTGAGCCCCGCATCGGGCTCTGTGCTGACAGCTCAGAGCCCGGAGCCTGTTTCAGATTCTGTGTCTCCCTCTCTCTCTGACCCTCCCCTGTTCATGCTCTGTCTCTCTCTGTCTCAAAAATAAATAAACATTAAAAAAAAATTTTAAAAAAAAGTTTGAGACCAAAAAGTTTGAGAACTGCTGTTACAAACATGCCGCTGAATATGATAACTGTACATTATGAACAATTATTTAACACATCACTTCTAATATCCCTTTCAACTGCATTATGCCATTGTGACATCAACTGAAAACATCAACTACCTTTGGGCTGGCCACTGTCCTCTCCAGGAAATTCTCTAAAAGGCAAGTAACTCTAGGGGGTGCCTGACTCTTGGTTTCAACTCAGGTCGTGATCTCACAGTTCATGGGATCAGGTTCTGTGCTGACAGCGCTGGGCCTGCTTAGAATTCTCTCTCTCCCCCCCTCTCTCTCAATAAAAAGTAAACATTAAAAAAAAAATAAAAGGCAAGTAACTCTAAGAAGAATATGTATAGCCTACAATTATCACCTTAGACCTAATCATTTATTAAAGGATTATTTTTTTTTTTAATGTTTATTTGAGAGAGAGACAGAGTAGGAGAGGGGCAGAGAGAGACATAGGGAGAAAAAGAATCCCAAGCAGGTTCCATGCTGTCAGTGCAGAGCCTGACATAAGGCTCCACCTTACAAATTGTGAGATCATGACCTGAGCCTAAATCAGGAGGCAGAGGCTTAACCAACTGAGCCACCCAGGCGCCCCTCTTTTCCGTTCTTTGGGTTAATTTTGATATAATTAAAATTTTTTAAAAATGTTTACTTATTTTTGAGAGAGAGAGAGAATGCAAGCAGGGGAGGAGCAGAGAGGGGGACAGAGGATCTGAAGAAGGCTCTGCACTGACAGCAGAGAGCCCAATGTGCGGCTCGAACTCACCACCCGTGAGATCATGATCTGAGCTGAAGTCAGATGCTCAACTGAGCCATCCAGGCACCCCTAAATTTGATATTTTTATCTAACTTCTTGAGACGGATGCCTAGTTGATTAATTTTAAGTCTTTCTTCTTTTCCAAACTTGATTTAAAGGCTATTCATTTCCAAGTGTTTTAGCTGTGTCTGATAGGTTTTTTTCTTTATGACTCAGTGGTTTCTAATATATTCACAGAAGTGCAATCATCACCACTAACTCCATTTTAATTATCCCAAAAGGAAACCTGTACCCATTAGCAAATACTCTCCATTCTCTCCTTCTCCCACACCCTGGCAACCACTAATCTATTTTCTGTCTCTATTTGCCTATTCTGGATAGTTCATATAAATGGAATCAAATAATGCATGATCTTTTGTGACTAGCTTCTTTCAAGGCTCATCCATGTTGTAGAATCAGAACTGCATTTTGTGTCATGGCTGAAAAATATTCTGTTGTATGGACACATCACATTTTGTTTACCCATTCATCAAGTTGATGCATTTGAGTTGCTTCCACTTTTCTGCTTTATGAATAATGTTGCAATAAACATTTGGGTACAAATTTTTTGAATATAGGTTTTCAATTCTCTAGAAGTAGAACTGCTGGGTCATCTGGTAACTTTAACATTTTGAGGAACTACCAAATTATTTTCCAGTGCTGCACAATTTTAAATTCTCACCAGTAAAATATGAGGTCTCCAACTTCCCCATAAATTTGCAATACTTGTTATTATCTGTCCGTTTGATTATGGCCATCCTGGTGGGTGTGAAATGGTATCTCATTGTTGTTTTGATTTGCATTCCCCTGATAATTAATGCTGCCAAGCATCTTTTCACGTATAGTGGTCACTTGTATATCTTTATTGGAGAAATGGCTATTCAAATCCTTTGTCTATCTTTTAATTGGAGTATTTGCCTATTACTGAGTTGTAGGCAGTCTTTATATATTCTGGATACTAGACCCTTAACAGATATAGGACTTATAAATATGTTCTCCTATTCTGTTGTCTTTACTTTCTTGATGAGGTCTTTTCTTTTTTTTTTTAACACTTTATTTTGTTTTCTGAGAGACAGAACGTAAGCAGGGGAGGGAACAGAATCCAAAACAGGCTCCAGGCTCTGAGCTGTTAGCACAGAGCCCGATGTGGGGCTCAAACCCACAAACGCAAGATCATGACCTGAGCCGAAGTTGGATGCTCAATCGACGCCCCTTGTGATGGGGTCTTTGAAGCACAAAAAGGTTTTAATTTGAATGAAGTGCAATACACATATATATATATTTATTTATTACTTGTGCTTTTGGTGTCATATCCAAGAAACCATTACATTAGGTCTGTGGTTTATTTTGACTTAATTTTTTTGTATGGTGTAAAGTAGGGGTCCAACTTCATTCTTCTGTGAGTGGATATCCAGTTGTGCCTGCAACATTTATTAAAGAGACTACTCATTGATTTATCTTGACATTCTTGCCAAAACTCAAATGAACAAAAATTGAGGGTTTCTTTCTGAGACTCCCAATTCTATTCCATTGATCTATCTACCCTTATGCCAGTACCACACTATTTATTGTTTACTGTAGCTCTGTATTAGGTTTTGAAATTGGGAAATATGAATCCTTCAACTTTGTTCTTTTTCAAGATTATTTTGACTCTTCTGGATTCTTTGCATTTTCATATGAATTTTAGGACCAGCTTATCAATTTCTACAAAAAGCAAATTGGAATTTTGATAGGGATTGTACTGAATTGTAGATTCTTTGGGGGACTATTGCCATCTTTATATTGTCTTCCAATCAATGAACATGGGATGTCTTCCCATTTATTCAAGTCTTTAATGTTTTTCAATGATAGTTTATATTCTTCAGTGTACCAAGTTTCAATATGCACTATCTGCACTATCAGTTCTAAATATTTTCTTATTTCCATTGATTTCTTCTCTAATCCATAGATCTTTCAGAAATGTGTTTAATTTCCAAACATATATGCTTTTTGTTTTAAGTTACCTTTTTGTTGTTGGTTGCTACTTACTGCACTGTGGTTTAATAACTCATTCTGTACTATTTCAACCCTAAGTTTTGTTTTACAACCAAGTAAATGGTCAGTTTTGATAACTTTTTCATGTTTGGCTTAAACAGGTCAAGTTTGTTAAATACATTATTCAATCCTTTATATTTTTATAGCCCTCCTCACTTGTTTTATCAATTACTGAGAGATATATTAATATCTTCCATTTTGATGATGGATTGGTATATTCTTAAATTTTTGCTTTAAACATTTTGAGACTATTAGATGAACACAAACTTAAAACTGCTTTATTTTGCTGACATACTGAGTTTTCTCAATGATATAGCCACTGCTATAAAGTCTATTTTGTCCGATGTTAATAGCTCTCATTTGGTTAGTATTTGTCTGATAGGTCTTTTCTTATATTTTTGCTTTCAAACTTTCTGCATCTTTTTTTTTCTAAACATATCTTTTATAAATTGCATTTTTCTCTTTTAAAAACCAATCTAGTACATTCTCTTTTAACCAAAGCATTGAGTTCATTGACATTTATTTGGATTTAAAGCTGGCATCTTAGGGGTACCTGGGTGGCTCAGTGGGTTAAGCATCTGACTCTTGGGTTCAGCTCAGATAATGATCCCACGGTTCATTGAGATAGAGCCCTGCAATGGGCTCTGTGCTGACATAGAGGAGCCTGCTTGGGATTCTCTCTCTCCCCCTTTCTCTCTCTGCCCCTCCGCACTCTCTTCCAAAATAAATAAATAAACAAACAAACTAACTAACTAACTTAAAAACAAATAAAGCTGTTGGGGCACCTGGGTGGCTCAGTCAGTTAAGTGTCCAACTTCAGCTCAGGTCATGATCTCACAGTTCGTGAGTTCAAGCCCCGCATCGGGCTCTGTGCTGACAGCTCAGAGCCTGGAGCCTGCTTCAGATTCTGTGTCTCCCTCTCTCTCTGCCCCTTTCCCACTCGTGTTCTGTCTCTCTCTCTCTCAAAAATTAAAAATTAAAAAAAAAACCATTAAAAAATAATAAAGCTGCCATCTTATTTTGTGTTCTCTGTTGCTTTTCCTGCCCTTTCCTGCTTTCTTATTTGACTAGAGGTTTTTTGGGTTTTTTTCTTTTTACTTAATTTCTTCCCTCTGGAGAGGTATGTGTGTGTATAAAATTTTACAAGCTATCCAGTTATTACAACACAAAAAATTCCTAACTTATCAATGCTAAAAACATTTAATATGATTATCCTCCTCCCAAACAATAGACATTTAATTCCATTTATTCCCACCCACCTTCCTATTGTTATCTACTTTAATTCTAACTTCTTTTGTTTCTTTTTTAACGTCCACCAAACAATGAGTTGATCTGTTTTATCATTTAAAGTTGTTCAGATTTAGACACATGCAATATTTTACCACTTTTTCTACTCTTCGTCCCTTCTTCCATCTCATACTTTTCATCTAGCATCACCTGCCTTGTGCATGAATAACATCCTTTAGAATTTCTTCTCGTGAGGATCTTGCTAGTGGCAAAGTGTTTTTGATGGTCTCAAAATGTCTCTATTTCACGTATGTTTTATTTATTCATGTTTTTTAATGTTTATTTATTTCGAGACGGAGAGACAGAGCATGAGTGAGGGAGGGGCAGAGAGAGAGGAAGACACAGAATCCTAAGCAGGCTCTAGGCTCTGAGCTGTCAGCACAGAGCCCAATGCGGGGCTCAAACTTGTCAACTGCGAGATCATGACCTGAGCTGAAGCTGGACGTTCAACCAACTGAACCACCCAGGCGCCCCCATTTCACATACGTTTTAAAGATTTTCACTGGATATAGCATTCTAGGGCGATATCATGTTCTCTCAGCAAAGTGAAGAAAACACTCCACAGTTTTCTGATTACAATCGCTGCAAATGAGAATCAGGGGTCAGCTATCGCTAATTCTATCTTCAGTTGTGTCTAATATATTGATAAGCCTGTTTTTATTTATTGATAAGCCTAGTACTCAACTTCAATTATCAATTTACAGCTATGCACTAATTATCTTACCTTTAAATTTTTATTTGATCAAAACAAAAGCATGCACATAGTTTTAAAAAATCATGTAATACAAATGGCAAAATACAGTAGTTCCTCCCCACTCTTCTCCATTTTACCCAATCTTCCTCCCCACAGGCAATTATTTTAGCATCTTTTAGGTGTTTCTTTTGAAATCTAAATATCTCCACATAATTAAAAAGTATCCCAATATCTTTTGATTCATCAATTTCAGACATTATTTATCTCATATTATAGACAGTGAGAATTTAGCTCTGTTCTACTACCCTCTTCATGTCCCATCCTTCTAAGAACTGTGATTTTGCTTAAATAAGTATTCAGCGTTCCCACGACTATCATGCTTCCACTCTCAAATTTCAGTTATTTTACTTTTCATTTCTAGATATTCTATTTGGTTAACTTTCAAGTATGCTTAGCCAATCTTAGTTTCTTGTACCCTCACACATATTTGGTAGTCTTTCTTTCTCTTATACATACTAAATAGCTTAAGATTGTGACTGAAAATTCCATTTTCCGGTTGTTGTTGCTGTCTGCTATGTTTTTGTTCACAATGCCTTGTTTCTCTGTGAGTTTAGTTTGAACTGCTCATTTCCCTGACAATTTTATTTTGGGGCATTCTTTTAAACATCATAATGTGCTTCTGGAAAGGATTTCTGCAAGGCACTTTGGGGTCCCACACACCTCAATCATTTCAAGTTCAATTACTGGCTTCAGGTTTTCAAATCATCCAAGTAGTGAGAATTCAGGCTGCAACCTAAGAGGGAAATTTCAGTGGTGATTTCCCTACTCAAAACAGTGCCAAGACTGGAGACAGCTGATATTCCTGGGGAGGAGTAAGATTATTTTCCATTCATGTCTACAGCAGATTCCATTGGGATTCCAGGTTTACTGGGTGATCTGCTACTGGACTTCCTGTCTACAGGCAGATTGGGTTCCTTCTCTTCTCTGTATCTCTGAAAGCTACAAATGTAAAGCTCATGTTTACCTGCTTAATCACTTCTTGCAAGGTAAATGTTCTCTTTCCCTCTAGGTCCTGCCTTCACTCACTCTCTAGTCTGAGAATTCCTTATCTTGTCACCTTATTAATGCTTTCATGTTGTCTTAAGAAATATTTTATAGGGGCGCCTGGGTGGCGCAGTCGGTTAAGCGTCCGACTTCAGCCAGGTCATGATCTCGCGGTCCGTGAGTTCGAGCCCCGCGTCGGGCTCTGGGCCGATGGCTCAGAGCCTGGAGCCTGTTTCCGATTCTGTGTCTCCCTCTCTCTCTGCCCCTCCCCCGTTCATGCTCTGTCTCTCTCTGTCCCAAAAATAAATAAACGTTAAAAAAATATATATATATATATATTTTATACACAGGCACCTGGGTGGCTCAGTCGGTTGAGTGTCCGATTTCAGCTCAGGTCATGAACTCATGGTTTGTGAGTTCGAGCCCCACAACGGGCTCTGTGGTGACAGCTCAGAGCCTGGAGCCTGCTTTGGATTCTGTGTCTCCTTCCCTCTCTGCCCCTCCCCTGCTCATGCTCTATCTCTCAAAAATAAATAAATGTAAAAAAAAAAAATTTTTTTTTAAAGAAATATTTTACAGGTTTTTTTTTTTTTTTTAATTATAAAGGGAAGTTTTCAGGAGATGCTTTGATTAGTTCCTTAGTTAGAAACCAAAATCTCATTTTAAGTATTTTACAATTTTACATTTTACAATGTATTTTAAGTATTTTTTAAGTATTTTACAATTTTACATTTTAAGCAATTTACAATTGCTAGTCTTGGCAAATAAATATTTTTAAATCTTTGTGAATGTGTTTATTCCTTTGCTGTTTATTCAATTTTGTTCTTATTTCATGATAAAATTGTGTAAGGGCAGGTTGGTAACATATTCACATTTCAAATCTATTACTACATAACAGCACTCATAGCATAACACCACTCTTAACATGTTCCCTGGACATTTAACAAGTGAACTGAGAAACGTATTTCTACTTAATACCCACCTCCAAAAATTTATAAAATTTAGTACAGTAATACTAAAGAAAATCAAATGGACATTAAATAGTACCATTTTACCCTGTATATAAAAATCAGGAAAATGACAAAATCAAGAAGGAAAAAAGCCAGAAATCTAAATTTAGACCTTTACTACACAGGTATCTCATTAAAATACATGCCAAAGGCCTTTTAGGGGGCCATCCAAGTAACCAACCACAAGAGCTCTCAACCTGAAAGACCAGACCACAAATACAACCAGTAAAAAGATGGAGGAGGGGCACCCGAGTGGCTCAGTCAGTTAAGTATCAGACTCCGGCTCAGGTCATGATATCATGGTTTGTTGAGTTCAAGCCCTGCGTCAGGCTCTGTGCTTACAGTGCAGAGCCTGCTTGGATTCTCTCTCTCTCTCTCTCTCTCTCTCTCTCTCTCTCTCTCTCTCTCTCTCTCTCCCTCTCCCTCTCCCTCTCCCTCTCCCTCTCCCTCTCTCTCTTCCCCTCTCCCACTTGTGCGCGCGCGCGCGCTCTCTCTCTCTCTCTCTCTCTCAAAATAAACAAACTTAAAAAAATGGAGAAGGGATATCTGCCAGAAGATCTAAAAGAATAGTATTTTCTGATTTATTGGATACGGATTGTAAGAGAGAAGGGAAAGTCATAAGAAATGAAGATACCATTGACAGAATTAGGAAAGTTATTTGAGGGATATAGTTTTAAGAAATTACTAGTTCAATCTTGGACACAGTGACTTTCAGATGACAATGAATTAACTACTCTCTCACCTGATGCTTCTAATGCTATTGTGCATCCTGTGTACAAAATTCTATTACACAGCAATCACTGTACTGTATTTAGTTGTTAATGAGTTTGTCTTTCTTATTAGACTATGGGCACCTCAAGGGCAGGAACTTAACAATTATTAATGACTAAATAGCAAAAAAAAAAAAAAAAAAGTCTTTAGGCAGTTGGTAATAGCATACTACAGCTTAAGGACACAGATCATAGCTTGAGATAAAAATGGCAAACCAAGTCACATACACCAGTTTCAGCACCTGGATTCCTTAATAATGTATCAGCATCTACATTTCAGGTTACACATCCAAAATATAGTGGTTTATTCATTTATTGACCTGTAAAAGGTCAATAAACATTCAAAGTCTATTTTTTTATTTGGCCAACATAAACACACATGCCGTTGAGCTGAAACACCTACCACCACAAACAAGAGTCAGAATGAGACGATAGGGTAAACTTGGTCAAGATGTGGTCCCCTAAGCATGTGCAATCTTATGGGAATAACAGGGACACACACACATATAGAAGTAGAGCATCATGCCTTTAAAGGACAATAACGTTTAGGTTAGCTTACCAACCAAGTCACCAAATTCAACCATTTCCAAAATGTTAATTCACCCCTGAAGGATGAAAAATAGTCAAAAAATGCAATGCCAGTTCCAAAGTCAATTTCCAGAGAGGAGTCTAGAAATGGTGGTTGGGTCACAACACTACTGAAATCAGTGTACAGCATCCCCTGAGGGAGTACATGGCATTATTTGATAAAAGGGCTATTTTAGAAAGAAAAACAACTAAAATACATTTTCAGTGGTAGATCTCCAGCTAATGAAATCCCAAAGATTGAAAGCTACTCACTGTGGCTTTCATATTCAAAAATGTTATTTACCTATCAGAGTTAGTATGTCTTTCCCTTGATAAAGCAATCAAGCAAATTCTCATATCCATACACAGAGTTAAACAAAACTTTAACATACAAGTTTAACATACAAGTTAAACAAAAGGCCTAATAGATAATGAATGCACCTAAGCGTCTTATGGAAAAAAGCATGAGCTTTGGGATAAAACAAACCAATGTTCAGGTCCCAGTTATAGTACATACTATAAATAACTTCAAATCTCCATGCCTCAATTTCCTCATCTGTAATTTTAGGGCCAATACATAATTATCAAGGATTGCTGTGAGAAGTGAGAAATAATTAATAAAAAGCACCTAGCATCATACCAGGTACACATTGGGCACTCAACAAATGTTGGTTCCTATATCCTTTTTATAGCACCTTTTAGCACTAGAACTCAATATTAATCAGGACCCTAAAATTAGTAATGGTTACTTAAGTTCCTTCCAAAAGAACAACTGTAATTTTATTTATTAAAAAAAGAAAGAATAACTACTCTTTCAGAAGACACCTCAAGAAGGTAGGAGAGTGTACAGTATAAAATAATTACTAAAAAGTCCAACCAAGTAAGAATGAAAAAAGTCACCGTTAGGAAGTCAGTGATGGCCTCTGGAAGAGTAGTTCCAGTGGTTAGCCTGGATGAGTAGGAGAGGTAGTAAGTACAGAATATCCTTTAAGTAAACTTAGGAGAACCAGCAGCAGCTAAGAAAAAGGCAGTCTCTGGGAGCCTGGGTGGCTCCGTCGGTTAAACATCCTACTCTTGACTTTAGCTCAGGTCATGACCTCATGGTTCATTAAATCTCCACGCTGAAGTGCGGAGCCTGCTTGGGATTCTCTCTCTCTCCCTCTTTCTCTCCCTCTCCTGCTCACACACTTGTGTGCACATTCTCTCTCAAAATAAATAAATAAACTTAAAAAAAAAAAAAAGAAGGGGGTGCCTGGGTGGCTCAGTCAGTTAAGCGTCCAGTTCTTGATTTCAGCTCAGGTCGTGATCTCACAGTTCCTAAGATTGAGCCCTGCATGGGCTCTGTGCTGACCGCATGGAGCCTGCTTGGGATTCTCTCTCCCTCTCTTTCTGCACCTCCCTTGCTCGCTTGCTCTCTCTCTCAAAAAATAAACTAAAAAAAAAATTTTTTTTAAAGAAAAGAAAAAAAAGAAAAAGGCAAGTCTCCAGACCAGACTGGTATGACAGGACAGGGCTAACCATGTTTGAGGGCTGAAGGGAAGCAAACAATGGAGAGGTTAAAGCTATAGGAAAGAAGTGAAAATTAATGGAGTAAAGTCCTAACACATAATTGGGGATGGAGTAAGGGGGAAGGGTCAAGATCAAAGGTAGCAGAGACTGGATGTATCTGTTTTTCCTGAGGCCAGCAGAATATAGGACATATGGGTACAACTGCAATTGATTGTTTAATAAGACAAAATGGAAAGTGAGAAACCTCACCCCAAGAAGCCTCTATTTTATCTAGGGAATAAAAGGTGAGATTACCTGCTATAAGTGAAAGGACAGAGTTGGTCATATGAAGAGAGAACAAACTTCACTTGTATTTAATTTCTGAAACTGGGTACAAATACTATATTTATATTTACAAGAATATATCGGAAAAATAAATAAATTATGGCCTTACTACACTTCTCCAGATACTGCACTAGGTGCTCTACAAGTGTTACCACATTTACTTCTCTGGGAACCCCAGTAAGCTCAGAAAACTCAGGTTCAGAAGAAAACATAAATGACTCAAGATGACATTGATAATTTTTACTCCAAAACTTTTCAGCATCTATACCACATTTATTTAAAAAAATTAAGTTATAAACTACTGTATGTATGGCAATACAATTTCCTTTATTTAACCTTTTTCTGATTCAAGCATAAAGAAGCAAATTTAGAAAAATCATTTCCATAAAGATGGCATAAGAATCTTTAAGATTAGGAGAACTGAAATGAAATGACCCTGTTAGCTGAAAAGTTTATTAAGAGGGTCAGGAGGGATGAATAAACAGAGCACATAAGATTTTTAGGGCAGTGGAAGTACTCCATATGATACTCTCATGCTGGTTTCATGTCATCAGACATTTGTCAAACCCACAGAATGTACATCAAGAGTGAATATACACTAATATGCACTATGGACTTTGGGTGACAATGATGTGTCAGTGCAGGTTTATCAACTGTAACAAATGTCCACTCCAGGGGGGGGATGTTAATAATAGGGGAGGCCATGCATGGGTGAAGGCTATGGGTATATGGGAAATCTCTGTATCTTCTTCTCCATTTTGCTGTGAACCTAAAACTGCTCTAAAAAATTAAATCTTAAAAAAAGTTTACTAAGAAATCAAGATATATTTCGGATGGTGGGTAGTGAGGCAATGAAGTCTTCAAGACTAAACACTATATAATAATTCGATCATGATTTAGCAGAAGCCTAAATGAAATAAAACAGCAAGCTAGGAAGTAAAGATAATGTGATAATGACTTTCTCCAATTACCTCCTTTTGAGGTTTTTAAACCAAGTAACATAATACCCTCAGATACATACTAACCTAAGTTAATTCTATGGGAATCTGAGCCACTAGATTTAAAATCTGGGTGTGAATGAATCACCTGTGGAAAAGTAAACCCTTCCAAAGAGAACTGAACATATGAATTGTTAGAACTGTGGTTTAAAGTACTCCCAATAAGGGGCGCCTGGGTGGCTCAGTTTGTTAAGCATCCGACTTTGGCTCAGGTCATGATCTCACAGTTTGTGGGTTCAAGCCAGCTCTCTGTCAGCACAGAGCCTGCTTTGGATCCTCTGTCCCCCTCTCTCTCTGGCCATCTCCCTCCCCCGCTCACGCTCCCTCTCTCAAAAATAAAATAAAACATTAAAAAAAAGTACTCCCAATAAACAATTAGTGTCCAATTGCCTCCAGTTTGGTTATACATGTGTATACTTAATATTTAATGTCACTTGTTTTCTGATAATCTAACCTGGTTTTGAAATACACAAAGGAATGAGACAAGAAGAGAAGGCAGCTAGGCATAGCAGAGAGAAAAGGCCTGGATTCTGGCCTTCTGCCTATGACCAATTCATTGGTAACCCTGGCCAAATCATTTAACATCCCTGTTCCCATTTTCCTGTCTCTGTAAGAGAATAAAGATACTTGTCCAAAAGCCTCAGAAACAACCCTACTAGGTGGGTATTATTAATATTTTCCCCTTCCTATAGATGAGAAATTGAGGCAGAGATTGGGAGACATGCCCAAAGTCACACAGATGGTAAGTGACAGAGTTGGAGTCTGAACTCAGGCAGTCTGGTTTCAGAGTCCACACTTTTAACCACTTGTTACAATGCCAATCTAGGGGTTGTTAATAGATGTGAGAGGGGTTTAAGAAGTCAGGGAATTCTAGGGGCACCTGGCTGGCTCCGTTGGTGGAGCATGTGACTCTTGATCTTAGAGATGCGAGTTCAAGTCCCACGTTGGGTGTAGAGATTACTTAAAAAAAAAAAAATCTTAAAAAAAAAAAGTCAGGGAATTCTAAATACTAAATATTATTATTAAATATAACATGAAATTAACTAACTCAAACAAGTTAGGATGCACAGAAAATTAGAAAACATAGTTGTGGGGGAGCCTGGGTGGCTCAGTCAGTTAAGTGTCTGACTCTGGATTTCAGCTCATGTCATGATCTCATGGCTCGTGGGATGAAGCCCTGCATCAGGCTCTGTGCTGACAGTGTGGAGCCTGCTTGGGATTCTCTCTGCCCCTCACCCACTTGTGTGAGCGTATGCATGCACTCTCTCTCAAAATAAATAAATTTAAAAGACAGAGTTGTGCATAAAATGATTAATAGTTTCCATTCACTGGGCCCCTATTATGTATCAGATAGTATAAAAGCTATCTTACTTATTTTATTAACATTCACAAAACCCTGTGAGGCTACTAACATTTTACAAGTTAGAATATGAGTTAACTAAACTGAATACAGAACACAGCATTTTGTTTCTCATCTATAAATTAATGAGTGACATCAGGAAGTCGCTTAACTAAGCAATCCTACAGATTCTTCATAACAGGGTTGTGGGAGGTCACATTAACGTTTACACTGTACATAGCCAAAGTATGGAAAGAGCCCAAATGTCCATTGACAGATGAATGGATAAGAAGATGTGGTATATACAATGGAGTATTACTCAGCAATCAAAAAGAATGAAATCTTGCCATTTGCAACTATGCGGATAGAACTAGAGGGTATTATGCTAAGCGAAATTAGTCAGGGAGAGACAAGTATCATGTGACTTCACCCATATGAGGAATTTAAAATACAAAACAGAAGGGGCGCCTGGGTGGCGCAGTCAGTTAAGCGTCCGACTTCAGCCAGGTCACGATCTCGCGGTCCGGGAGTTCGAGCCCCGCGTCAGGCTCTGGGCTGATGGCTCAGAGCCTGGAGCCTGTTTCCGATTCTGTGTCTCCCTCTCTCTCTGCCCCTCCCCCGTTCATGCTCTGTCTCTCTCTGTCCCAAAAATAAATAAAAACGTTGAAAAAAAAAATTAAAAAAAAATACAAAACAGATGAACATAAGGGAAGGGAAGCAAAAATAATATAAAAACAGGGAAGGGGACAAAACATAAGAGACTTAAATACAGAGAACAAACAAAGGGCTGCTGGAGGGACTGTGGGAGGGGGGATGGACTAAATGTGTAAGGGGCATTAAGGAATCTACTCCTGAAATCGTTGCACTATATGCTAACTAACTTGGATGTAAGTTTAACAATAAAAACAAAAACAAAAAAACCAAAAACATTTACATTGTACAAATGTTTACTACAGTTAAAGTTAGACATGATGTAAATGACCATAAATAAATTATGGAACACTTACATGATAAAAATATTTTATATTAAAAAAAAACAATGCTGTTTGAAGTCTTTTTTAATGACATGATATAGTGGATATCTGATGTTTTGGGCCACACAGCATCATTTCCTTTTTCTAAGGGCAGCCTGATTTTCTTTACCTCTTCCCACTGTGTACAATCTTGGTAGGATGGTAAATCTAGATGCCCACCCTCCACTACACCTGCTGAAGAGCCCCTGAAGGTTCCTTTTGCCGGACCCTTCCTTTCCCCACCTGTTACAGTCAAGGACTCGGCACATGATCTTGAGCACAACTAACTGGGGTTCTCCCATGACTTTAAATCTTGAGAATGCTGTAGAGGGACAAAATCTACTGATTCCAGTGGTAGCGTCCAACACTCTCCAGGGATTGCTTCAGAAATCTTTTCGGAAAATGATGGTTCTCTCCTACTTCAAGTCTTCAGCCTGCCCACTGATCCTGGAGCTCCTAAAAAGCCTGCCAATAAACTTCTTTTTTTTTTTTTTTTGTTAAAATACTCAAAGTCTGTTTCTCCAGTTTGCAACCAGAGAACCTTCATACATATGGGGATATGCTTTATATTCTGAAATAAACATACCAAAAAACCCAGGATATGCAACTCAGTAATACCAGTTATATAAACAAACAAAAAAATCTATTTGTAAATGCTTATTTGTATATAAACACAAAGAAAACAGAATGAGGAAAACTTGAAGAAACAGAACTCGAAATTCCCTGCACGCTGATTTACACAGGGACCTTTGAACACGTTTTTTGTTCTAAAAGTCTCTTATCACCCTCCTATTTCATTTTGCCTAGGAAACTCCCACTCTTCCTTCAAGACTGGGCCTGAATACATCAAGGTTGGGGGCTTCCCATCACCTTCACAAATGCAGCCCACCACTTCTCCCCTAGTACTACCACCAGGGGCCGTGTAGTACCTCTACTATACACTGAAGAAGAGCTTCTTGAGGACAGGGACTCTTTCACTGACCTTTATATTTAGAAGGTCTTTTACAGCAAACCAAAAAGTTCCTCTACTTGGTTTCTACTTCTAAAAGGTAGGAATTGAGTCTATACGGTAAAACGTCCAGTGTAATAATATTAAGTGTTGAGCCACAGAGTTGGGCAGTTGGACCTAATTTTATCTTCTGATACCAACTGGAGAAAAATGTTTGGAATAAGCCTTCTTACACAGTTCTAAAGATAGGTGTGCCTGGGCTCTGAGTTACAAAGCAATAAAAGGTAAAGTGGAAGGAGAAAGGAGGAGGGCTCTTTTATATTTCTGTATGATCTGAATTTTTTAATAGTCAGCATTTACTCAATGAAATGTGATTCTTTTAACACGTAAATTACACAGGGCGCCTGGGTGGCTCAATCAGTTTAAGGTTCAGGTCATGATCTCACGGTTGGTGAGTTCGAGCCCCACATCGGGCTCTGTGCTGGTGGCTCAGAGCCTGGAGCCTGCTTCAGATTCTGTGTGTATGTCTCTCCCTGCTCCTCCCCTGTTTGCTCTCTATCTCTCAAAAAAAAAAAACAAAAAAAAAAAACAAAAAAAAACGAATGTTAAAAAAATTTTTTTAACATAAATTATGCAATTAAAAAATAAAATTAAAATTAACTACAGGGAAAAAAGAAGTGTCCTAATTAATTACTAGCATTTCAATTACAAAGTCTGTTTCAGTGTCTAAACCTCATTTAGGCAATTCTAACCAATTTCATTCTTCAAATTGGTAGGTGAAGAGTAGGTTAATAAGATTTCCCTTAATTACAAATCCACATTTCTACAAATAAAATCTATTTTTCAAAACTAATCTAATGAGAAGCAAAAAGATAAAATCATGAATCTAATTATACTCACTATTTTGAGAAATGTTTATGAGGCCACTAATTGTATCATATAATAGTCATCAATTAGAGCTACAGCATCCTCCTGAAATAGTAAGTCTTTTTTTTTTTTTAAAGTAGGCTCCACTCCCAGTATGAGGCTCAAACCCACGACCCTAAGATCAAGACCTGAGATCAAGAGTTGGATGCTCAACCAACTGAGCCACCCAGGCGCCCCAACAATTCTAATTTTCAAATACTCGAGATTATCTGCAATTACCCCAAAGTGTGCCACAAAACACTCAAAATCATTAATTTATTTTAATTTTTAAAATGTGTGTGTGTGTGTATGCAGAACGTCATACTTGATGAGAGAATGTAGAACTTGGAAGTGAATAAATATGAAACATTTCAGCTCAAAAAGGTTGTAAATCAACATCTTAAGCAACAATCCAACAATCCTTGGGGGGAGAAGAAGCAACTACTGTAGGCAGCCTTGCCTGGAGTTTTAGGCAAGTCACATAGCTATGAGAGGCAGAGCCAGGATTCCAACCCAGGTGGCCTGGCTCAAGTCAGGCACATCAACACTTAAGTGTTCTTACCATTATGCTAAGCGGACTTTCCTTGGTCATCTCAAAGCTTTGGTTGAACACTATGCTCAGGACATTTAATTAAACACAAGCCACCATAGTACTATAGCACTAAACGCAATGCCATTTTTTTTTTTATCAACTGTAGCGACATTTTTGTGGTGACATTTTTTTCCCTTTAGTAGCAACCAGAAGAAACTAGCACTTGCATTACATGTTTAATCTTAACACAAGGATTTGAAAAAAAAAAAAAAAGAAAGCAAAAGTTTGAGAACACCCTTAAGCATGACAGTTCAAAAAAATAACAAAACACAATCCAACTTCCCAGATATGTGCTAGGAACATTACTACTCTGAGGGAAAGCAAGAGAAAAAAATTATTCTTAAAAAGTATTAGATAATCTAATGGGAGTTTACATTAATGGGAGAAAGAAAAACCCTAGCAAACTCAGGGTGCATAATTTCAAGCAGAACTGTAACAAGAGAGGGGTGTCTGGGTGGCTCAGTCGGTTAAGCGTCCGACTTCAGCTCAGGTCATGATCGCACGGTCTGTGAGTTCGAACCCCGCGTCGGGCTCTGTGCTGACAGCTCAGAGCCTGGAGCCTGCTTCAGATTCTGTGTCTCCCTCTCTCTCTGACCCTCCCCCGTTCATGCTCTGCCTCTCTGTGTCTCAAAAATAAATAAAACATTTAAAAAATTAAAAAAAAAAAGAACTGTAACAAGAGAAAAATAGGCAACAACGAGACAAAAAAACCAGAAATGTCTTTGTAGGTTATATGGAGATATATCACCTCTACCTACAGTCACTCTCTATAGTAAGGCTCAGAGAACTATGGCCCTCCGGCCAAATCCAATCACTGCTTTGTTCTATAAACAGAATTTCACTGGAACTCAGCGCCACTCATTCATCTACTTATTATTGTCAATGGCTGCTTTCACACTATCACGGCAGTGTTGAGTACCTGTACCAGAGACTGTACACAAAATCTAAAATATTTACCATCTGCCTTCTTACAGAGAAAGTTCGCCAACCCTTATTTTCTTTTATAGCACTTAACACTATCAAATTATTTTATTTATTTTGTTGACTCAATTATTGTCTGACTCCCCCACTGGAATGCAATCTTCATGAAGAAAAAAACTTTGTTCTCCACTATATTTCCACCACCTAGAACAGTACGTAACACACAGAAAGCACTCAGTGAAAGTGCTGAATGAATGGCGTTCACTGAGAGAAAGAAAGGAAAACAAAACTTCCACATCTTCCCATTTTCCCTTAGATGCTCTCCAACTATTCACTCCACTATCTACCAAAATGTGTCTTGTCAATTAACCACTGGATTTATCATATTGATGAGCAAGTTAATAAGTCCAATGGTTAATTCTTAACCCTCATCTTATTTGACCCAGTTGATCTATACCCCTTTCTCCATGTGACTTTCAGAACACCACATTCTCTTAGTTTTCCTCCTACCCGACAGGCCCTTCCTTAGTCTCCTTTGCTGGTGCTATCTTACTTCCTCAATCTCTTAATGCTGGCATGCTCACAACTTTCTCAGTTGGCACTTATCTAGTCTCATGACGATTCTTATGCATTTCAAACAGAATCCAAAGTCCCAAACCAATCTTTCTCCCAGAAACTGTTCAGTTATAGTGAAGAGGTTGTAATAGAGGTACTATAGTTATATTACATCTCAGGAAATGTAAATGCTTCCAGTTGCTCAAGCCAAAAGCTCTTGGGAGCCAACCAACCCTCACTCTCTTATACCCGATATCCAATCCACCACCAAACCCTGGTGGCTCTATCTTATAAATATATTCCAGGTGAATGATCCCTGCTAACCACCTCCACTGCTGCTGTCCTGGTCCAAGCCACCATCATCTCGTGCCTGGAACGATGTCACAGCCCCCCGACAATTTCCCTGTGTCCCACCTTTACAGAGCACCCAGGGTGATCCTGTTTAAAATGTAAATCATCAAGTTGCCGGGTGCTCAAAGCCTCCAATAACTAGTTAGCTCTCTTTCCCAGTCAGTGTTAAAGTCTCACACAATTTGGTCCCCTGAAGCCTACGCCCCTTTGTTCCCTCCACCCCAGACACATAAGGCTTCCCTGACCATCCCAGAGCATGTCAAGCAAGCTTCCATTTCAGCACCTTTGCACTGGCTGAAAGGCTCTTCTGGTTTAATTAAATGAAACAGGCACTTCCATGAAGTGTTGTGTCAACTAACTCGAAAAAACAAGTCTGGAGCGCCTGGATGGCTCAGTCGGTTGAGCGTCTGACTTCCGTTTGGGTCATGATCTTACGGTTGGGGACTTCAAACCCCACACTGGGCTCTGTGCTGACAGCTCAGAGCCTGGACCCTGCTCTGGATTCTATGTCTCCCTCTCTCTCTCTCTGCCCTTCCCCGCTCGTGTTCTTTCTCTCTCAAAAGTAAATACATTAAAAAAAAAAAAAAAAAAGTCTGTGAGGTAGGTATCGATACCCTTAGAGATTAGGAAAGTGAAGTTTACAAGTCACCCATCTAACGAATGATGGAGCTGGGGTTCAATCTTGATTAGTGTGCACAGAAAAGTGAGCTCTCAGCAAAGTTTTGCACGCTAAAAGGAGAGGACGCTGATATTCCTCTGAAGTCACAGTGATTCCAACTGCTAAAGGTGCATGTTGATAGCAAGAAAAGGATCTGAGAAAGGGAAGCCAGAGGCAAAAGAGGACAACCCGCGGAGTAAGTTACCCAAGCCAGGAGTGGAATGTTTCAAGGAAAAGGGAGTGGTGTCAAATAGAACTGAGACATCCAAAAACCCAAGAACCACGCACATACTCACAGTAAACCACACCTGGACAGCAACCCTAATCCTGATTAAAAAAAAAAAATGTATCATCTGCCTATACTGGCCAAAGATATCCTACTTCTCTGCCGCAAGGGTGTGAAAACAGACTACAGGTAAGCATGTGATTAAGCAACACAGCTTCACACCTACGTTTTCCTCCAGTCCAAGGAAACAAAGTTTATGTGTGTGCGGTGGCCTTTAAGGGAAATGGTTGGCCTTTAAACTTCAGAAGGCAAAGAGAACAGCAGTTATTTTCTTCCAAGCTCCCTGTGGGTATGTGGGACAATCGCTGTCTATATCCCAGATATTTTCGAAGAGACCAAAACGGCAGCCAGGGGCGGAGGGTGTGCTGGCCCTCACCCCAAACTGTTCCAGCATCTTCTCGCCTATGTCTCATTGCTCTCCGTCCCACAGTCACGACTGCAGATATCAACCCACCCTCTCCCTCTCATCCCCATCCCCCAGCCACATCCTGGGACTGGCCCCAGAGAAGCCCCACACCCCGCAGTGGCCCGGGCGTGAAGACCCCGCCTCACCACGGCTCCGGCCACAGCGTGGACAAGGCTTTCGTAGGACAGCACTGAGGCCATTGCTGCGGCTCCCCGCAGACCTAGCAACACTTCACCCTCAGGCGCCGCAGCTAGCCGAGAGAGGAAAGAAGCGCCGGAGACCGGGATGTGAGCGCCACAGGTTCCACCTTCTCAGGCCCGCCTCCTCCGGAACAACCCCTTCCGGGTCTTAGCGAGCACGCTGTCTCCCCGCCGGAAGCCACTGGGCTGGAAGAGGGGAAAGGCAGGCCTGGGGACGCCCCTTGGCTCTGATTGGCTCGCGGGGCCTGCATGGGCGGGGCAGAAAAGCGCTGGCCCAATCATGCGGAGCAGCAGGACAGGCAGAAAGCTGGTAGCCACGCCCTGGGTCTGATGGAAGTGCCCTCACGTTCCCGGGACCTGACTGGCTGTTCTTCAACATGGGGACTTAGGGAGGCCTAGATGGGCACCTTCCCTCCGTTAAGACAGGCCGGAATCAGGCAAGATGGGGACTCAAATCTTCCTGCTTACCTGCGAGTTAACTCGTATTTTCTATCGACAGTATTTTTAAAGTCACATTTTGTCCAAAAGGAAATACTGATTGGGCAAGGTTCTGCACTCTGAAAACCCCTGGGGTGTTGGGAAAACAAAACGGAGCTGGAGATAGCATTAGTTAATACAACTCCACTGCAGTAAGGATTACAAAAGCTAATTTATGTAGACGTACTTCATAAAATACTGAAGAAATAACTACATATTGTCAAGTGAAGAACCAAACTACATAGAACTACCGAAGCCACTTTCAATCTCTAATGTAGGTCATACTGTGAGACACGATGTCTCAGGACTCCAACTGAACTCTACTGGGATGTCATTCCCATGTGTCTCTTGTCAGTTTCAGTACCAGCAAGTTTACCCTTCTAATACCCACTATGAGAATTTTTTTAATGCTTATTTTTGAGAGAAAGAGCACGAGTCGGGTAGGGGCAGAGAGAGGGAGACACAGAATCTGAAACAGGCTCCAGGGTCTGAGATGTCAGCACAGAACCCTATGCAGGGCTCTTTCTCAGGAAACAAGAGATCATGACCTTAGCTGAACTCCCACCCAGGCGCCTTGATAATTCTTGAGTGTTTACTACATGGCCAGGCTCCATGCTTTATGCGTTATCGTATTTACTCCCTGGGAGAGGGCCCTAACAATGTTTCTTTGGTCATGTTTTCACAAAATTTGCGTGAAATATTTTAACCGGTACTGGTTACGATCTTCCCTTCATTTAGGAAGGTGCTAGTGACCACAAGCTAAGTGAAAGGTGAATTTGGGACACAGGTGAATTCAGTGATATCTGTATGTATGGTTAAGTTACTGCTAGATATTTGGTTGTAGAAATGGCTTCTAGGAACACTCTCCCCACTCCCTAATATGACAACAGAAAGGCACAGGCCCAAAGGTCAAATGAGAATAGGCTGGTCCCTGCAGAATTTAAGCAGAAGACTCGGTTTTCACGGACTTACCAAATTGGAAGCTCTCGGTCAAGAATATACCAGACCATGTAGCATACATATTCACAAACATTTTATGAATACTTCTCCTTTATGTTGGTAAACACAACAGAATTCATCAGAACTCCCATTTGTAGGGCACCAACCCAGAGAAGGTAGCATATCAATCTGTGTATTTTTTTGCATCCCCAACGTTCAAAAATATTTTGATCAAGATAGCGTTATCCTACTGAAAACACTACAAAATCGTTGTCATGAGTATACAGCCAAAAAGAAAAAAGTAGTAATTGCATAGTTATACCACATATTAAATCTCTGCAGTTGTGATTTTTGAGGTTTGCAATTTTTCTAATTCTAACCATTCACTTCTACACCTAATTTAGTATTCATAATGACGTCTTTTCCTTAAAGAGGGCTTCCTGAATTACAGAACTATCAAGTCTCCCACTATACAAATAGTATACAAGAAATTCTGTGTTTTTACACCCATGCCATCAAATACAAAGTGAGTAAAAGGAACCTATCCAGAAATTATTTCATGTATCGTGCTTCTACACCAGCAGATTTATGATCCAGTTACTTACACTGCAACCTGACAATGTTAGTGATCTGGGGGAGTACTTAAAGCCATTTTAATTATATGCCAGATAACTAGCTTTTCAGAACCGTATACATGTCTAGTTCTATTTACCTCCTTGCTACTTTCACCTAAAGAGAATGTCAAAATTCTTAGACAACTTTATAGAAAATTTTGAATTTACACTTCCACCAGCACTACACACAAAAGGTGTCACTGAATTGCCAAGAGACTTAAAACCTTCACCAATTTCACGTTTACTCTTTTAAAAGCTTAGTGGCTATTTTAGGATTTGTTGCCTATTTATCTCAGGGTATTTTCCTCCCTGAACTATGCAAATATGTATGCTATATTGGTTGTAAATACTAAACTTTAAAATTACTGCATGATTTTTAAACCTTTTTTTTCTTGTCCTCATTCTTGGGCATCACAAGCGTTCTATGCCCTTCAAGCACGATGGTACATCCCTTACTATCCGGAGAAACCTGTTGGGTGTGCACATCAGTACACCCAGTGATGTACAATATTCCTTATTTAGCCAATCCTCCTCAAATTTCTTTCCAATTTTTTGAAGTAATGAACAATCCTGCAAGAAGCAACCTTCGCCAGAGGGCAGCAGGGCATAGAATTGAAGAGGAAGACCTTGGGGGCAAGGGAAGGAGGAGGACCTTTGAAGAACAAGACTAGTGAGAATATCAGCTTCACAAATCAGCAGGAGTGTTAACTTAGGCAATTTATTTTTTTTAATTATTTTTTTAAATATTTTTGAGAGAGAGAGAGAGAACGAGCAGGGGAGGGGCAGAGAGAGGGAGGAGAATCCCAAGAAGGCTCTGCACCGTCAGAGTGGAGCCTGATACAAGGCTGAAACTTGAGTCTTGACATCATGCTCTGAGCCAAAACCAAGAGTCGGGACGCTTAACTACGTCATCCACGGGCTCCAGCTTGGGCAATATACTTTAAGTGCTTCAGTTTCCTCATCTATATAAAATGGGAATAAGAGCACTTACCGTTATGGTCATTACCAGAATGGGGTCAATGCTTTTAAACTGATTACAGAGCACCTGGCACAGAGTGTACCTGATATAAGTACTTACTTGGATGCATTGTTAGGTATTAGCAAACCTCTAAAATGTTGTTTCTCCCTTATCCCAATTAGGCCAGCATATCCTAAGGTGGCAGCCTGCTAGCTGTTACCCCAGGTAACAACTTTTTCTTCTGTAGTTTTTTATTGGGTACATGACCACAAAGCAGTGGACTATTACTTTCTAGCTTTCCTTGCAGCTAAATATGGTCTCAAGGCCAAAAAACAAAAACAAAAACAAAAACAAAAACAAAACAATGGAATATGAGAAGTCATTAAAATGTTAATTCTGTGGATCAGTCTCAGTATCTCAGTATGTGCTTCCCTGACGCCCTCTCCTGTTTCCTCAGGCTAGAAGATGATCATCAGAACAAATACTTTTGGGACTCAGAAGCTGCCTTTGGAGTATGGCAGAACAGCTTACCTCTGGACTGCTACCTGAAAGAAAAGTAAAGCTCTGTTTAACATCTAATTTTTCTTATGAAGTCGTTGTAACAGCACTTTATGAACTAAAGCCTACTGTGTCCAGCAAATAACTTAAGGTGAGTGCTAAAGACATAAAATAAACAGAACATGTACTGGGGAAAAAAAGTGTGGGGGGGTCAATATCCAGTTTGAAACCATAGTTTATTTTTAATGTAGCTAGAAATCCATTAACTATATATTTTTAAGCAGAAAAAAAACCTACTTTTCCTTCTTATACCATTGTTAGCACAAGAAAAAAACACTTCTGGTTTAGAAATGATACTGAGTTTCTATGAAAATGAATGTACTTTGTATTTGTGGAACTTAAAAGCACAGGACACATTTTTCTGAAGACCAATTTTACTTTTACCCATTTATGGTACTATTTGCAATGTTAGAATGTATTTAAGTAATATATAATTAAGTAAATCAAACAAGGAACCCAAAAGGAACTGGTCTTCTTGAGTTATTCACAGCACACATTAGAAATTTTGAGAGAACACACATTAACAACAACAAAAAAACACTGGCAAGCTCAAACGCAAGTTTATATGCTGAGTATTTTTAAAGGGTTTAAAAAGCATGCTCAGTTAGCATACAGCCTTTTCTCACTTATATAACAGATGCATTACTATCTGTTTGTGTACAGCAAAGGATGAGAACCTGAATCAACTCACTTATGACTCCAGAAATGTGCTCTTTCAGAAATGTATTCCATGAAATTTTTTTACTGGCTCCTACCACTGGTTCTTCAAATAAGCAAAGTACAGAGGGTCTCATCCCTTGAAACTGTTTTTAAACACCAGCCACTTTAAACTGAAAGATAGGTAGAAACCTAGCAATTCCTGGTACAGTGCCTGGACTTAATTAATGTAAGAGTTGAATGTACAGCAGAAAATCTATCATTTCTTTATCCTTGAAGAGAGGGAGGGAGAAAAAGGAGAGGTGGGGTATGGTGCACTATTTAAGAGATGAATAGCAGTACAATGACTCATAATAATACCATCAACTCCACAATGAAGAACCATGGATCTCATCAATTTTATAATTCATGTTGGACCAAAAAGTTTAGTTCCCCTGTAGTATACCAATGAAGTCAAACCTCATGCTTTCCAAAATATGAAGACGAATAATGTAAGATAAACTCCAATTGCAATAGGTATTTCCTAAGTAGAGAACTGAACACAAAGGGAATCCCTCCTTCCAACATCTTTTGATGTAAGCTTTCACTGAAGTGAAAACCTAACACTTAAATATGAAATCTGTTGGCCAAGTAAGAAACTACAGCTGCTATGGATATTACCTTCCATAATCATTATATGTATTACATATTAAATTAAACCCAGCATTACATATGCTTGCACAATTATGCTGTGAATGATATTAGTGATGGTGCCAGTGAAAAAGGACAATCTTTAGCCCAAAAAGAATAAGGGGATGGGGAGGCGAAAACAAGTAGAAAACACACAATGAGATGGGCCATTTTCTGACTAGGAAAGGTCATTCTAAACACAGAAATACAAAAAGAAAAGTATTCCCTTATTTCCCGTGTGGAAATAATATGAAACATTTATTTTCTGTATCACACAAGAACACAGCTAAGTAATCCAACTCTACTGCAGCATTATAAAAATCATCCCTTCACCACAGTGTAAGATTTAAATGCATCTGCACAAGTGTGCATGCTATATTAAAGGAGAAAGGTTGCTGCTGCCCTGCCAAGAACTTCCGGCCCCTATCCAGATCCTACTGCAATACTGGTGGTCCCAATGGTTTTATTGAAATAAATCATGTTTAAAAAATAAAGCATTTAAAAAGACAAGTCAAAATGCCTCAGTAACCATATACCCAACTCAAACTTAATCTATTTAAATGTTATATTTGCCTCTCGCTAATAAGCCTTTATTTCAAACTGAGCAATAAATCTTCCATACTGAAGTATCTTCCTTGCCCAATTAATCCAAAGGAAAAAAACTGAAATGATTAGTAAAGAAAAATGTAGGGATTAACACACCCTTTTAATATGTTTTTAAATATTTGTAAGGTTTAAAAAGTGTTTAAAGTTTGTAATTCCTAGTAGGAAAACATCATCTGAATGAAAACCCTAATGGCAAACCACTGAAAAATGTCTCAGTTGTATGTGGGGCAGAGGGGTAGGGATTATCTTCACAGCACCCCAGCTTTCTCCATGAGAAGGTCAGAGGTACACTGGTTTGTATTATTGCGACATCCAATAGGTGATCGAAGTTGCTTTTCCTTCAGCAAGGGCTTTATTTGTCAGAAAGGCATTATGCTTGACCTCCAAATTTGGCTGACAATTTACTGATGAGATTCATAACCTTTGGGTTACTCTGATATTTTGACATATTTGCTGGGTTCTGGGCCACATCCTGGAAGGCCACCATAACTTCTGGATCCTGAAAAAAAAAAGGTAATGTGTTTTTTTTAGTGTTTAAAAGAGTTCTGTGGTTTAACATTTATTATCCTAAATCTTATCTCTTTATTTAAACTTGACAATTTTGTCAGAGACAAGTTAAATGGAATTTTGGACAAGTCCCCAAAATATAAATATTATTAATGTGCACTTCAAAGTCAAACACCAATTATATCACTTTAACTAGATAATGAAAAAAAGCATACACAATTTTGATTAAAAGGACGACTAAATTAGGGATGATTGGGTGGTTCAGTTAAGCATCTGATTCTTGACCTTGGCTCACATCATATTCTCAGAGTTTGTGGGATCGAGCCCCATGTCAAGCTGCGTGCTCTCCCTCTCTTTCTGTCCCTCTCCTGCTCGTGCGCGCGCTCTCTCTCTCTCACTCAAAATAAACTAAGGGTGCCTGGGTGGTTCAGTTGGTTAAGCGTCCGATTTCTGCTCAGGTCATGATCTTGCAGTTCATGAGTTTGAGCCCCACATTGGGCTCTGTGCTGACAGCTCAGAGCCTGGAGCCTGCTTCGGATTCTGTGTCTCCCTCTCTGACCCCCCCTTGTTCATGCTTTCTCTGTCTCAAAAATAAATATAAAAAAAAAAAAAATTTTTTTTAATATAGTTTTCTTTTTTGCTTTTTTTTTTTAAATTTTTTTTTCAACATTTATTTATTTTTGGGACAAGACAGAGCATGAACGGGGGAGGGGCAGAGAGAGAGGGAGACACAGAATCAGAAACAGGCTCCAGGCTCTGAGCCATCAGCCCAGAGCCTGACGCGGGGCTCGAACTCACGGACCGCGAGATCGTGACCTGGCTGAAGTCGGACGCTTAACCGACTGTGCCACCCAGGAGCCCCCCAATTTTTTTTTTTTTTTTAAAAAGGACAACTGAACTACTAAATTCTACTCATGAAACCAGTATTACATATAACACTATATCTTAACTAACTAGAATTTAAATAAAAACTTGAAATATAAATAAATAAGGTAAAGACATCTGGATATAATCAAACTATTACAGACTAATAATATTACAGAACTGTATTACAAACTATACTACAAACTATTATTTTTAATAACTTAAGCTACTCATTCTGAAACAAAAAATGAACAGCAGAACTGTGTAATGAGCTATTTGGTAATTCTGACAAGTAAAACATGTCTAACATAGTAACCTTTGTCTCTACTTAGAATGAATAAAAGAAATACCTTAGGGATACAAGGCCCAACGTTGTTCTTCCAAGTCTTACCTGCATGGCTGCGAGAACCTCTGGGTCACTAAGAATTTCATTGAGCCCAGGCATTCCTGCCATTCCAGGCATTCCCCCCGCCATTCCAGGCATGCCTCCAGGAAAATTACCAGGCATTCCCCCAGGAAAGCCACCTGCAAGAATAAATGAAGTAGCTGCAAGACACCAGCCATATTCTTTCTCAAGTAGTGACAGCACACTATTTCCTTCCAATGAAAATCACACACACTCACAAGTGCATGCAAAAAGAACAAGGGGGCTACTAACCACAAAGTAGTCTTAACATTCTAACTGGATGCAAATGAGAATTTTACCTTCAAATTTTCTCCTAAAAAATAAGGCTGTACATCAACTTTACTACCTTTTGCATTTATTTTTTCCTAGTAATTAAAACTGTTACAGAAAGAAACTAATCTTAGCTAAAACAGTCCCTGGAATTACAAATAAAGTTATCTCAGTCATCTTATTTTCTCTTTTTAATACTATGTGTTTCAATTCCAAGTTCTAATTTGTAAGACTTTAGTTGTTTCTGTTTAAACTGTATTCCTGTAGAGCATTCTTTCAAGAACTACATGAAATGCTTGTTTTAAAAAGCTGTGGATTTCTACCTCCACCATAGACACAATCAAAATCTGTGAAAGTGAAAATCTGCATTTTTAACAAGCACTCCTGGTATTTCTTCTTTACACTGAGGACAATCAATACTCTAGCAAAAAGATTTCAATCTCCCAGTATATTTTTAGATTATAAACACAAATTATCTTCTACTCAGTTGTTCACTACATACACCTTTTATGTCTACTGGAGATATTATGAAATCACAATTATACCAACACAGACATCTATAAGGGAATACACTTTACATTAATGTATCTTACAGATCAAGGGTGACTACACATAAGCCATCATAAAGAAAAAACACAAAGAACGAAGTCATTTCCTCCCAGCTCAACAATTTAAAACATTCCCATAAGTAGCTAATAATCACAGGTAAGAGAATCTAAGAAGCTGGAAAAAAACTACTAGCTTCTCTTGATGCCCCTACTCACTGAAAAAGTAGTTCCTATCCATAAAAAAAATAACTGGTCCAGCACAAAAAGAGTTAACCAGCCTGCTTGTCAAATCTAGACAATAAAATCCACATAATAAAAAAATTTTCTCTAGTACTAATCTACACTAGTGGTTTTCCTCTAAAGCAAAGATACTGGATATAAAGTTATTGACATTTTAAGCAGAACGTAAGCTATGAACTGCATTTTCTTGCTTTTTCTTCAAACAGAAAGTCATCCGCAATAGATGTTCTTTCTTTTTACTTGCTTGGCACATGACCTTTCAGAATAAAGGCTATCTTTTCTAGCCTGTGACCATGGAACTTAAGTTGCAGCCAGTGGCATACACCCATTAGGGGGTGTGTAGCTGCCTCTGTAAACCTTCTTTCAGAGAAAGCTGGTTACTATTAAAACAACTGAAGGCAGCAGATTCCCCATTAGAATTACAAACTTTAAAAAAATCTCTTCCTGGTTTTTAAATTTCACACTGTCTCATTCAGGAAGTATTCAAAAATTGTTCCTGCAGTGCCCTTTTAACTGTTCTTCTACCTGTATCATATAGGCTAGGCCTCTGCTATCATTGAAGACTTTGTCCCTGTAGTAATTTCTAATCATTTGACATTTACAAAAAAGAGCTTATATTATTTTTTACACTCGACTCAAAATATTTTTTATGAATAATAATTTCATACAGTGCTTTTACCTAGTATCTCGTGAATATCAACATTTAACAGAATAAAATCCAATTGTGACAATTTAGAAATATTTAGAATACATCATAATCAACTCTTACTCCATCTCTTAAAGTACAATGTTCATACCTCAATAAATGTTAGCTGCTCTGGGGTGGGTGCCTGGGTGGCTCAATTAAGTGTCTGACTCTCAATTTCGGGGCTCGGCTCATGATCTCACAAGTTGTGAGATCAAGCCTTACCTCAGGCACTGTGCTGGGTGTGGAATCTGCTTACGATTCTCTTTCCCGTTCCCACCTCTCCTCACATGAGCGTGCATGGGTACTCTCTTAAAATATATATATATATATACTCCTCAAAGTGTGAGGAAAATAATATAATATTTCCACTAATATAACATTTTTAAATGAGAATGAAACTTTCTAGAGGCTAACATTCTAAAGACTTTTTTCAGTATTCCATGGACTAATAGTACTAAATATAATAGACCTATTTGAGCCCCAATTCAGAATATTTTCTGATTATTTACAATACTAATAGTTTTAAATTTTCTTTAAAAATACCTGGGAAAGAGCCATACTGAGCTCCTGATTGTCGTCTGGCTTCTTCCTCCTTTAATACAAAGAAAGAAAGAAATTATATAATGGGGGTGGTGGTGGTGGTAGTGGTTACGAGTCTGCAAAACCATGCAAAAAACTGTAAAATCAGCTAGTTAGAGGAATGACAAGTTTCAAATGGCAATACTGGACTAAAGGACACTCCCCATCTGCCTCTCCAAAATTTTCTAGCTAGGTTGTAAGAAGCATTACTTTTAGTGGAGCCGTCTAGTGTTTTACCTCTACTTGGGGTAGGAAAAAAAAACACCTAACAACTGGAAAGCAATACAGTACTGATTGACGTCTGTCCATGCTTATGCAAAGTGTAAATTCTTAACGTTAAAACTCTAAAATGAAAGCACATGGTTAAATGATGAAGACTGCCAATGGCTTTTGTTTCTCAGGTTCGTCTTTTCCATACTCTCTCCACATAACTTAATACTACCAGAATTTTACTGATTTGTTTTTGCAATTTCCAACAAAGAAAATACAAATTTTCCTCATAACCAATCATAAACTCATCAAGGATGTATAATTGTAAAAATTACTTTTGACTATAAACGGTAATCCTAAAAATTAAGCATGATGCTTTAAAAGCATTTATTATTGTGTTTAAATTATTTTATTAAATTCAATTATAAATTAGCTTTATTAATTTTGTTAAATATTAATATTTAGTATTAAGTGATGAAAAATTAGGATGTCATGTTACGTAATTATAACATAGCTTTACATCCTTTTATTCAAAACTGCTGGAAATAACTAGATGGAAGATGCTAACATCAAATGCAAAAAGCTAATATAGAAAAACTAAGAGAAACAAGAACAGTAGGAATATTGTGGACGAATTACGAGTAACTTTTCTTTTATCTAAGTTCTATGACTTTGTAACTAAAAATAAAAAATAGTCTATTTTAAATAGCTATGAATCCACACTGGAACAGGAGGAATCGTAAAACAACAAATCAGGGAAAGCATCCACAAGAAATCAAATAATACTAACAAGTTTTAATTACCCGACCAAAAAAAAAAAAATCCCTAATTTTAGGAGGACACAACATACTGGGGATGTATAAGCTCACTTAAGAATTTAAGGACAAAAGATATCCCTACAAATTAGATAAGAAGGAAGGAAAACTCTCTGCAAGTAGTATCAGCCTACAGAACTGCAGCCAGCATTAAGAGCCAAGAATCAGAATGATATCCCAAAACTCTAATCTACTATATTTCCCTTTGATGGTTTAGCTATGGAAACTTTACCCTCTGGGCTCTCTCATGTTCTTCCCGAGCCTTCTTAACCCTTTCTATTCTTTCTTTGATCTCTCGTTCTTCACGTTTTCGCTCATACTTTCTCCGATGTTCAGCAATTTTCTGGGCCTACGGAAAAAACACACACACACACACACACACACACACACACACACACACACACACACACACACACACAGAAAAATGTTTCCTTTAAGAGCTGAGTAAGTGCAACCCAACCACCAGTTTCGTTAAAGAATCATTTTTCTTTGTGGAGAGGTGTTAAATTCAACACACAGTTCTGAATGACAGATTTACCTTGTAAGAAAATACCTTACATACTCAGACTTTAACAAGTCCACTGTGAAATAAAGGAAAGAGGATGAGATTCTAAGTTAGAAAGGTTATAAATTTCAAACAAGTAACTACTCATGGATGACAATTAGGTTTCCAATTGCACAATTCTTGCCTGATGCCTGCCATGGCAAGGTAGAGACTGAGAATATACACACCAGTTATTTGCGACAGTCTAACTATACTTAACTTTTCGCATCCATAAACTGAGGGGATGGTGGGCAGGAGAAGAGAAATACTTAAGTCTTATAGAATGCTGTAAAGATTAAGAGAAAATATACGTACCAGGCACTAACTAGCACATAGCCTGGGCCAAATATTTGGAATCTATTATTTATTCAGAAAACAAATTTGAAGTCATATTCAATTGTTACTTCCGTTTGTTTATGATTATTTTTTAAGAATCTTGGGGTGCCTACATGGCTCAAGTGGTTAAGCATCCGACTTCAGCTCAGGTCATGATCTCACAGTTCCTGATTTCGAGCCCCATGTTGGGCATTGGGCTGACAGCTCAGAGCCTGGAGCCTGCTTCAGATTCTGTGTCTCCCTCTCCCTCTGTTCCTCCCCTGCTAGCACTGTCTCAAAAATAAGTAAATATTAAAAAAAAAAAATTAAAGAATCTCATGTTCTATGGGTGCCTGGGTGGCTCAGAAGGTAGAGCATCTGATTCTTGATTTTGGCTCAGCTCGTGATCCCCTGGGTCATGGGATCAAGCCCCATGTCAGGCTCCGTGCTGAGCATGGAGCTTGCTTAAGATTCTATCTCAAAAAAAAATTAAAAATAAATAAAAATTAAAAAAAAAAAGCAGGCTCTATGCTTACAGCAGAGGCTGATGCAGGGCTCGAACCCACGAACCATGATATCATGACCTGAGCTGAAGTCTGATGTTTAACCCACTGAGCCACCTGGGCACCCCTTAAAAGAATTATCTTAACAATCGTCTTTTAAAACACAATCATTTTAGTGCTCGCTTCGGCAGCACATACACTAAAACACAATCATTTTAGTTTTTGGATTTAATATTATTTTTAAAAGGATGAAACTTGCTACTTCCACAAGGCCCTCAAGCTTTATACAGGGCTGCATATACCTACAACATAAAAAGACCGGACACAACCTTGGGTCACATTTTACAGGTTTTCTGTTTTTTTTCCTTGCTATAAACTTGATGCCCCCTTTCCCATTTCTAATTTTCTGGTTATAAGCCTATTGCAGGCATGCAAACCAAAGTAACAGTTTGCTTTAATACAGCAAGAGAAATAAAGGCATGACAACCTAATGACATTTCCAGAGGTGAGCATAAACGTCAGTGATAACAGATGAAAACATCCAAATGTCTGTTTCTTTGTATGTTCCACAGGTAAATTATTGCAAGGGGCTGAGTACTAGAGCCACAGGGCATCACAGTTAACGACATTCCCTTTCTGTACTTTAACATACCCTTGGCTGAACTTCTTTCAACATTGCACTAGCATCTTCATCATAATCCAGTTTACAAGCAAGGGCAAGATCATGTGCTGCTTCTTCCCAATGGCCCAGAAGTCTGAAACAGATTAAATTCATTTTATACATATCCACTTATGTCGCACGGTGTCTTTCTTCCTTGTTAAAAAAAAAAGTTACCGAACAAATTTAAAATTAAATATCTGAAGTATAAATTTTCACAAACCAATTCAATTACTATGTTCTATTCTATAAAAACTTGGAAGTTTAATTTCCTCTTTGGTACCTATGAAGTTGCTCTTCTAAAAGATACTTTAAACTTTAAAAAATTACTTTAATTCAAAATATCGTAAAATTTTTCAAATTATGTAGAGCTACAATTTTCAAATTTGAAATTCTGATTTCAACTCCTTAAAAATGGAATTAACATAATGTATATTTAGTATGCTATAAAGGCAAAAGAGAAACAATACATGTGTACACATTTTATTGACAGGAGAAACAAAAGATTGTGGGAGAAGGTAAGAATGGAGTAGAGGGGTAACAACAGAAATGACTTTTCTGGGTATACCTGTTAACTCAGTTTTGACTTTTTAAACACAGAAGGGTTTTATACATGTGAACGATGAAAATTAAATCAGAAAAGGCAGAAATAAAGTAACCCCAAAACCTGACCACAAACAGAGAAAAACAAACAAACAAAAAAAACAGCTGTTTATCACACAGAGCATACGGCATACAGGAAAGTCAAATAACTTTTAAAACAGTATTTTGAGGGGCACCTGGGTGGCTCAGTTGGTTGGGCGTCCAACTTTGACTCAGGTCATGAGTTCAAGCCCCGAGTCAGACTCTGCACCAACAGCCCAGAGCCTGGAGTTTGCTTCAGATTCTGGGTCTCCCTCTCTCTCTGCCCCACCCCCACTTACACTCTCTCAAAAATAAACATTAAAAAAAAATTTAAAACAGTATTTTGACTGTATATCTTAACTGGGATATATTCTAAGGATAAAAACTGCAACAGACACAAAAACTTTCAACTTTGCTTAGGAAGTATATTATTGTTAAGGTAGGACTGTAAAAACAATTTTATGTATGTTATTGAATAACAAGTAAACACATTATAGATAAGGATTTTGAGTCTAAGAGAATAGTGTCAAAAATGCACGGTACAAAATCAGACATCCAGATCAATGGAACAGAATACAGAACCCAGAAATGGACCCACAAACGTATGGCCAACTAATCTTTGAAAAAGCGGGAAAGAATATCCAATGGAATAAAGACAGTCTCTTCAGCAAGTGGTGCTGGGAAAACTGCACAGCGACATGCAGAAGAATGAACCTGGACCACTTTCTTACACCATACACAAAAAGAAACTCAAAATGGATGAAAGACCTCAATGTAAGACAGGAAGCCATCAAAATCCTCAAGGAGAAATCAGGCAAAAACCTCTTTGATCTTGGCCGCAGCAACTTCTTACTCAACACATCTCCAGAGGCAAGGGAAACAAAAGCAAAAATGAACTATTGGGACCTCATCAAAATAAAAAGCTTCTTCTGCACAGTGAAGGAAACAATCAGCAAAACTAAAAGGCAACTCACGGAATGGGAGAAGGTATTTGCGAATGACATATCAGATAAAGGGTTAGTATCCAAAATCCATAAAGAACTTATCAAATTCAACATCCAAAAAACAAATAATCCAGTGAAGAAATGGGCAAAAGACATGAATAGACACTTCTCCAAAGACATCCAGATGGCCAACCGGCACATGAAAAAATGCTCCACATCACTCATCATCAGGGAAATACAAATCAAAACCACAATGAGATACCACCTCACACCTGTCAGAATGGCTAACATTCACAACTCGGGCAACAACAGATGTTGGCGAGGATGCAGAGAAAGAGGATCTCTTTTGCAATGCTGGTGGGAATGCAAACTGGTGCAGCCACTCTGGAAAACAGCATGGAGGTTCCTCAAAAAATTAAAAATACAACTACCCTATGACCCAGCAATTGCACTACTAGGTATTTATCCAAGGGATACAGGTGTGCTGTTTCGAAGGGACACATGCACCCAATGTTTATAGTAGCACTATCAACAATAGCCAAAGTATGGAAAGAGCCCAAATGTCCATCGATGGATGAATGGATAAAGATGTGGGGTGTGTGTGTGTCTGTGTGTGTGTATACATACACACACATACATATATACATATACACACATACATACATACAATGGAGTATCACTTGGCAATCAAAAAGAATGAAATCTTGCCATTTGCAACAATGTGGGTGGAACTGGAGGGTATTATGCTAAGTGAAATTAGTCAGGGAAAGACAAATACATGACTTCACTCATATGAAGACTTTAAGATAGAAAACAGATAAACATAAGGGAAGGGAAGCAAAAATAATATAAAAACAGGGAGGGGGACAAAACATAAGAGACTCTTAAACATGGAGAACAAACAGAGGGTTGCTGGAGGGGTTGTGGGAGGGGAGATGGGATAAATGCATAAGGGGCATTAAGGAATCTACTCCTGAAATCATTGTTGCACTATATGCTAACTTGGATGTAAATTTAAAAAATAAATTTTAAAAATGCAAAATAAAAGGGAAAACATTTAATATTGAATTTTAATTGAAAATATCAGTATAAACTCAAGGTTTCATAACTTTTTTCCTTAAAATCATTATTTAAAAAATGTTTTTCTAACTCTGTTCAATGAAATGACAGAAATAATGCTATCCCAGAGGCAATGAACATATCTAGTGGCCAAACTTTACTTTCTATAAACATTATCCTCACAAAAATGAACCCTAGTTTCTCGGAGAAATGGTTTCTTCTGAGTCTAGGACAAGCAAAACAGGAGATGAGCCCATGCTACCTTGTACCATAAAGCAAAGAAATGCTCAAAGCTTACTGGGCTCTCAAGAGGATCAACAGCAATACATGAACTTTTTGACTCCCAGAGCACTAATTCTAATCTTTTACCTTTATCTTTGACGTGCATCTTCACAATCACCAGAGCTTTTTTGAGTACCTAATACAGTTGTCCCATGCATATCCATTTTCATTCCCATCCACATCTGGAGTATAACACCCTTCTAATCCACATAAGATGTAAATGTCATTGGACATCTCATCCCCAAGCCACAAATACTCACTTGTATAACATTAAGTTTTGCTTCCAGAAAATGATGACTAATCTAGGATAAATTCACTTCTTTATTTTCCCCTTTTTCTGATTTTCAGGTGGCCTGTAAGTAACTAAAGTAGTTTGAGGCTAAGGAATTCCTTCTTCTACAACATATTGTTTAACGTTAGGTTACAGAATTAAAAGAAAATTTGTAAGGCCATGTTCTTTTTTAGAAATAATTTTGATCCTTACCTTAAATTTGACTAGATGTGGTCAAAAACTGTAAAACAATGGTTTTCTTTGAAGAAATAAAATAAATTTTTATTTGTTCCTTATAGTCCCTCAATTATTATCAAGCACATATTATCTTGAAATTAAATCCTTAGGCAACTTCGTTTTGCTTTAAAGGCATATTAAAACATCAGATTTAAATTTTAGAAGTTCTGGGGCGCCTGGGTGGCTCAGTCGGTTAAGCGACCGACTTCGGCTCAGGTCACGATCTCACGGTCCGTGAGTTCGAGCCCCGCGTCGGGCTCTGGGCTGATGGCTCAGAGCCTGGAGCCTGTTTCCGATTCTGTGTCTCCCTCTCTGTCTGCCCCTCCCCCGTTCATGCTCTGTCTCTATCTCAAAAATAAATAAACGTTAAAAAAAAAAAAAATTAAAAAAAAAATTTTTAGGAGTTCTGAAAATAATGAAATTCCATTATTTACCGGTGTGCTTTCCCTCGCCACTTGTAAGGCTGAGCTGAATCAGGATTTATTTCAATAGCTCTGTCACAGTCTCGGATGGCAGCATTTGGCTTCTGTAATTTGATGAAGACACTAAAAAAGAAGTGTAACATTAAAAAGTATTTATTTTGGGGCGTCTGGTTGGCTCAGTCAGTTGAGCGTCTGACTCTTGATTTCGGTTCAAGTCATGATCTCACATTGGGCTCTGTGCTGAGAGTGGAGCCTGCTTTGGATTCTCTCCTCTCTCCCTTTCTCTGCCCCTCCCCTGCGCATGGGCATGCTCTCTCAAAAGAAACAAACATTAAAAAAAGTATTCATTTCAAACAATAACACCTTTGGGATAGTCACAGAAGCAATTCTATTGAAATCAATGAGCAGAAATTATTCACAGCAGAAAGGGATGCTTTTTTTGTTTAGACCTCTCACCTGGCTCTCTTGGCATACAGAATGGCCAAGCGAGGATTCAGCTTGATGGCATCCGTGAACAAGTCAATGGCTTTCTGTAGTTCACCTAAAGTAAAACAGGTTGAGAAATAAAGAATAAGAAATATCTCCCATTCTTAGTAGGACTCATGAGGTTTTTTTTAAAGAAAAAAAAATAAAAGGATAAAATTAAACTTACAAAGAAAAAAGTACTCCTACTAAATTTACAGGATTGATTAAAAATACTATTTGAATTCACAGGAATGATATAAAAATTCAAGAAAACCAGAACTCATGCAAAGTCCATAACTCACATTTTAAATTCATTTACTGTGTATCCTATTCACATAGTTAGTTAGCTTCTTTGTGTATTAGTGCCTTCAGTGAAGTCATTCAACAAATAAAACATACTATACAATTAGAATAAGTCTTTGCACAAAGTTTAATTCTTGGGCATAGGAAACATGGGGAGGGAAGACAAACACAGAGTTTTAAAGGTAATGTCACAGTTCACTTTGGAAAATACATTTACCCAGCTAGTAAATGTGTAAAGAAAGAACTTTAACAGAACTCCTAAACAATGCAGAACAATGTGGAATGTCATTAGTTACTACTGCAGATGTCTATTACAAATTATTATGCTTGGAGGTCTAATAGGTAATTCACAGCTACCAAGTTCAAAATTGAACTGTTAACTCTGACCCCATCTCTAAAATCCATTTCTCATCCTTATATTATCAACTAAATATGTGGTTCTTTCATTCACTCTAGTTTAGAGGTCAGCAAACTTTTCTGGAAAGGGCCACATAAAAATTATTTTTGCAATCATCAACTATTCAATTCTGCTGTTGTAGTTGCAGACAACACATAAACAAATGCATGTAGTTATGTTGTTCCATTACATTTTTATAAAAATAGGAGGCTATAGTTTGGCTAATTCATCATCTACCTCATGCCCCAAATCTTGGGAGTCATTCTCAACTCCCCAATCTAAAACTGTTTTTACTGATTGCTATGACAAAAAAGTAAGAAATGTAGAAAAACAGATGTGGAACAGGAAATGAGGGTGGCAGTGTTCAATATGAATCCAAGATTTGAAAAGCTATTTAGTGCCCAAATATATACATTGCTTATTAGAAAACAAATATTACGTAAGAATAAGATTAAATATATTTTTTCAATTTGTGTATACGATTTTCCAATCACTAACTTGTTATGACACAGATACTTATTAAATTATTTGGACCTAACTACATTATAAATGGAACTCTTAGCCATTTCTTTTGGCCTAAAAGGTATGTTCAAGTCATGACAGTAAGGACACTAGGAACAGAGAAAGTCTGAGACTCTTTGCCCTAATCCAAGCCATCATCATTAGCCACTTGGGATTATAAAATATGACTTGATTTCTTGCATTCCCTCTGTAGTATCATGACAATGCACTTTGTTATCTGCTGAGAGGAGCTGGAGAACCCCATCTTCTGTGCTCAAGGATACACTTCATAAGCTGCTCCCAGCTAATGTTAATGACTAAATAATAGCAAGGACACCAAGACTGGCCCATTATTGTGAGACTGTTAACTCCTCTATTGGACAACTCTGGCTTGCCAAGACGTTTTAGAAACACACCCATAGAGGATTGTGTTTCTCTCCTACACAGGAATAAACACACAACTTTCTCACTGCCTTCCAAACTCCTCTGGCTCTCCCCGCTCCCCTATTTTCCCTCTCAGGTATTTTCTTAGATTTCTGGCACATCAACACATTTTGGCTTCTTCTGCAATGAACATACCCTTATTTGCCCCTATAACCTGATTTACATAAAAGAGCAAGAATAATCCTTTTCAAAAGTAAATACATCTCACAATGAAGCTCTCCTACTCAAAAACAAAAACCCCTACCCACAACACCTCAATAGCTTCCCAATCATCCTTAAGGATAAAATTGTTAAGTCCTTAGCCTAACCTACAAAGTTTAGTGATCTATCTTCCCCACCACCTTCCCACCACCCATCTCCCACTACTCCAAAGTGCTCCTATGACCTCAACTCCATCTGCCATTCTTACCCCTTCACTCGCCTCGCTCCAGCTACAAGGCCCTTCTGTTATGCTCTTCCAGTTAGCCTCTGTACTTGTTCTTCACCTGTCTCAAAGGCTCTTCCTCACATTGCTTACTCACTTCATCATATACTTTTCTGACCACCCTTTGCAAAATATAGCTTTCATCAGTGACTATTTTTTTTTTTACTCAGCTCTATTTTTCTTCATCACGCTTATTACCACCCAACATTAAATTACAATTTGGTTTTGTTCCCCAGTAATGTATGAGGTTCAAAGGAAAAAAACGTGGTCTCTTTTGTTTTTCTCACTGTATATCTAGCATCTAAAACACTGCCGAGGGCGCCTGGGTGGCTCAATTGGTTGAGGGTCTGACTTCAGCTCAGAGTCTGGAACCTGCTTCGGATCCTGTGACTCCCTGTCTCTCTGCCACTCCGACGCTCGCCCTCTGTCTCTCAAAAATGAATAAATATAAAATAATCTTAAAAATAAAAAATAAAACACTGACTAGAGGGGTGCCTGGGTGGCCCACTCTGTTGAGCATGTGACTTCGGCTCAGGTCATAGTATCTCAAGGCTAGTGGGTTCAAGTCCCCAGTCAGGCTTTGCACTAACAGCACAGAGCCTGCTTCAGATTCTCCATCTCCCTCTCTCTCTGCCCCTCCCCCACTCATGCTCATTCTCTCAAAAATAAATATTAAGAAAATAAAATAAAAACACTGCCTAGAACATGCTACGCTTTAAACATATTAAACGGAAAAGCATAATGAGAGTAACATAACTAATAACGTTACAGCTAAAAACACTTACTAAGATCTTAAATTCAGTAAGAATACTGACACTTTAGAAATACCAGTAACTTGGGGAGCCTGGGTGGCTCAGTTGGTTGAGGGTCTGACTTCAGCTCAGGTCATGATCTCACGGTTCGTGAGTTTGAGCCCCGCATCGGGCTCACTGCTGTCAGCTTAGAGTCCACTTCGGATCCTATGTCCCCGTCTCTCTCTGCCCCTCCCCTGCTCATGCTTTCTCTCAAAAATGAATAAACATAAAAAAAAAAAAATACCAGTACCTTAATAAGAATGGTACCAGATACTATTCTAGGCATAATACACATATTTATTCCTCAATATACTATGTAGGTACGTTATCCTTATCGTACAAAGGAGGAAACAGAAGCAGAGACAAAGAGTAACTTCTTTAAGTTTGCCTAGCTAGTAAGTGCCAGAACTGGGATTCAAAACCCAGGCACTCTGGCTTCCTAAGTTCAGTGTTTAATTATATTCCTGTCTCTCCAACCCCACGCAGGGCCTGAATCTACAATCCCAGGCTTAGAATACTAATGTTTTATCCCTCTACGATATACTATAAAATTACATTTATTCTAAAACTAGAACTAGGTTAAATTTACACATGAATACAGCTTGGAAAGAAATGTGGAAAAACAAGAACATGACTTATTAGGTAGTGGCAGCAGCTTCATTTTATTAAAAATTGCTAAGGCAATAATAAGAAAACAAATTTAAGAAATATGAAACAATATGCCAAAATAAGTGACAAAAATAATAAATGAATTGGGATCATGGCACAGTAAGATCCTGCACAAGTCAAAACCCTTCTGAGACCTCAGATTATTCATTAACCTGTAAGATGGGAGTAGTATGAGGTTTTAATGCAATAATGCACATTAAATACAATAAAACTGTCAGGTAGGTAGAAAGCACAAAATAAATGTTGGATAAATAGACATTAGGTAGTAGTAAAATTAAAAGATTAGTGTGCAAAAGGAGTGGTCAGGAAGAGAAGTGGCTGAGATCAATTGATGGGTATGAATTAAAGCAGAAATAGGTGAAGAAGAGCTTTAGAGAGAAGCAGCAGAGCACAAGTGTAGGAACATTCTAGGACAGCAAGGTCTGGCTGTAATGAGAGGTTAATATTCAAAAAGAAGAGAACAAGGCTGGGAAGGCAAAATATGGGATCTGACTCTAGCAGGTTTAATGCCTTGATGAAGATCTTCAGAAAGTGTGCAAAAAGCTAGTCAGAGGTTACAAGCAAAGGAATTTGTGGAAATAAAAAGCGGTTCTAAGAAAGAATAATCTAGGGACAGTGAACAGAAAGCAATAAAGGAACTAGACATTTAAGGTAGGCAAATTATTGAGGCTAATGCAATGGCATAAACATGTGAAAATGACCTAAACTAAGAAGGTGGTGAGATCACAAAAAAAAGCGAATACATTTGCCAACTTGGAATAGCAATCAACGCTAAACTCCTAAAGTTCAGTCATCTTCTAATTCTACAGGTGGAAGTCCAAACGCACTCCAGCAACAGACAGCAGCAGCCCCACCACATGGCATTGTGGCACACTAACACACAGCTATGGAAGGGTCTGCATAGTACCCAAGAAAGGATTTGTTTTTATAAATTATAACTGATTCAACATTATGCTTAATACTACCAGCACTCTCCCACTTTGAAAGGATTTTCTGAAGTGGATCTAAAATGCAAAGATTAGAATAAGAATGTTATTATCCTACGGACATCATTTGCCAAGGGTGTTGCTGTGTCAAAAGTTAAGAGCCACTGTGCTGCTACTACTACCCTTTTTTTTTTTAAGACTTTTGCCTCTTCTCAGTATAGAAACACAAGGATATAGCTGGTAAAGGAGTCTTTGAGTCACAGAAAGATGCGTCCAATGCCCTGAGGCAAGGTAATTGATACCTGAGTGGTTTCAGCCTCTTTATCAAAGGGGAAGGGGTGGGTAGAGAATAGTACGCTTACTTTCTTCTACAATATAAGATACTCAGCAAATTTAAGTTCCCTTCCACTTTTCTACTATTTTAACAGCTGCTGCAGGGAAAAAGAGAATATATAGAAATATAGCAAAGACGAAAAAAAAATCACTCACCATCATTTAGGGCATCAATGGCAGCCACTTTTTTATCATTTGCCTGATCCATCATTTCCTCGGTTATCTAGGGGGAAATCGTAGGTCAACTTAGAAGTAACAGAGAAAGCAAAGAGAAGGAAGCAGCTTGGGCTTTCTTAGGGATGGGGAGATATAACCCTCATTTTCACTCATTCTTCTCTTGTTTACAGGGAACAAAGAGGATAACTATGGTAAGTGATTAGTAAGAAATTACACAGGATGAGCTTTAATAATGAACAATAAATTGCACTCCCTACCTTTACTTTAGACATCACCTTTGTGTCCCTCCATCCCAACCAACCTAAGCAAGATATTCCTGCCCTGGTCTTATCAACTCCTTTCTAGTTATTCACAAATACTAAAACTCAATCTCCTCATAAAGATGTAACTAAGTCCTGTTATACTTGAATTTTAAGTGAAATGTCTCATCCTTTTGTTCGAACAAAGACCTACAGAGTACCTATACTGTACAGAATACAAGATGTTGACAGTACAATGATCATTAGTAACAAAAACTTAGAGCAAACATCCTACCTAAATGGAAAGTAGTTATTTCTTTTAAAAAAGGCAAAAAGATTCATTCCACCATTAACCACTGTGTAAAAAATATCACTGCTGCTGGCTAGTTCATTAAGAAAATAACTTGACAGGTTTAAGAATTGGAAGGAAACACCAAGCTGTCTTCATATTTAACTAGAAAACCCAATAGAACTGACAGGTTGTTATACCTACTAAGACAATTCAATAAAGTCCTTAGAAACACAGAAACAACATAAAAAAATAAGAGTTCCGCCTCATCAGCAAAAATCAATTACAAAACTGGACAGAACAGGATACCATTCTAAGAACATGTAAGACTTTCAAGGAGAGAAAAAGTAAAATTCTATTAAAGAACACAAGATGTATACCATGTTCATGGGGAAAAAAAAATTTTTTTAAAGTAGGCTACACGCCGAGCATGGAGCCCAATACGGGGCTTGAATTTATGACACTGAGATTAAGACTTGAGCTGAGATCAAGAGTCAGAGGCTTAACTGACTGAGCCACCCAGGTCCCCCAAGAAAAAAATTTTTGAATACTTCAACCGAACCGCAAGTTACTCAGTAAATTGAAAGTAATTCCAACAAAAACTCCTACAAGTTTAAAAATCTTTTTCAAACAAAGAACAAAAAAGAACAAAGACACACTTTACCAGATAGTCAGACATCCTACAAATCCAGAGTAATTAAAAAAGAAAAAAAAAGACAACTCAGTTTATGGCAACATGGTACACATAAAACCCTGAATAAATGTAAAAGTCATCTTTGACATAAGAATGTAGAAATCCTCAAAGAACAAGATTAAATGAAGACTTGAAATCCAGTGAGGTAGCCAAGTACTCCATCTGCTTTCACCCTTTTAGCAGGTGTCAAACCCAGTGATCTCACAATTCTGTTTTTGAATGTAGTGGACACATGAAAGAAAATCTAGATTCAGGTGAAGAGAATACATGTTGTCTAATCAGATACCCTCCAATAAATCTGGAATCCCACCCACATGCCTATACCTGCAAGAATAGCAAACCCAAAATAAATTGGTCCCAATGAAAGGAACAGCCAAGTAGAAAGAAAAAGAAACTCCCCTGTAAACTTATAATGATAAGCCAGAGTTTCTGGTGGAATTCACATTACTTGTATAGTTACACAAACAACAGAAAAACCATGCTGAGATTTTAAAGTGGTCCTTGACTTGGTAGCTCCAATCCAGAGTCTTGATGGAAGCAAACACTTCCCTCTTTGGAGGAATACACCTTCTACCCAGGCCCCCAAAACTTTTCCCCAGGTGAAATGTCAAAGAACTCATGGTCAAAATATCAACACATAAGTACACACAGTCAAAATATCCACACACACACAAACCATCCACAAATAAATGAGCAAGAGTCAGGAAAAGTAAAAGAATAAGGCCAGTAAGAGTTTGATAAAGATTTTAATGTGTTTAAGAAAATAGAGGCACATTTTGAAAATGAGTAAGGAAAAAGTGACTTATAAATAACCAAGTGTACTTTAAAATGAATCAAAGCAAAACATAAAGATGAAAAACACAAGCATTCAAATTCAAACATCAACAGCATACATCATTCGGCAGTGATAAAGAGATGAAACTTAATAGTGAAAAAATCTAATACATATCTAACTAGGGCTCCAGAATGACAGTAGAGAGAATGGGGAAGAGGCGATATTTGAAAGGTATTAGTTGGAATGTTCCAGAACTAAGAAAGTTAACCCTAGAATTTAAAATGCCCAACAGGGGCCCCTGGGTGGCTCAGTCGGTCAACTGTCCAACTTCGGCTCAGATTGTGATCTCACAGTTCACAAGCTCAAGTCCCATGTCGGGCTCTGTGCTGACAGCTCAGAGCCTGGAGTCTGCTTCAGATTCTGCGTCTCCTTCTCTCTCTGCCCCTCCCCCACTTTCTCTCTCTCAAAATAAAAGCATTAGAAAACTTTTTTTAAATGCCCAATATATCCCAAGTAGCACAAATGAAGTATTATAAACCTAAATACCTGAAAGTGACACATCATCAATAAATAAAATCCATAATTTAAAAAATTCCTTTTACAAAGAATGACAAAAAGTACCTATATTTGTTCTTAAAGATGCACACAGCTTTATGGAGAAAATGCTAAAAAATTACTTAAAAACATTAGGAAAGACCTAAAAAATTAGATACAGATTCATGGGTAGTTAATCTCAATAGTGAACTGTATCTTCTCCTAACTTGATTTAGATTTAATGCAATTCTAAATCAATTAGATTTGGGGTGGGGGGATGACACTTGATAATATTCTAAAATTTATATGGAAAAAGAAAGGCCAACAAAACAGCCAAAATATTCCTAGACCACTGGGGGTCCTTACCCTAAGGTTAAGGTAAGACAATGTGTCATCAGCACACAGAAAAAAATTAGACAAGAACACAGCACCAGAAGTGGCTCACACGTACATGAAACAGTGCATTTTGGCACTGGTGGGGAAAGAAATTCTTTAATAGCGCTGACAGGTAGATTAAAGGTGAAAGGTTAACATAAAGTTTTCAAAAGGGAAAAATATATTGCAGTAATTATAACCTTGAGATAATAAAGCATGATATATAAGAGAATTATCAATTTAAGAGAAAAGATTGTTTATTAAAACATAAAAAATACAAGTCACAAACTAGCAGAAAATATGTAAAACACATATAAATGACAAGTTGTTAGTCTCTAGAATATAAAATGAACTATAAATCGGTATGAAAAAGGCAAACCAGAAGAAAAATGGGTAAAGTCAAAATAGGACTTCACAAATACCTGTGAATGAATGACTAATAAACATTAGAACATGCTCAACTTTATTAGAAATCAGAAAAACTCAAATTGAAAGCCACAGGGGCATACCATTTCACACCTGGCTGAGATGAAATCTGATAGTATCAAGTGTTGATGAGGAAATGGACCAAGCTTCTAAACCACAATTACTATATTTCAGTGTCTCTCAAGCCTTTCTCATTATCAAACCCCAAAGAACCATTTGAGACATTTTTTAATACTCCCCCACTCCATTTTAATACCACACAGATATACCACATGTATGTTATGACCCTCTGGAAGACCACTAACCATTGTAATATGTAAGGTTTTTTTTTTTGTAAGCTCCCCTCCCAAGAACCAATTTTTACCACCTTGAGGGTAACACTGTACCCGTTGTGACAAAATCACTTTGGAAGCCAATTTAATATTAGATATCCCATTAATAAGTAATTCCATTTGTAAATGTAAATGTTAGGTGAACTTAAAGAGCAGTCAAACCAGATGCAAATTGAAAAAGCAGATAAATGACAAATAACAAAGATTTCAAAGATTGTTAGAGTATGATTACAAATAATGGGAATTTCTACAAATGTTTTAAGTACTAAAATAAAATGCTTTCCTAAACGCCTTAAGTTAGAGAAAGATTTAGTATGTGATTTTCCTGGCAGAATTACATCATAAAAGTCATTGCGATAGGTGGGACCTTTACATTCCTTACTACAAGCAGAAAATAAGCCACTGGACTCACCTCTACATTTTCATCTCCCATTTCTTGAGGGGCATCAGTATCTGGTTCAATCACACCTTCATTGTCAATTTCTGCCAAAGTTAAAAAAATGATAGTAAGACCTGTGATGCCCCACATAGCAGCCACCAGCCACATAAGACTATTAAAAACTAATGAACTATGGCTACTGCAACTGATAAGCTAAGTATTTTACTTTATGTTAATTTATTTAAACATATTAGGGAAATAAAAATATTTCCTTATTAAATACTACTGTATTGTTTTGTTAAAATTATATTTCATTTTAACTGTTGCATCACCAGCGGTATTTAATCTTATACTAGAAATGTTGGCAAGTGCACAGTTTCTAGTATTACACACACACACTCCACTGACTTTGTGTCAAAATGATTCCATTCAAATATTTTATTCTACACATCAATGTACTATAATGTTTTAAAAAATATTTTATGCAGATAGCACAAATTATAATAATGATGTAAATCATAATGAAGTATTTACTTTTTAAATAAATTTTAATTTTAAAATAAAGGCACCCTGCTAATGCAGACTCAAATGCCAAAGCTAGCACTATAACCAAAACAGTAATAAGAGGTATGTCATAAATTTCATGACAACTGTAATTTGTTACAGCAAAGCAAAACAAAATAACTGCTCTATATAAAAAACTTTTCAAAATAATGGGCATTAAGAGACATTTTTAGCAAACAGAGCGAATTTAATGTTTCCTGTTGTCAAAAAAGAATGAAACAAATTAGCTACCTGAAGTCAGAATTATCTCAAATGAAAACATTTCAGTCAATTTTTAATGGTAACTGAGCCTGTCACTTTGTCTAATCATAAAACAGCTTACTTCATACAAAAAAAAAAAAAAAAAAAAAAAAAAAGAAGGAAAAGCTTTTGGATGAAGAGTTGGTTAAGACATTATTATACTAATGGAAATTTTTAGAAAATTACAAGACTAAAAAAGATATTACACAAAAAGTGAAAGATCTTCAATTAAGCCTCCAAACAAGAAGCCCTTTCTAAGTGTACCAAAGTTCACTTGGTTCAAAATTTGAAAAATTACAAGTACTCTTCTTTAGCTTTTAGACAGATTCTATGAGTTAGGAGACTGCCCATTTAGTATCTGGGATATGTGTTTATAGTTTCAAAGGACTTCCAAACTTAGGAAGAGACTTTTTGTCAGTTTGCAGCCTAAAAAAAAGCCCAAACAGAAACAACCAAACTAATGGCATATCATCTCTTCTAAAAGGAACAAGTTTCATCAGTGTGTGTACAAGTACAAATAGGAAAATAATTTTTTGGTATTTGATTCAGTTATTGAAAAACTTAAAAACAGTTTTTATCTTATCACTGGATCTTATAAAAAAAAATTTTTTTTTAATTTTTTTTTCAATGTTTATTTATTTTTGGGACAGAGAGAGACAGAGCATGAACGGGGGAGGGGCAGAGAGAGGGAGACACAGAATCGGAAACAGGCTCCAGGCTCTGAGCCATCAGCCCAGAGCCTGACGCGGGGCTCGAACTCACGGGCCGCGAGATCGTGACCTGGCTGAAGTCGGACGCTCAACCGACTGCGCCACCCAGGCGCCCCCCCAAAAAAAATTTTTTTTAAGTTCATTTATTTTTGAGAAAGACAGAGACAGTGTAAGCAGGGAAAGGAAAGAGAGACAGGAGGAGAGAATCCTAAACAGGCTCCATGTTGTTAGCAGAGCCTGATGCAGAACTCAACTCATTAAACTGTGAAATCCTGACCTGAGCCAAAGGCTTAACCAACTGAGCCACCCAGGGGCCCTTGGAAAACTTTTACCCAAAAAAAAAAAAAAAAGAGGGAAAAAACTTTACATATATTTAAAACTTGGGTATGTTACCCAACTTTTTCAACTACAAATTTCATTAAATTTGAATATAGATCAAATATATCCAAGAAAAACATAACCTCTAATATCTGCATTGAAATGTACTTTAAAGATAAAAATACACTCTGGATTTCGAGACGTCGTATGATAAAAAGGAAAATATTTCATTAATAATTTCTCCATATTGATTACATGTTGAAATGCTAACATTTTAGGTTTGTTAGTTTAGATACATTTATTTGAATTAATTTCATGTTTACTTTTTAATTTTTTTAAAATGGCTACTATAAATTGCATTTCATATGTAGCTCAGCTACATTACATTTCTATTAGATAGCCCTGATTTAGTCCATTTAGTAAAAATCAGCACCGGATCTTATCATGAGGTTATCAAATACAAACTAACTACTACCTCCTCACCTAGATCACTTTCCTCACTTGATGGTTCGTCTGTCTTTATGTTTTCCTCCGCCTTCTTACTATCTGTTTTTTCTTCCTAGCAAAGGGAAGGCAAACAACGCTTTCAGTATTTAATAACACACCCAATATATACACACTAATTTATAAAAACTTATATGTAAACTGTTCACATCCGTTGTATTTCAGTTGTTAATGCTCCCTTTCTTGTTCTGTTTTGGTAAACTTTAGTTCTGTTTTCATTTCTTTTTAAATCAAATATAGGTCCAATCCTTCATCCAAACATTTTAGACAAGTTTTAGAATTTAAAAAATATTGCATTATAGAAGCTAATACAAATGCATATCCCACAGTTATGTTACATCCTCAACAGGCACTGTGGTCTACAACTCTCCATAATCAACACATTACTTCTGCAAAAGAAAGTCTGAGCATTCATAATAAGTGGGATAAAGACTATAAATAGCCTCACATCTGTTTAGATTATGCTTTACTGCCAAACAAACTTACTAAAAATCTTCACAATTTCAAGAGTTTTTGAGTTTGGAATTTCAAATAAGGAGCAATGGAACTATAATACACAAATGATGAGAATTCAAAGAATTTCAAAGTGCACATGACGAAAACCAAATTTCTTTCCCATTCTGTAAGTAACCGCTGTGATTTCTGGCATATCCCATTAGATATTCTCAATGCATATATATAAGACAGCTCTGCACTTTGACCTTTCCATTTAATGATGCTGTGTATCGTAGGCAATAGATCACAATCAGCACACCCCGATCTATTCATACAATTGTATTAGTAAAATTACATAACCAGTTATTTAGGTTTCTCTTTGTAATTCTTAAAAATTGGAATCAAAGCCCTACGTTATTACAAAATATATGTTGAGAATACCATATGCAAGGTGTCAGATGCTTTAGCATATACGCTGAATAAGACCAGGTAGAATTCCAAATCAGAATATTTTGTTACAAAAATATTTTAGCAGAAATAGATTAAATATAATTTTGTCTTCATACACGTTTACCACATGGTAAAATATCCTATTTCAGTATCCTACCAAAAGTATCCTATCAGAAACTACTAAACTCACAAATGATTCCTCTAAAAAAAGAATAACTACTGTGAAGGCTTTTGCTGAAGTTCTCTTATGTCACTTGCTCAAAGACAGAACTTCTGATTTCATATCTAAATAGATAAACCTTGTTTAAGGTTCTAAATAATAAAATAAATTTTCTTATCAACTTCTAATCAGTAAACTTGGGGATTTTAGACATAAAAGCCCAAAATAGGAGAAATAAGAATTCTGAAGGAAGCATTCTTAAGAGTATACCCACCCCCATCACTAAATTTCAGCTACCACCAAACTCCTCCTGATCTTACTCACCCTTTTGGCAAATATGTTAAAGCAACATCATGACTCATAACTTAGAAATATCCCTGAGGTGGTATGGCAGAAAAACTTAAGAACTACTGATTTGGGCTATTTTTCATTTACTTTGCAAGTATTAATTAAGTACCCACAATACACAAAACCCTGTGCTAGGTGCTAACCATAGAATGATGATGAAGACTACAAAATGCATACAATCACAGAGCTTACCACCCACAGGTCATGCATATAACACACACAGAACATTTACTCCCAAACGTGGTAAACGTTCAACCCTGGTGTTAAATCAGATGCCAGACACTTGATGTCCGAATAGAAATTTTACAAAGATCTTATCTCCAAGAGATCCTAAAGAAACCAGGAGTGGTAATTTGAGAGCAGCACTTTAAAAACACCTGTAAGACACTTCATATACAATTTTATTGCTAAACATACAAATTAAATTCATAACTTACCTTGATATTGTCTTCTGATTTAGTTTTATGAGTAGCAGGTGGTATTTTACCCCCCATGCTTGAGGAAGATGAGAAAAAAGATACTTGTTTAGAAAACTAAAATTCACTGAGCCAAGCAACATTATTTATGCTGGAAAGAAAAGACACAGATGATCATCTTTTCAAACCTTTAAGAGTAAACTCAATTAATTTGAATGCTTCAGTATTTTTTCATCTTAAAATTTTATTTATTTAGCAAACTGGTTTTTTTTTTTTTTACTTTTTTATATTAATTTATTTTTGAGAGACAGAGAGAGACAGCATGAGCAGGGGAGGGGCAGAGAGAGAGGGGGACACAGAATCAGAAGCAGGCTCCAGGCTCCGAGCTGTCAGCACAGAGCCCGATGAGGGGCCTGAACCCACGAACCATGAGATCATGACCTGAGCCAGTCGGGCGCTTAACCGACTGAGCCACCCAGGCGCCCCAATTTAGCAAACTGGTTAATGAAAATCTAACCCTTTCTTCGCCTCACTTAGCCTAATAAAAACATAATTACATAGCTGGTCTGTGCCCATTCCCAGAAGAAAAGAGGCAGAAAACACGTTAATGACAAAATCATTTGTACAGGTATACTGAATCCAAAACTTCAACTTTAGTAAGAGCTCACTTAAATTCAAATAAGCAGTTTATGAAATGATTATGAAATCACAGTATAATTCAAAATGTTTCCTCTGACTGGGACCTACAAGGATTCTTTCTGCTTATATTCAAATGCCCCTCACAGTATAAATTTTCTCCTTATCCCTTCCCACAATCCACCGATTAATACTTCCCCTTGGCCTTGCAAGTCCTTCTTTTCCAAACATTCTAAGGCAACACCATGAATCATACACAAATAACTTTAATACAAGGAGGAAAAAAAGGTTATGAAGAATTAGTGCTATATGCTCCATTTGGGGCAGACTCTGAAGCATATGGGCCCCAGGAAGCAGTCCAGTGACTAAAATGTTAAATGGATTAAGGGCCTCCAGGATCGTGAAAGCTGGAGATCACGAAGACTTAACTAAAAATCAGCCTTGAAAAAAGATTAAGTTTCATGTAAAATAGGAGATATATTAACTTGGAAAACAAAAAGGAATCTACTTCAGAACACCCTTAAGGATTGATTCTTTATAACTAGAGTTCTATATCCATGTTTACATTCATTTCAGGTGGGTGGAATTTCTGGACATAGGGTATGTGTATGCTGGATTTAAATGGATACTGGTTCCCCAAAGTTCTACCAATTTATACTTCTATCAGCGGTGCCTAAGAATTCCAGTTGTTCCACAACTTGGCCAACACTTAGCTATTGTCCGTCTTAAATTTTTAGTCATTTTGATAGATGTACAGTGGTATCCCGTTGTAGTTGAGTCTCTTTTCACTTATTTATCAGCCATCTGCATAGCCTTTTTTGTAAAATTCAACTCTCCTCCAGCTATTAGATTGTCACATTTATCTGTAGGTGTTTGTATACTCTGCATACAAGCCCTCTGTCAGTTTTATGTGCTGCAAATAGCTTCTCTCACCTGTGGCTTGTCTTTTCACTTACACTGGAGCCAACAAGAAACAAACCTAGAAATCTAAAACAGTAAATGCAGGGGCACCTGGATGGCACAGTTTGTTAAGCATCTAACATCTAAGATCTAAGCATCTTGATTTCAGCTCAGGTCACAATCTCAGGGTTCTGTGAGTTCAAACCCTTCAACAGGCTCTGCGCTGACAGTACAGAGCCTGCTTGGGATTCTCTCTTTCCCACTCTCTCTGCCCCTACCCCGCTTGTATGCTCTCAATGTCTCTCTCAAAATAAGCAAACAACAACAACAAAACAAAATAGCAAATGCAATAACAAAGTCTGGAATTTCTTGTTAAGCACCAATCAAGAGAAATGTGCACACTTTTCCCATTCTGTTCCATAGAAGTTACAAAAAATCTTCACTCAGTACCTTTCACAACAAAATTCTTTAAAATTCTAATCTACAGAGAAACTACTTTTCAAAAGAGCACAGTAATCAAATGACAGTTCTTTGCAGTTAAATTTTAATGAAGACACATGGCCTCTCTTAAGGCCATGTTTTTTCCCTAAGTTTCGAAATGCAACATTCAAGAATGTACTGAGGTACACATTCAAACGCAGTCGTGACAGTCTAACCTACATTAAAATTTGGGGAAGGGCCAGTCTTGCCAAGAAATGCGTTAAGCTAAATCTAGTCCTCAGGAAAGATGAGACAAACCCAAATTGAGGGAAATTATCCAAAATAATTGGTCTATAATATGCAAAACTGCCAAGGTCATGAAAGTCAAGAAATGACTGAAGAATTCTTTCAGAATAGGTATTAGGAGTCATAAACAATAAAGTACAACATATAATTCTGAGGATTTGATAGCATTAATGCAGGATTCTTAGTTTCCCAAGTTTGATGATTACACTGTACAGACTGTCCTTGTTTGTGGGAAATACACAAAGGTGCTGGGGGCACAACACTGGGAATAGTTTCAGGAAACATATCGTTTGTATCGTACTTGCGATTTTCCTGCAAGTTTCAAAAATTTTATTTTTTTATTTTTAAAACTGGAGGGGAGGGAACACAAGGTTTATTCACAAGCTACATACAGTTTCTCACATTCTGAATTCCAGTTACCTGTCAGAAGATTAACTCCAATTTATATGTACAGAAATTTCATTTAATGCTTCCAAGATTTAAAACAAGCTAGTTCCCTGCCCAACAGTGCAAACTGGACTTTGCCAGTATAGTCTTTTATGCTGCCAACTAGAGCTAGTGCAGAGACCTTCCTCATACGGAATCACACAAGACCTCATTCATAATTCCCTGCATTTGATACATACCAATTGCTTTAAGCAATACTTAGGCACCTGTACAAAAACACTGGGTGTTACATTCTAAACTCATTGAGACTAGAAATGCAACCTGTTCATTTAATATATTTACTGAAAAGCCATATGCCAAACACTGTGCTGGAGATTAGAATACAAAGATACTCCCTTTGATCTTAAGTTACCATAGAATGAAATAATAAAACAGCGTCAAACAATGCTGCTTCCTCTAAAAAAACATCCCAAAACATATTTGTTGAAAAGATCATAGTCTCCCAGGATCCTCAATGACTAATAAGACAAAAAAAATTCTGCTTTGTATTTCCCTTTGTCCCATTGAAAAAGCTCTTGTTGGGGCATCTGGGTGGCTCAGTCGGTTGAGGTCAGCTCAGGTCATGAGATCACTGCTCATGAGTTCGAGCCCTGCATAGGGCTCTGTGCTGACAGCTCAGAGCCTGGAGCCTGCTTCGGATTCTGTGTCTCCCTCTCTGTCCCTCCCCTGCTTGCACTGTCCCTCTCTCTCTCTCAAAAATAAACATTTTTTAAAAGGAAAAAAAAAAAGAAAAGGCTGTTAAATAAATTTTTAACACCAAATAAAATTTTAAGCTATAAACAATGGTAGAAATTCTGGCAAATAAGCAAATAGACTAAATAAATTGTTCTTTAATGTCTAAGCCAGGGTACCTACAACTAATCTAGTATGAAGAGAGAACTCTGAAATGGTTGCAACTTGGGGAGCTCTAAAAGTAGGATTAGGCTTAGGAATATTCCTGGGCCCAGAAATCTCCACATTCAGCCCAATCTTCTATAATCCTGCACTTAAGAAGGATGACGTGAAGTCAGAGAGAAATTGATGTACTTCAAGCAAAGGCCTCAAAGCCTACAAACATTTTAATTTAGATTAAAATAAAGAGATAACAAAAGCTTCAGAATAGGGCCCCTACACGTGCCAAGATGCCTCATCCCAAAATGAAACCAAAAATTTAGGATGCCACATGAAAAGTATAAATGGAAAAAAAAAAAAAAAAAGTATAAATGGAACCAGGAAAAAAAATCCTGGAATTACCAACGTGAAATGTTAAAAAAAAAAAAAAAGATACATTAAGTATTTTCTGGAAATAATGTCTGACAATATTTTCCAGACCTTAAACTGGAATTCTCTACACAGCCATAATCACTCCAGCACAAGTTACATTGTTTTTAGGGACGTTTTAACCTTTTCTTCACAGCTCCCTTTTTCCTCTTGAGCAGTGGAACAAAACATTGTATACACTCAGTATAATGTTCACTCTTGATGCCAAGTATTAAGCTTCCCTGTGGTATATATGCCTGCTTTACCTGGAATTTTAGAAACAACTTAATTGTAGGCTCTTTCCTTTAATGACTAAATATAAGAGAATAAAAGCATACTCACGTGTCAAGTGAGACACTGAAATTGTCAACTTACTCAGTAAGAAGAAAGGACCAAAATCTAGGCCTAAATTCCTAGTCCTGAAGTAGCATCTTGTAGGTTTTTCTGTTACAAAACGGTATTCTTGTTAGCTATTGTCAATAATAGTTACATTACTACAGTAAGTGTTCTCGGAATCTTACACTAATAGCATGAGCAAAATCTTACAGTAGTTCAAAAACTGGAGAAGTAAAAGACTGAGAAGCTTCTCAGAGAAAAAAAATTGTACCACTATATACACCGCTGACAAACTTTAACTTAAGCTTCTTCCTTATAAGAGTTTGTTGAAAAAAAACATTCTTTCAAGTATTTGGTAATCGTGTGTTCCTCCTCCCCTATGAAAAGATCAATGTTCAGAGTAGTACCTCTGAGTCACGTTGCCTTGCACTGTCGCTATTATCACCATGAGGTGCGATTTGTGCCTGTGTTTCATCTTTTAAATTCCTCACCACTAATAGTGATTTTTAAAAATCATCTCGGGGAAGATTTCCCTTTCTCCCTTAAGTTCCCCTCCAATATGCAAAATATTAATCTCTATTATATGGTAAATATTACGACAAATTTCCGCATTTATTATACTGTTTCCAAGCATCTGGCACAACGCCTACTCAATTCCGCGCACGTAGCGAAGTACTCCAGATTTAAGAATAACAAGAATAGATCATGGTTACATGCTGGTCCTTGAAAAATCATTTTTCAAGTGTTAAGTGTGATGGCACTGCTACTACGGAGATACAGTAAGTGATTCCCAAAATAATTCTACGCAGTTAGAATCGCTGTAAATTTAAAGGTAGCCAAACAGTGTTACCATTTTTATTACAACTCATTATATAACAAGTTATCATTATTGCAACACTATTTAAAGACGTAGTGCGTAAAATAGCTATGTGTCACTGAGACCTTTTAAACAGGACGCCCGAGATTTCAAGAAAACTCTACGCGAAAGAGAAATCTTGCAGCTCCCCTTCCCCACCACCACGTCTACAGTGTCCCAAGTCCCTGCAATCATCTGCGTTTATATTTGGATCAAGACACACCCCGGACGACCTCAGGGTGAGGGGACCCCGCTGTGCCCACCCCACCCCCCGTCCCCGCCTCTGTACTACTATCTACGCTTCCCGGTCCTCCATTAGCCCCTGAAGTCGCCTTCCTTTCCTGGCCAGGGAGAGCCACAAAGAGGAGGCAACTCAGCAGGCCTCGCGGCAGAGCTCCCCGCTCGTCCTCCCCGCGCCAGCTGCGGCCCAGCTCCCCCTCCGGCCGTCCCTCTTCCCACCCCCAACGGTCCTCGGCCCGGGTCTCACCTCTCCACCCACTCCCGCAGGAAGCGCATTTCCTCGGTGTGCAGAACGCTCGGATCCTGCTTACACATTTTCACGAAGGCCCGAAGCTCGCTCACTTTGCGGGGGTCCATGGTCCAGAAGCGACGGCGGGCGGCGGACGCAGCTAAGGTTGCGACCCGATTCCAGGCGCAGGTACTAGCCCAGCGTCACCGTGGGGAAGGGGGCGGCTGCCGCGAGACAGAACAGACTAGAACCTCCCCGGCCGCTGGCTCCTCCTACCCAACGGTCTCGTGACCCCGGGTCCTTCGCCTGTTCATTCCTACTCCCTCCACCTCTGCTCCTGCGCACTGCCTAGAACCTTCTAGAAGTGTGGCTGTTCAGGCTGTTGCCTGCCTGAACGCCCGCATTCTTATATTCTAAATGCTGACCCAGTTCTCTGGGTGCATCAATCCCCCCACATGGTGCTTTTAAGAAGACGAGAAATGTCAGCCCCTGCTGGTAGTCATTTAGAATCGGGCATCCTACTATGCGTACGGGCATTTAATGGAGCACGACGACCTGGCGCCAAATGGGCTCTCTGTCAGGAAGGCAAGCATAGCGCTAAGGCGTGACGTCATCATTCAGCGCCGCTGGGGGGAAGGAAAGCCCCGCGAGCGGCGCCGGCCGGAAGGGGAGGGGTGTTTGGCTTGGTTTCCTGGCGACACAGCTCGGCGGCCCGTTGCTTCTCTGGCTGTTTTCCTTTTATCCTTCCTGCCGCGTGTGCGAGGCCGTCATGTCTTGGTTGCTGTCAGCAGCTAAGCTGGTTCCCGCCGTAGCAACCGCCCGCTGCCTCTCAGGTTAGACTCACCTCCCACGGTGTCCCTTCCGGGGCTTGCTCTCTGAGAAACCTGAGGCGCCCTAGAGGAATCCAAGTTGGTCTCAGGGAATCCCTGGTTCGGCGGACCATTGTCGTGCTGGGGCTTCCACTCCCAAACCCTTTGTGCGCTCCTCGGATTTCTTTTTTACCTGCTGCTCCCGGAAAAGGGTGGGCCCTGTTCTCCCTACCGTTGAGGTATTCTGGGAAGCTGGAATGACTGCCGAGAGAAAGTGTGTGCCATCCCCCAGAGGGGCTGTCTTCAAAGTTACTCGGACTCCCAGACGTTGTCTCAGTTATCACTTGCTTAGGTGACAAAGTGTCTCCCATCAGGTAGCTCTTGCTTTTGTTAGGTTATCGAAAATCCTGTTTTCGTGTTTTCAAAGAGTGGCTTGAGAGCTGTCTACAGAATGTACAAGAAACATGTTTAGTAATACAAATCGTTTGAGCAGTTCCTCTCGGAAGAGGTAATGCTTGGAGATACTCCCTGGGCTTTTCAATGTCTGAAAGCCCTGTTGGTAAAGGCAAGATGAAGGAGTCCAGGAATAATGGGGACCATTCTTTTAGGGTGTACCCTATCGTGAACAATTACTCTGATGAACATAAACCTCGATCAGTGAAAGCTGAATTATCTACTCTGCGGGCGGATCTGCCGTTGGATCATATTTCACGGTTTTTGGCCAATAGGTGAACGGTGTGTGAACCAGAGCATGTGGTATTTGAAATCAAATCTATGTCTTGGAACATATTTGTTACATTGATGTACTTTAATTTATTGAAAATGGGATGGTAATTATATCAAGATTTCTTCCTGTAAAAAATAAAAAAATAACCATTGTCCCGTGCACAGAACTTGCTCTTTGGTTCTAATAGTTAAGCTACAGAAAGCTGTCCTCCATCGGAGTAGATGAATACATTTGGAGTTCATCTTAATCACAGAGCCTTGTGACTTTTTTTTTTTTTTTTTTTTTTGGATTTGTTGAGGCTTTGTGTAAAACCTTATTAATGAAAGTTTAGGACTAGATACTGGAGCATACATGCTAAGATCGTTGAAAAATGTATTCATTGTGCTTCAGTTTGCCTCAATGCAGGAAGTAAATTTAACTGCTTCTTACCATTAATATCATAATATGTATTGGCATTTTGACTGGATAAGATCTCCTTGGATCTTCACAAGTTATAAGTTAGGGTAGGTATTCTCAATTTATGGATGGGGAACTGAAAGTAACACAGGATCACAAGTTGCAAGTCAGAAATTTTAATTGTGTAATTACCATCTAGTCCTTTTTCTGTTGTACCACCATTAGGTCTTAACTCTGGCTTAGTAGAGGCCTTTCGGAACTTTTTATTGAGCCAGAAAGAATGTTCTCTTCCTTCAATAACTTTGTAGCAGTCTTTGTGGATGAATCTGCATTTCCGTGGAGTTGCTCACTATCTAGTCAGAATGATGGATAAGCAATAGATAAATGATAGTATAACAATGGATTGTAATAGTCTTGGCTCACGTGACTTAGGGGCTCAAGAAAGGCAGTAATGGATTTTTTTAAAAAATGCCATTTTGGGATTTTACTAAGTTTCAGAGTTTAAAAATTTTACTGACTTGAGGTGCTCGTAAATAGACCTTTGAATGTCTGTGGTGCTCTTGGTTGCTGTTTAGAAAGACTCTGGGTACAGAGCCTTTGAGTAGAGTATTGGGTACAATAGGAAACTTTGAATAAGTAGAGAATAATTTTTTAAAAGCCTGTTTGCAGTTAATTCTTTCAACAAACATGGAGCACCACACATGAACATAGAGCATAGTTTCTACCATCATGGGAGACAAAAAAGCAAGTAATTGTAGTATAACATACTAAATTTAGTAACGGTGCTGTGGAGAAGGAAAAAGTGATAGATGTTTCCTGACAGCAGGGAGGGGCCAAGAGGTAACGTAGGGCATGCCCTTAAATATTAGGAGATATTTGAGACTTGGAAAAAGGCTTTTACCAAGCAGACTAGAGTGACGTAGCCATCCTGGCCGGGGGAGCATATGCAAAGGCATGGAACGAAGCTTTGCAATCATCCGTAAGCCTGGGGGAGCTTTTTTGAAATATGGTCCTAGGCATGTTAGCGGGTGTTAAACCAAAATGGTTCTGTGGTTAAATAAGTTTGGGGAAAGCTGCATTTCATCATGCACATAATAGACTAATTCTGAGTCTCTAAGAAAGAAGTGTATTTGGCAGTAATTTGCAAGCTGAATTTGACCATGGGGCCCTTTTTCTGTGATGAGTCTTGAATTTTTTTATCCCTTAGAACACATTTGGGAAAAGATGTGTAGGGTGAGGTGATTAAAAAACCAAGTTGGGGGATGACTGGGTGGCTCAGCCGGTTAAGCATCCAACTTTGGCTCAGGTCATAATCTCATGGTTCATGGGTTCAAGCCCCACTTCAGACTCTGTGCTGACAGATCAGAGCCTGAAGCCTGCTTCAAATTCTGTACCTCCTCTCTGTGCCCCTCCCCTGCTTGTGTTCTCTCTCTCAAACAAACAAACAAGCAAACCAAGTTGGGAGGAAAAGGAGGTTGTTGGCTCATGAAGGGTCTTGTTATTTCCACTCTTCTGGGCAGTGGGAAACCATTGAGTAACTTTAAGCTATTGAGTAAGACTAAGTCTGAATTTTTAAGAGTGGAAAATGGACTGGAGGGCATGTCAGTCATTCTTATATTTTTAGAGATGCTGGTTTTGGTTTTGTTACTGGAAAATTGCGTTTTTTCCAACCCTGAGTTGTCCCACATACATGACAGATACTTAATACCACATTTTATAAAAGTAACATTTAAAATACTTTAAGCTTTGGGGCGCCTGGGTGGCGCAGTCGGTTAAGCGTCCGACTTCAGCCAGGTCACGATCTCGCGGTCCGTGAGTTCGAGCCCCGCGTCGGGCTCTGGGCTGATGGCTCAGAGCCTGGAGCCTGTTTCCGATTCTGTGTCTCCCTCTCTCTCTGCCCCTCCCCTGTTCATGCTCTGTCTCTCTCTGTCCCAAAAATAAATAAACGTTGAAAAAAAAATTTTTTTTAAATAAATACTTTAAGCTTTTATGATTTTATTTTCTGAAAATAAGTTTTAAATGCAAATTGTCCCCAGACCTTTCTATAGAATTTCCTATCTACCAGCCAACACAAAGTTAAACAAAAGCCCTCATTTTACTATAGCAGTCATTTAAAGAGTAGATGTTATAATCTTTTTTGGTTTCCAGATTTGTTGCATTGCTAAATGCCACTGAACTGTATTTTGCCAAAGGTGATTGAGTTTTAGTTTTGCTTGATTATTTGTTCCCATCTTTTAGTCACATTAAAATTTGCAGTCATTACATTTCTAAGTGATAAAAGATTAAAATAATATAATCTTTTTGCTGAAAAAGAAAAAAAACTTAAGAATTCAATGACAAGGAATATGCAGGATGCAAGTTAAGAAATTATTTTCAGTTAATAAATTCAGGCATCTCAAATGCAGCATGTCCAAAACTCAACACCTGTGGTCCTATCTGAGATAATAGCAAATCCCTTTTTTCAGTTGCTAAAGCCAAAAACCTTGACTCCTGTCATGCCCAATATTCAGCCTATCAGTAAATTCCTTTTGGCCCTACTTTTAGACTATATCCAGAATTTGATCACTCTTTCCCCCGCCTACGTCCATCACCCTGGACCAAGCTATTACAGACTCTGCCTGAATTCCAGCAATAGCCTGATTTCCCTGTTTGTACATCTGCTTACTTCGAGTCTTTTCTTGACGACAGCAGCCAGAGTGGACCTGTTGAAATATGTCAGTTTGTCATTCTTCTGCTCAGAGCCTTTAAGTGGCTTCTCGTCCCACCTATAGTAACAAAGTCCATAATGTGATCTAGCAGTACCTGCATAATCTGACCTCCTGTTACCTAATTTCATCTGCTTGTTCTCTTAATCATTCACAATGATCTCTTGGAGCCTCAAACACACCTTACACATTCTGCATTAGAGACATTTCACTTGCTGTTCCTTCTCCTATAATTCTCTTTCACTTCATATCCAAATGGCTAACTCCTTCACTTTCTTTACATCTTTACAAAGATGTTAGCCATCACTTTTCCCTCGGTACCTTAACTAAAATTTCAACCCTCCTACTCCAAAACTTATGTCCCCTATTCTTACTTTATTTTGTTTTCCTTAACACCTATGACTGTCCTATTTTATTTAGTATTTGTTTATTGTCTTTCTCCAGCTTTAAACTCCATGACAGCTAAGGTTTTTCGTGTCTGCTCATTACTGTATCCCAAGTACCTGACAAACCGTAGGTACTCAAAAAATACCATTGAATGAATGAATGAATGAATAAAACTCGTAGGCTGAAAAGTAATATATTTTGAAAATGAAATAGAGGAAACTAAGAAGTGATTGTGTTGAAATTAAACTAAGCTCATTTAAAATGTCTGAAAACATTTAGCTAAGACCACTTGCTCAGTATCTGATGTAACTCATTTTTCTTCCATTGTAACCTTAAACTATAGTGGGTAGAGATGTTTTAGAGTAATGTATTTGTAGATCCTTTGTACGTGGTATATACTAAAAAAGAAAATAGAAAGTTTCCTATCTGGAGTGATTCACTGGTGGCCTGCCATAGCCACATTGCTCTGAGAAATCCAGGATAAGTCTAGCTTTCTTTTTTAATTGTGGTAAAATACACATAACATAAAATTTACCATGTTAATTGTTTTAAAATATATATTGTGAAACAGACCACCAAACAACACCTCTCCCTCCCTTGCTTCAGTAACTACGATTCTACTTTGTTTTTATGAACTTCTTACCTTATGTAAGTAGAATCATAAGGTATTTTGTCATTATGGCTGGCTTATTTCACCTACCTTAATGTTTCAAAGTTTACCTATTTTGTAGCATTTAACAGGGTTTCCTTTTTAAAGCTGAATAGGGCTGCCTGGGTGGCTCAGTCGGTTAAGCGTACGACTTCAGCTCAGGTCACGATCTCGCGGTTCATGGGTTCAAGCCCCGCGTTGGGCTCTGTGGTAACAGCTCAGAGCCTGGAGCCTGCTTCGGATTCTGTGTGTCCCTCTCTCTCTGCCCCTCCCCCACTCACGCTCTATCTCTCTCTGTCTCAGAAATAAATAAATGTAAAAAAAATTTTTTTAATAAAAAAAAGCTGAATAATATCCCACTATATGCATGTATATTCATTCATTGATATTTGGGTTGCTTCCACCTCTTGGCTGTTGTAAATAGGTGCTACTGTAAACATGGGAATGCAAATATAACTCTGGCTATTTTTAACTTAAGAGAAAATACTTTATACAATTTTTATTTATAATGTACTTACATATGAAATGCTCTACCTCTATTGGAAAAAAGTCATTTCATGAATAATTATATAGTCTGAATCTGTACATCGTAATAAATTTTTAGCTCCTAATGCAGTACATATTTCAGAAGTTTGTATAGTGGTTTTAAATAGATAAAAGGAATGAAATAGATCATGAATTCTGCTAAAGAAAAACTCTATGATTTGTAAATGTTCAGCTCAGAAATAGTAAAATAGTATTTCCTGTTTTCCAAATTCTTAACATCACTGTCACCACAAACTCGTCTTTTTTCTGACATACCTACTCCAAACGACACTGACCACAGGTCCACAATCCTGTTAAACATGTTAAAAACATAATATTAGTATAGTTCTAAACAAATGTTATCTACAAAACTCTGTGATTAACAAAAACACACAAAGAGTCATGTTCAATTGTTATATGAACATAATGTGTCTGAAGAGTCAATTTAACGATTCCTTTTGGTTGACTTCTGCACCTCTTTATGCTTCTTTTTTTCCCTCTTACCACCTTCTTTGAATCCTGCTGAGAAAATAGAGGGATCCCAGTTGCTGGTGACCCAAGGTATATCTTGCTCATCATTGTCCACAAAAGTATGTTGAGTTACATGTTTGGGTCTGAAGTACTTTGGTGAATAATTGTTGAATAACTGTCTTCTCCAGCTGCATTCTTCTGCAAAGCCCTCTTCATCTGCCACACCATTTATAAGGAAGGACTTCAGTTCGCCATCATCTTCAACTTCTCTTTCTTGATCATTCTCGATAATTCTCTGTGTATTTGTATTTTTGCCATTAGCAGTCTTACCCGAAGTTTTAACAGATCTGTAGTTGCCCATCCTACTATTATCAGATGCCAACGAGGAGAATGAATTAAGGCCCTCATGGCCCGGTGAACCATATGGTATATATCCTGTAGCATATGAAGAAAATCTCTCAAAAACTGGGTATTCACTGGAGGTAGCGAAGAAGGATTTTGTACCACTGCTTTCATAGGAGCCTCTTGGACTATTTAAAAGGTCCTCAAGTGAGTCTTCAAAGAAATGAAATGAAAATGGATCCCTTTCACCAAAAATTTCTCTACAGACATCATTGGCTTACGAAATGTGAAGCCATACTCAAAAGAATCATCAAAATGACTTCTGCTTCCACCATTTAATCCTTCCTGGCCATATTTATCATAAATGTCCCGTTTTTCATTATTTGATAATACTTCATATGCCTCAGCTACTTCTTTGAATTTTCTCTCAGCTTCTTCTTTATTTTCTGGATTTTTATCAGGGTGCCATTTAAGTGCCACTTTACGATAAGACTTCTTAATGTCCTCAGGTGAAGCATATCTCTGCACTCCTTGAACTTCATAGTAATCCACCATGTTTTAACAGGTCATTGGAAAGGGGTGTTCTGGGTCTGAGTAGTGAGAACTGTAGCTTCCTCTCAGCTGGAGCACTCCTGGTGGTGGTGGTGGAGGCAGTGACTGCAAATAGGCACTTTTTACATTGAAGACAATGTTACTACCATGGACACTGCTAGGAGACGTTAGGATACTGATTATGTGGCAAGCAGAGTTACCAGCTTATGTCAGAGAGGTTTGCATTATGGTGTCATTCCGGGGTTGGGATAGGGACTAGACCTTCCAAATAAAGCTAGTCCAGAGTCATACCAGACCATCCTGAACCCTCAGGACTATTTCCCCTATATTTCCCTGGAAGTCTCCAACAGTGCCTCATAAACTAGTGGAACCTGTTGTTGATAGCCACAGCATGCCCCTTGCATGATAGGACCTTCAGGCTGCTGAGCCTTAATAACTTCCCAGTTCTGTGATTTGGCTTTGAAAAATGAAGAAATTGAGAACTACATGAAAAAGTATTCAAATAGTTGACATAATTTATTTCAGTCAAGAGACAATTGTACTGGAAACAAACAACTTGATTACGGTATAATAAGGGCTATGATGGGGGAAGCACTGGATGCTAAGCAATCATATGAGAGACACCTAGCCCAGACTTGGGGTGATTCCTGAGGAAGGAGCATAATATACAAGCTTTCTGCATGCCAGTATTGAATCATTTGAGATGACAGTATCTTTACCCATTTAAAAGTTTACAACTTTAAAACACGTAAAGATTTTGAAAGTTGTACACTTATGTATTCAGTATATATTATTGAATTTCTACTTTGTGCAAGGCACAGTTTTAACCACTGATGATAATGACATTAAAAAATAGCAATTTTCATGGTGTTTTCATTAATGAAGTATAAATAATAAATGATTTGAGATAATGTGGTACGTGGTAGTGTGAGGGGGGCAGAGAGCTACTCTAGATTGGTTTTTCAATTCCCTATAGTATATATGTCTACATGTATGTGTGGTATACACATGATTGTATTTGCTTGCAATTGAAAATAATAAGAAGAGTAATAAAATCATCTGAGTACCATTTTTAGGTCAAACACCTAAAGTGTTTACACAGTTTACACAAATTACTTAACACAGTCTCTCATGTAATTGTAACAGCATTCCAGAAAGTAAATATTTTGTGCCCATAGGAAACCTGAGGTTCTTCAAATACATTTGTCTAAGGCTATCTAGCTCATTAGTGAAAAATACGATATTTGAACTTGAATCTGATTCCAAATTTTACTCTTTCTACTCTACTGCATTTTTTGGACAAGGGTTTAGGAATTTAGGTTCTAGACATTCTACAAATATGTATTGAGAACCTGTGACACAGAGAGGAGTTAGAAAATAGAAAATTCTGCTCTCAAGGAGTTTATACAATTGAAAACAACATTCAAAAACTAACTTCAATAGAGTGTGAAGGTATAAAACAAGGATTTGCTTCTAATTGTTCCCCCTCCCTTATCTGTTGGCCCTTCCAGCTGCTATGCCACTTTCTCTCATTCCTTTACAGTAAGACTTGTCAAAATTATCCTCTCTGCTTGATGTTTCTGCTTTCTTCCATCCTATTCTTTGTTGGCACACTCCAATCTGGCGTCTACTCCCCCCCCTTCCCCCATCTCATTAAGTTATAATTTACATATAACATGTTTAAGGTGTACAATATAATGATTTGATATATGTATATATAGTGAAATGATTACCAAAATAAGTTTAGTTATCACCCATGACTTCACATAGTTACAATTTTTCTCTTGTGATAAGACCTTTTTTAAGTAAATTCTGCCCAACGTGGGGCTTGAACTCACAACCCCGAGATCAAGAGACTCATGCTCTACTGATTGAACCAGCCAGGTACCCTATTTTTCTTGTGATAAGAACTTTGAAGCTCTATGTTTTTAGCAATTTTCAAATACACAATGCAGAATTGTTAAGTATAGCCACTATGCTGTAGATTACATCCCCAGAACTTATTATCTTATAATTGGAAGTTTATACCTTTTGACCACCTTTACCCATTTTGGCTTCTATCTTTCATACTTTACTAACATTGTTCAGGTCACCTTGGTGGCTCAGTCAGTTGAGCAACTGACTCTTGATTTCAGCCCTTGCAGTTTATGAGATCCAGCTCCACTTCAGGCTGGGCTCTGTGCTGACAGTGCAGAGCTTGCTTGTGATCCTCTCTCTGCTCCTCCCCTGCTCATGCTCTCTCTCTCTCTCTCACTCTCTCTCTCTCTGAAAATAAACGTTTAAAAAATAAATAAGGGGCACCTGGGTGGTTCAGTCAGTTAAGCATCTGACTGCAGCTCAGGTCATGATCTCACGGTTCACAAGTTTGAGCCCTGTATCAGGCTCTGTGTTGACAGCTCGGAGCCTGAAGCCTGTTTTGGATTCTGTGTCTTCCTCTCTCTCTGCCCCTCCCCCACCCATTTCTCTCTCTCTCTCTCTCTCTCTCTCTCTCTCTCTCTCTCTCTCTCTCTCTAAAATATTAGAAAAAAAATTTTTTAAGTAAGATGAATAAATAAAACTGTACTTGTCAGGTTCTCCATTGAATTCTGTGCTGCCAAATCCAGTGGTTGTCCTCACACAGGTGAGCATTTCCTCTATTAAATTATTAAATACTTGTTTAACTTCCTAAAAACCATTTTCCTCTGGTTTGCTTCCTTTTCTCCTGTGCTTTTCCTTCTCACGCTATAATGGTAACTAAACTTGACCTACACAGTTCTGTGTAGGTAGTATCCAGTCCCAGGGCTTTAGATACCATCTGTGTGCTTATAACATCCTAATTCACGTATCTAGCCTGTTAGTTTCCCCTGAACCTCAGATTGCCTATTTGAACTCTCATTTGGAATATCCAATCATTATCTCAGTCTTTGCCATTTCGTTTAATGGTACAAACATCTATCCTGTTATTCAGGCCAAAAAACCCAGGAATCGTCTTAATTTCTTTTTTCTTCACTCCCTGTATCTAATCAAAAGGCAGACTTCTTGACTTGTGGTCTTCAAAATATATGCCAGTCTAATCACTGGGGAAATAAAGTCAAAGAACAAATGATTCCTGCCCTTCCAAAAGTTTATAATAGACTGGCAAACTAATTAGTAATTAAGTGCAATATAGTAGGTATTAACAATAGTAACAGAAGTAAACATGGGAACATTGAGGAGGGGCATTTACATCAGAATCAATAAGGATAGGGAATTAGACTTCTTAGGGTAAGTGATGTATGAGCTAATTTTTGAGCTCATGGAAGCAGGCAAAAGCCATTGTTAAGAGAACTGTATTTTTGAAGGCAAGTACTGTTACAGTACAGACTACTTAGCTGGGGCTCCTCATGTGTGGCTGTACTAATGTTCTTTTGAGGATTATTAGGCCAGAGGAATAGACAGGGGCCAGATCATGAAGGGTGCTAAGCTAGGGGTTGAAGTGTATTCTGAAAGATAGAAAATTCTAGGCATATACTGTTAGCGTAGGAAGCTGGAAAGTTAAGGACAGATCCTGAATTTAAACAGGAATTAGTTGACAGTACTTTTGAGGACATCAAGGCAAAGGACTAGAGGGATCACTTTGGAAATAGTATAGCTATAGAAGATGAGTTACAGAAGAAAGACAAGATCCAAGAAAGGCAGACCAGTTAAGAGACATAGTGTCCAGGTGAATTGAGGAGGGTCTATACTAAGGAAGTGGCCCTACTTTGGATCAGATTGGATTTTAGAAATAGGACTCAACATACCAGTTTTGCTACTATGTGATACTGAGCAAAAAAATCCTGTTTACTTAAATGTAGGTAAAGGTATTGTTTAGTTGCATTTGTTAGACTTAAGCTTCCTATGCCAGGAAGTGGTCCAAAATAGATGGATTGATATTCTAGTATTATTTCATTTGAACATAAAAAAAGAGAATTGAGGGGCACCTGGGTGGTATGGTCGGTTAAGCGTCCAACTTCGTCTCAGGTCACGATCTCCTGGTCTGTGGATCTGAGCCCTGTGTCGGGTTCTGTGCTGACAGCTCAGAGCCTGGAACCAGCTTTGGATTCTGTGTCTCCCTCTCTCTCTGCCCTTCCCCCACTCATGCTCTGTCTCTGTCGCTCTCTCAAAAACAAACATTAAAAAAATTAAAAAGACAATTGGTTAACATTTTACATCCAATTATTTTACTGCCAAAATGGTAGTGTAGACAATGTAGTCTAATGGTTATGGCTTTATAAATAGATTGTTCAAATCCTTGTTCTCAGTAATTCTTCATCTTGGGCCAGTTTCTTAACTTTTCTGTGTATCTTTTTTTCCTCATCTTTAAATAGGCAGTGCTGTAATAACATCTGCCTCAAGCATACATGCTATTATTTGTTTAAAAAGAATATAGATGTGGTTTCAACAAAAATAAGTGTGATTTCAACAAAAAAGTGGTATTACTGGCTGTTTCAAGGAAGGGAGACAGGTTAACTTGGGGACAGGTGTGAGAGGAAGGCTTTTCCCTATCAATTTACTACATCTTTTGAACTTTGATCCATATGAACATGTTACCAGCTCAAAAATAAGTTAAAAGTTTGGAATAGGAGTTACATTACACAGCTGTAAGGATTAAATAAGTGAATACATGCAGAGTCCTTAGAATACTTTCTGGAATATAATAAACAATAGTAATATTAGCTGTCATCAAGATCATTATTATTAGCAATGACGCTAGGATTTGAAAGTATTAAATACACTGTGCCTCTATTTGTTGTAATCAGGAAAAATGGAGTGGAACCCTATAATGAACTTTGATTAATAAGCTCCTATAATGGAGCTTTGATTAGGACAAGAGTTTGTTTACAGGAGAAAAAAGCTCAGGTAGTTCTGCTAAACTCCTAATTGTATTCCTCTTCTTCATAACACTCCATCCCAGTCACTGTACTAACATGTTCTTGCACATGGACAGCCCATTATCTTCTCTTCCCTGTTAAAGAAGAGAAACACTTCTCTACTTTCTCTCTACTTTCAAGAAACACAACTGTCAAGCGTCAAATAACTAAAAGGTAAAGTGGGCCAAAGGCCGCTATGCATAGGGAAAGGTCATTTCTGCAAGTAACACTGTAGGGAACCTGATGATTGGATGAGGCGGAAGTTGGTCTCAGGATCCCCTTATGCTCTTAACATTATTGAGCATCCTCACATCCCTCCTCCTCCTGAACTGGAGCTGCCCTCAGTACAGAGATACAGTCTTTTAGTGCAGTGTTTTCCTGTGACAAGTTGTAATCTTAGTGAGTCATCGTATTGGTTTCCTGAGGCTGCCATAACAAATTACCACAAACATGGTGGCTTAAAATAATAGAATTCTCTCACAGATTTGGAGGCCAGAAGTCTGAAATCAAGTGGCAGTGGGGCTGTATTCCTTCCAAGAGCTCTAGGAAAGAATCTGTTCTTTACCTTTCCAGCTTCTGGTGGCTGTAGGTGTTCTTTGGCTTGTGGCCACATCACTCCAATCTCAGCTTCCACATGCCTCCATTGCTTCTTTTCTCTTGCCTATCTCAAATCTCTCTCTCTGCATTCCTCTTATAAGAGGACTTGCCGTTGAATTTAGGACCTACCCAGATGATCCAGGATGATGTCCCCATTTCAAGATCCTTAATTACATCTGCAAGACCCCTTCTTTAAATAAATTAGCAGTCACAGGTTCTAGGGATTAAGATGTGGACATATCAGGGCGCCTGCATGGCTCAGTCAGTTAAGCGACCAACCCTTGATTTCCGATCAAGTTGTGATCTCATAGTTCATGAGTTTGAACCCCAGATCGGGCTTCATACTGTCAGACGCCATCAGCACGGAGCCTGCTTGGGATTCTCTCTCTCCCTCTCTCTCTCTGCCCCTCCCCGGCTCACACTCTCACTCTCAAAATGAATAAACAACAACAACAAAAAAGGATGTGGACATATCTTTTGGGAGCCACCATTCATGACATTGCAGTAATAAAATCATGTTAGTGCACTGAGAAATTTTTTAATGAAATAAGACAGAAAAGTATCATAGTATAGTATTTAGTGAAATTTTTATGTAGATCATATTTATATGTGTATACTAGGTTACCATGTAAAATATGTTTCTTACTGGGAGTCTTGGTTTCACAAGTTTGAAAGCCACTACCTAATATTACTGCATTATTTCACAGGTAAAGAAGTGGTGCAAAGGAATTTATGTAACATGCTGAGATCACATAGATCATAGAACTGGCATTTTTTTCCTACTATACCACGCTGCCTTTAACTCTGTCTTGGATTGCCTTTCAGATGATTGTGTACTTCATTTTTCTCTATGCTTAACTCATCTTTTCTTGTTCCTTTTATTTTATTATGAAAAGTTTCAAACCTATACAAGTAGATAGAGTGTATATAATGGACTCCCATGTACCCATCACCCAGCTTCAACAATTATCACCTCGTGGCTTCTTTCATCCAAATCCCTGTTCATCCTCTCCCCAATCCACCCCACCCCCATGTTATTTTGAGATAAATTCCAGGTTATATCACTTCATCTATAAATATTTCAGTTTATATCTCTAAAAGTATGTGGTTTTAACATAAGCACAGCACTATTATCACACCTTAAAGAAGTAAACATTACTTCTGTAATCCTATTAAATATGCAATTGTCCAAATTTCCAATTTTTTCGTAATTATAGTAAATAGTATGAGTGGATACTTGATAGACAATTTGTTGCTTGAACCAGGATCCATATAAGGCTCACATAATACAATTGGTTGATAAATTTTTTCAAGGTTTTCTTAATCTACAGATTCCTCCTTCCATCTCTTACCGTCCCTACCTGCCATAAAATTTATGTGCAAGAAATGGAGTTCTTTGTCCTGTAGTATTTCCCACATCTGGATTTTGTTCATTACATCCCTATATTGTCCTCTAGCAAGTTCCTCTGTCCTCTGTATTTTTGTAAATTGCTTGCCTCATCTTTATTAAGCTTTCAATTTATATAGACTGGACATATTCCCTAATATGTATTCTGTACATTTTCTAAACAGATTCCAGGAAATACTTGTTTTGTCCTTTTTCTTATTTTTTCACTATTTTTAACTGTATTTTCATACTGCCTAGAAACTTTTGCCATTTTCTGTATTTTTAATCATCCAAAAAGCTATAATTTTTTTCAGTAATCCTCTGAAAATTTAATTCAGAGTTAACATTTAAGATTCTTAACTCATCAAATATATATACCTCATTCATTCATACTACATAGTCCCTACAAAAACCTTTAACTTGATCCACATCACATTCTACCATTGTAGCAATTGTAGGTTCACAAGGAGATTTTACAGTACTGATTCTGTTTTTGGGATCAGCAGAGAACACCTACTGAGCAGCAGGATGGAGGGATAAGAACAAAGATTTCAAAGTTTAATAAATTTAGGCTTGAATCCTAGCTTCCTCATTACTAACTGTAACATTGCACAAATTACTTCTCTGAGTCTGATTCCTTTTTTGTAAAAAAGCAATGATGATGGCAGTTAAAATCCTAATTCCTTAATTTGGTATACAAAGCTTTCAATGGTCTGATCCTTACCTTTCTAATCTTTTCTTCCTCCATCAACACTGACCTGAAACTCTCTTCCCCCTACACACACACACACATACACACATGCATGTATGTACGCACATACCCAGTGCCTTCTATGACTTCCCTTTTGTAATCTCATTTATGATACCTTCAACACCCCTCTTTCTCTTTCACTTGGCTGATTCCTTTTTTTTTTTTTTAAGATTTTATTTTTAAGTAATCTCTACACCCAACTTGGGGCTCTTACTTAAAACCTCGAAATCAAGTTGCATGCTCTACCCACTGAACCAGCCAGATGCCCTCGACTAATTCTTATTCAGAGCAGGCATCCCCTACCTCTAGAGTTCCACACCAACACCCCTTTGTGTGCGTCTCTGTGTTCCTCAGAGCACTGTATCTGTATCTATATCATATTGCACCCATCCCACAGTATTGTTTCAGTCTTTGTGCTCTCGAAAAACCTTGTGAATGAATCCACCATGGTGTTCACCATGTAGTGCTTGAATGTTTTGTCTCACTTCCACTAGACTGTATATTCTTTAAAGACCAGAGCATATAGTCCTCATTCTTTTGTCTTCTTCTAGCATGTGTTCCAGTCACATGCTTAATCTTAATGAATGCTAATAGTGTCTGTTGTATACTATGATAAAGCATTTTTATACCTTATTTTATCTACCTCTAACATGCCAAGATTCAATGAGATATCATGTTTTTTTGTACTTCATATATTCTCACTAAAAATGTTAACTCTCTTTTTCTGAGTTTTGGGATACAGCTTCTTTTCCTGAATTTTAGGACACAGTATTTCTGTGAAATACTTCCTAACCCCTTCCTTGCTTTTGTTTGTTGCCTTCCTTCTGTTCCCATAGTTCCTTATTCATACCATAGTCCTATTCTGTATATATGTACCTCTATTATACTATAGCAGATTGAAGTCACTAAGGGTAAAAATGATCTCATTTCTGTTTTCCCAGGGCCCAAGACAGGCTCTGACTGGCACAGAGGGAGGGCCATATAAATATTGAAGGAGATACTAATTTGCATTTTTCTAGAGCATCCAACTGCTAGAGATCGATAAATGTATATACACTGTGAGGACTTTCTTGATTATTGTTCCATTCTACTCTCTTTATTTTTCCTTCAGGATTCATGTCATGTTCTCAGCGAAGGTACTCCCTCCAGCCCATCCCAGAGAGGAGAATTCCAAACCGATACTTAGGCCAGCCCAGCCCCTTCACACACCCACACCTCCTTAGGCCAGGTAAGCCCTTTTAACCATAAATCTCTCTCTTTAGATGCTTTATTTAGAACTGTGCTGTCCAATAGATTTTTTTTTTTTTTTTGCAGCAGTGTAAATGTTCTAGGTCTATGCTGCCCAATACAGTAACCACTAGCCACAAGTGGCTATTATATACTTATAATGGTGCTAGTGCAACTGAGAAACTAAATTTTTTATTTTATTTTTATTTTTATTAACTTAATTTTAAACTTAAAAAGGTATGTGTGGTTGTTGGTCCGGTGTTGACATTGCTATCTAGAGCAATAAATATAAGTCTTACAATTCAGAATTATCCACGAAAAGTATATAAACCATAATGTTTTAAAAGTTATATTACTTTCTAAGACAGTTGCTAGAACTGTATTCAAATGATTGATTCCTTGTGAACTGCTGTGTTAAAGACATTTGAGAAAACATGTTTTTCTTGAGTGCCCAGTGGGCTCAGTTGGTGGCGCGTGCAACTCTTGATCTTGGAGTCGTGAGTTCAAGCCCCACATTGGGCTTGGAGCCTACTTAGAGAAATGAAAGAAAGAAAACGTGTTTTTCTTCAAAGTACTAAATGTTCATTTCCTTTTGTTTAACAAAAATATTGCTGTATAGGTTACACTAGATTTCCAGATTTGACTTTCACAGCTTTGGGAGGTGATAACAGTGACAAAAAGGCAGTTAAGGGATGAACTGTGGTGAATGAAAATCATCACAAAGAGGTAAGTAGGGTAAAACCAAATGCTTTGTAGAAAAAGCAGTCAGGTTTTCAAGGGAAATTAATCATTGCTTCTGTCATGGGAAGGTAAATCTGTATTTACTTTGTGAGCATATGTACTAAGAATCTCAATTGCCTTTAGAAATATGTTACTCTTTCACTGTCTCCACTCAGTGAATGATACCAGTGTGTCTCTCAGTGAGGGCTTCCTTTTGCTGATTCTTCATCAGACTGGAATTCCTGCTGGGAAATCGGCTGAGACTCAGGAAATGCAGCTCACCACTGAAACACACAAGAAATCAGAGGTTTTCAAAGCTGTAAGGTAAGCTTAATAGCAATCCAGTTAGTATTAACTTAAGTATTTCTCTAATCTGTCAACCTACCCGTAGCTTCAATTTTTTTAAAAGGAAATAGAATTGCATTAAGTTTTACCAGCTTTGAAAATTACTGATTTCTCGTGGTGAGATATTTTTACATGGTGAGCTGCATTTTCTAGGCCTTGAAACTAGTAATTATATTGTCAAGATGATGGCCTCTGTGTCTTAAACAGTTGGCTATTGTATGTTATGTGCATGATAACTATATAAAAATGATTATGAATAAAAATGCATATACACATTCATACATATACATATGTTCTTTTCAGCTATGGAGGGAAAAGGGATGCCTGTCTTAGTTTTTAATCTTCTGGACATAGGATTTTAGATATTGGGCTAAGAAGGAATAGAATTTTAACTTTTTTTTTAATGTTTATTTATTTTTGAGAGAGAGAGACAGAATGTGAGTGGGTTAGGGGCAGAGAGAGAGGGAGACAAAGAATTCGAAGCAGACTCCAGGCTCTGAGCTGTCAGCACAGAGCCTGATGCGGGGCTCAAACCCACAAGCCATTAGATCATGACCTGAGCCGAAGTCGGACGCTCAACAGACTGAGCCACCCAGGTGCCCCAGAAGGAATAGAATTTTAAAACAGAATCATCAGGATTAAAGAAACCAGATATACAATTTCTGGAGGCAAAAACTATATAAGTATCCAAAGTATTAATCATTTGTCTTTTTCCATGTAGATATGGAAGTGGTAAAATGGTTATGGAGTGGAGAAAGAGTAAATTATTAAGAAAAATTAAAAGGGATATAATACTTTTTTAAAAATTTCTTTCACAGAGCCAGTCTGTTAGTTTGGAGTGTGAAATTGTATCCTCCGTTACTTGGTTTGCTTCTAAAAATTTCGTGTTTGACATAGCTATTTTCCTAGTACTTATAAGTACTTAAAACTTTTGGAAAACACCTCAGTCCCTTCTCTAATTATTACACAAGGTCTATATAGAAAAACTAGAGAATACAGATAAAAGTAATTTTTTTTAATTACTCAAAATCCCTCCACTCACAGAAAACCGCTATTGAGATTTTGGTATATATATCTTTCCAGACTTATTTCTCATGTAGGTGTGTGTGTGTGCATGTGTGTATGTATACACATGTGTACACATTCTATACCAATCAATTATTTCCTTAAAATAAATTCTTAGAAATGAAATTCCTGGGTTGGCTCTTTCTGAATGTTGGGGAGCTATTTCCTCTGGGTTTCTCCTGGCTATACCTACCTAAATTTGCTGAAGCAAGAGTAACCTGGAAAATATTCAGCAGAATGGCTCAGAGATAAAGGAATTCTGTCCTAGTTATGCTACTACTGCTTGAGATAGAAATAAAAAATCAGATTTCCCCAAGTCCTGGTGATTTCTAAAACTTATTTCCTTAAAGAAATCAGCATTGTAGACGATTGATTGATTGAATGATTGATTTTTAAGTAATCTCTACTCCTAATGTGGGGCTCAAACTCACGACCCCAAGATCAAGAGTTGCATGCTCTACTGACTGAGCTAGCCAGGCACCCCCTCTCCCCCATGTCTTTTTTAACATTGCCATCCTGGTGCTAAGGACTGTGTCTGTAGAGCCAGAAAATGTCAATTCATCCACCTTGATCACTAAAATGCCCTCCACTTATCACCCAAGCCAGAAAAAATGATTCCATGAAGGAAGGCAAATGACACAGTTATGAACTGTGAATCTACTTTTTATAATATTTGTGTGAGAAAGTTCTCTGACATTGCCACAAGAGTAACGCAGTCATTAGAATAGCAAGGTGTTCAACTCACATAAACACTGCAATTTATCAGAGAATAGGAAGAATTACTGCCAAATGAAGCATTATTTCCAAGAACATGTATTTCTAACATTGTTACATTCCTAGACACAATAATTTTGGATATGTAATATAGTTTGTAGCGCCTTAAGAAAGGGCTCTTATTTAGAGAGTTTGGCTTATCAGAATGACTTGTCTGACATATCCAGAACTGGTTATTGGTTTTCTTTCAACTATAACAGTGAACAGATCCATTGGGAAGTATTCAACTGTATGGCCCACAATTTGGGAAAATGCTTTTACCATTTACCTGATTGTCCCTTATCAACTATGATGGCTGAGACTATACAGTTATTGTCAAGTATTTTGTTAAGTAATATTTAAAATGATGAAAAGAGTGGTTCTAGAGTGAGTGCTAGATAATAATTCCTGAATCTTCTTCCCTTAGAAGCGTCCAAACCAATTAGGTATCCATCTTTCAGTCATGGTTTAGTTGTAGTTCTGCCTTGAGCAAGGGGTATTTTTTTTTTTTTTAAGTTTTGTTAAAATGGTTGACTTTAAAAGATCAAGATTTATTTTGGTGTGGTGAGATTTTTATACTATTTAAAAGATTAAAATATATGTTCAAGAAATGATGGAAATTAAAAATGGTCTGAATCTGCCTAGACCATTGAGTGAGTTTTTTCAAAATATAAATACATGCTAGGATCCCATAGACTTACTGAATCTCAAGGGAAGGGCTTAGGCCCTATGTTTTGAAGAGCTCCCTGGGTGTTTCTGATGCACACCACCTGCCTAATGGGCACTCATTAGATGGGTGCGTGAGATGCCTAAAGCCAGATCTTTGGCCACAGGCCATATTTTGAAGTGGAGTGTATCTTTACTTTTCTTATGTCCTCATCCCCAAACACTCAGTTCTTAAATTTATTCATATCTTTGAGAGAAAGAGGAACAGAGCGTGAGCAAGGGAGGGGCAGAGAGAGAGGGAGACACACAATCTGAAGCAGGCTCCAGGCTCTGAGCTGTCAGCACAGGGCCCGACGCAGGCCTTGAACCCATGAACCATGAGATCATGACCTGGGCCAAAGTTGGATGATTAACCAACTGAGCCACCCAGACGTCCAAATTTATTCATATCTTTATCATCACCACCATCACACATTTACTGAATGATCTCTTTGTATTTATGTAGCCATTTCAAAACACTGTTTATACGTTATACCTGATAAGCAGAATAGTAGTATACAAACATTTTATATTCTAGAGCTTCTAAATTTAAGTTCAGGGCCTACTTTTTCATGGATATTTTACCATGAAGTGTACCTGTTTTTATAAAGGAACATATTTTCTTTTCTCACTTCCTGTGTACCTCTGGAATTTTAAAAATAACGATATATTTGTATTGATTATTCATTTTCCCTTTGTCTTCATCTTCTGAAGTAGAGTTTTTGTTTTTGTTTTTTTACATCCAAGTTAGTTAGCATATAGTGCAATAACGGTTTCAGGAGTAGAATCCAGTGATTCATCCCCTACATATAACACCCAGTGCTCATCCCAACAAGTGTCCTCCTTAATGCCTCTTGCCCATTTAGCCCATCCCACCACCCAGAACTCCTCCAGCAACCCTCAGTTTGTTCTCTGTATTTAAGAGTCTCTTATGGTTTTTGTTCCCCTCCCTGTTTTTATATTATTTTTGCTTTCCTTCCTTTATGTTCATCTGTTTTGTATCTTAAATTCCTCATATGAATGAAATCATATATTTGTCTTTCTCTGACTGACTAATTTCACTTAGCATAATCTTCTGAAGTAGATTTTAATGCAAAATAAAGACCAGAGTATTTACATATATAAATTTACAGGTGAATAAACCTATATATTTAACCTATATGTATATGTTGATTACTCATTCCAAAGTACCATTATACAGATAGCTAGCTCATAGAAATTCCATAAACAGCCATCTAGTACAGAATTATAGAGTATTTCTGTTTTTTAATGCTGGGAGAAAAAAAAATTGAATTATAATAATGTTCCTGCAGCTTAAATACTGGTACATTAAGAATAAATGACTTTTCTGTTTCTCTTTAACCTTTGTGCATATTTCTCATTCATATCGAGAAATTCTCTGAAGTAAAGATTAGCAAGAATCTGCCCTAGACAAGAATCAGGAATTTTCTAAAGCATTGAATAATAAAAAGCTTCTGAATCACTTGTGAATGATAAGACTCATTCTTTTTTTTTTTTTTTAAGTTTTCATTTATTTATTTTGAGATAGAGCAGGTGAGGGGTAGAGAGAGAGGGAGAGAGAGAATTCCAAATAGGCTCCCATGAACTGAGAGATCATGACCTTAGCCAAGATCAAGAGTTGGACACTTAACCAACTCAGCCACCCCGGCTCCCGGAGACTCATTCTTAATTGTGTGAGAAAGCCAAAGACTTTCAGGGCTTCAATCTAAAAATTACTTTGATAGAGATAGTAGTTGTCCGTGTAAATTTTACTCTTCCAAGGTCCTACTTGGCTTTGGATTACGAGGATGACAACATCTTTAAGTGTAAATTCTTTATGGTAATAATTGTAACTAATATTTATATAGTGCTTACCGTTCTGAGTATTTTATTATTTAATCCTCCTGACAACTTTGAGAAGTGGTTGCTTTTATTATCTCCATTTGACAAGTGAGAAAACTGAGTCATAAAGCAGTTTGGTAGCTCTCCCCAAGTCACTCAGTAAGTTGTTAAGCCAGGATTCCAGTTCATAAAACTCTGACTGTTGAGTCCACACTTAACCACAAAATAGTATAAAACATTTGTACCAAAGAATACTATCTGGAATTTCCGAAAAGTCTATCTTTATCATGATATTTTTAATAAGAATAAATTCAACTGAGGGAAGTCTTAGTCTAATAGGTATTTCAAGTTTAGAGAGTGGTATACTTTTTTTTAATGTGGTAAAATTTACATATAATGAATTGCACAGATCTTAGATATGTGCATCAGTGAGGTTTTTAAAAATTTTTTTTAGTGTGTATTTATTTTTGAGAGACAGAGAAAGAGGCAGAGTGTGAGTGGGGGAGGGGCAGAGAGAGAGGGAGACACAGAATCTGAAGCAGGCTCCAGGCTCTGAGCTGTCACCACAGGGCCCGACTCAGCTCGAACCCACGGACTGCAAGATCATGACCTCATGAGCCGAGGTTGGATGCTTAACTGACTGTGCCATCCAGGTGCCCCACAATTCAGTAGATGATGTGGAGAACAAAGGCAAAAGAAAAAATTAAACTTCTTTACAACTTATAGTCCATTGACAAGTACATGAGAGAAGGCAGAGTGACCTTCCTTGAGGAGCTTGCCGGAATGTTAAATTTTTGCTAGAGGCAAAAGGCAACCTTAGCTTGACGTTAGCCCAACCTCCAGGATCCTTTATCTCCACACCACTCCTCATCCCCGCCCTACAAGATGTGTTTTAGCAATCCTTCTCTAAGTCTATGGCCCACTGTTATACATCTGAAGGATCTCATGTCTGAGGTTTTACTAAACAGTAATAAATGACCTTTTCCTAATAGCCCCTCAAGGTCCTGGAAACCTTGCTTCAAAATTCCTTAGAGACTTACACTACCCCTAGCCCCCTCTCATCACAACCCCAGTGCAGCTCTTTCTGCCCATGGGTTCTGTCCCTGTGGTTTAATAAAACCACCCTTTTGCACTGAAGACATCTCAAGAATTTTTTCTTGACAGGTCACTCCCGGACCCCAACATTTCAGATCAGTAGGCCCCAATATAACCCACACACCCCAGTCAAGATATAGAACATTTTCATCACCCTAGAAAATTTTCTCACACCCCCTCTTGTCTGTTTCCACTTCCATCCTTAACCATTGCTCTGGTTTCTATCAACATGGATTGTTTTGCCTATTCTTGGAATCATACGGTACGTACCTTTTCTGTCTAGCTTGTGTTGCTCAATATATGCAAATAAAATCTAGGGTATTTTTTATTGTTTATTTGGTCATTTCATTTTTTCAGAGAGGTCTGTGTTTTACTTTAAAGAAAACATTACCTTTTTTTTTTTAACCCCCATTCTCCACCTACATAGAGATCATTTTATAAACTACTTTCTTGTAGACAATAAAAACTACCTAATATTAAACAATTCATTTTAAGGATGCAGTTTCAAAATCAGACCATGTTAGAAGACTAGCTACTTTTAGGAAATAATTAAAATACATACCTAGATTGTAACAAACACCTGCATTTTCCCATCCATTTTCAGTCTTTATAAAACTTTCTTCTTAGGGGTTTCTGCTTGGCTGATTAAATATGAAGAATATTTTTCTTATTCTCATGAGAAGTCCAATCCTAAATGTCCTGGAAGAGCTTTTCTTCTTGGCTGCAGAGTCTCTGAACTGATTGTAAGACTTTGCTATTTGCAGAGTCCAGATTACGACCTGTAGGCATTTGATTGGTAAATAAACTTGTTAGAATAGCCCCTCTATCCTTAATTGACTCAAGGTGATAAAGTACTAACTTTGTTCTTTGCTATGTTACAATTTGACAAAGTTACCAGAGTGTCTATTCAGACAGTTTTATCAGATGAAATTCAGGCCAGATTGACCATTACAATGGTTAATTCTATGATCAAAGGCCATAATAACTGCCAGGTTTACCTCTAGGGTTAAAGTTCATTGCTTTATTACCCCCCCTTTTTTTCCTCCTTCGAATGATAAGAAAAGATATCTTTTTTACTTGAATAATTTTCTGTCACAACCAAAGAGTTCTTTTTTACTTTGAGATTTCAGAAGTGTGGAAGCATTTAGTTAATGGTCACTCCATAGTGTTGATGATTCATAAACTTGGGAAAATGTAGCCCGTGTTTTAAATGTTTCTCATGTAGTCATTTGTATGAAATTGGATTCAGGAAGATGAATGCCTTGAAGGGAGTAAAAGACAGTTTTCCAATCCCGTTTTGATTTCCAAATAATTGTATCTTTTTTTAAAAGTTATTTTCCGGGGCGCCTGGGTGGCGCAGTCGGTTAAGCGTCCGACTTCAGCCAGGTCACGATCTCGCTGTCCGTGAGTTCGAGCCCCGCATCGGGCTCTGGGCTGACGGCTCAGAGCCTGGAGCCTGTTTCCGATTCTGTGTCTCCCTCTCTCTCTGCCCCTCCCCCGTTCATGCTCTGTCTCACGCTGTCCCCAAAATAAATAAACGTTGAAAAAAATATATTAAAAAAAAAATTATTTTCCAATATATTTATATATGTGCTTTGTTATTAATGAGAATGAGAGAGAACACATATATTAAGGCCATTAAAATTGTGAATTTTCTTATTTTCCAAATTAAAAAAACCCCACAAAATGAATTGATTTTTAATTTAGTTTTATTACATGGACTGTAGCTGTGAAGAAACCAAAAGCAAAGCAAACCAAAAGGAAAGGGAAAAAGGAGAAGACAAAAGGAAAGGTCGGATGATCTATCCATTATAATCAGCCTCTGCTTTTATAAGAGTATCTACTGCTTGGGTAAACTGGGAAATTTCCAATGTTGGGTAACAGTGGCAGACTTAACACACGTAATTACAGTCAGATAGTTCTGGCACAAAGGTCAGAATTCTGCCCAAAAGCCCTAGAGAACTCTTAGCCAGCTTAATCCAGGGGAAAAAGAAATGCACTATGAGGGGCACCTGGGTAACTTAGCTAGGTAAACATCAGACTCTTGATTTCAGCTCAGGTTGTGATGATCTCACAGTTTGTGAGTTTGAGTCCTGTGTTGGGCTCTGTGCTGTCAGCTTGGGATTCTCTTTCTCTCTCTCTCTCTCTCTCGCTCTCTCTCTCTCTCTCTCTCCCTCTCTCAAAATAAATAAACTTAAAAACAAAAAGAAAGAAAAGAAATGCCATGTGAGCTCTTCTAGGACTGACTCTGTTGCTTATCTTTTATTTCTTACCAACTTCATCAATAAAAGTGTACATTTTTTTCTGTTGTAAATGAATAAGAGTTAAATAAAAATTGATATTAATGGAATGCAAACAACAGAGTTGGCTGGAGAGATAAACTATACATAGGTAAAACAACTAGATGATTCCAAGGTAATCATAAACAACTGAGTTACATGTACTGAACATGAGTACTAAAAAAATTCAGAGGTCTTTGATCCAGCAATGTCTGTCCTAGGATTATGATAGAACTAAAAGCGCCAGTACATAGGGCATAAAAGTAGCAGGATATAAGTACAAAGATGGTTATTATTACAGCAAAAACTGAAAACAATATAAATGCCCACCAGTATGGAAATGGATCAACAAGTTTTGATATATCAACCCCAAAAATATTTATGGAGACGTCAAGCAGAATGAACTGAAGCTATGCAAGATGACTTGGTGGGAGGAATTTCTATAAGGTATCGCTGTGATAGAAAAAGCAAGATACAGAAGAATGTGTAGTATCCCATTTTTGTAAAATACTAGTGACCAAAAAACCCTAAATGCAAGTATATGAGTATCGAGAAAAATAGGAAAGGATATGTGCCACATTACCAACGTGGGTGAGGTATTGATGTGGGTAGAAGGGAAGGGGAGTGAAGAGTCAAACAGCAAAGGAAAAGGGGGAAAATATTTAACTATTGAGAGTTCAGTATGATGTGATTACACTTATACACAACTATAGGATGTATATATATAAGAAAATGAAACAGTTAACTTAAATAATTCAGAGGGACAAATCAATGTGATCTAGGCTAATCAGGAAAGCCTTTTGAATGAGAGGAGTCTAAAAACAAACATGCATTGAGCCCAAAATCTTGGGAGTGGAATTGCTATGGAGGGAGAAGAAATTTTGGAAAAGGGACACATCATAAGCAAGGTACTAGGGAAAGAACAGATTAGAGCTATGTAAGACATAAGAAGGAATTAATTTCAGAATAATTGGAGAAATGATTTTAAAAAGTTGGCCAAATCACCAAAGACCATATATTGTGTGATTTCATCATATTAAATCTCTACAAGAGACAAATCCATAAAGACAGAAAATAGATTACTGGTTGCCAAGAGCTGGGAGTGCAGATTGGGAGGAGATGGGGAGTGACTACTAATGGGCAAGGGTTTCTTTTGGGAGTGATGAAATACTCTAAAACTGACTTTTTTTTTTTAATTTTTTAATGTTTATTTATTTTTGAGACAGAGGCAGAGCATGAACGGGGGAGGGTCAGAGAGAGAGGGAGACACAGAATCTGAAGCAGGCTCCAGGCTCTGAGCTGTCAGCACAGAGCCCGATGCGGGGCTCAAACTCATGAACCTGAGCCGAAGTCGGACGCTCAACTGACTGAGCCACCCAGGCGCCCCTCTAAAACTGATTTTTGTAATGTTTGCACAATTGTGTGAATATACCAAAAACCACTGATTTGTATACTTTAAGTGGGTAGATTGTATGGTATGTAAATAATATCTCAATAAAGCTGCTTTTTTTTAAGTTAAATAAATAAATATAAAGATATTTATGTTTATAAATAAATATAAAGATAAATTGGAATCCTCTGGTAGAAAGCATTAAAATCTACTTGAGTTTGAATTTGATGTAATGGACAATAAAGAGCCATTGTAGGTCATGAGTATGGAATGGACTGTCCATGATTTCTCTCTTTTATTCTCTTTTTCTCTTTATTTGGAATTTTTATTATAAAAGTATATACTCATTGAAACAAAATTCAAGTAATATTAAAAAGCATGTTAAAAAGAAAATTTTAGTCTTAACTCAATCCCCATAGATTAGTACTATAAAAATTGAGATTCTTTACTAAATTTTTTCTCTCTCTTCTTTTTTTCTTTTTATTCTTTTTTAACATAAATGGGATCATATTATCCATCTTGTTCTGTAATTTTTTCATACAGCAGTATTTCATGGCTATCTTTTCATACTTGCATATGAAGCCTCGATACTGCAGGGAATAATAATAGTACTCCACATCATGGAATCAATGTAAAGATGAAACGAGTTGATAACTGTAAATAATTAGGATAGTACCAGACACATAAAAAGCATTCAGTAAGCATCAGGTGTTGTTTTACTATTATTAATGCTAAGTGTAGGCTGAGGGATACAGCTTTCATGAGTGTTTTCATAGTTCTTTTACTTTGGAACCTAAAGCAAGAGCAGGCATGATTTCCATTTCAGAAGGGAAGCATTCACCCAGTCACCACTGGATTGGAAGCCAGACAGTCTGCTGGGTGCTAATATTGAGAACTAACACATAACATTTCATAACACAGGTTCTTTTCTTTTTCAACTTTTTTTTTTTTTTTTTTTTTTTGGGACAGAGAGAGACAGAGCATGAACGGGGGAGGGGCAGAGAGAGAGGGAGACACAGAATCGGAAACAGGCTCCAGGCTCCGAGCCATCAGCCCAGAGCCTGACGCGGGGCTCGAACTCACGGACCGCGAGATCGTGACCTGGCTGAAGTCGGACGCTTAACCGACTGCGCCACCCAGGCGCCCCATCACAGGTTCTTAATACAAGTTTTGTGGGAGGGCTTAGGGGAATCAGATATTCTTGAAATTGTATGTCAAAAGTTTGTGTGTGCCTAGGTGCAGTAAACAGTGAATCCACAGCTTTTTAAAGATTCCCTAGGGAGTCTTCAATCCTTAAGAAACACATGCTTTATCAAGTTTACTTCTCCTGACAGCCCTAAGGAGTAGATAATATTAAAGTTTTTTAAATATACAAAGATGAGGGACGCCTGGGTGGCGCAGTCGGTTAAGCGTCCGACTTCAGCCAGGTCACGATCTCGCGGTCCGTGAGTTCCAGTCCGGTGTCAGGCTCTGGGCTGATGGCTCAGAGCCTGGAGCCTGTTTCCGATTCTGTGTCTCCCTCTCTCTCTGTCCCTCCCCCGTTCATGCTCTGTCTCTCTCTGTCCCAAAAATAAATAAAAACGTTGAAAAAAATTTTTTTTTAAATACAAAGATGAGGGGCGCCTGGGTGGCTCAGTCGGTTAGGCGGCCGACTTCGGCTCAGGTCATGATCTCGCGGTCCGTGAGTTCGAGCCCTGCATCGGGCTCTGGGCTGATGGCTCAGAGCCTGGAGCCTGTTTCGGATTCTGTGTCTCCCTCTCTCTGACCCTCCCCCGTTCATGCTCTGTCTCTGTCTCAAAAATAAATAAACGTTAAAAAAAAAATTTAAAAAAAAAATACAAAGATGACCCCAATTGGAAAATACAAAGATTTTCCCTCAGGGAGGGAACCCTTAAGGAGATTATATGTACCCAGCTCTACTATTAATACAAAAAGACCTATTAGAAGGGTATTATGCTTTGGAAATTCAGAAGGAGATTGGCCTTATTATGTTAAAAATTATACATCATTTAACAAATAATTTATCAAGTGCCTGCTATATTCCAGTTGTTATTCTAGGCTCCAGGAATATAACACTGAACAAACAGACAAAAATCTATGTCCTCATGGAGTTTACATTCTTTCAGGAAAGTCATACACAGATAATGTGATCCTTCTCCTCGCCTTTCATGTTGATACTTCAAGTCAACCTTATTATATATGCCTAGCAATGCCTTCCACATGATAATGTTTAGTAAATATTTGATCAAATGAGTAAAAGAATGAAAGAGCTACAAGAGATATTAAGGGGTCATGATCCTGGTTTTCACGCAGGACCACGTTTAACTATCATTTCCAAAATTTTTACAGTGGAATAGAAAATTTGGACCTGTGCCATCTCCTTCATTCCCCATGTGCTATGAATAGATTTGGCATAAATTGAAGAAATGAACTTGTGTGTTTCCATCTAATATTGTTACCTTAAAAGTACTTTGGCACTATATAAACGCAAAGCATCACTGTTATTTCTCATTTCTAGGAGAGGTGACGCCAGGACTATCTCAAGTGGAATATGCACTTCGCAGACACAAACTAATGTCTCTGATTCACAAGGAAACACAAGGGCAGAGTGGGACAGACCAGACGGTGGTTCTGCTGTCCAACCCTACATACTACATGAGCAATGATATCCCCTATACTTTCCACCAAGACAACAATTTCCTGTACCTGTGTGGATTCCAAGAGCCCGATAGCATTCTGGTCCTTCAGAGCCTCCCTGGCAAGCAGTTACCAGCACATAAGGCCATGCTTTTTGTACCTCGGAGAGACCCTAGTCGAGAACTTTGGGATGGCCCACGATCTGGCACTGATGGAGCAATAGCTTTAACAGGAGTGGATGAAGCCTATACACTAGAAGAATTTCAACATCTAGTACCAAAATTGAAAGGTAATAAATGGAACAGAGGTCAAATCACAGGCCAGATTTGGGATTAAGACCTTCCTTGCCTATTTAGACGAAGTTGTTAATTTTTTCTTTCTCTTTTTTTAAAATGTATTTATTTATTTTGAGAGAGTCAGTGCACAAGCGCAGGAGGGACAGAGAGAGAAAGAGAGAGAGAAAATCCCAAATGGGCTCCGTGCTATCAGCACAGAGCTGGACACAAGGCTCAAGGTCTCAGGAACTGTGAGATCATGACCTGAGCTGAGATCAAGAGCCAAACACTTAACCGACTGAGCCACCCAGGCGTCCCTAAAGTTCTTAATTTTCTTTTTTTTTTTTTTAATTTTTTTTTCAACGTTTATTTATTTTGGGGACAGAGAGAGACAGAGCATGAATGGGGGAGGGTCAGAGAGAGAGGGAGACACAGCATCAGAAACAGGCTCCAGGCTCTGAGCCATCAGCCCAGAGCCTGACGCGGGGCTCGAACCCACGGACCGCGAGATCGTGACCTGGCTGAAGTCGGACGCTTAGCCGACTGCGCCACCCAGGCGCCCCAAGTTCTTAATTTTCTAAAATGATGATCATGGCAGCATTTCCTTGAGCACCATGAAAGGAACATAAATCTTTTCCACAAGACTAAATATTTCATTTACACATTTGCTAAGTCTTTGTTAAATTATTCATTCATAGAGACTGTGAACTGTCCTAGTTTGAAATCGCAGAGAGAATTTTCTTTTAAAGTGGAGGATGGGCATGGATCACTCTTCAAGATTACCAACCGATCCATCCACCTTTGACCACTACATATTACTTCTGCCAACTCTTCAGAAAGAAGCAGTATTCTCAAAGAATGATCAGTGCTTCACCAGCATCACAATTACCTGGTGATACATACTAGAATTACAAAAGCATAATAGATAGCGGAAATGTAAAATTTTAGCCCCCCCCTTCCATATCTGTTAGATCAGAATCTGCCTTTTAACAAGATTCTCAGGAGATTCATATAGTACGGAGTTGAGTCCATGCCACTCAAAATAGTCACTTTTTCTACATTTCTTCTGGTAAAATTATAATCACTCATAACATTTTGAGATTCTTTTTCTGGAACTTTTTAGAATCTACACTACATTATAAACTGTCTTTAATGATTCTTGTAAATCTACAGCCTCGGAAGCATTTTATTTTTTGAAGTGTCCAAAAGTCACTTAGAGCCAAATTGGTAAATAACATAGATAATCAAATTGTAAAGTACTAATTTTAGACAAAATAGTATATGGCTGTAAAATTAAAGTCTAATTTTAGATAAAATAATATATGGTGTAAAATTAAAGTCTAATTTTCTAATGTCTAATTTTCTAATTTTCTAAAGTCTAATTTATAATGGTTTATAAACCATTTCTGAAGTCAGTTTCTAAAAGAGAATTCCAAAATTGTTTCCAATGATCATGGAATTTATTGGACTTGTTCCATACAAAGCCTTCTTTGAAAGAAAATACTCAGTTGAATATGCAAGTTCCAGTATGTTTGAATTGTTTCATTGCTTTATACAAGTGTTCTCTATTTTACAGAGATAATTACTCAGCTAAACTAGTGGAACTTTTTCATATCTTCAAAGTTGTCATAAATGTGGGATACAGAATCATTTTCTTTTTAGCTTTTTGATTTTCTGAATTAGTTGCTAGCTGTCCTATTCAATAGTCTAAATTTCATTAACCCAGTATTGTTAAAACCTTACACGAAATGTATTTCTCAAAAGTACTTCTCATTCACCATCCTTTTTGTTTTTTAATGTTTATTCATTTCTGAGAGAGAGAGAGAGAGAGAGAGAGAGAGAGAGAGAGAGAGAGAACAAGTGGGGGAGGGGCAGAGAGAGAGGAAGGCACAGAATCTGAAGCAGTTCTAGGCTCAGAGCTGTCAGCACAGAGCCTGATGTGGGGCTTGAACCCATGAACCTGACCAGCTCAGATCATGACCTGAGCTGAAGTCAGACGCTCAACCAACTGAGCCACCCAAGCGCCCCTCATTCACCATTCTTAATGTTAGTAGTTTACTAGACAAAAGCAGCAGGCAAAGGAAAAGATTCATGAAATCGTATTTATGTAAAAATTTAAAAACCAAAAAAAACTGGGCTATGATTTCATACACTGAAAACAGGTAGTAGAGGTTGTTTTACTTTTTAAAAACTACAATTAAATTTCTATTAAAAGTAAGATTAGCATTTGACATGTAATATATATTAAAAACCATTTTTATTTCAAAATGAAAATATTTAGGAGATTGTATCACTAATATATAGCCAATAAAAATTTTTAGGGTTTTTCCCTTTTCTGTCCCAAATACTTTGCGTAAAACATACATTCAGACTTCAGTTGTTGGAAATGCTGCTAATAAGCCATCTCAGGAAAATAGAAAGGGACGAATGGAGACCTGGTTTAAATGGGAACATTTTCATCATGAGCCTTCTCATCATGTATCTCAGGCACATACAGACTATTTCCTTGGGTCTCTAAAGTTAAAAGGAGAGCTGTGGTCTTCTAGTGAGAATACATGGCAGATGAGAAAGGAAAAGCCCTGGGTAAGTGTGGGCTAGCACATATCATCAACTATAGTGTTTCTATAGCCGTGAATATTTGCTCCTAAATGCAATAAGAACCTCATTCACTAACACAGAGATTGTGAAGAAGGGGAACACTTAAAAATTTTTTTTCTTAATGTTTGTTCATTCTTCGAGAGAGACAGAGAGACAGCATGAGCAGGGGAGAGGCAGAGAGAGGGAGACACAGAATCCAAAGCAGTCTCCAGGCTCTGAGCCGCCAGCACAGAGCCTGATGCGGGGCCCAGACTCACAAACCGTGAGATCATGACCCGAGCCAAAGTCGGACCCTTAACCGACTGAGCCACCCAGGCGCCCTAGAAAGGGAACACTTAACCACGTCATGATCTGAGTACTTTTTTCTGTCTGTTCATGTTCAGTAATTCAGCAGGGCATCTAGCTCAATTGTAGTGTGGAGAACACTTTTATAGTTGTTCTTTAATGATTAGTAAATAATAAAATCAAAGCTTGAGAAGAGCTTTAGTCCCATCTATTATCTATATAAAGAACACTGAAGTTTAGGGGCAGAGAAGCTGGATATTCGGTGTCAGAATATCTTGCCATTCTCAGGGAATAGCCTTTCCAGTGATAGATGATCTAACCTTTCAGTTGCTTCAGTCCTGAGAGAGTTTTTGCTCACTTCAGAATTCCACGCCACAGGTTTTATGGTTTTGACTCTTGTTCAAGTCATTATAGCAGTTGGTATTTCTTGTTGCTGTTAGTTTTATTTTAAAATTTATTTTCTTGCTGCTCATTTTAAGATGAGACAAATATGGTCTGGTATGACTGGATGAGGCCCTCTCACGCACAGCTTCACTCTGACTACATGCAGCATCTGACTGAGGTCAAAGCCAGGAGCAAGAATAAGGTCCGGGCTGTCCAGCAGCTGGTACAGCGCCTCCGGCTGATCAAATCTCCTGCAGAAATTGAGCGAATGCAGATTGCTGGGAAGCTGACATCACAGGTATGGTTCCTATTGAAAAAGTTTTCTCCAAATTAAAAAATCTAAGTTCCTAGGGTTCAGTGGGTACCTTGAGGTTGTGTACCCGAGGGAGGAATTTCACAGTAGGTGAACATCTACCTTCTGCTTTAGTTTAATGAACATGTCTAGAAACTTGCTCAATACCTTGCAAGGCAAAATAAAGCGGCCTTGCATCTTATCCATGATCTTAGTTGTTTCTCTGTGGGACAACATAAATTAATTAGTGGTATTCCCTTTCCTTATGATAACTGCAATAACAGTGGCAGTTAAACACAGTTTGATTGCTAAAGAAGACTCAGGACCCAGAATGACAGTACTTATAAGTCTGTAACTTATTATAGGAAAGGGGTATAGTACAGCAACAGCATTAAAGTAAGAATACCTGTCACAGTCAATGGCCGTCCCACAAAAAGGATCCAGAGAAGCCAAGTGCAGGATCTTGTCCTATCTCAGCAAGGGCCAGGTGGGATGCATTTTCTCTCATGGATAAGGAACCACAGATGTACACACACAGAATATCTTGGGACCAAGGAGCCCAAAATGGAATCTCAGCTAGGGATTTTTGGGTTTTGCTCATATTGGCATATTCCTGCTGTGTAACAGCAGAGCTCCTAGACCAGTACAAACCATTAATCTCACTGTTACCAGTATTGAGAAACCGATACAAACTGCCCCAAAATTCATTGCAACACTTTTCATTAATTGTGGTGAAATATATATAGCATAAAATTTGCCAATTTAGCCATTTTTAAGTATATAGTTCAGTGGCATTAAATACATTCACATTGTTGTACAACCACCACCACTGTATATCTCCAGAACTATTTCATGATCCCCTGCTGAAACTCTATACTCATTAGACAATAACTGCCCATTTCTCCTTCCCTTTAACCCTTGGTGACTACCATTTTATTTCCTGTTTCTATAATTTGACTACTTTAGGTACCTCATGTAAGTGAGTCATAACAATATTTGTTCTTTTGTTTTTGACTTATTTCACTTAGCAAAATGTCTCCAGGATTCAACCATGCTCTGGTATATATCAGAATTTACCTTCTTTTTAAGGCTGAGTAATAGACCATTTTATGTATTTGCAACATTTTATCTATTCATCTATTGATGGACATTGGGTTGGGTTTTTTTTCGTTAATTTTTTTAATTTTATTTTTTTTAATTTACATCCAAATTAGTTAGCGTATAGTGCAACAATGATTCCAAGAGTAGATTCCTTAATGCCTCTTACCCATTTAGCCCACCCCCTCCCACAACCCCTCCAGTAACCCTCAGTTTGTTCTCCATATTTACGAGTCTCTTATGCTTTGTCCTCCTCCCTGTTTTTATATTGTTTTTGTTTCCCTTCCCTTATGTTCATCTGTTTTGTCTCTTAAAGTCCTCATGAGTGAAGTCATGATTTTTGTCTTTCTCTGACTGACTAATTTCACTTAGCGTAATACCCTCCAGTTCCATCCACATAGTTGCAAATGGCAAGATTTCATTCTTTTTGATTGCCGAGTAATACTCCATTGTGTGTGTGTGTGTGTGTGTGTGTGTGTGTGTGTGTGTGTGTGTATACCACATCTTCTTTATCCATTCATCCATCGATGGGCACTTTCCATACTTTGGCTATTGTTGATTGCTGCTCTAAACATGGGGGTGCATGTGTCCCTCCAAAACAGCACACCTATATCCCTTGGATAAATACCTAGTAGTGCAATTGCTGGGTCATAGGGTAGTTGTATTTTTAATTTTTTGAGGAACCTCCATGCTGTTTTCCAGAGTGGATACACCAGCTTGCATTCCCACCAACAATGCAAAAGAGATCCTCTTTCTCCGTATCCTCACCAACATCTGTTGTTGCCTGAGTTGTGAATGTTAGCCATTCTGACAGGTGTATGGTGGTATCTCATTGTGGTTTTGATTTGTATTTCCCTGATGATGAGTGATGTGGAGCATTTTTTCATGTGTCGGTTGGCCATCTGGATGTCTTCTTTCAAGGAAAGACACTTGTTTGGAGAAGTGAATATTCATGTCTTTGCTCATTTCTGCACTGGATTATTTGTTTTTTGGGTGTTGAATTTGATAAGTTCTTTATAGATTTTGGTTTCTAACCCTTTATGTGATATGTCATTTGCAAATATCTTCTCCCATTCTGTCGGTTGCCTTTTAGTTTTGCTGATTGTGTTGTTTCTGTCTTTAGGCTAGTGTGAATAATTCTGCAATGCACATTCTACTTTTCAAACCCCTGTTTTCATTTCTTTGGGATATATGCCCAGAAGTAGAATTACTAGATCAAATGGTAATTCTGTGTTCAATATTTTGAGGAACCACCATACTGTTTTTCATAGCACCTGTGCCGTTTTACATTCCCACTGACACTGGACAAGAGTTCCTATTTTTCCATATCCATTCAAACACTCGTTTTCTGTTTTTTGATGATAGACGTCCTTGTGGGTGTGAAAGGATATCTGACTGTGGTTTTGATTTGCATTTTTCTAATGGTTAGTGATGTTGAATGTCTTTTCATGTCTTTATTGCCTTCACAACACTTGTATGCTTCATCTATGCTTCATGCTATGCCTTGACCAAAGTCAATGTCATTCAGGAATTTAGCAAAACAGCTCAAGCTAATTCCAGGAAATAGCTCTCACAGAGCAGTCCACTCCCATGACGCACTATCAAGCCTTTTTTCTAATAAAACAATAATCCTTAGTGTGATATCATTTACTTGCCTTATAATATCCTATAATCAGATAGATCATCAAAATGTACATGCAGAATCTAAACATTTACAACATCCAGTGTGGGGTTAGTATGGATTTAAACAGATAGTGGAACCATCCATTTATACTTTTCCACGTTTTTCTAACTATATAATTATTTTGTTGTTTGGATCTTTAAGTGTCTGGGTTGTTTTGTTTACATTTATTTTTGAGAGATGGAGCACAAGGAGGGGAGGGGCAGAGAGAAAGAGGGAGACACAGAATGGCTCTGAGCTATCAGCACAGAGCCCAACACGGGGCTTGAACCCATAAACCATGAGATCATGAACTGAGCTGAAGCCGTATGCTTAACTGGGTGAGTCACCCAGGCACCTGTGTAAGTGTCTGCTTCTTAATAAATCTGCTGAATTATTAATCTGTCATTAATCAACTCTGAATATTTCTCAGACCAGTTCTTCTACATAGGGATAATGTACTGAGATAGCTTTAATTCAATCTCCCACTATATTTTATCATTAATATCAGTATTATACTAAATTTGTTAGTATTTACAATATTAATTTTACTTATGCTTCCATGTAATACCATATAGCAGCACCACTGTAGTTACAGTATAAATCAGAAAATCATGGTATAATTATTTTGTCCCTCCCAACACAATCTACCTTTTATTATAGCCATATATTATTTCTCATAGGACTATAGATCAGAGGCCATATCTCTGTTTTTTCAGGATTCAAAATATCTTGAGAACATAGCTAAATTCCTTCCCTCAGGTTAGGTGGTTTGACAGATATTGGTTCCCAGTTGGAAGAAACCAGCAACAGAACCTATTAATCTACTACAGGAAGCACTCTAGTTCTGTTTAAAAGTTATCCATTATTGGGGTGCCTGACTGGTTCCGTCATTAGAACATGTGACTTGGTCTCGGGGTCATGAGTTCAAGCTTCATGTTGGTTGTAAAGATTACTTAAAAATTAAAAAAAAATTTTTTAATAAAATAAAATTTGTTCAGTGCTCACAAACTGTGCTGTAGGGAAAGGATGGTTAGCATCCAGTCAAAGGGCTGAAGCTGTTAAAGAGCACCTGAATAGTTTGCATCCTCTAGTTAAAACTTACAGTAGAAAACAAAACTTTTTTTTTTTAACGTTTATTTATTTTTGAGACAGAGAGAGACAGAGCATGAACGGGGAGGGTCAGAGCGAGGGAGACACAGAATCTGAAACAGACTCCAGGCTCTGAGCTGTCAGCACAGAGCCCAATGCAGGGCTCGAACTCACGGACCACGGGATCATTACCTGAGCTGAAGTCGGACGCTTAACCGACTGAGCCACCCAGGCGCCCCAGAAAACAAAACTTTCTTAAGACTGTAGGGCCCATAAGTGGCCCGTATTTGCGCATCACCTAGGTTTCTGCTGTGAGAATGCCTAGCCACTGTGCTTGGGATACCTTGGACTCCATTTGAATTAAGGTGTCTAATAATCCAGCTTGTGTTTTAACAGGCAGTCTTGTTCCCTTTGCTGAGTTGATTTGGGCGAGTTGTTTTAGTGTGTGATCTAATTATAAAATCCATTTTGTCAGCATTGTGTTATCTTTTCAAGTGGCTCGCCACTTTTGTCCTTACTCCTTAGACCTTAGTAGGTCTTTTTCAGCAGTATGTCTTTTCTCATTAAAAACAAATCTGCCTGACCAAATAACTCCTAAGCAGCTCCTAATTCCATGAAGGTTCTCTTATTTCAAATGGTCTGACACCAGATATGTTGTCATGAGTACTGACCGCTTTTGTACAGTTAGGAAATACATTTGATATCTTGAAAATGTTAATTCCCCCAGGCTTAGATCATATGAGTAGTAGTCACTCCTAAGTAGACTTTGGTTTGAATGTTCCACAGAACTTCCCATAACCAAACAAATTTCAGGAATGTGGACCCACCAAGTTATACCTAGTTCTTATCCTTTATCAGTGATCCATGTGTCCCAATTGTTCTTCCTCCTCATGCCTATTCACCTACAGTAACAGGGCAAATAGCTATTCTTACACATAATATTATTTTGACAGGTGGGATATGCAGTAGATAACATTCTACCACCATATTCTGGTACCTTTTTTAAACCATCATCACGATTAATGGCTATGTAATGTTCATTTAGATTATTAATATATTTCATATTCAACTAGCTAAATATTTTCTACATGTTGCTTTCCAACATAGCTCCTCTGTAGTAGATCCATCCTGTGAAATGAGAATCAAAAACATTTGCATTGTTGCATACAGTCCTAGACAGAGCTCCCATCTCTTGATCTATTTTGAGGACATATGTCACTCAGGGAAGTGTATTTGTTAGGTTAGCTATTGTTCAACTCTCTCTCAGAAGAGGAGACTTCATCAGACAGAGTCCTTTGCCCCAAGGGGCTTCTGGGTCAAAGCTAAGAGAAAATATTATTCTCTTCCTTTAAGCATCTCCTTAGGCACCAAAATTATGTTAGATTTTCCTTTTTGTGGAACTCATTTTTTGGCTCCCTTCCCCTCAGTGACAATCTGGCCTTTCTTCCATTTGTCATTCATTTTAACCCACATCTTTACCACTGAAGAAGAATTTTCTGGTTAGTTCATTCCCAATAATAGAAGGACAAATTGGATACATACAGAAAAATGGGTCTAAACTATTGGCAACCAAAGCAATTTTTATTAACAATTTGAGCTTCAGTGGGGGCCAGCGGTCTATGTCTTTGTTTAGTACATTGCTGCCTGGCTTGAGTCTCTCCATGTCCATTCATTTCATGGACCTTCATTGCCATTTCAAGAGAATGAATTAGGCCATCAACTTGTTGATTCCATTTACCTTCCAACCCTGGCATCGGGTTTCTTTAGTAAGCATCATATGGCCTGCTTTGATTTGGCCTCAGACTTTCCATAGAGATTTCCAAAGAGCACTGGCCCCACATGTGGGGATCTTTTACTATCCAGTTATTTATGACCCACTTGTTAGACCAATTGAAAGTTGATTGGAAATAGCCTAGGATCAGTATTATCCAAATAGTAAGGCTTCTATTTGCATCTAGTTCTTTTGTCACAGGTAAGAACAGAGCATATAATGCAGCTCAGTGGACAAAATTGTATTACATTCTTCCATAAGGATTTTTTTTTTTTTTTGAGGGAGAGAGAATCTTAAGCAGGTTCCATGTCCAGCACAGAGCCCAATGTGGGGCTTGATCTCGCGACCGTAAGATCTTGACCTGAGAGGAAATCAAGAGTCAGCCGCTTAACTGACTGAGCCACTCAGGCGCCCCTTCCAAAAGGATTCTACGTTCTTCTGCACTCAGAGCACCTGCTTTCCATACAGAATTACTCTCAATTCTGGAGCTACCATCTATGAACCAGACCAATTGCCTGGCGTCCTTGGGCAGTTGGTTGAACAAAAAGAACCAAGGAAAAAAGACTTGTAAATATGAGTCTGTCCCATCCTCTGGTAGCATGCTCTATATAGTGCATTTTCATTTTATGATGGAACTTCTTTGGGTATCACCCCTCTTACTTAAATGTTGCTTTTCTGACATCACCAATGACATACATATTTCAGATCTTAATTTGCTCTTATAAGTCTTTTAGTTATTGGGGCTACCTCAGTAAATGCCCCACAATAAGTCAGCAGCTACCTTTCAAAAGACATAGAGTGGAAAGCAGCATCTAACAATGTCTTAGCCCCAAAGCCCAGAGGCTATCTTGGAGTTGTGAGTATGCCTTTTGCTAGAAATTCCAGTTGGGATGAGTATGGATGGCTGACACTTTTAATATCATTTCAGCATTAAGATCATGTGATCCTAACATAATAGCTTAAGCCACAGCCTTCTGCAGTTCTAAGAAGGCTTCTTTTTGTTGAGGCCCCTAATCAAATAAGGCCTTTTTCGCTATGATTTTATGAATTGGGGCCAAGAAAATCCCTAAGTGAAGTATAGTTTCTCTAAAAGCCAAATATGTACAGTTAGCTGTTGTTGAACCTCTTTAATCTGAGGGTCAGGGAGTGATAACAGTTTATTCCTAGTGTCCTGTGGTGTGTCACGGATTGCTCCAACCCATGTCATCTCCCAAAATTTCGTAGTCTGTGTAGGGCCCTGGATTTCTAGCAAGGTTAATCAGTCATCCCCAGTCAGTCATATGATTTATGACCTTAGTAAAGTCGCTTTTAACTTGACCCATGGTTTCAGATGATAATTATTTGTATTGTCCAGCTATGTTAGATCTAGGTCCTGCTTCATCAGATTGTGACAATACTCAGAGGAGTTCTAATATTTTTGAGGTAATACTGTCTATTGGGAACCATTCTGCATGAATACAAGTTGTTGTAGGCTCTCGCTGGTGACTGACAATGAGAAGACTGCATTAGCCAAATCAATAGAGAATACCAGTCACCCTTATCTTACATGAGTTGAATAGTCAGGACTGTACTGGAGACAGCTAAGGCTCTTCAGGATATGGTTTTATTGAGTCCCCTATAGTCTGCTGACAGTGACCTGATTCATCAGTTGGCCTCACTGGCCACACTGGGCTGTTGCAGTGAGTTTATGGACACTAATATACTTGCATCTTGACATTTCCTTATTTAGAATAGTAATTTCTTAGTGCCTTCCAGGTATCTAATAATGTTTCCAAGTTACTAGCTGAGTTAGGTTAATTCTAAAGGCTCCCATGTTGCAAGTCCGATGAGTACTGGATGAAGGGAGGATGGAAGTTATTCCTTTCTTCTTATTACCCAGTAGGGGGAGGAATTTTTATTCAAACATTATATTCATATCAATTATACACCCAGGTAAGGGAGACATCACAGTATCCTTTTTATTTACATTCCAATTTCTAACTACACTTTAATTTTTAACCTTTTCACAGTATCATCCCCATGTTCCTTTGAATTAATTTTGTCATCCCTAAAGGGGTTCATTTGCAGCCCTAGGCAGTACTGCATGCTATGTTCCTAAATTCAGTAGATCCAAAAGAGTTTCTTCTCCACATCCAGCCAGTCACTCACACATTTGTAAAATGTCTTGAGTTCCCTGCCAGAGATGACCCTGGTCTTCATGTCAATATTCTCTTTCCATTATTTTTATATTAAGAGCCCATATCTTGACATCTGATGATAGCGGCTCATTGGAATCTTTTTCTTTCTAAGTTCCTCTAAACTCAGAGAAATTGAGTATATCTGCCTTGGAATTTTTATACCCTGAGGAGTTTGAGGAAGGCAGTTTGCCAATTCTCTGCCTTACTTAAAATTATCAAAATTTGACACTCCTCAATTTCCTCCTCTTTATATCATTAAAAAAATTTTTTTAAGTTTATTTATTTTTGAGAGAGAGAGAGTGAGTGGGGGAGAAGCAGAGAGTAAGGGAGAGAGAGAATCCCAAGCAGACTCCACATTGTCAATGCAAAGCCCAGTGTGGGGCTTGAACTCACAAACCATGAGATCATGACCTGAGCTGAAACCAAAAGTTGGACACTTAACTGACCAAGCCACCCAGACGCCCCTCCTTTTTATATATATATATATATTTTTTTTTTCAACGTTTATTTATTTTTGGGACAGAGAGAGACAGAGCATGAACGGGGGAGGGGCAGAGAGAGAGGGAGACACAGAATCGGAAACAGGCTCCAGGCTCTGAGCCATCAGCCCAGAGCCTGACGCGGGGCTGGAACTCACGGACCGCGAGATCGTGACCTGGCTGAAGTCGGACGCTTAACCGACTGCGCCACCCAGGCGCCCCTGTATCTTTTTTTTTTTAATTTATTTTTTAATTTACATCCAAGTTAGTTAGCATATAGTGCAACAATGAACAATGTTGTTGCCTGAGTTGTTAATGTTAGCCATTCTGACAGGTGAGAGGTGGTATCTCATTGTGGTTTTGATTTGTGTTTCCCTGATGATGAGTGATGTTAAGCATTTTTACATGTGTCGGTTGGCCATCTGAATGTCTTCTTTGGAGAAGTGTCTTTTCATGTCTTTTGCCCATGTCTTCACTGGATTATTTGGGTTTTGGGTGTTGAGTTTGATAAGTTCTTTATAGATTTTGGATACTAACCCTTTATCTGATATGTCACTTGCAAATATCTTCTCCCATTCCATCAGTTGCCTTTTAGTTTTGCTGACTGTTTCCTTTGCTGTGCAGAAGATTTTTATTTTGATGAGGTCCCAATAGTTCATTTTTGCTTTTGTTTCCTTGCAGCCAGAGACGTATTGAGTAAGAAGTTGCTGTGGCCAAGGTCAAAGAGGTTTTTGCCTGCTTTCTCCTCTAGGACTTTGATGGCTTCCTGTCTTACATTTAGGTCTTTCATCCATTTTGAGTTTATTTTTGTGTATGGTGTAAGAAAGTGTTCCAGGTTCATTCTTATGCATGTCGCTGTCCAGTTTTCCCAGCACCATTTGCACCATTTATTCCATTGGATATTCTTTCCTGCTTTGTCAAAGATTAGTCGGCCATTTGTTTGTGGATCCATTTCTGGGTTTTCTGTTCTGTTCCTTTGATCTAAGTGTCTGTTTTTGTGCCATATATCATTTTTAATTAATCATAAAAAACTGAATTATTTTAGGATCTGAATTATTGCCCCCTCTCTTATTTTTTTTGATTTGCTATTTTTGTTGTAAAATTTGTATGACATAAAACTTACTATTTTAGCCATTTTTAAGTGTACAACTCAGTGGCATTGAGTACATTCACATTGTTGTACAACCAGCATCATTATCTGTTTCCAGAACTTTTTCATCATCCCAGATAGAAATTCTAACCATTAGAGTTTTCCTTTTCAATAACTCCCCATTTCCCCTTTCACCATCCCCTGATAAGTTCTACCCTACTATGAACTTGTCTATTCTGAGTGCCTCATATAAGTAGAATCATACAACATTTATCTCTTTTTTCTTGTGTTGCGTATACTTTTGGTGTCCTATCCAAAAAATTATTGCCAAATCCAACATCATGAAACTTTTCCCCTATGTATTTCTCTATGAGTTTTATAATTTTAGCTCTTACATTTCAGTCCTTGCCCATTTTTTAGTTAATTTTTGTATGTGTTTCTTAAGAGAATCATATGGGTAAATCTTCATGACCCTGGATTTGGCAATGGATTCTTAAATATGACACCAAAAGCAGTAGTAACAACAACAAAAAAATGAACAAATTGGGCTTCATCAAAATTAAAAACTTTGTGCATCAAAGGACATCATGAAAAGAATAAAAAGATAACTTATGAACAGGAGAAATATTGGCAAATCTGTATCTGATAAGACTCTAATATCCAGAATATATAAAGAACTCTTATAACTCAACAACAAAAAGACAATGGTTCAACTTTTTATTCTTTTGTATGTCCTCTTACTGGATTTTATTTCCCTTGTAAAGTCCTCAATTCATTCTTATCTTTTTATTATCCATAGGAGGAAGTTGAGATTAAAGATCTGAAACTGTCTTTTTATATCCTCCTGGGGTCCAACAACAAAGTCATATATGAAATCCCTTATTACAGTGTCAGTCATAACCAAGTAAGGGGCATCCCATAAGGGTGTTCATTTCCTTCATCAGATAGCACTGACTATCTGATGCAGCTTCAGGAGGTACTGACCGTATATATAACAAGGGAGAGTCAGGACAATATCCCTTCTATGTTGGACACATCCCTTAATCCATTCTAGTAAACCAGGGATTGTCATGTGATCCACAGTAAGCCCTAACATTTCCCTCTCCTCAGCAGTGTTTAAAGCCAAAGATACTGCTCCTTGATCTAAAATTCTCAGGATTCATTTTTAAAAAGAATTCATCAGGTTGCTGCATCTAAATCTGAAAAATGGCTCATTTCCTTCACTGAATAACCCCTTTCACTATCTTTTGTCCTGCCTCGTCAGTTTGCCCTACTTGAATTAGTTGTAGTGAATGCCTCTCACAAGCTGATTTATCAAAAAATAAAGTGGCTTGGGTTCCTTTGGTCGGAGCACCACCTATTGGCCAAAGGTGGAATTCTGAGCTTGCTTTCAGCTGATACAAAGCAGCAAACAAACAAAAAAAACACTGAGTTTTTAGCAGAACTGCCATTGATGTGCACTTCTCTTCCAGGCCATTTTTGCTAGCTGCTAAGGCTCAGGTTCTATCATTTCCTGATTCCACAGATTTCAAAGCCAGTGCTAATTCAAACCAAGAATGGTTTGGCAGTCACCCAAATTCGTAATTGGATTTTCATCCTCTTTATCAGAATCATTCTTTTTCTTTTAAAATAATGCTTTAACCATATATTTAATAAAAAATAACTCAGGTATGCTGGAACAAATGGATATCCACATGCAAGAGAATGATGTAGGATCCCTACCTCACACCATATACAAAAATTAACTCAAAATGGATCAAAGACCTAAACTTAAGAGCTACAACTATAAAATTCTTAGCAGAAACAAACATTTATGACCTTGAATTCGGCAGTGAATTCTTAGATATGACACCAAAATAAGCAACACAAGAGAAATAAATTGGACTTCATCAAAATTATAAACTTCTATGCATCAATCAAAGGACATTATCAAAAAAGTGAAAAGACAACCTATAGAATAGGAGAAAAATGTTTGCAATCCATATATCTGATAAAGGTCCAGTATCCAGAATATGTAAAGAGCTCTTGCAACTCAAAAACAAAAAGATAACCCAGTTAAAAAATAGGCAGAGGACTTAAATGGGCATTTCTCCAAAAAAGATATACAAATAGCCAATAAGGACATAAAGAGATGCTTAATATCATTAGCTATTGGGGAAATGCAAATCAAAACCAAAATGAGATACCACTTCATACCTGGTAAAATGGCTATAATTTAAAAACAAAGCACATAGGAAGGGAAGATGGCAGTGGAACAGGAGAATCCCTAGGCTCTCTTCATCCCACAAATACAACTAGATAACTGTCAAACCATCCTATATACCCCAGAAATTGATCTGAAGACTGGCAGAACAAACTCTACAACTAAAGGTGGGGAAGAGGCCACATTGAAGAAGGTAGGAAGTGCAGAGACACCGCTTGGGAGAGAAACAGAATGCAGCCTCTGCGGTGGGGAGGGAGCCACGATCCCAGGGAAGGGCTAAAACAAACTAGCACACAGGAGAGCACTCAGGGATAACAGATCCCCATAGCAACTGGCTTGGAAAGTGACAGGGCACAAATTTTGTGAGTTCTTGCAACCAGCAGGGCTTAAAGCCTGAAGTTTGAAAGGTCAGCATGCTTGGCTCTGAGAGAGCTCAAAGGACATTGGGGCCGTTCTTGGAGAAAAGGCAGAGCAAACAGCCTGTGGACAAACAGTGTGGAAACCGCTATTTGAAGAGCACCTGAGGCACAGACTGTAGAGGGTTAGTTGTTCACCTCAGAGTGTATCCCAGTGAAGCAGCAATCATGGAGAGATCCCTCTAAGAACAAAGGAACTGTCAGGCTCCATTTCCCTCCCCGACCCCTCAGCATAAGCACAGGGCCACTAGTGAGAACCAGCAGTGTCAACACTTGCTACCTAAACTGCTTACACCAATCCCCCCTTTTCCACTCCAGTGGAACTGCTCTTCCCAGTCACACTTTCCTCAGTCCCGGGTCATTGGGTCCCACTCCCATCCCAGAAGACCAGCCTGAACCCCTGCCAACACATTTCCCAGCCTGGGAGTTTTGCAAGGCCTTGGTTCCAAAGGTGGGAGCAACAGGTCTCTTTGCAAGCAGACCAGAGAACACTTAGTTGAAATGAACCACATTCAGGCCAGGGACCAGACACTGCCCACAACAGGCAAAGAGAGCCCCTGCAGACAAGTGGCCTGAAGGATAAAGCAGCCAGGACATCGCAGCACATGTTGGAGACACTCCCCAAAGCACCAGGCCCTGGGGACAGAGGACACTACATTGCAGGGCACTGCAGGACCTCTTCTTCATAAAGCCATTGCCCTTAAGAACAGGAGATGCAGCTGACTCTCCTAAACAAGCACAGACTTAGACAAAATGAAAAGATGAGATTTGTCCCAATTGAACAGGACAGGGTCATGGCTGGAGAGCTACGCAAAACACACATAAGTACTTGCCAATGGAGAATTTATTTAAAAAAAAAAATTTTTTTTAACGTTTATTTTTGAGACAGAGAGAGACAGAGCATGAACGGGGGAGGGGCAGAGAGAGAGGGAGACACAGAATCGGAAGCAGGCTCCAGGCTCCGAGCCATCAGCCCAGAGCCCGACGCGGGGCTCGAACCCACGGACTGCGAGATCGTGCGGACGCTCAACCGACTGAGCCACCCAGGTGCCCCGCCAATGGAGAATTTAAAGCAATGATTATAAGGTTACTCAACAAACTTGAGAAATAGTGGAGGGCATCAGAGAGATCATAACACAGAGATAAGGAGTAACGTAGCAGAGATAAAGAGCCCTTCTTCCAGCAGTCTGGAAGAAGCAGAGAAACAATGTAATGACCTAGAAGACAGAGTAATAGAAAGTAATCAAGCTGAACAAAAGAGAGAGAAAAGAATTATGCAAAATGAGAATAGACTTAGGAAATTCAGTGACTCCATCAAACATTATAACATTTATATTATAGGAGTCCCAGAAAAAGAACAGAGAGAAAAGGGGGCAGAGCATTTATTTGAAGAAATAATAGCTAAAGACTTACCTAATCTGGGGAAGGAAAGAGATATGCAGATCCAGGAGGCACAGAGAACCCCCCAAAAAATCAACAGAAGCAGATCCACACCAAAACATATTGTAATTAAAATGGCAAAATATAGGGGTGCCTAGCTGGTTCAGTCAGTAGAGCATGTAGCTCTTGATCTCAGGGGTCATGAATTTGAGCCCCACATTGGGTGTAGAGATTACTCAAATAAATAAATAAACATGTACATACATACATACATAAAGCCAAACATAGTGATAAAAAATATTAAAAGCAGCAAAATAGGGACACCTGGGTAGCTCAGTTGGTTGAGCAACCGACTCTTGATTTCAGCTCAGTTCATGATCCCAGGGTTGTGGGATCAAGGACAGCGTCTGACTCCACAGCCAGCATGGAGCCTACCTGAGATTCTCTCTCCCTCTGCCCCTGTCCCCCACACTCTCGCTTTCTCGCTCTCTCTATAAAATAAAATGTAAATATAAATAAATAAAAGCAGCAAGATAAAAGAATACAGTTACATACAAAGGAAATCCCGTAAGGCTATCAGCAGATTTTTTCTGGTGAAGCTTTCCAAGCAAGAAAGGAATAGCATTATATATTCAAAGTGCTGAATGGAAAAAGCCTGCAGCCAAGAATATGCAGCAAGGCTATCTTCAGAACAGAGGAGAGAGAAAGAGTTTCACAAACAAAAACTAAAGGAGTTCATGACCACTAAACCAGTCCTATAAGAAATATTAAAGGAGAATTGAGTGGGGGAAAAATGACAGTATGAAGGTAGGAAACACAAAAGCAGTAAAAATGAATATTTCTGTAAAAAAAAAAAATCAGTCAAGGAACTCACAAAATAAAAGGATGTCAAATATGACACCATGTACCAAAAACATGGGGAGGACAGGAGTAAATAATGGGTTCAAACTTAAATATGCCCATCAACTTACATAGACTGCTGTATGCAGAAGAGGTTATATACAAACCTAATGGTAACCACAAGTCAGAAACCACTAATAACTATGCAAAGAATAAAGAGAAAGAAATCCAAATATATCACTAAAGAAAACCAGCAAACCATGAAAGAGAGAAAGACAAGAAAGGATCAGAAAAAAATTTTAAGAAACAACCACAAATAAAATGTCCGTAAATATGTATCTACCAATAATTTCTTTGAATGTAAATGGACTAAATGCTCCAATCAGAAGACATAGGGTGAGGATGCCTGGCTGGCTTAGTTGGTGGAGCATGTGACTCTTGATCTCGGGTTTGTCAGTTTAAGCCCCTCATTGAATGTGCAGATTACTTAAAATCTTACCAAAAAAAAATTGGGGAGATGGGGCGCCTGGGTGGCTCAATTGGTTAAGCAGCTGACTCCTGATTTCACCTCAAGTCATGATCTCATGGTTCGGTTCGTGGGATCAAGCCCTGGTTGGACTCTGCACTCACAGTGCGGAGCCTGCTTGGGATTCTTTACCTCTCTCTCTGTTCCTCCCCCTACTCCCGCTGTCTCTCTAAAATAAATAAACTTAAAAAAAATAAACATTAAAAAAAAAAAAGAGTGACAGAATGAATTGAAAAACAAGACTCATCTATATATTGCCTACTGAAGACTCATTTTAGACCTAAAGACACCTGCAGATTGAAAGCGAGGGAATGGAATAACAGTTGTCATACAAATGGATGTAAAAAGAAAGCTAGAGTAGCAATACTTGTATCAGACAAAATGGACTTTAAAACAAAGACTGTAACGAGACAAAGGACACTATATAATAATAAAGTGGACAATCCAACAAGAAGATATAACAATTATAAATATTTATGCACTCAACATGGAGCACCCAAATACATAAAACAGTTAATAGCAAACAAAAAGGAACTAATGGATAATAATACAATAAGAGGACTTTAACACCCACTTACATCAATGGATAGATCACTTAATTAGAAAATCAACAAGGAAACAGTGGCTTTGAATGACATACCGGACCAGATGGATTTAACAGATCTATTCAGACATTCTATCCTAAAGTAGCAGGATACACATTGTTTTCAAGTGCATGTGGAATATTCTCCAGAATAGATCACATATTAGACCACAAAACAAGCCTCAACAAATTCTAAAAGATCGAAGTCATACCATGCATATTTTCTGATTTTAATGCTATGAAACTATAAGTCAACCACCAGAAAAAATATGAAAAGACCACATATGCATAGAGCTTTAATAACATGCTACTAAACAATGAATGAGTCAACCAGGAAATAAAAGAAGAAATTAAAAAGTACATGGAAACAAATGAAAACACAACATTTCAAAACCTTTTGGATATAGCAAAAGCAGTCCTAAGAAGGAAGTTTTTAGCAATGCAGGCCTACCTCAAGAAGCAAGTAAAATCTCAAATAAACAACATAACCTTTCACCTAAAAACTAGAGCAGAAATAAATGATATAGAAACTAAAAAAAAAAAAAAAAAAAAAAAAACAGAACAGATCAATGAAACCAGGAACTGGTTCTTTGAAAAAAATCAATTAAATTGGTAAACCTCTAGCCAGCCTCTTCAAGAAAAAGAGAAAGGACTCAGATGAAATCACAAATGAGAGAAGAGAAATAACGAACACCAGAGAAATACAAACAATTATAAGAGAATATTATGAAAAACGGTATGCCAACAAATTGGACAACCTAGAAGAAATGGGTAAATTCCTAGAAACATATAATCTACCCAAACTGAAATGTGACGAAATAGAAACTTTAAACAGACTGATTACCAGCAAAGACATTGAATCAGTAATCAAAAACTCCCAACAAAGAAAAGTTCAGGACCAGATGGCTTCACAGGCAAATTCTACCAAACATTTAAAAAAGAGTTAATGCCTATCCTTCGCAGATTATTCCAGAAAATAAAAGAGGAAGGAAAACTTCCAAATTCATTCTATGAGGCCAGCATTACCCTGATACCAAAATCAGAAAAAGACACCACAAAAAAAGAGATCTCTGATGAGCATAGGTGCAAATATCCTCAACAAAGTACCAGCAAACCTAATCCAGCAATACATTAAAAAAAGCATTCACCAAGATCAAGTGGGATTTATTCCTGGGTTTCATGGGTTCCAATATTTGCATATCAATCAACACAATACATCATATCAATAAAAGAAAGGACAAGAACTGTAGGATAATTTCAATAGATGCAGAAAAAGCATTTGACAAAGTACAACATCCATTCATGATAAAAATCTTCAACAAAGTAGATTTAAAAGAAACATACCTCAACATAATAAAGGCTACATGTGAAAAACTAACAGCTAACATCATTCTCAATGCGAAAAAATAGAGCCTTTCAGCGAAGGTCAGGAACAAGACAAAGATGTCCCCTCTCACCACTTATATTCAAAGCTCTAGCCACAGCAATCAGACAACAAAAAGAAATAAAGGCATCCCAATCAGTAAGGAAGACATAAAACTTTCATTATTTGGAGGTGACATGATATATAGTTAGAAAACTCAAAAGACCCCAGCAAAAAAACTGCTAGAACCAATAAATGAATTTAGTAAAGTCGCAGGATACAAAATCAATGTACAGAAATCTGTTGCATTTCCATACACCAATAAGGAAGTAGCAGAAAGAGAAATTAAGAAACCAGTCCCATTGGGGCACCTGGGTGGCTCAGTCGGTTGCGCGTCCAACTTCGGCTCAGGTCATGATCTCGCAGCTCGTGAGTTGGAGCCGCGTCTGGCTCTGTGCTGACGACTCGGAGCCTGGACCCTGCTTCGGATTCTGTATCTCCCTCTCTCTCAAATATAAACAGGAAGGAAGGAAGGGAGGGAGGCGAGGGAAGGAGGGAAGGAGGGAAGGAGGGAAGGAGGGAAGGAAGGAAGGAAGGAAGGAAGGAAGGAAGGAAGGAAGGAAGGAAGGAAGGAAGGAAGGAAGGAAAAAAAAGGAAACAGTCCCATTGGAGTGCCTGGGTGTATCAGTCGGTTAAGTGTCTGACTCTTGGTTTTGGCTCAGATGGTGATCTCGCAGCTTTGTGGATTTGAGCCTCGCATCAGGGTCTGCAGTGGCAGTGCAGAGCCTGCTTGGGATTCTCTCTCCTCTGCCTCTGCTTCTCCCCTACTCGCACTGTCTTTGTGTCTCTCAAAATGGATGAATAAACTCGGAAGGAAGGAAAGAAGTAAACGAAAAAATCCCATTTACAATTGCACCAAAAAGGGGCACCTGGGTGCTTAAGCTCAGGTCATGATCTCACAGTTCATGAGTTCAAGCCCTGCATTGGGCTCTGTGGCTGACAGCTCGCATTCTGTGTCGCAGCTCTCTGCCCCTCCCCCGCTCACACACTCTCTCCCCGCCCCTCAAAAATAAATAAGCATTTTTTAAAAGTAAAAAAAACAATTGCACCAAAAATAATAAGATACCCAGGAAACCTAATCAAAGAGTGAGAGACCTGTACTCTGAAAACTGTAAAACACTAATAAAAGAAATTAAAGACAGTACAAAAAAATGGAAAGACATTCTATGCTCATGGATTGGAAGAACAACTATTGTTAAAATGTCTGTACTACGCAAAGCAGTCTCCATATTTAATGCAATTCCTGTCACAATATCAACAGCATTTTTTCACAGAACAAACAATCCTAAAATTTGTGTGGAACAACAAAAGACCCTGAATAGCCAAAGCAGTCTTGCAAAAGAAAAACAACTGGAGACATCACAGTTCTGGACTTCAAATTATTTCAAAGCTATAGTGATCAAAACGGTATGGTACCAGCACAAAAATAGACTCATAGATCAGTGGAACACAATAGGTGGCCTAGAAATGAACCCATAATTATATGGCTAATTAATTTTGACAAAGCAAGAAAGAATATCCAGTGGGGAAAAGACAGCCTCTTCGATAAGATTGTGCTGAGAAAACTAGACAGCAACATGCAAAAGAATGAAGCTAGACCACTTATACCATACACGAAAGTAAACTCAATAAAGACCTACAGCCATAAAAATCCTTGAAGAGAGCACAGGCAGTAATTTCTCTGACTGGCCATCACAACTTTTTTCTAGATAGGACCCCTGAGGCAAGGGAAACAAAAGCAAAAATAAACTGTTGGGACTACATCAAAATAAAAACTTCTGCACAGTGAAAGAAACAATCAACAGAACTAAAAGCAACCTACAGAATGGGGGAAGGTATTTGCAAGTGACATACCCAATAAAGAGTTAGTATCCAAAATATATAAATAACTTATAAAACTGAGCCCCTCTCTCAAAAAAAACCCAAATAATCCAGTTAAAAATGGACAGAAAGGGGTGCCTGGGTGGCTCAGTCCATTAAGTGTCTGACTCTTGATTTCAACTCAGGTCGTGATCTCACAGTTTGTGGGTTCAAGATCCATATCAGAGCCTGCTTGGGATTCTCTGTCTCCCTCTGTCTCTCTCCCTCTCTCAATCTCTCTCTCTCAAAATAAATAAAAACATTTTTTTTTAATGGGCAGAAGACATGAACAGACATTTCTGCAAGGAAGACATCCAAATGGCCAAAAGACACATGAAAAGATGCTCATCAGGAGTGCCTGGGTGACTCAGTTGGTTAAGATTCAGCTCAGGTCATGATCTCATGGTATAGAGATCTCTGCTGATAGCATGGAGCCTGCTTGGGAGTCTTTCTGTCTCCCCCTGTCTCTCTCCCCTGATTGTGCACACACACGGTCTCTCTCTCAAATAAATAAACTTTTAAAAAATTAACCAATTTTTTAAAAATGCTCATCATTGCTTATCATCAGGGAAATGCAATTCAAATTACAATGATACATCACCTCACATCTATCAGAATGGCTAAAATCAAAAACACAAAACAGGTGTTGGCAAGGATGTGGAGAAAAGGAACCCTCTTGCACTCTCGGTAGGAATGCAAACTGGTGCAGCCACTCTGGAAAACTGTATGGAGGTTCGTCAAAAAGTTAAAAATAGAACCACTCTATGATGCAGCAATTGCACTCCTGGATATTTACCCAAAGAATACAGAAACACTAATTCAAAGGGATATGTGCACCCCTATGTTTATAGGCACATTATTTACAGTAGACAAGATATGGAAGCAGTCCCAAGTGTCCATTGATTGGTGAATAAAGAAGAGTAGTATGTATATATATGTATAATGTGTGTATACACACATACACGATGGAATGTTACTCAGCCATAAAAAAAAAAGAATGAAATCTTGCCATTTGCAAAGGCATGGATGGAACTAGAGAGTATAATGCTAAGCAAAGCAAGTCAGTTGGAGAAAGGTAGATACCATGTAATTTCACTCATGTGAAATTTAAGAAATGAAACAAATGAGCAAAAGGGAGATAAAAAAGAGAGACAAACCAAGAAAGAGACTCTTAACTGTAGAGAACAAACTGAGGGTTACCAGAGGGGAGGTGGGTAGGAGGAGAGGGTGAAATAGGTGATTAAGGAGTGCATTTGTGATGAGTACGGGGTGATGAAAATAAAAACTTAAAAAGTAAATAAATAAAAGTAAAACACACACAGGGAAAAAAACAAATTTTGGTAAAGATGTGAAAATTTGGAACATTTTTACATTACCAGTGGGATTGTGAAATGTTTCAGCCACTGTGGAAAATAGCTTGGAGGTTTCTGAAAAACTTAAACAGAATTAACATGTGCCCTAGCAATTCCACTCCTAGGTGTATGAGGAGAAGAATTAAAAACAGGTACTCAAACAAATACTTGTACACAAATGTTCACAGAAGCAGTATTCACAGTAGCCAAAAGATGCAAACAACCCATATGTCCATCAATGGATGAATGCATAGACAAAAGGGTGTATGTGTGTGTATATATGTGTGCACAGGCACACATGCTTACACGCGTGCCTTTCAGTAAAGGTTTGAAAGGAAATTAATAAAAAGACAAAGGGTGCTGGTTAGAGCCAAAAAACAAAAAGACAAAGGCGCCTGGGTGGCTCAGCCGGTTAAGCGTCCGTCTTTAGCCCAAGTCATGATCTCGCAGTCTGTGAGTTCGAACGCCTCATCGGGCTCTGTTCCACAGCTCAGAGCCTGGAACCTGCTCCAGATTCTGTGTCTCTCTGCCCTCCCCCTGCTCGCACTCTGTCTCTCTCTCTCAAAAATAAACATTAAAAAAAAAAAAAGACAAATCCCTCTTTTAAGTGAATGAGCCTCACTAGAGATCCCATACTCTTCTCTTGTTATGTTTTGTTTTAGCTTCGTGGTGAAAATGTAGTGCCAACAGTTTATTCATCAGCATTTGCGTGGGTATGTACGTAAATAAGTATGCTTTAAATTTAATTAATTCAGCAGATATTTAAAATGGAGTATTTGCTGTGGTGCCAGGTACTGTTCTAGGTTCTAAAGACACAGTGGTGAGCAACCCAGACTTGCCGTGTGTCGCTGTCCTCAGTGTACACTCCAGTTGAAAGACAAGAAACAAGCATGCTGTATGGTCAGCTGGAATTCAATGATCTCGAGAAAAATGAAGCAGTGGAAGGGATAAAGTAGCGCCAGTGCTCAGTTAGGCAGGGTGATCAGAAAGGCCTAAGGATGAAACTTGAGAGAAGATCAGAATGAGAAAAGGAGCAAGCCCTGAAGCTGTTTCCATTATCATCCCTCTCACTTATCCTCCATTGGGCTCTTCTATGGTGAGGTCATTGCCTTGTATTTAGAGAAATGTTATTAAAAACATTCCTTCCCACGTTGCCTTCACTCTTAGAACATAGCAACTCCAGAGAAATTCGTTTCTAGCTATGGTATCATATAGCCCTATCCCTGTGCATCTGATTTGTTTTTATCCCACAGGCATGGGAAATAGAGCTGATGTTTTCCTTTTTCACACTGGCTGCTAGAAAACTCAGTTATATTTGTGGTCTATCCACAGTTGCTATTGTCATCAGGAAGGTCATTATGGTATACATTACTATTTTGTTGAGCTCCATTCCCCTTAAGGCTTGCTTTTTTTTTTTTTTAACTCTACCATGAATTTATGCTATCTTGTTGTATTTTGTGCATCCGTGTAAGCTAATCTAAATCTTTTTTGGCATGGGGTATAGTGGTGAATTTTAAGCATATATATTTATAAAAGTAGAAAACACACACATGCACTGTGGCTACTACAGAGAAATAATTTAAGTACTTATACTATATGTGACTCTTAAACTTATAGTATAAGTACTTATACTATATGTGACTCTGAACTTGGGGCAGTTTTGTCCCTCAAGGGATATTTGGCAATACCTTATTGTCACAGTTGGGGAGTGCTACTGGCATCCTACGTTGAACAGGACAATCCCCCCACCTCCCAACATACAGTTATCTAGTCCAAAATGTCAGCAATAGTGCAGAGGTTGAGAAACCTTGCTATAGACTGGACCATTCAATCCATTATTTCATATATTTCTGGGCTATTTTGTTACAGAAATGGCAAAATGTGTTCCTGTGTCGCTTATTGTAGCATACAGCGTATATTCTGAGTGTGACAGTTGGGTGCCCTTTCCACTAAATCTGTCATCAGTCACATAGTCCTAAAAGCAATAGTTTCCTCTTCAGAATCTATATTGTCATGCTCACAAAGTCACAACTTCAGGTCAACAAAATTGGGGAGAAGGGTGCTTTTCACCTGAGCTCCAGTATTTTGAATGTTTGAGTAAGCAACAGTTAAAATGAGACTGTTCTTTTCATTCTCCGTTCTGTCTGCAGGCTTTCATAGAGACCATGTTCGCCAGCAAAGCTCCTGTGGAGGAAGGCTTTCTCTATGCTAAGGTGAGCTTTAAAAGATTGGGAAGGTTTTGGGGTGCCTGGGTGGCTCAGTCAGTTAAGCGTCCAACTTCAGCTCAGGTCGTGATCTCACAGTTCGTGAGTTCCAGCCCTGCGTTCATGCCCCGCATCAGGCTCTGTGCTGACAGCTTGAAGCTTGGAGACTGCTTCGGATTCTGTCTCTGTCTCTCTGCCCCTCCCCTCCTCGCTCTCTGTCTCTCTGTCTCTCCGTCTCTCTCTCTCTCAAATATAAAAAATAAAAAATAAAACATTAAAAAAAATAAAGATTGGGAAGGTTTTGTTGGAGGCAAAAATATTAAGTAGTTCATTAGCAGATGGCTTCTAGTTGGCTTTCATGGGAGTGACCGGGATATCAGTGGAGAGGACTTGGTTCTTAAACATCACTGATAATGTATTAGATGTGTCTAAAATACTCAGAGCTACAATTAAATGAAGAAAATTGCAAAGTAGAACACATGAAGAAGCAAAGACACGATTGTGTCTCCTCTCACAGGAGGAGAATCTGAGTAGTATTGGAGACAGCTCCATGGATGGGCATGCTCCATCCTAGGACAAAGTGAAATTGGTAGAATTTACCATTTGCCAGGCATCCTTTTTCACTTTTCCAGCACATGTAGGTTGGTAGCTATTTGAAAAGTTGAAATTAGTAATGCAGAAGTGTTGTTAATGCAAGCCGTATTCCATTGTTTATCTAAATAAGCATAAAAAATAGTGGGGCACCTGGATGGCTCAGTTGGTTAAGCATCCAACTTCGGCTCTGGTCATGATCTCACAGCTCGTGAGTTCAAATTCTGCGTCGGGCACTGCTGACAGCTCAGAGCCTGGAGCCTTCTTCGGGTTCTGTGTCTTCTTCTCTCTCTGCCCCTCACCCACTTGCTCTCTCTCTCTCTCTCTCTTTCTCTCTCTCTCAAAAATCAACATTTAAAAAAAAGAATAAAAGATAGAAACTTTACTCGACTGTATCTCTGTACTCAGCATTGATTGTAAGTTTTCTGTGTTCTCTTCTGGACTTAATTTGAAAATCTTGGGAAATTTGGAGCACTCAGAGGAACCAAGCAGACATAATAATAGGGTCAAATAACAGGATTGGAGTGGGGAATAAAAAATAGACTGAAATGGGAGCATAAGAAGTTTGGTTAGATTTGATAACTCGTTTTCCAGAAATGACAGAGAAGTACTTGAATGGAGGGACGGACTGTCGAGGAGAGCCCTGGCTGGCACAGCCCGGAGGAAATCCTGTCTTCAGTCATACTTGTCGTCATGCCTGGCTCTTGTTTTTCAGTTCGAATTTGAATGCCGGGCCCGCGGTGCAGACATCTTAGCCTACCCGCCTGTGGTCGCTGGAGGTAATCGGTCCAACACTTTGCACTATGTGAAGAATAATCAGCTCATCAAGGTACATGAAATGCCCTTCAGTGCCGCTTCCTATGGTGCCACTTACAAACCACTTTATTGTTTATAAAATGATTTTACAGACATTATCTCATTTGATCCTCATGTTAGTACTTTGAGATAGGAGCAACTATTGACATACCTGTTTAATAGATGTGGAAAATAAACTTAAAAAATTAGGCAACTCATTAGGGCAGAGCCAAGAATTCTACTCTAAGGCCTTTGCTCATCTCCTTCTGAAAGGACTTGTGGCAACAGTGGATCAAGCATATTTTGGGAGCAGACAGATTTTAAGAGTACCTTATTAGGTATGAGGGAACCTACCTTTTATGGTTTTCTCCCCAAGTGACTATACAAGTAAAGATTGTATATAACTTTATTAAGTCCACTTTCAATTTTATTTTATTTTAATTTTCAGTAATTTCAAAAGAATAAATATAGCATACATGTAAAGTATACAGCATATTTTTTAAATGAATACCCATGAACCAATCACTCAGCTCAAGAGCTAGAACATTACCAATACTGTATGTATCTTTATGCTCTGCTATCCTAATGCCTCCCTCCCAGAGGTAACTAATTGGTACCCTAAATTTTTGTTCATCATTCCCTTGATTTTTTTTATGTAGTTGTATCACACATACATGATTTCCCAAACAATATTAGTTAGTTCTACTTGTTTGTGAACTATATAAAAATTATATACTGCTATATGTAGTTTGGGGGAACTTTTTTTCTTATTCATAAGTGTGATAATACAAATTTTTTCCCAAGTATTTGTACCTATTTATACTCCTACTGGTGGTGCGTAATTCTGTTTACCACATCCTCTTATCCTTTGATGCTATCAGACTTCTTAACTTCTGCCATTCTAATTGGTGTAAAACAGCATCTCGTTGTGGTCTTAATTTCCATTACCTTAATTACCAGTGGAATTAAGCATTTTTTTTTCTGTTTTAATCTGTAGCACTGCTATTTTCAACTTGCTGATGTGTTGTTTGGGATATAATAATCTATGTTCATGGATGAAATTGGCTTATTTTTCTCATACTATCTTTTTCTGATTTGTATATCAAATGAGTTAGGTTGTTTTTAATATTATGAAATGATTTAATGTGTTGTTGTTTTTTTTTTTTTTTAATTGAGTAGAATATCCCTGTAGACCTATTTGGGCCTGATATTTTCCTTTGTAGACTTTTTGAACTACCGATTCAATTTCATTAATATACTAAAGCTTTCTGTTTTTTAACAAACATTTATTCTTATAAAATGTAACTACTGGTAAAGTACTTAAAACTTAAAGGAAAAGTTTAATATTAATTATAAAATGAACACCCACGTAACCATTGTCCATACTTGGCAAGCTACACCTCTCTAGGCCAATCCAGCCTGTTCCTTTGTTTTGTGAATAAAGTTTTGTTGGAATACAGCCGTTCCTGCTTTCTTCCCACAGTGGTAGATTTGAATAGTTGCATCAGAAACAGTATGGTCCACAAAGTAAAAAATATTTACTACTTAGCCCTTTACAGAAAAAGTTTGTGAATGCCTGAATCAGGACATTACTAGCCTTCCACCCCTAAAAAGCTTTTCCACCATGTGGTTCTTCCCAATGATAATTTCTTCCCTCCCTGATGGGATAACCACCACCCTGATTTTGGTGGTCATCAATTCCTTGCTTTTCATTTTATTTTACTACTAATGAATAATAGAGTTTAACGTAGTTTGGTTTTGGTTATGTTTGAACTTTATAGATTTCAAATATTGTATCTGCATCTTTTTCGTATCACAGTATGTTGTTGCATGCTACTGTGGTTTGTTCTAGTGTGGAACAGCAGTTAAAGTGTGGTCCATGAGGTTAAATATATTTTCATAAGAATACCCAGACATTATGCGTCTCTTTCACTCTCGTTCTCTTCAGCGTGCGGAGATGGACCCTAGAGGCTTTATGACATCAACATCATACCAGATTGAAGGCAAAAGCAGATATGAGATTCTAGCTGTTTTTTGTTTTGCTAGACGAAGAGATTTGTAAAAATGTACACTACATTTCTAACTATTTTTATTTAGAAAAATAGTTACTTTTCATTAAAAATGCTGTTTATCTTAGGGGTGCCTGGGTGGCGCAGTCGGTTAAGTGTCCGACTTCAGCCAGGTCACGATCTCGCAGTCCGCGAGTTCGAGCCCCGCGTCGGGCTCTGGGCTGATGGCTCAGAGCCTGGAGCCTGTTTCCGATTCTGTGTCTCCCTCTCTCTCTGCCCCTCCCCCGTTCATGCTCTGTCTCTCTCTGTCCCAAAAATAAATAAACGTTGAAAAAAAAATTTTTTTTTAAATGCTGTTTATCTTAAATGTAATAGGTTTATTGTTATTTTAAATGAATTAATAAATATTATAAAGTTTTCTGTTTTAATTTATTAATATGATAAATATCTATTAGGTGGACATTTCTATTATTTCCAGGTTTTTACCATTATGGACAATATTCTGTGAACATTCTTGTACGTATTCCTAGTATATGAGTCATCAAGTTTGTCTAAGGATACTTAATTAGTGGAATTGATGGGTCATAGGTATGCATATTTGTAACTTTAGTAGAAAATGCCAGACATTTCCAAAGTGATTATATCAGTTTATACTTCATTTTGCCTGAGACAGTTTGGTAGGTTATAATTTTATACCATTATGTCTAAGTTTTTAAAATTACTCATAGTATTGTCTTACCTTTTAATCTTTTGTAATTACAGTTATGTACCTTTTTACATTCTTGATATATTTTTGCCTCTTCTCATTTTTTCTAATAAATCTTAGTAGTTTCTTTAAAACATAAACATGCACCAGCAATTCCATTTATAGGTATTTTTCCAAAAAAATTGAAACGTAGGTCCACAAAATGCCTTGTACAAGAATGAATGTTTATAGCAAGTTTGCTCCTGATAGACCAGGCGTCTCTTACCAGGATATTAAGTAAGGAAATTGCTATGTGGTGTATTCTTAAAATGAAAAGGAACAAACCACTGTACTACCAACAGATAAATGATCTCAAAGCATTGTGCTGACTGAATAAGTCAGACACAAAAATTAGACGCTCTATGATCCCGTCTGTATGAAGTTCTGAAATAGGCAAAACCACTCTGTATTGATAGAAATCAGATCAGTGGTTGCTTTGGATGGAATATTGACTGGGAAGGCACCTGAGGGAGTGGTTACATGGGTTTTGACAAAACTGACCTAACTCTATATACTTAAAAATCTGTGCATTTTACCGTGTACATTATACCTCGAGAACTTCGACTAAAAAAGGAAATCCCAATAAAAAAAGAGGTTTGTTCGGTTTTGTTACTCTTGTAAAACCAAGTTTTCATCATTAATGCTATTTTATCTTTGTTTATTATTTCATTACACTGGCCCCTTGCCTTTATTAATTTCACCCTTCTCCTTTTTGTGTTTATTCTCTTGTTTTTTTCTTGTTCTTAAATTAGATACTGAACTCATTAATTTTCATCCTTCTTTTCTTATTATAAGTGTTTAAGGATGGATTTTGCACTTTCATTATAGTCCATAAGGTTTGCCTAAGTTGTTAAATGTATATTAAAAACAATAAATAGGGGTGTCTGCGTGGCTCAGGCAGTTAAGTATCTGACTCTTGGTTGCAGCTCAGGCCATGATCTCATGGTTTGTGAGTTCGAGCCCCACGTCAAGGCTCTACTAGTGCAGAGCCTGCTTGGGCTCTTTCTCACTGCCTCTCCCCTGCTTGCTCACTCTCTGTCAAAATAAACTTTAAAAAACACACAATAAATATCATGTACTGCTTACAAATAATTATCAAATAAACAACCATGTGTCTACCATCTAGGATGAAAAGAACATTACTAGTCCCCTGGGCAATATCAAGTACATCTTTCTGTCTTCTACCATCTTGACTTTTGTTTTAATCCATTTTATTTTGTTTTCCTGGTTTTACCACCAGTGTGTCTGTTCCTAAACAGTATAGTGTTCATTCCTGAAAAACTGGAGAATAAGCACCAGTGTTGCTGTACAGGGACAGAAAAGTATTGCCATTATTAGATAAATTGGCCTGAGAGAAAAAAAGTTGAGAACTTCTAGGTCATAGTCTTGGCTTTGGTTATCTGAAAGTTTACAAGGGTCCTTTCTGGTGAAGTCAGTGGGCAAGGTCCTCAACAAGCTTTAAGAAATGCAGGGTACTGTGGGGCCTCTGGGAGAGCTCTGGTGTGGACTTGGTAGTAAGCATCTGGCAGAAATGCAGTCCGAGAGCGGGCTGCCCTGTGGTTCTGCCTCTATGCTCACCACAGCTCTCTCCAACCATCAGAAGCAGGTTTGTTTCTATTTACATGCATGTTCACCTTTCCTTCTCACATCTTCGATGGCCCTCCCGGGATCACCTTCCTTCAGCCTGAAGAAAATCCTTTAGGTGAAGGTCTGTTGCTGAGAAAATTTTCTGGTTTTGTTTAGCTGAAATATCTTTATTTCATTCTCAATTCTTGATGAAGGCTGTACCAAAGAAACTATCTTCACTTTTCAGTCATCACCTGTAGTATATCATTCCCCTTTCTCCTGACTTTCAGTGTTGCCGATTAAAAACAAACAAACAAACAGGGGCACCTGGGTGGCTCAGTTGGCTAAACGCCTGACTTGGGCTCAGGTCATGATCTCACAGTTTGTGAGTTCAAGCCCCATGTCGGGTTGTGTGCTGACAGTTCAGAGCCTGGAGCCTGTTTCAGATTCTGTGTCTCCCTCTCTCTCTGCCTCTCCCCTGCTCATGCTGTCTCTGTTTCTCCCTCAAAAATAAATAAACATTTTTTTAAAAAGTTAAAAAACGAACAAACAAAACATAATTGTCATTTCCTATGGGGGTCTCTCTTTTTGCTTTGGCTACTTTTAAGATTTATTTTTCTTTGGTGTTTCTGGTTTTTTGTACGTCTAAGAACAGATTTATTTTTACATATCGTCATTATGGTCCCTTCTTCCTCCGGAATCTGTGCGTTCGTGGAAATCCTCAGACTGTGGTGTAGATACCGTCTCTCCTACGCTGTCTCGATCCACTTCTTCCATGATCTCAGTTAGATGCATGTTAGACCTCTGTCTGGTCTCAGTAAGCTAACTTTCATGTTTATTTTTGCCTTGTCTCTCTCTGTCATGTTCTCAGAGCCTTCAGTATGTCTGTCTTCCATGAAACTAGTTTTTTTCCCCTTTGGTTGTCTTATCTGCTTCTTCAGCCATCCCCTGGGTGATTGACTTCAGCAGTTGTTTTTATTTCCTTTTGGTCCCTTTCAAATCAGAGTTATTGTCAGTTGTCTCTTGTTGCTTATTCGTCTTTGTGATTCCGTACTTTATCCCTTTAAGGCTTTCATAATAGCCCTTCCATATCTAATCATTCCCTTATCTGAAGTCCTGGAAGATCTAAATTTGTTGTTCCTGCCGACTCTCAGGCATGGTGACCTACATCAGGTGCTTGACAACCTTGGCTTGTGAGCTCACATTTGCCTGATGTTATTTTTTAGAAATCATGCCAGCCCAGATTTGGGGGAAATTTCTTCCAAAGGTTGTTTGATTATGCTTTTGCCAGAAGTCAAGTGGATCCTAGTGCCCTGCGACTCTTATATCCCCTATGAGCATCCTAGATTAATGCAAAAGTGTCCGGCTCCTTTTCCCCACTTTGCTGCAGGACCTCAGGGCAACATCTCCTTTTCTATATATACTGTACCGCTTACCTTATCACTACTTTCAGCTCTAGTTTCAGTTCTAGGGTGTCTTTTTTCAAGAGAGAAAATGTCTTTAGGACATCTCTTGCATTATGTAATGCCAGCCTTTCATAAAATATATTTTCGATCCAGCATCTAGTTGTTTTCTAACAAGAAACGTATTCTGGCATTTTACCAGAAACAAAAACCACATCTATTCTTCAAAGTTGCTATTATATATATGTACATACATAAATACTCATTAGCCCATTATTCTACTACATGCCATGTTGTGTGCTCATTTATATGTGAATAAGATATTCCCTGTCTTCAAGGACATAAATAATTTCAATATAACATGACAAGAAGTAAGGTAAAGATACCCAAAGGTTTTTTTTCTTTCCCCACGTGTACTTTGATGGGGAACAAATGGGGAAGAGATATTCTAAAGTTAAATGGTTAAGGGTAATTGTATTTGAATAAGGCCCTGGATACCAACTTACATAGGATTTGTAAAACTAATAATGATAGTAGTAACATTTATGATGATCTAAGCAGTGTGGTTCCAGAGCCTATGTACTACTATGCAGTGGCACCTTTCTTGAGTCAATGTGAATTCATTTGAAAAATTGAGATGCTGTTTCTTGTGAGAATGAACACAGATTAGTCTTCTTTAAGTTAGCTTTTTAAATATATATATAAAGTGAATGGCACAGAGAATTTAAATGAGAAGAAATAGCTGACAATCATAAGGTCACCTACTTTGACATATCTCACTTTTGTTGCAGGATGGGGAAATGGTGCTGCTGGATGGAGGTTGTGAGTCTTCTTGCTATGTGAGTGACATAACCCGGACCTGGCCTGTCAATGGCAGGTAGGACTTCTACAGATCCCACTGCTTCTTAGGAGTATGAGTTGGAATATGGGTATATGAGGAATAAAGGACTAAAGAAATATACTCATCCCCTCTAGCTCAGGTTAACTGCCTTTGCAAAGTACCTGATGACTTTCTAAGACTGCTTTATTTATCATATCACTGGATCAGACACCTAGACACACCTAGTTAACACACCCAATTAACATTCACATTTTTAAAAAATAAATTTGAAGAGTGCCTGCCTGGCTCAGTCAGTAGAACATACAACTCTTGATCTCAGTGTTGCAAGTTTGAGCCCCACACTGGGTGTGGAGATTACTTAAAAATAGAATCTTTAAAAAAAAATTAAGGGGTACCTGAGTGGCTCAGTGGATTAAGCATCCGACTCTTGATTTTGGCTCAGGTCACAGTCTCACAGTTCATGAGATCAAGCCCTGTGTCGGGCTCTGTGCTGACAGTGCAGAGCCTGCTTGAGATTCTCGCTTTCTCTCTGTCTATCCCTGCCTCTCCCTGCCTCTCCCCCACTTGCACTCACAACCTCTCAATATAAATAAACATTTTTTTTTCATTAAAAAATTTTTTTCAGGCTCTGGGCTGATGGCTCAGAGCCTGGAGCCTGTTTCCGATTCTGTGTCTCCCTCTCTCTCTGCCCCTCCCCCGTTCATGCTCTGTCTCTCTCTGTCCCAAAAATAAATAAACGTTGAAAAAAAAATTAAAAAAAAAAAAAAGGGGGCGCCTGGGTGGCGCAGTCGGTTAAGCATCCGACATCAGCCAGGTCACGATCTCGCAGTCTGTGAGTTCGAGCCCCGCATCAGGCTCTGGGCTGATGGCTCAGAGCCTGGAGCCTGTTTCTGATTCTGTGTCTCCCTCTCTCTCTGCCCCTCCCCCGTTCATGCTCTGTCTCTCTCTGTCCCAAAAATAAATAAACGTTGAAGAAAAAAAAAAATGAAAAAAAAAATTTTTTTTATGTCTATCACTGAGAGAGAGAGTGAGGGAGGGGCAGGGAGAGAGGGAGACACAGAATCTGAAGCAGGCTCCAGGCTCCAAGCTGTCAGCACAGAGCCCAACGTGGCACTCAAACTCACAAGCCATGAGATCAGACCTGAGCTGAAGTCAGACACTTAACCGACTGAGCCACCCAGGAGCCCCTAAATAAACGTTTTTTAAAAAATAAAAAATTAATTAACTTAAAATTAAATAAATAGACTGGAGATATATATATATATATATATATATATATATATATATAGGGTGGCTCAGTCTATTGAGTGTCCAACTTTGGCTCAGTCATAATCTCATGGTTCATGAGTTCAAGCCCTACATTGGGCTCACTGCTGTCAGCACAGAGCCTGTTTCAGATCCTGTCCACCCTCCCCCCCACCTGCCTCTCCCCTGCTCATACTCTCTCAAAAATAAACATTTAAAAATAAAATAAAGTAAATAAATTTGAAGTTTTATTTTCTGATTACAAAAGTAATTCCAGTATTCCGTTAAAAAAAAATCACTAGGGGCGCCTGGGTGGCGCAGTCGGTTAAGCATCCGACTTCAGCCAGGTCACGATCTCGCGGTCCGTGAGTTTGAGCCCCACGTCAGGCTCTGGGCTGATGGCTCAGAGCCTGGAGCCTGTTTCCGATTCTGTGTCTCCCTCTCTCTCTGCCCCTCCCCCGTTCATGCTCTGTCTCTCTCTGTTCCAAAAATAAATAAACGTTGAAAAAAAAATTAAAAAAAAAATCACTAGACATGAGAACAATCAGGAAAAGAATCAACATAACCATAGTCGAGAAAAATACAGCCAATAAAAGCAGATCTTGAATAACCCTAAAATTTCAATGAGCAGACAAGAACTTTAAAGCAGCTATTATAGATATGTTCAAAGAGTTAAAGGAACAAATATAAATATAGTGAGTGAACAGATTGAGAGTTTCAGTAAGAAATAAGAAACTAAGAAATAAGAACCAAGGATTCTGGGGAGATGGCAACAAAAGCATAGTTTTTCTGTCTCTCCAAATTGTCAAATAACAGTAGAGCAACTAGGTAGCAAAACCAAACACTGGGTGATAGGGTATCACTTCAACCTAAAAGTACAAACACTTATGAACACACTCTATACAACCACAAGACCTGGCTGGTATCACTATCTGTGTGGAAGGAAGAAGAAGGAAACAACAGTAGTGGAAGAAGCTGTCTGAAGTGCTTGAGAACAAAGGAACTCCCAAATAACCAATAGCTGTTCACTGGAAAGGATGATGACCAATTCGAGAACAGAAACTGAAATGGGAAAGATTTGTCACTCCAAAGGCCCAAGGAAGTTTGAGGGTGCTGTGCTCCCTTCTCACATTGAGGAGAAACTGCTGGAAGTAGAATCGAAATTGAGCAAGTTCGGGACAAGGGAAAGGAATGAGCGGGAGAGGAATTGAAAGCAAGCTACCATATTGTTTACCACTGCACCAAAACAAGAAAAAGCTCTGTGATGCTAAAAAATCTTTCCTAAATTCTGCCTCATTCAGAAGTTCAGGAAAATTAATTTCACATAAAGTAAGCAATAAAAAAAGTATCTTGGTTAATCTCATACAAAGTTAATAAAAAACAAAGAAATATAAAACAAAAGAGTAAAAGATGATTTTAATTCTGTCCTCCTTGTGTCCTCAAGAACCCAGAAGAAAGAAGGCAAATGAAATACAGAGAGGTTACATAAAAATTCTGTGGTCTCAAATTTTAATTGAAATATCAATATGCGCTCAGGGGCGCCTGGGTGACTCGGTTGGTTAAGCTTCCTACTTCAGCTCAGGTCATAAGGTTCGTGATTCAAGCCTCGCATCAGGCTCGCTGCTGTCAGCACAGAACCTGCTTCAGATCCTCTCTCTGTGCACCTCCCCTGCTTGCCCTCTCTTTTATTTATTTTTATTTATTTTTTAAATTTTTTTTAACGTTTATTTATTTATTTTTGAGACAGAGAGAGACAGAGCATGAACAGGGGAGGGGCAGAGAGAAAGGGGGACACAGAATCTGAAACGGGCTCCAGGCTCTGAGCTGTCAGCACAGAGCCCGACGCGGGAGATCATGACCTGAGCCGAAGTCGGACACTTAACCGACTGAGCCACCCAGTCGCCCCACGCTCTCTCTTTTAAATATAAACATTTAAAAAATTACATGAAGTGAATGAAAAATAGAGAATTAAAATTATTACCACTTTGCAACACCCATTAATGTATAGATATAAGTACTAAGGATCAGTGGCTGCTAAGATCACAAAAAGAGATAATCAGATATTATGTGCCTCCTACAATTTTGCCAAGTACTACATATAGCCAGTCTTACCAAAGAGACTGAACCTGAGTCTGATTCATTCTTGGGGTCCAACTGCCAATTTGTAACAAATAAAAAAGACAAAGGAATATGTTGAACTGCGCTAAGAGGATATGTATGTTAGCTCGAGTTGCGTTAACAAAATACAACAGACTTAGTGGCTTAGACAACAAAAATTTATTTCTCACAGTTCTGAAAGCTGGGAAGTGCAAGATCAAGGTGCTAGCAAGGTAGGTTTCCTCCGGAGGCCTCTTCTCCTGGCTTGTAAGCAGCCGCCATCTTACTGTATGCTCACATGACCTCTTTTACACAAAGAGAGAAAGTAAGAGAAAGCAAGCTCTGTGGTGTCTCTTCTTATAAGAACACTAATTGTGTCAGAGCAGGGCCCCGCTTTTATGACTTCATGTTACCTTAGTTACTTCCTTTAGAGGCCTCATCTCCAAATACAGCCACACTAATGGGTAGGGCTTCAACATAAGAAGTTTGGAGAAACACAGGCATTCATTCTGTGAATACAATTAGCAAAATTCAGACTGTGACAAACCCTGTATTTCAAACAGCCTGGATTCTTTAACACATAATTTACGAGGGAATAAAAAAGGCTAGAAAAAAGAACCTGTTGGGGTGCCTGTGTGGCTCAGTCGGCTAAGCGTCCAACTTTGGCTCAGGTCGTGATTTCACAGTTTGTGAGTTTGAACTCCACATTGGACTCTGTGCTGGCAGCTCAGAGCTTGGAGCCTGCTTCGGATTCTGTGACTCCCTCTCTCTCTATCCCTCCCCTGCTCACACTCTGTCTCCCTCTGTCTCTCAAAAAATAAATAAACATTAAAAAAAGAGAAAGGAACCTGTTGACTAAAAGAGATTCAAGAGACAAATCAAATTTATTTTAAATAAGCAGGAAGATAATTATCCTGGGATGCACATTTGGGTTATAAAATAGTTTTTTAAATACAAGGAATGGAAAGTGACTGTTAATGGATACAAGAAGGGGGAGGGGGCATGAAAATGCTCTGGAATTAGATAGTGATGATGGTTGCACAACTTTGTGAAAATGCTAAAAACCACGGAACTGTAAACTTTTTAAAGTGGGTGAATTTTATGATCTAGAAACTATATCAGTAAAAATGATAAACATGTACATGCAAATGAAAAACTACAAGGAAATGATAACTGGGAAAGTTAGAGTAATGGTTACATGCTGGGAGAATTGTAATAGTTTTGAGGCACATAGAAGGGACTTCTGTGACAGTTGGCCAAGTTCCACCTTTTATCTGACTGGTCAACCTTACACTAATTTCTTAAGGTATTTATATTTGGTTTGTTTGGCTTTCTGTGCCTCTGTTCTGTTTACAATAAAAAGGTTTTTTTCAAAAACTAAATAAATTCTAAAGCCAAAAAGTACAATAGCTGAAACGGATAATTCACTAGGTGGACTTTACAGTCCAATTGGAGGCAGAAGTCAAGTGAACTTGAAGAGAAATAGAAATTATCCAGTCTGAAGAACAGAAATATACTGTAGAAGAATGGACAAAACCTCAGAGACCTATGAGATATTTTCAAGCCATCTAACATACATCTAATTAGAGCCCCAGAAATTGAAGAGCGAATGCGTCAGAAAAAACCTTTGAAGAAATAATGGCCAAAATCTTCCCAAGTGTGGTGAAAGATAACAACTTATAGATGTGAATTACATTATTGACCTTGATTGTATTGACATTTGTCCAACTTGTACAGCTCAGATTTATGCATTTTAGTGTATATAAAATTTACACTAAAAATAGAACTATTAATGGGGCACCTGGGTGGCTCAGTCCAACTCTTGATTTCGACTCAGGTCGTGATCTCACTGTTTGTAGGTTCCAGGCCTATGTCAGGCTCTGTGCTGGCAGTGTGAACCCTGCTTGAGATTCTCTCTCTCTCTCTCTCTCTCTCTCTCTCTCTCTCTCTCTCTCTCTGCTCCTCCCCTGCTTGTTCTGTCTCTTTCAAAATAAATAAACTTTTAAACAAAGAACTATTAAGGGGCACCTGGTGGCTCAGTTTGTTAAGCATCTGACTCTTGGTTTTGTTTGGCTCCAGTCACGATCTCGGGGTTTGTGAGTTCAAGCCCTGTGTCAATTAGAGCCTCCTTTGGATTCTCTCTCTTTGCCCCTCCCCTACTTGTACGTGGGTGCATCCTTCACACTTTCTCTCTCTCTCTCTCTCTCTCTCTCTCTCTCTCAAAAATAAGCAAAATAAATAAATAAATAAATAAATAAATAAATAAATAAATAAATAAATAAATTAGAACTATTAAAAACTCTTTAGAAATACTGTAGGGGTTGGAGTGTGGGCAGCCTTACAGTGACACAAATTTAACATGTTGCTCATGGCCAAACTTGGATTTGGTATGTAGATGTTCATTATACTCGTTATATTGTTATATTTAACCATTCTTATTAGGGGACATTTAAAGTTTATTACAGTGAACATTTTTATATACTCAGCTTTCTTTGAATTTCAAATATTTTCTCTTTTTTTTCAATATATGAAATTTATTGTCAAATTGGTTTCCATACAACACCCAGTGCTCATCCCAAAAGGTGCCCTCCTCAATACCCATCACTCACCCTCCCCTCCCTCCCACCCCCGATCCACCCTCAGTTTGTTCTCAGTTTTTAAGAGTCTCTTATGCTTTGGCTCTCTCCCACTCTAACCTCTTTTTTTTTTTTTCCTTCCCCTCCCCCATGGGTTTCTGTTAAGTTTCTCAGGATCCCCATAAGAGTGAAACCATATGGTATCTGTCTTTCTCTGTATGGCTTATTTCACTTAGCATCACACTCTCCAGTTCCATCCACGTTGCTACAAAGGGCCATATTTCATTCTTTCTCATTGCCATGTAGTACTCCATTGTGCATATAAACCACAATTTCTTTATCCATTCATCAGTTGATGGACATTTAGGCTCTTTCCATAATGTGGCTATTGTTGAGAATGCTGCTATAAACATTGGGGTACAAGTGCCCCTATGCATCAGTACTCCTGTATCCCTTGGGTAAATTCCTAGCAGTGCTACTGCTGGGTCATAGGGTAGGTCTATTTTTAATTTTTTGAGGAACTTCCACACTGTTTTCCAGAGTGGCTGCACCAATTTGCATTCCCACCAACAGTGCAAGAGGGTTCCCGTTTCTCCACATCCTCCACAGCATCTATAGTCTCCTGATTTGTTCATTTTGGCCACTCTGACTGGTGTGAGGTGATATCTGAGTGTGGGTTTGATTTGTATTTCCCTGATGAGGAGCGACATTGAGCATCTTTTCATGTGCCTGTTGGCCATCCGGATGTCTTCTTTAGAGAAATGTCTATTCATGTTTTCTGTCCATTTTTTTACTGGGTTATTTGTTTTTCGTCAAATATTTTCTTAGGATGGATTCTTAGCACAGAATTATAAGCTCAAATTTTGTGAATATTTTTATTAAAACCTTTGACTTAATTGGCTATACTAATTTACACTCCCCATCAGCAGTGTAGAAAATACATATCATACACCGCACCAGCTTAATTTTTTCTCGTTTTTCTCCATGATTGCTAAAGAAATTGTTATTCTAAGGATACCTAGTAGCCAGAGTATCTACTAGTGTATCTCATGACATAGGCTTTACCTACAAGAAGTGGATTCCTAGGCTTTGTTTTCTTTTGCTTTTTAAATGCTCATTTATTTTGAGAGGAGAAAGAGCACATGGTGAGAGTGGGGGAGAAGCAGAGAAAGAGGGAGAGAGAGAATCCTAAGCAGGTTCCACACCAACAGCACATGAGCCCAACCTGGGGCTCGAACTCAGGAACTGTGAGATCATGACCTGAGCCAAAACCAAGAGTCAGAGATGCTTAGCCAACTGAGCCACCCAAGCACCCTTTGTGTGTGTGTGTGTGTGTGTGTGTGTGTGTGTAAAGTGATAAAAAAAAATGGAAAGGATCAAGTTGAGGCTGGTCTGACCCTCCAGATGCATTCATGGCTGACTTTATCTGCTAGCCTCACCTCATGTATATCTGCTGATCGTTTGCAGGAGAGGCTGTTGCTGCCCCAGCTTGAAGAGTTATTGTTCTTCCTATTGAGTGTCTAGGTCACAATTAAGGTCCTGTCAGTACTGATATATTGATACTGATTAGGTATCAACAATGCCCCATCATCAGCACCTTGGAGTTTTTCCTAATCAGACTTGGAAGCAAACTTCCTGCAATATCAGATTATTCCAAATGTGAGTTCTTTGGTTTTCCTGTCCCCAGATTCACAGCACCTCAGGCAGAACTCTATGAAGCGGTTCTAGAGATTCAGAGAGATTGTCTGACGCTCTGCTCCCCTGGGACAAGCTTGGAGAACATCTACAGCTTAATGCTGACACTGATAGCCCAGAAGCTGAAGGAGTTGGGGATTGTGAAGAACATTAAGGAAAATAACGCCTTCAAGGTATGGCCCCTCTTTTGACCTCGGCTCTCAAGAACACCTGATGTGCTGCTGGGTTTCAGCCTCTAGAAAACTAATTAGATTTAAAAATGTTCTTTGTGATTCTTCATCTAGAAGAGGTTTAGATTGAACATGGATTAAAACAAAAGGAGTCAGTACTTATTTCTTCCAGAAGATGGCAGCACATTCTAGATCGTTGCATCCTGTGTAAGTAGCTCAGTGGGCAGAAAATATAAAATGAAGGCTGATGCAGACAGAATGGAAAAGGACACAAAAAGGATAAAAGGTTAACTCTCAATCCTTTTGTGGTGATTTTGAAAAGTAAAAATCATGGGGGAGAGTGTTTGTTGCTTCAGTGACATTGGCGAGACTAACAATATCCCCAAGGGCCACGTCTTTGGTGAATTTCATCTGTAGCCAAAATGTAATGATATTCAGTAAAAATGTAAAACCTTAGCTGTAAATTAAAATGCCAGGTGGCCACACCAAACAGACCATTAAGGCATCTCATCTCCAAGTTTAGGCTGCCAGGATTTCTTTTATCAATAGGAAAGACGCTATAAATTCCTCCTGCTGCTGCAGCCAACAAATCTAATTAACAGATAGGAATATCCAAGCCGGTAAATGCCTAATAATTACTGTGTTAATTTAATGTCCTGTGCCTACTCCACAAGTTGCTGTGAGATATTTAGTCTCCAGAGCAGGCTTTCTGAGAGGGACTTGTGAACATTGAAAAGAGAACTATTCTAACATAATCATCCTCCCTCCACCCTGAAAAGAGTTTCATTTACTGTAGTCATTGCTGGGGTTACCCAAGTCAGCATGTATGTAGTATATCAAATAGTGGGAACGGAAACTTGGACGCATTCGAATGCCATCAGCAGAATTGCATTTAAGAGGTAGCAGTTTATCGGGTCTCTTAGGCATTAACCAGAGGACAGGTTAAACCTAAGTGGCAGAACCAGGGGGGAGGTATTAACACATATCTCACTGATCGATACATGCCCAGCTTTCCCCTTAAGGGGTCATTGTCCTAATAACACTGTGGTGATTATCTTTTCCAGACTGCTCGAAAATACTGCCCTCATCACGTTGGCCATTACCTCGGGATGGATGTCCACGACACCCCTGACATGCCCCGTTCCCTCCCTCTACAGCCTGGTATGGTAATCACAGTAGAGCCAGGTAAGGGCAGGTGCACGCCCTGATCCCGTGGGACACATGACACTATCAGGTAGAAAGGTAAATGTTGCTTAGTTTTACCTGAACCAACATAATGAAATTAGGAGAGACAGGAAAATGGATCTCTTCAGTGTAGAAGGGAATTTTATTTTAGATTTTCCTTGAGCTTTCCTATTTAACATCACACAATTTGTTTCATTTGACTTCTCCAGTAAACAACAGATGGAGACTGCTTTCTATAAGTAGATATTAAGAAATAAATCTTTTTTTAAACCCTGCCTTTCCCGGGGCCAATTTCTACTCGTCTCCTGTTTAGTGGTGGGATGCTCACGCCTCTGAAGCCACAGGTACTTTCCTTCAGAGAGCTGCTCTGCTTCTTGGTGTCCAGGTCCTTTCTCCCAAGTTTGACAGGAAGCTGGCAATCTAATGGCTCCCCGGCTTGAACGATCCTGGGCAGTGGACAGAACTCCACAGAAAAGTGGTGGTCACAGTGGAGTGTAAGGATTGATGTTACAAGAGGGATTTTTGGTTTTGTTTTTTGTTTTTAATTTTTAGAGAGAGAATGAGGGGGAGAGAGAGAGAGAGAGAGAGAGAGAGAGAGAGAACCTTAAGCAGGCTCCATGTTCAGCTCAGAGCCCATGGGGCTTGATCCCACAAGTCTGGGATCATGACCTCAGTCAAAATCAAGAGTCAGATGCTCAACCGACTGAGTCACCCAGTACCCCAAGAGTGATTTAAAAAAATTTGTTGTTGTTGTTTGAGAAGGTGGGGGGGAGCAGAGAAAGAAGGGGACAGAGGATCTGAAGCGGGCTCTGTGCAGAAAACGGAGAGCCCATTGCAGGGCTTGAACCCACGAACCATGAAATCATGACCTGAGCTGAAGACAGACGCGTAACTGACTGAGCCTCCCCGACACCCCCCCAAAAAATCTTTAATGTTTATTTATTTTTGAGCGACACAGAGTATGAGCAGGGGAGGGGCAAAGAGAACTGAAGACACAGAATATGAAACAGGCTTCAGGCTCTGAGCTGTCAGCACAGAGCCCGATACAGGGCTCAAACTCATGAGCCGTGAAATCTTGACCTGAGCCAAAGTCAGACACTTAATTAACCAGCTGAGCCACCCAGGTGCCCCCCAAGAATGATTTTTAAATTGTCAAGAAAATGTATTTCAACAATAGATTTCAAGTGTTTTCATCTCTAAAGTATATAAATTATAGTTGGGACCCGACTTTATAGTACCCAGTCACATGTTGCTATTATGTATGCCTTATGTATTATTCAGTATAGTCTGGTTGGTATATGGGTGCTTCCTTAGACTTTGAATACATTTTCCTTCGCTGATCTTTTTTCTTTTTATCCCAGGGCAGCATCTGTGAGTATAGTGGAGGAAGTTTCCAGTTTCTTAAATATGAAAAGACCTGTTCTTATCTTACTTCATGATTAGAAAGGGGACTCTTAGAATTGTCCAAATGTCTGTTAAAGTCTTCCTGTTTCTCTCTTACTCTCCATTGTGTACATCAGTTATATTTATGGCTTATTGGAAAGAACTTACTTGAGTTTTTCTAGTTTATGGTCGTTCAGACTAATAATCTCAAAATAAGTGTTTTTCATATATTTTAAAATACTTTATGTCCTTATTTTAGCAAAGTTCCCTTTTCCCATGGGATGACTCGGGAGGGAAGGAATGTATTTATATAATCTACTGGTTTCTGGCACGTATTAACATACTCAAAAGTAACTTTAGTGGCCTGCTTGAACCACTAGAATATGACAGAATCATGATCACTATTATCACGGCCACGTGGCGCCTGTAGTCTGGTTCACAAAACTAGAGTAATAGTTCTAGCAATGATAGCCAACATTTATTGACCATTATGTGCCACACATTTTTTATGTGTATTATCTCAGTTAATATCCAAAATCTAGGTAGATACTGTTAGGATCCCAGTTCTACAGATGAATTGTAACACAGAGAGGTTAACTTACTTATCCCAAATCATCCACTTACTGCCATTTATGAACAGCACATTCTTTTTTCTACTTTTCAGGCATTTATATTCCAGAGGATGACAGAGATGCCCCAGAGAAGTTTCGTGGTCTTGGTGTGCGGATTGAAGATGATGTAGTGGTGACTCAGGACTCACCTCTCATCCTTTCTGCAGATTGTCCCAAAGAAATGAATGACATAGAACAGATATGCAGCAGGGCCTCTTGACCCTCACTGCAGCCCACGTGCAGCTCAGGTTCAAACGGGGTGTTTGTTCGCATCTGTGCGCGTGTCCTGAGTGTGTGTGTCTCTGTGTGCACATTTATACACGTGTTCTGTTTGGGAGTGTGGCAACTGTATGAATGTATGTAATTGTGTGTGATCTTTCTTTGTTGTAAGTATCTAGAAATCTGGAAAATTGAATTTTTGAACTGGATGTTACTACAACTTCAGTAACATTAACTCTGTACAGTTAATGACCAAGGCAGTTTGAATTTTTAAATGTAAAGAAAAATCGTGGTTACATATCTCCATGCATTCCAGTTAACACAATTAAATATACAAAAACTTTTCTCCTTCTCTCCAGGTCTTTCCCTTTCTGCACTTTGGCTAAGATCTACCTAATGTCATAAGATGTTTATGATGCTTGTATTTTGAGCTAACCACCAGTGTCTCTGCCTATACTAAAAACCACCTGTCAGTGATTGTGGGTGGCTAGTACATACCTTCCATAACTCCTGTCCATTTTTTCCAGATCCTACGTCTCTACTGGAGCCATATGAGCCCTTGTGGGCACTGGTGTCCTGCAGTCCCACCATTCAGCTCTAATCCAGATTCTAGCAACACTAACTATTAAAACAGTTTTGAGTTTTTCTTGCTATTTGGCTGCCTATGGCCTGGAAAATGTTTAGACTCTTGATAAGGGAAGAGATGGAAGAGAAAGAAAAACATATTTGTGTCTTCTGTAGATCTAGACCTCTGTCCATCTGTTCTCAGGCTGAAGATGATTCCTATCCCAGGCATCCATGCTTTCTTGATAGATTCTTAGTCCACTGACCCTTATGGCACACCCTAGAAGCTGCCGCCCCAGGGAAGAGGTAGATCCTCTCCTTAACCCTCTTGAAGTCGGAGGAATGGCACCCACGTTTCAGAGAGATGCTCCTGTTACAATTCTGTAGTTTCCTCTAGTGCAAAATGCGGAACTCACCAAGAGTTCACCAAGAACATCCTGTGATCCTTTCATTTCTCTAATATTAGCCCTTTAAGGGCAGTAGGAAGGAATCATATTTCCCTCGACACGGCACTGCCTGCAGTCATACAAGAACTCAGTTTGCAGAATGAATAGGGCTAGATTGTCACAGGTGGTTTATTTGGGAGCTTCTGTCCTAGAACTAGTGTGTTCACCTCCTTTAAACCTGGATATGGCCCAAGATGTACAGAACCTGCTGGTCGTTAGAGCGTAAAGTCAAGGGATTTTAAGAAAGAAACAGGCGAGGGGATTAACACTTGGTGTTAGATATTTGCCCGTCTTACCAGGAAAACCCAAGGTACACAGCCAAAAGCAGACACACGGCATCATCAGGGGACAAAGATCATGTTATAAATCAGTGATACACACGGTGTCCTGCCAGTGCTCACCCTCGAATGCTTGGCTCTGCTAAGCAGCTGTGGGAACGGATGGCCACACAGCCGGAGTCTCGTCCCCGGGCCTGTCCTCCCCACCTCCCTCCAACTTCTCAGCCCTATGCTACTTTCTAAAAGAAGGGGACTGAAAATATATCCACAACTTCTCACCCTCTGGGCTTCTGTGGCCCCAACAACCCTTTCCTTGGATTGAGTTTCCTTTGTTCATTTACAATACTGAAATAAGGAATTTCCTTTTCTGGCTATAAATCGTTTTCAGCAGTCTTCAACTTTCTAAGTAAAAGCCCAGTGACTTTTATGTATAGCGTCATACCTGGACATGAAACAGACTTCTGGTTAGAACCTAGTCAAGTTCTGCAGCTGTCACGAGCCACAGAATGGCGGTCGCAGAATTCTTCTGGTGATTTTTAGTCCCTGGCCCAAGTATATTGTCCTTTGAGTCCCAGATTAACTTCAGTAGCTAAGCATCGGATCAGACTATCAGCACCATCAAGAGCTGGCCTAGTGTTTCTGGGCCGCCTGATATATTCGGGATTTGTTAAGCAGATAGTGGTGCACAGTGCAAGAATCTCACGCGTTCTTAGCCACACCACAGACATGCCCCACATTTCCTCCATGTCGAAGTCTCATACACCAACCTCTCCGAATGAAAACCTTAATTCTCAGAAATCCTTCAAATGTTACACTAGGATCTTTCTCCCTCAGTTGAAGAGAGATGGTTGGGTCATTGATGATGCATGCCATCTAAATGAAGGAAGCACTTCCAGATAGGCTCTGCCACATCCGTTTGTGTGTTGGTCTCAGGAATTGCTGTTTTTCTTCATACTCAACAAACAGACTGTTTATTTAAAACACAGGAGTAGAAATACTGGAGTAGAAACCCTCCTCTTCCCATAGTCCTCATATCCAAATTAGGAAGGTACTCCTCATGAGATGACTTAAAGTTCTCTCTGTGTCTTCTTTTAAAACTTGGTTATTTTTTCACTAAGCTTTGTAACAAGGTCAGAAAGGGAAAAATCCTACCATAGACATTATATCTTAATTTGAGATAAAGATTCATAAAATAAGAAAACCCAAGATAAAGACATTGTAACTCATTAAAATAGGAAAATTGAGCTGTTATATTTTTCAAAGCTTAGATAACCAACACCCTCCTTTAGCTTTCTTGATAATACAAAGATTACAGATCTGATGCAGGAGTGCTGGCTCCCCTTCCCCCATGTCTGTGTGAGAGATCACAAGTAAGGCATGGGGACTGCCCACCAGGTCAGCAGTGACCTCAGAGTCCTTTGGAACACTGTGTTTCCAATAACCGCTACCAATAAAACAAAGTTGGGATCTGAGTCAGAACCTATCTGCCACCCCTCAGTTGGCATATGATCAACAATAATGTAGTGTGTGTGTGTGTGTGTGTGTGTGTGTGTGTGAGTGTTAGAAAATAAGTGAGGACCCAGGCTGGTGGAAGCATAAAGGACCCTCTTGGAAGAGGTTTTTATGATGTTAATTTTTTTTTTTTTTTTTTTAATTTTAGTTTCCTGAGGTGGGAATCTGTCACCTAAAACTTAAGCTGATAGGGTTACATTTTAAGCCTGGGAAAATATACTTCAAGCTGAAGTGTTTAATGTTCCTAATGAGAAAGTGAATGCATCATTAATGCTAATGTTTAATGAGAGCAGAATTCCGTTGTCACAAAGCATGTGGGTCCTCCTGACTGTTCTTAACCTCTGCCTAAGTGTCACTGAGGAACTTGGCGTGAGCATCAGTATTGCTCAGATCAGGGGTCCCCACTGAAATCAAGGCCTTACAGGGTGTGCTCAATGAGGATCTGAGAGAGCTGCAGGCTTTGTTAGCATTTCTTAATGCTTTGTATGACTTTTGTGCAATTATACAAGTTCAGTTTGAACAGAACGCTGTTACTTTTTAAGGCTCTATCCACTGAAAATAGGTATGTCATTTCCCAACAAGGGAAAAGCATTTATTACTATCATTTTAAAAATAAACCATATAACAGTGTGTGGCGTGTATGTGTTATTTTCACATCTAGAGTTTACAGCTTTAAATGTGAGAACATTTTGTTTTACAAAATGTCTTATAAAGAGGCACACCTGGCTGGCTCAGTCAGTAGAGTGTGCGACTCTTGATCTCAGGGCTGTGAGTTCAAGCCCCACATTGGGCGTAGAGATTACTTAAATAAATACATATTTAAAAATATATAATTTAGGGACACCTGGGTGGTTCAGTCAGTTACATGTCTAACTCTTGATTTTGGCTCATGTCATTACCTCATAGTCGTAAGATCAAGCCCCACATTGGGCATCGGGCCCCTGTCCTGGGCATGGAAACTGGGTGGGATTCTCTCTACCTCTCTCTCTCTCTCTGCCCCTCCCCTGAATAAACAAATAAAAATTTAAAAAATATATACGGAGTATTAACTGCTGTCACAAAATCATGATTTAGACTTGAGATGATCTTATCAGAGGGGGTAAATGAATGGATTAGATCCAGCCAATTAAAAGATTGACTCAAGTATCTAATGTATAACATGGTGACTATAACTGATAATGCCATATTGTGTAATAGAAATGTGCTGAGAGAGTAGAACACAAATGTTCTCACCAAAAGAAGGGGGGGGGGGATAAATATGTGAGTTGATTGATACATGTGTTAATTAACCAGATGGGGGGACATCCTTTCACAATGTGTATATCAAGTCATCATGATGTACACTTTAAATATCTTACAATTTGGTTAGTTACACCTCAAGAAAACTAGGGGGAAAAGGTTGACTCTCCACAAAACTGACCCATAGGTCTCCAGACAGCCCCTGTACCACTTAAGACTATAAACGTTGGCCATGAGCATTTTATGAAGGATGAATTTTGTAGGGAAGTAATACCAGTGTGCAAAGTTGTAAATTTGTGAACTTTCTCAGCCATATAAAGAGCCATAAATGTGGCCATTTCTTCCTAGTAGGAATCCTCTTTAAAATCTGAAGCTTTCTGGCTGGCTCAGTCAGTAGAGCATACAACTCTTGATCTTGGGGTTGTAAGTTTGAGCCCCGTGATAGGTGTAGAGATTACTTAAAATCTCTTAAAAAAATTTTTTTTAATCCTTAAATAAAATCTGAGGCTTTCTGTAAAGCCTCCAAACATTTTTCACATACTGGCATACATAAAAAGATATTTGTAATTACTGGGACCTTATGAAGATAAAAAGCTTCTGCACAGCAAAGGAAACAACCAACAAAACTAAAAGGCAACCAACGGAATGGGAAAAGATATTCGCAAATGACATATCGGACAAAGGGCTAGCATCCAAAATCTATAAAGAGCTCACCAAACTCCACACCCGAAAAACAAATAACCCAGTGAAGAAATGGGAGGAAACATGAATAGACACTTCTCTAAAGAAGACATCCGGATGGCCAACAGGCACATGAAAAGATGTTCAGCGTCGCTCCTTATCAGGGAAATACAAATCAAAACCACACTCAGGTATCACCTCACACCAGAGTGGCCAACATGAACAAATCAGGAGACTATAGATGCTGGAGAGGATGTGGAGAAACGGGAATCCTCTTGCACTGTTGGTGGGAATGCAAATTGGTGCAGCCGCTCTGGAAAGCAGTGTGGAGGTTCCTCAGAAAATTAAAAATAGACCTACCCTATGACCCAGCAATAGCACTGCTAGGAATTTATCCAAGGGATACAGGAGTACTGATGCATAGGGGCACTTGTACCCCAATGTTCATAGCAGCACTCTCAACAATAGCCACATTATGGAAAGAGCCTAAATGTCCATCAACTGATGAATGGATAAAGAAATTGTGGTTTATATACACAATGGAATATTATGTGGCAATGAGAAAAAATGAAATATGGCCTTTTGTAGCAACGTGGATGGAACTGGAGAGTGTGATGCTAAGTGAAATAAGCCATACAGAGAAAGACAGATACCATATGGTTTCACTCTTCTGTGGATCCTGAGAAACTTAACAGGAACCCATGGGGGAGGGGAAGGAAAAAAAAAAAAGAGGTTAGAGTGGGAGAGAGCCAAAGCATAAGAGACTCTTAAAAACTGAGAACAAACTGAGGGTTGATGGGGGGTGGGAGGGAGGAGAGGGTGGGTGATGGGTATTGAGGAGGGCTCCTTTTGGGATGAGCACTGGGTGTTGTATGGAAACCAATTTGTCAATAAATTTCATATAAAAAAAAAAAGATATTTGTGAGGGGGTCCCTGGCTGGCTCAACTGGTGGGGCATGTGACTCTTGATCTCAGGGTTGTGAGTTTGAATCCCACATATGGTATAGAGATTACTTAAAAATAAAATTTTCTGGGGCACCTGGATGGCTCAGTCGGTTAAGTGTCCTACTTTGTCTCAGGTCATGATCTCATGGTTTGTGAGTTCAAGCCCCACATTGGTCTCTGTGCTGACAGCTCAGAGCCTGGAGCCTGCTTCGGATCCTGTGTCTCCCTGTCTCTCTGCCCCTCCCCTGCTCACACTCTGTTTCTCTCTCTCTCTCTCTCTCTCTCTCTCTCTCTCTCTCTCTCAGAAATAAATAAACATTTAAAAAATTAAAAATAGGGGCACCTGGGTGGCTCAGTCGGTTGAACTTCTGACTTCGGCTCAGGTCATGATCTTACAGTTCGTGGGTTCGGGCCCCACATCGGGCTCTGTGCTGACAGCTCAGAGCCTGGAGCCTGCTTCGGATACTGTGTCTCCCTCTCTCTCTGCCCCTCCCCCACTCACACTCTGTCTCTCTCTGTGTCTCAAACATAAATAAATGTAAAAAAAAATTTTAATTAAAAAAATAAAACATTAAAAATAAAATCTAAAAGAATATTTTTTGTGTGTGGCACAATGGAATAAACGAGGGGGCTTAGGAATGTATACATGTGACTTAGAGAAAAAAATTCATTCTATATCCTTTATACAATTATGATGAGAAAAATAATATGTACAAAGTTTTATAGAAATTTTTAAATTTATATAACAGTTCTAAGAAATGGTTTTTAAAATGTCACCAGGGGCGCCTGGGTGGCTCAGTCGGTTAAGCGTCCGACTTTGGCTCAGGTCACAATCTCACAGATCGTGAGTTTGAGCCCCGCATCAGGCTCTGTGCTGACAGCTTAGAGCCTGGAGCCTGCTTCACATTCTGTGTCTCCCTCTCTCTCTGCCCCTTCCTGCTCATGCTGTGTCTCTCTCTGTCTCAAAAATAAGTAAACATTAAAAAAAATTAAAATAAAATAAAATAAAATGTCAATAGAAGACTTAAGTCACTTGTGGGAACATGACTTTTTTTAACAGTCTGAAATCCTACACACAATCCCTAATCCAGACTTTATAGTGATAGTATCTTCAGATTCTTCATAATCACCATCATACAAGAAATGTGCACAAACATGTCACAAAAAATTTAAAACCATTTTTATAATCGTTTAAAATTTATGATTGGAGGCTCAGTCAGTTGAGGATCTGACTCTTGATTTCAACTCAGTTCATGATACCAGGGTCGTGGGATCCAGTCCCACGTCAGGCTCCACGCTGAACATGGAACCTGCTGAAGATTCTCTCTCTACCCACCCTGTGCTACTCTCCCCCACTAGCACATGCTCTCTCTCTGAAAGAAAGAAAGAAAGAAAGAAAGAAAGAAAGAAAGAAAGAAAGAAAGAAAGAAGAAAGAAAGAAAAAGAAGAAAGAAGAAAGAAAGAAAGAAAGAAAGAAAGAAAGAAAGAAAGAAAGAAAGAAAGAAAGAAAGAAAGAAAGAAAGAAAGAAAGAAAGAAAGAAAGAGAAAGAAAGTTATGGTTGAACTGATGATAAATGAGATGTAGTATATCCATACAGTGAAATATTATTCGACCATAAAAAGAAATGTACTGATACATGCTACAGCACAGCTGAATCTCGAAAACATTATGCTAAGTGAAAGAAGCCAGACTCAAAAGGCACAATGCATGACTTCGTTTATATAAAATGTCCAGAATAGGCAAATCCATGTAGCCAGAAAGTAGATTAGTGGTTGTGAGGACCTGGAGGTAGAGGGAAATGGAGAGTGACTGCTAATAGAGTTTCTTTTTCACATGTTGGAAATAGTCTGGAATTAGAAGGTGATGGTAGATGCAGAGCTGAGAGCATGCTAAAATACCTTGAATTGTATACTCTTAAAGGGAATTTTATGGTATTTGAATTAAATCTCAATAATTTGCAAATGAAATTAAATTTAAAGACTCCAACTTCTTTCATTGACAAATGTGATATTTCTTATAACGTGGACTTCAAACTGAAATCGTCACATCAAATATTTCAAGATGATGAAGTTATAATTCACAGAAGGTACATGTGTTTTTTTAGAACAGTCATTCTGGGGGTGCCTGGGTGGCTCAGTTGGTCAAGCATCCAACTTCAGCTCGGCTCGTGATCTCACAGTTTACCAGTTCAAGCCCCACATCGGGCTCTCTGCCGTCAGCACAGAGTCTGCTTTAGATCCTCTGTCTCCCTTTCTCTCTGCCCCTCTCCCTCTCATTCTCTCTCTCTCTCTTTCAAAATAAATAAATAAACTTAAAAAAAAAAAAAAAGAACAACCACTCTGCCCATGGCTTTGACCACAAAGGTCAGAAGTTTTCCATGTATGTGAAGCAGAAAGCCGGGCTGTCCCGAGCTATACCTGCAAGGATCCTTAGCCCCACCTTCAGCCCCCATTCCTCGCATGGCTAGCAGCACCGCGGGTACCTGAAACATCAGATGCTATAGCAACGCTATGGCCCCCTTGTCTTTGATGAGCAATAGTACACTCAGCAGCTGCTGCCGAAGTGAATGACCAGGTGGTGGCACCCCTCCTTGGCCAGATTTCAGTGAGTCCAGGACTCCTAGTGACCAGGTGACCGGTAATGGAGCTCTAGCTACTCCAAGTTTCATCCATCTGGCCATCCTGGGGACAGTGGAGATCAGTATCTCCCAGCACACTGATTTCAAGGCACATCACGCAGGGTATTTAAAATTGTAATACCTAGGAGTGCTTGGGTGGCTCAGTCGGTTAAGCGTCCAACTTTGGCTCAGGTCATGATCTCATGGTTTACGGGTTTGAGTCCCACGTCAGGTTCTGTGCTGACAGCTCAGAGCCTGGAGCCTGCTTCAGATTCTATGTCTCCTTCTCTCTCTGCGCATCCCCCACTTGTGCTCTGTCTCTCACTCTCTCAAAAGTAAGTGAACATTAAAAATAAATAAAATTGTAAAATCTAGAATTGTGCTGACTGGAGCTTACCTTGGACATAAGAATTTGTAGCACTATGTAAATATTGATCCAGATTCGCACCAGTTTGTAAAGCCTCATGGTTCTGGTTAGTTGCTACTAAATGCGATCTTTTCTTAGGAAAGTTGAGATTGGGAAGCCTATAGTAATATATCAAAAATGTTTTTAAAACCAGTCATCTTGAAAACGTTATTCAATGTTTCATTGCTCAGTATTTGGCTATGCTGTCTACTCTTGTCACAGATTAAAATCTCTAATAGAGGCTCCTGGCTGGCTCAATCAGTAGAACATGCGACTCTTGATCTCAGAATCATGAGTTTGAGCCCCACATCGGGTGTAGAAATAAATAAATAAATATAAATATAAATATAAATAAATAAATAAAAATAAATAAATCTCTAATAAACTATAGGCAATCCTTGCACTAATTATAATCTGGGCAGTGGGCTATACATTACATGCGAATGATTCTATTTTACAATAGGGATCGCTATGCATAGTAAATTGTACCTGACATTGCATAAAATAGAGCAGGCATAGGGTCCACCTGCAGAGGCCTGAAAGAATATGCTCTTGACAAAAGTATTTATAAGAATATGGTGGGGGCGCCTGGGTGGCGCAGTCGGTTAAGCGTCCGACTTCATCTCATGTCACGATCTCGCGGTCCGTGAGTTCAAGCCCTGCATCGGGCTCTGGGCTCATGGCTCAGAGCCTGGAGCCTGCTTCCGATTCTGTGTCTCCTTCTCTCTCTGCCCCTCCCCCCTTCATGCTCTGTCTCTCTCTGTCTCAAAAATAAATAAACGTTAAAAAACAAATTTAAAAAAAAAGAATATGGTGGTTCCTCAAAAAGTTAAACAGAGCTACCATTTGACCCAGCAATTCCACCTCTGAGTATGTACTCAAAAGAACTGAAAGCAGGGACTCAAACATATTTGTATACTCATGGTCATTGCAGCATCATTCACAATAGCCAAACAGTGGAAACAACCCAAATGTCCATCAGCGGAAGATGGGATAAACAAAATGTGACATATACACACAACGGAGTATTCAACTTTTTAAAAATGTAGCTCTCATACATAGCTACAACATGGATGGACCTTTAAGAACTTATATTAAGTGAAATCAGCCAGATTTTAAAAAGGACCAATATTGTATGATTCTGCTTATATGAAGTGCCTACAGCAGTCAAATTCATAGAGACAGAAAGTAGAATGCTGGTTGCCTGGGTCTTGGGGGAGGGACGAATGGGGAGTGATTGTCTAATGGGGACAGAGTCTGGTAAGGGAAGATGATAAAGTTCTGGAGAACTGGAGAACCATCTGGTGATGGTTGCACAACCATGAGAATACACCTAAAGGCACTGAACTGCACACTTAAAGAGGTTTGAATGGTAAATTGTATATTTATCACAATAAAAAAAATCTTAACTAGAAAAAGAACTATATTAGCATGGGGGCAAGGGGAAGAGGAGAGCCAAAGGCAGACTGAGTTTGACAGTATTTATGTAATTAAACTCTTCGCAAATTTGCACGTCATTCTCTGCAGGGGCCAGGCTAATCTTCCCCGTATAGTTCTGGTTTTAGTGTACTTGCGGCCAAAGCGGGCACCGGTACTTAAGTAATTAAAATAAGAATTGATAAAATGCTAAATCGCTATCAGCGAATAACAGGAGTTTGTAATCCCTTGGTCCCTGCCATAATCAGACGATCAGTCTGAAGTGTCGTGTGTATTTTGAGGTACCTATTTTTAAAAAGATATACCCAGGTGAGTGTTAGCAGGAAATAGTGTCATAAAAAGAGGTTGAAAGAGTGGGGCTATTTTGAGTGGAGAAGAGAAGGGTAAGGGGAACATGCTGGCTAGCTAGCTCTGAATATCTGAAAAGCTGTCATGTAAAACATTTTATTTTATGCCGCTCCATTAGGCAGAACCAGAACTGGTGGGCGGAAACACTCTCATAGAATCAGAATTTTAGAGGTAAAAAGGGGGTTAGCGAATTTGTCCAAGCCCCTTACAGATGGAGTGAGGCGAGGGCGGTCAGGTTCACAAAGACGGTCCGGAGCTCAGATGCGGGTTCCCACAGCCCATTCCCAACCATTTCCACTCTCTTCCAGATTTCAGTACCTTTGCCTCCTCAAAATTGGCCCCATATGTTCCCTTCCGTTTGCAAGGAAAATAGCACCTCATTGTGGGCTCTCTCCTTCACCCGCTCCTGACTCTCTTCTGCCTGTGCCCTTGGTCCCCTCACTCTCAGTGTCCTCGGTGACTCCAGCCCCCAACAGTGCTCCTGCCTCTTCCCCAGAGACACTTCCTCAGCCTGCGACAATCCACAGGTGGATGTCTTTTTCAGTGTCACTCCACCTCTCTAGACTGTACTATTTTGTTATGCTGTCGTCCTCGCATCTCATGAGCCTCCCCGTGGGATTCACTGCTAAGCTATGACTACTGCTCCGAAACCAACGCTGCTGACGAAAGACGTTATCACACTTGGCCTCTAGGGTCTGAGGGGCACGTATGTCCGTCGGAATCCAGTCAGGAAAATAGAAGTTACTCTAAATATTCAAAACAGAAAATGTAATATCAGGAATTGGTCTCATAGGAGCCCCAAGAGCAGGACAATGGCATCTGAGGCCTCCCAAAGACTGGCAATGGCTGGAAGCTTCCCTCCCAAGTCAGCTGCAGAAGCTGGGCCACAGAAGGCCTGCCTGCTGGTGAGGCGACATCACAGACTCAGCCCCTGCCGGGGATGCCTCTGGACAGGACAAAAAGGAAGGGAAAGTAAACTCCCTCCCTCTAGGCCACTCCCTCTCCCCTCCCCTCGCCCCTCCCCCACTCCTCCTTTCCCTCCACTCCTCCCCACCTCCTCTCACTTCTCACCCTCCCTTCCCTTCTCTCCTCCCCTCTACCCCTCCCCCCTCCTCTGTCCCACCTCTTTTACCTGTCCTCTCCCCCCTCCCCTCCCCCTCCCTTCCTCTTCCTTTCTTTCTCCCCCTACTCACTCCTTTCCCCACCCCTCCCTTCTAACCCTCCTCTTTCCCCTCCCTTTCCCCCACCTTTCCTCCTCCCCTCTCCTCTCCCCTCCCCTTCCTTTTAACCCTTCCTTCTTCTCCCCTTCCTCTCCCCCTCCCTCTCCCCTGTCTCCTCCCTCACCTTCTCCTTCCTCCCTCTCTCTCCTCCTCTCCCCTTCTCCTCCCTTTTCACCCTTCCCTCTCTGGTCCCTCTACCCCTCCCTCTACCCTTCTTTCCTTCCTCCCCCTCCCCCTCACCTCTCACCAGTGCCTCCCACTGGCTGAGCCAGAAGCCAGCTGACACTGACCTCCAGGTCAATCCTGCCCCCACCCCATGACATGAAACAACAGAAAAAGGGTGAGGAACATATCTGAAGGCCAACAGATTTTGTCGTTTTATGAGCGCACAAATGATGAAGTTACACAGTGAGTGTATAAACCCTCTTCCAACAAAACCCACATGACTTTTTTTAATATGCAAGACCAGAGTATATATGTGAAGATCTCCTAATACAGAAGAAGATAGCAAAGTTTGATACCATTCTAACTAAAATTTAATGTATGGGTGCTGAGGTGACTCAGTTGGTTGAGCATCTGACTCTTGATTTCGGCTCAGTCATGATCCCAGGGTCATGGGATCAAGCCCTGCATGGGGCTCTGTGCTAGCCATGGGGCCTGCTTGGTATTCTCTCTCTTTCCCTCTCTCTCTCTCTCTGCCCCTCTCCTCCACTCGTGCTCTCTCTCTCTCTCTCTCTCAAAAAAAAAAACTTTAACTTCTAAAAATTGACAGCTTTTCCACCATTTTATTGTTTTACATCAAGTTGCTATTTGATGGAACACACCTTACAAAGGTTAACTTGCAAAAGGTCATACTGAAAATGAAGTAAGGTCTGTTTTGCCTTTCTTCCAGGAATGCTCATAGCAGCTTTATTTGTAACAGCTCCAAACTGGAAACAACCAGAACATTCATCGACAGGTGAAGGGACTAACGTATAAATGTACGACCATACAATGGAATACAACTCAGTGGTAAAAATGGATGAACTGTTGATGAACGCCGCAGCATGCATAAGTCTCAAGATAATTATGCTGAAGGAAAGAAGTCAGACCGAAGCAAGAGTACATATATATACTGTATGGTTCCATTTACATAAATTCTGGAAAATTCAAGCTAATCTACAGTGACCAAAGCAGATTCAGTGGCCACCTGGAAGCAAGTGGAGGATGAAGAGGGATGCGAGGGAGGGAATCACAAAGGGCACGAAGACATTTTTGAGGGTGATGCACATGTTTGCGATCCTTTTTTTTGCTCACCTTCTCTTTAATAGATAAGCTTAACATGGGTGGCAAATTTTAATAGAGTAGAAAGCCTTCACTATATATCATCTACATTTAAAGTGTATTCATCTTTATGAAGAGAGAAGTTCCAAGACTAACGTGCACTGAAAATGAGAAATTTAAGAAATTGGCTAAACTGCTAGTTTATTAAAGTTGTTTCACCTGGTGGTTACAGTTTGTTAAATCAGTTATATATTGGTTTGAGAGCAACTGGTCATGATAAAATTATCCAAAATAAAGACTTATAAGATAAGTGGGCTTTAAAAGAATACCATACTCCTAAAAATACCAATTTTTATCTTTTAGGAATTGGTCAAATGTAAATACATGTATTGCATTATATGTTTGTCTATCTAGTTTATTTCTCATAATAGTTTTTGAAAACTATCACCATAACAGAGGTTATTTCACAGAGGGACTTATGTAGTGAAGCAAAGCCATCAAGCACCCATAAACATATGGCATCTATCATGAGTACCTGTTCATATACCTTCTCTCTGTCACCTTATCCGATCACCACCCTCAAAAAAATTGTCATTTCCATAATGAATTCCCGAACTATCAGGCTTACCAAACTTTAGCGCTCTTCCTACCCCACACCCTACTCCAGCACACACACACACACACACACACACACACACACGTTATTAAAAATCAGTACATGCCTTAAGCAACCTTGAAGAATGTAAAATCTGTCATTCTGATATCAAGTAGTTCTTTATTTTTTTTTTAATTTTTTTTAACGTTTATTTATTTTTGAGACAGAGCATGAACGGGGGAGGGTCAGAGAGAGGGAGACACAGAATCTGAAACAGGCTCCAGGCTCTGAGCTGTCAGCACAGAGCCTGACATGGGGCTCGAACTCACAGACCGCGAGATCATGACCTGAGCCAAAGTCGGCCGCTTAACCGACTGAGCCACCCAGGCGCCCCTCAGGTAGCTCTTTAAAAACTTTAGTAAGCATAAGCTCACATGGAGTGTTTAGTATTTAATGCAGATCTTCATGCCTACTCTTAGAACTTCCAATTTCACGGTTCTAGGTGAGGAATCAGTGTTTTGATCTTTCATCTTTGACATTATAATTATTATGTGTTGTGGTGTGGACCTCCTTGGGGTCACTTTCTTTGGAACTCTCTCTGCATCCTGAACCTGGATGTCTGTTTCCTTCCCCACGTTATTTCTTCAAATAAGTTTTCTGCCCCCTTCTCTCTCCCTTCTCCTTCTGGGACCCCCATAATGCGAGTGTTTGTTCGCCTGATGTTGCCCAACACATGCCTTAGCCTTTTCTCATTTTTTCAAATTCTATTTTCTTTTTGCTCTTCAGCTTGGGTGCTTCCCATCACCCTGTCTTCCAGGTTGTTGATCTGTTCGTCTGCATCTTGATTCCCTCCAGCATGTTTTTCATTCCAGTTATTGTATTCTTCGGCTCTGATTCATTCTTTTTTATGTTTTCTATCTCTTTGTCGAAGTTCTCACTAAGTTCTTTCCCTCTTCTCTCCAGTCTGGTGAGCATCTTTAGGACCATTACTTTGAATTCTTTATCAGGTAGTTCATTTATCTCCTTTTCATTTAGTTATTTTTCTGAGGTTTTTCCTATTCTTTGGTTTGGAGCATATTCCTCTGTCTCCTCATTTTGTTTGACTTTCTGTGTTTGTTTCTGTGAATTAGGTGGAACAGCTAATTCCCCTAAACTTAATAGAATGATCTTGTGTAGGGTCATCCCCTGTGTGGACTGCGCGCCTGGTGACTTTGACTGGCTGGCTAGAGATACGGCTGGTGTGGGCTGGGGGTCCCAGGGCACTCTGTGCTGGGGCTGCCCTGGTGGGATGGCCAGAGCTGAAGGAGTGTGGGCCGGGGTAGTCCCAAGACTCTTGGCACAGAGGCCACACTGGCAAGACAGCTGAAGCCAAAGCAGGCACAGGCTGGAGGTGTTCTGGGGCTCTCTGCATTGTGGGCACACTGGGAGGACAGCTGAGGCTGAAGTGTCCCAGGACACTCCACATAAGAGCACCCTGGTGGAGAGGCTAGAGTGGAGGCAAGCACGGGCCAGGGTGTCCCAGGGCGCTCTGCTCCAGCAGTGCCCAGGCAAGTCATCTGGGGCTGAAGTGGTGCAGACGTGGAGTGTTCCAGGGTGCTCGCACCTTTGTCACCTTGGTGAGATGCCTGCAGCTCTAGTGGGCACTGACCAGGGGCGTCCCGCTGTGCACTGCACCGGGGCCACGTTGGTTGGATGTTGGGCTGATGCGGGCTAGGAGCCCAGGGCTCACCGAGGCAGTAGGCAGGCTCGGGCACCCAGATCCTGCTCCCATCCACACTATCAAAATGGAGGGGGATGTAAACCATAGCACTTGCCAGCCTCTCTGACCCAGAGAGTGTTCCAGCAGCTCCCCCACCATTTGGTAGGGTTCTTGGGATGGACCTTTATATTCTAGTTACTATTTTATTTTACTCTTATTATTTTTAAATAGGCTCCGTGCCCAACGTAGGGCTTGAACTCATGACCCTGAGATCAAGAGCCACATGCTCTACTGACTCAGCCAACCAGATGATACTCTTCTAGTTGCTGCTTTATTTTTTTTTAATGTTTATTTATTTTTGAAAGAGAGAGAGACAGACAGACAGAGAACAAATAGGGGAGGGGCAGAGGGAGAGGGAGACCCAGAATCCGAAGGAGGCTCCAGGCTCTGAGCTGTCAGCACAGAGCCCAACACAGGGTTTGAACTCACAAACTGTGAGATCATGACCTGAACCGAAGTCGGAGGCTTAACCGACTGAGCCACCCAGGCACCCCTCTAGTTGCTGTTTTAAACGACTTTTTTTTTTTTCTGTGCCCCAGGGTGTCCAGGGCTCACTGAAGCTGCAGATTGTGCAGCAGGAGCTCTGCTCCTGTCTCAAGGTGGAGGGAGATTGTGAACCACGGCACTCCCCAGCACCCCCAACCTGCACCCCCACCCCCACTCCAGAATGCGGTCCAGCAGCTCCCCAAAGTGTGGCACGGTTCTAGGGCTGAATCCTTTATATTCTAGTTGCTTTTTCAAACCATGGCTTTGGACCTGCTCTTAGTCGCTCTCTACTAGAGAACTACCCCACGGCAGTTCTCAGGGTTCAGGGTGGGGGTTCCCTTCATTACTGTGTGCCTGTCTCTCTCCCTATTCTCAGGGTGGTCTTTCTATATTTTTGCTGTGCAGAAGCTGTTCAGTCAGCCCTCACTTCTTCTTCAGGAGGAATTGCTCTGTAGGTAGGCGTGGATTTGGTGTGTTCGTGGAGGAAGTGAGTTCAAGGTCTTCCTCAGCCACCATCTTGGACTGAAACTCACAAAATAGGTTCTTGACTGAGTTCCTTCTCAGTTTCTTCCCCGCTGTTCTGGAACCATTTAGAATCTATCTTAGATCTGATTCAGGTCCTCAGCAACCAATTTGACCATGTTCACCTAAAGCATTTGTGGATAGCCAAAACACTCTCTGGTAAACTAATATACATCCAAGCAGCATCTTCTGAGTGACTTCAATTACTTATGTATAAAAATATACGTGAAGAGGGTTAGTGACATCTGTAACCCTAAAGAAAAAGCAATTGCCAATTCTCTTATTTTTACCTTGGAATTTTTTATGGGATGATATCATTTTATGTCAAGATTATACTCCAGGAAAATTCCACATTATAGCAAAGAGGGGAATTATTTTTATAGAAATTAATGTGAAAAGTCTAGCTACATTTCCAGACAGCTAGTCCCAAACATTCCGATCTATTACTTATACAGATTGTCCCCAAACTCTTTGAATGACATGATCATTCCTAATTTTAAAACGTGGATTCTGGGGGCCCCTGGGTGGCTCAGTCAGTTAAGCATCTGACTTCAGCTCAGGCCATGATCTCACATCACAGTTCATGAGGTCGAGCCCCACATCCGGCTCACTGCTGTCAGCCTGTCAGTGCAGAGCCTGCTTCGGATCCTCTGTCCGCCTCTCAGTCTGCCTCTCCCCCATTTTCTCTCTCTCTCTCTCTCTCTCTCTCTCTCTCAATAAATAAATAAATAAATAAATAAATAAAACATTAAAATGTTGATTCTGGGCTCAAGAGGAGAGTATACAGATATACTTGGCACTTCCCCAAAGATGACTACTCAAGTGTAGTCTTTGACCAGAGGGAATTAGGCAATAGGTGAGGACACAGCTAAAGTCAAGAGCCAAGGTGGGCACCCCCAGATCCATATCCAGGAGACAGCAGCTGAGTGGGTGCGAGAACATGCAGTTGACAGAGAGTCTCAAGTCCTCCCTCTTTTTTCAAGACAGTGAAGAGTGTCCATTTCTCTCTGCAATAAATCTTAGCCTTGAGAATCTCACAGTAACACATGTAAGCACTACATAACTACAAAATGCATAACTTAGAGCAAAATTATCCTAAATGAACGTGTCAGTGCAAAAGGGAACAGCATAGAAAGGGTCAACATGGAACTCTATAGTTTTGTTCTGTCTTGTTTTAAATAATGCATATGGTTGTGTACAACATATGCATTTGGCCCCTCTGCTGGCCAAAGAGAGAGGGAGTTCAGATGTGTACTACTCGTCAACAGAAAGAAGCCTGCCTGCAACTGAAATTTTGCTTTGGGTGAACTATGTGAGGGCAGCTCAGGGCTGGCTGGGCAGATGCATGAACTGCTAAGGGGAGGTGTGCTCCCGCCCAGTGCCCTGTACTGCAGACACTGGGGCCCAGGCCCATACTCATCGTCACTCATTCAACTTTGCTGAGCATCGACTGAGCTAGGTGCCAGGGTGAAGAGGGGAAACAGTCCCTGCCCTCAAAGAGTTCTTAGTCTATAAGACACTGGCATGGAAAGCATTATAATGCAATATAACATTGTAATAGAGTTGCAGAGGCAGTACAGGGAGGAAGGCATGAGCTGCATTTGAGAAGGGACTCAGGGGGCGCCTGGGTGGCTCAGTCGGTTGAGCGTCCGACTCTTGGTTTCAGCTCAGGTCATAATCTCATGGTTTGTGAATTCAAGCTCCACGTTAGGCTCTGTGCTGACAGCATGGAGCCTGCTTGGGAATCTCTGTCTCCCTCTCTCTGCCCCTCCCCTGCTGGTGCTCTCTCTCTCTCTCTCAAAATAAATAAACATTAAAAAAAATTTATTTTAAAGAGAAGGGAGTCAAGATCACTGGTCAGAGAAGATACCCCATGAGTTTCATAATAAAATTGCCGTATTTGGATAGTACTTTCACTTACATTACTATCTCACTGATGCTCAGAGTGATCCTGTGAGGTACGTTATTATGTTCATCTTACAGACATGGAAAGTAGGCTGCCAGAGGTTGTGACTTACCAAACTTCATGTAGTTAAGTAGAAGATCTGGCTGGAATTCAGTTCTTCGGACTTGAAGCCATGATGTGCAAACCTAACACTCACTGAGCCCTTACTAGGGGTGATGTGCTGGGCCAGGCATTCTGTGGCGTTATTTCATTTAATCTCTGTAGCAATAATTCTGATCACTCCTCATTTTAGAAATGAGAACACCGTGATTTATGGAAGTTAAAGTAACTCATCCAAGTCAAGATTGAATTTAGCTATGACTCAGATCCTGAGCCCCTAACATCTTTACCGCATGATGCTGTTTCCCACCCTTTCTCAAGGAAGGACTTCAATTTTCAATGATCCAAACTGGCTTAGTGCTTAGTGCGGTTGGTACCAGACATACCTGGGCTAGAATCTTATTGGTCATTAACCAGCTCTTGGATCTTATAAAAATTTACTTAACCTCTTAGCTTCACTTTCCCCAATATATGGGGAAATCTATATAAGATTAGGAATTGTATATATCTGGCCACCCTGGTTGTTTTGCTCACAGCATTTTTCCTCATTCTTTTATTTTGCATTTCACCTGATTCGCAATTAATTGCTTCTGTCTGCCTCTACCTGTAGACTCTAAGCTACAGGAGGCCTAAGACTCCCTACACCCATCTTGCTTACCGTTGTACCTCCCACATGTAGCACAGAGCCTGGCACGTGGTGGGTACCCAATAAATACTTGTTCAATAAATAACTCATCCCAGAGGAAAAAGAGACTTCTTTCCCCCCACGCTGTTTCATTATATAGGATTTCCCTGTAAGGATTCTAGTAGAAGTAACAGGGCAATGAGATATTATGAATGACCAGTCCTGGAATATTTAGGACCATCTCCTGCCAAGGGAGGTGAGATGGTGATTGGCAACACTACCAGAATCACAAGTAGGGCCAGCATCACATAGTGCGAAGGGTTCTCCCAGCACGTGGGGTAACGCTCTGCTATTACTGTCTAGAAATTTTTAGTAATTCCTTTTAACAAGCACACTCGTTTTTATTTTGCACACAGTACTACACATTATACAAATGATCCTAGTCACATGCAATGGGCCATAAGGAAGGAGAAAGGGGAACGATGAGGCAACATCTCTACCAAAACAAGGTTGGGGAATGCTGAAAAGTCCAAAACTGTGAACACCATATATGTCTTGAGAAATGCAGTTACGTGCTCAGCTCGTAATGAGATAGACTGATGAGCTCTTTGAAGGCAGAGATAATACCTTATTCAGTGCAGTCTGTAGTTTAAAATGGTGCTGGCATTTTCTTTTAATCAATCTTATTATTTTGAGATCACTGTAAATTCCATCTGCAGTTATAAGAAATAATACAAAGAGATCCAATGTGCCCTTTACTCAGTTTTCCCCAATGCTAAGATCTTGCAAAACTATAGTACAATATCACAACGAAGATCTTGACATCGATGTGGCCCAGACACCCAAATATTTCCATCACTGCAAGGATCCCTCGTGTTGCCCTTTTATAGCTACACCCATTTTTCTCCCACCTCCTTTCCTCCTTAACTCCTGGCAAGCAGAAATCTGTTCTCCAGTTCTATAATTTTGTCATCTCAAGAATATTAAAAAAATAGAATCAAACAGTAACTCTTGTGTGATTTTTTTTAATTTTTTAAGCTTATTTATTTATTTTGAGAGAAATAAAGAGAGAGGGATGGGCTGAGAGAGACGGAGAGAGAGAATCCCAAGCAGGCCCTGCACTGTCAGCTCTGAGCCTGATGCAGGGCTTGAACTCATAACCTGAGCCGAAATCAAGAGTCAGGTGCTTAACTGACTGAACCACCCAGGTTTTTTTAATTCAGCATAATTATCTGCAAATTCAGCCACTTGGGTATATCGATAGCCCATTCCTTTTTATTACTGAGTGGTATAGATATACCACAGTTGAACCATTTACCCATTGGAGGACATCTGCACGTTTCCAGTTTGGGGCTGTTATAAATAAAGCTGCTAAAACCCATGTATGGATTTTATGTAAACAGCAGTCTTCATATCTCTGGGATAAATGCCCAGGAACTCAATCACTGTAGTTGCGTGTGTACGTTTTAAAGATACTGCCACTTCTCACTGAACGCTGCCAGTGTGGTGTTCAGGCATCTCACGGAGGTTGGCCCAGTAGCCTACGTTTACTCTGGGCCCCGTGCCAGGAAGCTGGTCATGATTGTAGGTGTTACTGATCAGAACAGGTCTTTGGTTGATGGACCTTGCACTCAGGTAAGGAGACAGGCTATGCCTTTCAAATGCATGCAGCTCCCTGACTTCATCACCGAGTTCCCTCACAGTGCCCTCCGTAAGTATGTCTGACAAGCCTGGCAGAAGGCAGATATCAATACAAAACGGGCAGCCACAAGACGGACCAAGAAGATTGAAGCCAGAGAAAGGAAAGCCAAGATGACAGATTTTGATCGTTATGAAGTCATGAAGGCAAAGAAAATGAGGAACGGAATAATCAAGCTTGAAGTTAGGAAGCTACAAAAAGCAGCTCTCCTGAAAGCTTCTCCCAAAAAAGGAGCTGCTGCAAAGATTCCAGAAAAAAAAAAAAAAAAAAAAAAGATGGCCGCTGCAGGCAAGAAGGCTCCTGTCCAGAAGCTTCCTGCCCGGAAAGCTGCAAGTCCAGGAGGCGGTGCCTCCAAAGGCTCAGAAGGATCAGAAAACTCCAGCCCAGAAAGCACCTGCTCCGGAGGCAGCTGGCAAGAAATTCTAAAAGCATGAGAGGCTATTATAAATAAGTAATAAATTTTCTTTTGGACAAAAAAAATTGAATAAAGATACTACCAAAGTGTTTTGCAGGGTACTGTATCATTGTTCATTCCTACCTGCAGTGTATGAGTGATCTAGTTTCTCTGCATTCCTGCCAACATTTCATGTTGTCACAGTTTTTAATTTTAGCCATTCTGATAGGTGTATAGTGATAACTCATTGTGGATTTAATTTGCATTTATCTATTGGGTAATGACGTTGAATATCTCTTCATGTGCTTATTTGCCATCTGTATGTCCTCTTTGGTGAAATATTTCTTTGTTGGGGCACCTGGGTGTTTCAGTCGATGTAAGCGTCTGACTCTTGCTTTCGGATTCAGGTCATGATCTCATAGTTTGTGAGATTAAGCCCCATGTAGGGCTCTGTGCTGACAGTGCAGGGCCTGCTTGGGATTCTCTTTCTCTCCCTCTGCCCTCCCCCACTTGCAATCTCTCTCTTTCAAAATAAACAAACATTCAAAAAATACATATATCTCTTCGTGTCTTTTGCCTATTTTCCAATTGGATTGTTTGGTTCTTAGTTTTAAGAGTTCCTTCTATGTTTTGTTGGATATTTGGTTTGCAAATACTGTTTTCCCACTCTGTAGTTTGTCTTTTCATCCTCTTAACAACATCTTTTATGGAGCAAAAGTTTGTAATTCTGATGAAGTCCCATTTATCAATTATTCCCTTTATGGATCATGCTTTGGTGTCAAACATAAGAACTGGCCCTAAACCCCGCACATTTTCTCCTATGTTTTATTCTAAAAGTTGTACAGTTTTCTGTTTTACATCTAAGTTCATGATACAGGTTAATTTTTGTGTAAGGTGTGAGAATGGTTCAAATGGTTGCTTGTTTTGTTTTGTCTATGAATGTCCATTTGCTCCAGCACTGTTTATTGAAAATGCTCTTTCTTCCATTAAATTGCTTCTGTGCCTTTGTCAGCATTTAGTTGGGTATGTTTGAGCGGGTCTTTTCCCAGGTTCTCTGTTCAGTCCATTAATCTCTGTGTCTGTTCCTCCACCACTACCACAGAGTCTTGATTACTGTAGGTCTATGATGAGTCTTGAAAGCAAAAAAAGTGACTCCACTGTACTTCTCCGTCTCAAAATTGTTTTAGCTATTCTAGTTCCTTTGTCTTTCCATATAAATTTTGTTTATTTATTCATTCATTTATTTATTTATTTATTTATTTATTTATTTATTTATTATTTTTAAATAGGCTCCATGCCCAATGTGGGGATTAAACTCCCCACCTTGAGATCAACAGTCCGATGCTCTACTGACTGAGAAACCCAGGAACACCTCCATATAAATTTTAGAATAATTTTATGGTAACTACAAAAAACCTGCTAGGGCTTTTATAGGAATTGTGTTAAGCTGTATATCAATTTGATGAAAATAGACATCTTTTCTATGTTGAACCCCCCAATCCATGAATATGTTTTATCTCTCCATTTATTTAAAAAAAAAAACTTAAAAAGATTTTCTCTCATCAGTGTTGTGTCATTTTTTTCTTTCTTTCTTTTTTCTTTGAGAGAAAGAGAGAGAGTGGGGCAGAGGGACAGAGGGAGAAAAAGAGAGAGAGAGAATCTTAGGCAGGCTCCGTGCTGAGCATGGAGCCCAATGCGGGGCTCAATCCCATGACCCTAGGATCATAACCTGAGCTGAAATCAAGAGCCAGACACTCAAGTGACTGAGCCAACCAGGTGCCCAGTGTTGTATCATTTTAGTCTTACAAGTCCTATACATGTTTTGTTAGATTTATATCTAATTATTTATTTTTCTTGATGATTATAAATAGCATATTATTTTAAATTTCTATGGCCACATGTTCATAGCTAGTAGAGACAAAACAATTACTTTTTGTATGTTTATCTTGTATCCTGTGACCTTGCTATTCTTACAAAAGTAGTTCTAAGTGTTTGTTTTTTTTTTTTTTTTTTTAAGATTCTTTTAGATTTTCTAAATATGTTATCTAAAAATGGGATGGTTTTATTTCTTTGTTTTCATTCTGTATGGTTGTATGCCTTTTACTGCCTTTTTTACTGCCTTATTACACTGGCTGCAAGTTCCAGGGTTATACTCAATAAGAGTGATAAAAGAGGTCATCCTTGCCTTGTTTCCAATTTTAAGAGGAAAGCATTCAGAATTTTGTTAACATTAAGTATAATGTTAGCTGTAGGTTTTTGGTAGAAGCTTTTTATCAAGTTCAGAAAGTTCTCTATTCCTACTTTTCTGAGAGTTTTTATCATAAATGGGTGTTGAATTTTGTCAAATGTTTTCCTGTATCTATTGATATGACTGTGTGATTTTTCTTCTTGAGCCCAATAATATGGCAGAATCCACTGATTGATTTTTTTTTAAGTTTATTATATTGAGAGAGATAGAGACAGAGAACCAGTGGGGGGTGCAGAGAGAGAGAGAGAGAGAGAGAGAGAGGGACAGAAGAGTTGAAGCAGGCTCTGTACTGACAGCAGAGAGCCTGATGGGGGGCTCCAACTCATGAACCATGAGATCATAATCTGAGCCAAAGTCGGATACTTAACCGACTGAGCCACCCTAGGTGCCCCTGATTGATTTTTTTTTAATATTTATTTTTGAGGGGGGTGGGAGAGGCAGAGAGAGAGAGGGAAAGAGAGAATCCCAAGCAGGCTCCACACTGTCAGCACAGAGCCGGGTTCAGGGCTTTATCTCATGAACCAGACATCATGACCCAAATCAAATCAAGAGTTGGACGCTTAACTGACTGAGTCACCCAGGAGCCCCATCCATTGATTGATTTTTAAATATTGAACCAGACTTGCATCCCCGGAATAAATGCCACTTGGGCATGGTGAGTAATACTTTTTTATATATTGCTAGATTCTATTTGCTAATATTTTATTAAGAATTTTTGTGTCTGTATTCATGAGAGTTATGGGTCTGCAGTTTTCTTTTTTTGTATTGCCTTTGTCTGCTTTTGTTATTAGGATAAAACTGACTTTAGAAAATGAATTGGAAAGTGTTCTTCTATTTTCTGGAAGAGATTGTGTAGAACTGGCTTTAATTCTTCTTTACTCACGTGGAGAATTCTCCAGTGAAACCATCTGAACCTGGATATTTCTCTTTTGAAAGCTTTAAAATTATACATTAAATTGCCTTATTGGTTATACGGATATTCAAACTATCTATTTTACATTGGATGAGTTGTAGTAATTTGTGTTTTTGGAGGAAGTGATCTATTTTGTCTAAGTTGTTAAGTTTGTGTAGAGTCTGTGGTATTGCCCTATGATCCTTTCATGTAGTATATGTAGTGATATCTCCTGTTTCATTCCTGACATTGGTAATTTGTATCTTCTCCCTTTTATCTTTGTCAGTCTTGCCAGAAGCATGTCAATTTTAATCTTTTCAAAGGATCAGTTTTTTGTTTAATTGATTTTCTGTTTTCAATTTCATTGATTTCTGCTCGTATCTTTATTATTTCATTCATTCTGCTTGCTTTGTTGTTGTTGTTGTTGTTTTCCCCTAGGTTCTCAAAGTGGGAACTTAGGTCATTCTTTTCCTCTTTTCTAAAGCATACATATAGGGGGCGCCTGGGTGGCTCAGTTAAGTATCCGACTTCCGCTCAGGTCGTGATCACCTGGTTCACGAGTTTGAGCCCTGCATTAGGTTCTGTGCTGACAGCTCAGAACCTGGAGCCTGCTTCAGATTCTGTGTCACCCTCTCTCTCTGCCCCTCCCCCCACTCACACTCTGTCTCTCTTTCTCAAAAATAAGCAGTAAAAATTTTTAAAAAATAATAAACTGTACATTTAGTGCTAAAATTTTCCCTTTCAGCCCTGATTTAGGGTCCCACAAATTTTGATATGTTGTTTTCATTTTCTTTCAGTTCAACATTATTTTTTTATTTCCCTTAAGATTTCATCTTTCACCTATAGATTATTTAGAAAAGTGCTGTTTAGGGGCATCTGGGTGGCTCAGTCAGTTGAGCATCTGACTTCAGCTCAGGTCATGAACTGGCAGTTTGTGAGTTCAAGCCCTGCATCGGGCTCTGTGCTGACAGCTTGAAGCCTGGAGTCTGCTTCAGATTCTGTGTCTCCCTCTCTCTCTGTTCCTTCCCCACTCTCACCATCTCTCTCTCTCTTTCTCTCAAAAATAAAGATTAAAAAAATAATAGAAACGTGCTGTTTAGTGTCAAGGTGTTTGGAGAATTTCCTGTTATCTTTCTGTTATTGACTTCTAGTTTGATTTCATTTTGGTTGGAGAAAACACTGAGATTTCAATTCTTTAAATTTTTTTAAATGTTCATTAATTTTTGAGAGAGACAGATAGAGAAGGAGACAGAGAGAGAGAAAACAAGTGGAAGAGGGGAAGAGAGAGAGGGGAAGAGAGGATCCAAAGTGGGCTCTGCACTGACCAAAGAGAGCCTGATGCAGGGCTTGAACTCACAAACTGTGAGATCATGACCTGAGCCAAAGTCAAGAGTCAGACACTTAACCAGCTGAGCCACCCAGGTGCCTCACCCACGGCCCTTTTAAAAGAATATGTATGCTGCTGTTATTGCATGGAATGTTTGTGTTATTTTTATTTATTTATTTTTTAAGTAAGCTCCATGCCCAACATGGCACTTGAACTCATGACCTTGAGATCAAGAATCACATGCTCCACTGACTTAGCCAGCAAAGTACCCCTGGATGGAATGTTTTTAAAATGTTGGTTAGCTAACTTGACAAATTATATATATGAATAAAAATAAATAAAATGTTGATTAGATCCTGTTGGTTGACAATATTGTTGAGTTCTTCTATATTCTTGCTGATTTTCTGTCTAGTTGTTCTACCCATTGTTGTGAGAGAGGTGTTGAAATCTTCAACTGTGATGGTACATTTGTTGATTTCTATTTCCAGGTCTATCAGCTTTGGTTCACATGCTTTGCAGCACATTTTTTGGTGCATAAACATTTGGGATTGCTATGTCTTCTTGGAGGATTCACTTTTTTAGCATTATGTAACATTCCCCTCTCTGGTAATTTTCTTTACTCCAAAGTCTACTTTAGGGGTGCCAGGGTGGCTCAGTGGGTTGAGTGTCTGACTTTGGCCCAAGTCATGATCTCACTTCTCGTGGGTTCAAACCCCACATCAGGCTCTGCACCGACAGCTCGAAGCTTGGAGCCTGCTTTGGATTCTGTCTCTGTCTCTCTGCCTCTCCCCTGCTCACGCTCTCTCTCTTAAATATAAAATAAAACATTAAAAAAAAATCAAAGTCTACTTTATCTAATATTAATATATCCTGCTTTCCTTTGATTAATGTTTGCAAAACTTTTTCCATCCTTTACTTGGACCCTGCTTATATCATTTGAAGTGAGTATATTGTAGACAGCATACACTAAGCTATGTTTTAAAATCCACTCTGCAAACTCTCTTAATTGATATTCTCAGATCATTTACACTTAATGTAATTATTGATATGGTAAGAATTAATTCTATTGTTTTATTTTTTGTTTTCTGTTTGTTCTGTTTTTCATTACTGTTTTCGTTTTCCTGCCTTCCTATGGATTAAACATTTTTTAGAATTCCATTTTTATGTATCTATACTGTTTCTGAGTGTATCTCTTTGTATATTTTTAAGTGGTTATTCTAAGTCTTACATCATATATACATAACTTATGACAGCCCACTGATGTCATCATTTTACCAATTCGAGTGAAGTACAGATACCTTACCTCCCTCTATGTCCATTTACTCTTCCCATTTTATAATATAATTTTCTTTTTCTTTTTTTTATTTTATTTTATTTATTTATTTATTTATTTATTTATTTATTTATTTATTTATTTATTTTGCTTCATGCCCAGTGCAGAGCCCAGAGCGGGGCTTAAACTCATGACCCTGAGATCAGGACCTGAGCTGAGATCAAGAGTCAGACACTTAATGGGGCACCTGGGTGGCTCAGTTGGTTAAGTATCCAACTTTGGCTCAGGTCATGATCTTGCAGTCTATGAGTTTGAGCCCTGCTTTGGGCTCTGTGCTGACAGCTCAGAGCCTGGAGCCTGCTTCGGATTCTGTGTCTCCCTCTCTCTCCGCCCCTCCCCCTCTTTCACTCTGTCTCTGTCTCTCTCAAAAATGAATAAACACTAAAATAAATATAAAAAATAAATAAAGAGTCAGACACTTAACTGACTGAGCTACCCAGGCACCCCATATAATTTTCTTAAATATTTTATCCACATATATTTAGAACCACAAAAGACTATATTTTAAAAATATTTTTTAAGTTTTATTAAATCCAGTTGACTTTTTAGGTGAGCTGCATGTCCATTATGGGGCTTAAACTCACGACCCTGAGATCAAGAGTGGCACATTCTACCAACTGAGCCAGCCACACACCCCACAAGACTATATATAGCTTTTACTCAAACTGTCAAACATGATTTAGAAAACTTAAGAAAAGCCTATTGTATTTACTCCTGTTTTGCTTACTGTGTTCTTCCTTCTTCCTAATGGTCCCAGGTTCCTTGTTTTATTGTTTCCTTTCTGTTTAGAGAACTTCCTCTATCCATTTTTTTTTAAGTAGGTCTACAGTGACAAACTCTCTAGTTTTCCTTCATCTTAGAATGTCTTGATTGTCCTTCATTGCTGAAGGATATTTTCATTGGGTATAGGATTCTGTGTTGACAGTTATTTTTCCCCCTGTAATTCAAGCTATATTGCTATTTCTTTCCGAACTCCATGGTTTCTGATGAAGAACATGCTGTCATTCAAATTATTTTTCCTCAATAGGCAAGTTGTCATTTTCTCTGGCTGATTTCAAGATTTTTTGTTTTTAGTTTACAGAAGTTAAATTGTGATATTTCTTAGCATGAATTTCTTTGGGTTTATCCTGTTTAAGATTTACTCACTTTCTTGAATCTATAGGCTTTTATGTTTCTTGCCAAATAGGAGAAGTATTCAGCCATTATTTCACCAATTACTTTTTAAGCCTGGCTCTCTTTGTCCTTTCTTCTGATGACACAAACATTAAGTCTTTTGAGATAGTCCCACAGGTCTCTGAGGCTCTGGAGGGTTTTGTTTATTTGGTTTTGGTTTTGTGGGCTTTTTGTTTTTGTTTTGATTTTCAGACCATTTTCTTTTCTCTTGTTTAGATTAGGTAATTTCCATTGTGTTATCTTCCAGTTCAGTGATTATTTTCCCCATCATTTTCATTCTGTTGTTGAACCCATCCACTGAGATATTTATTTCAGTTATTACATTTTTCTGTTGAAAACTTTCCATTTGGGTCTTCTTTTTTTTGTTTTGTTTTCTGTTAAGTCTATCTTCCCACTTGTTTAAAGCTTGTAATTGCTTGCTGAAAACTTTTTATCATTGCTGATTTTAAATCTTTGTCAGAGAATTCTAACACCTCTATCATCTTGGTGTTGGTGTCTATTGATAGCCTTTTCATTCACTTTGAGATCTCGCAGTTCTTGGTAAGTTAAGTGATTTTTCAACTGAAGCTGGACATCTTTCTATTACGAGACTGTGGATTTTATTTAAACTTTCTACTCTAATTGGCTTTTTTTGACATCAGTGCAGCAGGGGAGGATGGAGGTAGAAGTCCAGTTTCCCCACTTAGTTCCCATTAACACCCAGGGGTGGGGGTGGGAGCTCCCTACATGGTCTCCACTGACACTGCAGTGAGGGCACCTTCATCATTATGGAGTGATGGTGAAAGTCCTGACTCTCCACTAGCCTCCTCCAACACCAGCCCAGCAGGGAGAGAGAGGAGGGTTGCCTCAATACTTGGGTTGGAGTGGATGTCCAGACCTTGTCATGGTCCTGTCTTACACAACAGGGTTAAGGGAACTCATTATCAGCCAGAAGGGAGGAATGTTCCAACTCCTTAATTGACCTACACCACACTAGCATGGGTGTTGGGGCACCTGGTTAAAAACCTGCAAGCTGTACAGACCAGCTGCCCATTCAACTTTGCTGGCATAGGTGGGAATGGGGCCACATTTTTTTCTGTGTTGTTTGAATGGAGTAAAGCAGTTATTGTCTAAAAGTTTTCTCTTTGCTAGTGAAAACAGCCTTGTTTCTTCTCTTTTTTAATATTTATTCATTTTTGAGAGAGAGGGAGAGAGAGAGAGGCAGAGCATAAGCAGGGGAGGGGCAGAGACAGGGGGAGACACAGAATCTGAAGCAGGCTCCAGGCTCTGAGCTGTCAGCACAGAGCCTGATGCAGGACTCAAACCCATGAACCACGAGACCATGACCTGAGTGGAAGTTGGACACTTAACCGACTGAGCCACCCAGGTGCCCCTCTTTCTTTCTTATTTGTCTGTACTCACTGTTATTTCTGGTTGCCAGATTCTTCAGCTCCAAGTATGGGATAGAGGAGGTAAGAAGAAAACCCAGGGAACCTCACTACCATGTCATTCCTCAAGTCCTGAGGTCCCTAACTGGTCCGCCTTCTTCTTTCCATCTCTTGGGAGTCTTATTATTTAAACAAACAAACAAACAATGTGTGTGTGTGTGTGTGTGTGTGTGTGTGTGTGTGTGTATAAAATATCCTGGGGGCTCCTGGGTGGCTCAAGCACTTAATCATCTGACTCTTGATATCGGCTCAGGTCATGATCTCATGGTTCTTGGGATGAACCCCAGCATGGGACTCTGTGCTGACAGTGCAGAGACTGCTTGGGATTCTCTCTCTCCCTATCTCTCTGCCCTTCCTCCACTTGCTCATGCATGCTCTCTCACGCTCTCTCTCTCACACAAACTAAATAAATAAACATTAACATTTTTTTTCCATAGGGCGACATGGCTAAACGCACCAAGAAGGTCAGAACTGTCGGTAAATACTGGACGCATTATGGTGCCTCCCTCAGGAAAATGGTGAAGAAGACTGAAATAAGCCAGCACGCCAAGTACACTTGCTCCTTCTGTGGCAAAACCAAGATGAAAAGACAAGCTGTGGGGATCTGGCATTGCGGTTCCTGCATGAAAACCATAGCGGGTGGTGTCTCTTCATACAACACCACTTCTGTCACAGTACAGTTAGCCATCAGAGGACTGGAGGAGTTGAAAGACCAGTAGAAGTGCCACCATTTGAAACATTGCTAGCCTATGATAAATGGGTTAATTTATACACATATTTTTTTCATAAAACAAAATAAATAAAAAATATATCCTGTTCAGGGATTTCAACTGTACATAAGTGAGAAAAATAGGGAAAAGCATGTCTACTCCATCTTCCCAGAAGTGGAAGCCCTGCCTAGCGCTTTTTAAAAGTGCACATCCGACCATGTGAGTCACTGGTTAAATTCCTTCAATGGCTTCCCATCACTAAGGATAAGGACCAAAACCCTTTGCACAGGTCTACTGAACAATCCTGCATGACCTGGCCCCTATCAGTGGTAAATGTTTAATAACCAAATTGGGGAGTAGGAAACCCTGATATGCAGCATTTGCCCATTTCCATGGTGTAAATACTACTATTGTGGCCAATTTCAAGCTACTAACGTGAAATTGCTAAATACAGAATTGGGAAGATGTGAACAATGGACTCTTGCACATTACAGACCCATTTTTATCACTCTCTTTGTCACCATGTCACCGTCTCTATGTCACTGTTAGTCCCTTCCCCTAATTTAAACCATCCAACAACTTCCCAGAACATCTGCAAATAAGCCCTACCTGTGATCTGGCCTCTCTCTCTGCCCGTCTGTCTGACATCTCTTACCACACTCTCCCTGCTTGATAAGCTTCAAATTTGTTCTCTCAACACATACTGACCCTACCTACACTGTATTGTTACCAATAAACAAAACAGCAACAACAACAAATCCCCTCTCTTGGTGAGGACACACAACAATAAATCCAATGAGTTAGTAAATGTACCTTTTTTTTTTTTATGAAGAAAACATATTAAATGAATGGATAACAGATCATGCAGGATCTTTTAGGCCCTTGTAAGGACTTCAGCTGAAATGTCACTCCTCATAGAGGCCTTTCCTAATCACCCAATTTAATGTTGTCTCCGTTTCCCCTCAATTTCATGACCTTGTTTTGTCTCCTTAATAGCACTTTCTGGGTTTTTTTTTTTAAATGTATTTACCTGTGTATTATTTTCCTACTAGAAATTTGTTTGACTCCTTCATCACCATGTCTCTCCTACTTATAAAAGAACCTTGTACATACTCAATGAATTCGTTTAATGAAGGATAAATATGCCCTCAATACCTTAATTTACTGGGTTTATCGTATTCCGCAGGGGCCTTTGAGAACACAATAAATTAGATGATAGAAATCTCAACATGGAATTATCACTCTAACAAAACTTGGGCTAAGAAAAACTTTGTAGGGTTCCTATAATGTTTTAAGGTCTCACACAATTTTTCTCTTTCCGAGTCTGGCTAAAGCTATGGTTTTCACGGATTTGTTGTTCCTGTTTATGACTAAGACAAGGAAACAAATCACAGTCCTTCCGGTTTGGCAATGCAGTCAACACATTTTATTACCTTCCAATTTTCTTTTAAGAGAAAATGTGAGATTTCAAATAAGCCAATACAAGATTTAAGAGGGATCTAGCGGAGTCGTACCTCTGCATGGTTAGAGATTCTAAAAGGAGGGGCTGGGTCTAGAAATGGGAAGGTGACGTAAAGTACAGGTGCTTTGGCTATAAAGGAAGGTCCCGTAAGAATAAATGGTCAAATGCCTCACACACACACACACACACACACACACACACACACACACACAATTCAAGACGTACAGCGACTGCAGTTGTGACTACAGAGCAAGAAGCCGAAAGAGGACCGAAAACAGGGAGAAAAGTCCCCATTGTTAGATGACCAACTGAGGAATGGGAGAGATGTGCTCAAGTGTGCGAAGTTGAAACCGTGTACTTGAACCAAAGGCCATTCTAGCACGGACTGGCGTTTCGGGCAGGCTGGAGATGGCATCTCCCAGGCTCCTAAGCCTCCTCCGCCTTTTTCGGGTGGGCAGGTTAAGGCAGGGCTGGAGAATGCCTGCACAGTGGGGCCCTGGACAGGTCATTTGGGGAGATCCCGTCTCCCCGTCGAAGCCTGAGCATTTCCCGAACTGGAATCAGGTACCAAACGGTGCCTGGGCCCGGCTCTCCCAGGGAGGCTGCACGTCGGGCCTGGCTCGGAAGTGGGTCGGGACCTGGCGACACCACGGGGTCCCGGTTTCGGCAGCAGAAGGCGGGGCGCCCACCCTCGACCCTTCCCCGGCGGAACGCTGCGGAACACCAGCCGGCACTGGAGCGCTGCGGCGGCGGCGGGGAAGCCGGGGCGGGGCCGGGGCGGCAGGTCGCGGCCGAAGCGGAGGAAGCGGCCGCCGCCCCAGCTGAGGGAGTGTGGCCGGGGGCTTCCCGCGGGAAGACGACGAGAGGTAGTCTCTCGAGCGCTTCTAGCCCTCTGGAGCACGTCGGCTCGACCCCGCCCGGCCCCGCCCCAGCCACCGCCTCTTCCACAGCCGACGCAGGGGCCGGGGGGTGGGAGGGGAGGGAGGGACCTGCGCCAGCGCCTTTAAGGGGCGTGGCCACATACTCCGCCCCCACACGCCCCTCGCGCGCCAGTCAGGGGAGGGGTGCGGGAGGAGGCGCCAGGGCGGGAGGAGGGGTGAGGGGGGGAGAGCCAGGCGTGCGCTGACGCGCAGGCGCAGTGGCCGGACGACAGACCGTGTGTTTCCAAAATGGCGGCAGCGATGGATGTGGATACCCCGAGCGGCACCAACAGCGGCGCGGGCAAGAAGCGCTTTGAAGTGAAAAAGGTTGGGTCTCGCCAGCGCCTTCCTCAGGGAAGCTAGAGAGGCGCGGATCTGGCTGGCAGGCCCGAGGATGACCAAGGCGCGGAGGAAAGGGCTTCATTGCAGGGCGTTCCTGGGACCGGGTACCAGAAAAGGAAGCTGGGGGGCGGGTCTTAGGGTTGATCGGCGTGACTGCGGCCCACTGCCAATGGCAGTATTGGTTTCGCCTGGAGTCTGAGGGACCAATCACGGATGTGCTTATTGAGATGCTCGGGGTTGCGACTTGGCTAAGGGAGCCAAGCGCCTGAGCTGTCACTGGAGGGGTGGAGGGGTGGGGAGGAGTGGGTGGGGTGGATAGAAGGGGGAGTCGGAGCGATGCGGTGGGTGGAGGATGGGGGCAGTGCGGCGAAAGCCGGGACCTGAGTTCCTACCGCATTGGAGGCCTCTGAGGAGCCCGGCTGGTGATCTCCTTGCCCCGCCCCTTCCCGAAGCTCGGGGTCTCTCTGACTCTGAGGGACCCCAAACCGTTCCTCGTCTAATCGAGGCCTCCCTTAGCCCTCTCTCTAGCCTTCGTCCCCTCCGAGTTAAAGTGTCGCCAGTCTAACAACTCTTGGTTCTTCTAAGAGGTCTATTGGTTAGTCATACAGCCGCCCCAGTCCTGTGGTGATAATCCAGAATCCCTCTGTCCAAAAAAAAAAAAAAAAAAGCATGGTGGAATTTGTTAGAAAATGCGAGCCCAAACGTTGTGTCATTTAGGAAGGGTTGAGTACTAGTGGCGAACGACCGGGTGAAAGTGGGGAAGCAAAAACGTGGAACGTGTCTTTTTGCATGAAATGCCTTACAGTGGGTTTGCCAACAGTTGGGGAGAAAAGTACCGATTCCCACATAATATAAAATAAATCTGCTCAAATGAAGACTCTGAAATAGGGAAAATGTTATTCCTGGAACATCTGGCTGAACACTGACAATATTCCCCCTCCCAGTGCTTTTTGGTGTTTCATTGTGGGCACTGCATGCTCAGTTACAGCCAGCAGCCATATTGAAGAATAGAAATAGGGTTTTTTTTTTTCCCCTTCAAGTTGAAGGTGTCGGCTGAAAAGTGCTGGAGAAGTTTAACTAGACACAGAGAACTGGGTTTGAAAGAGCTGAAGGTTTTGGAAGTGGCACCAAATTAGTGGATGAAAAGGGAGTTTGGGAATCTTTATAATTGCAGAAGCCAAAAGGTTGAATTACTTAAATAGTGCTTTTAGATAAACTCTTGATTGGAATTATCTTAACTAAGTATGAGTCTGAGCATGTAAGCGGTGAGAACATCAGTTTATTTGACGGTTGGACCTAGACAAAATTCTCGTGAATTCTAGAGTTCGTTGTGAAATAATCTTGTGAGATTTAAGTGATGACCTTGTTCTGTGTACTGACACTGGGTAATTAGTTATCCAGCTTATCCCACGATTACCCATTTTATGATCCAATCATCATCTTAGTTCATTCTGTTCCTAGCTTTCACCTCCCTCCTCATGCTTGCAAAGTTGCCTTGAAAAGCAGATACTGATCTATGCAGAAATTGAGCTCTTCAGGAGAAACCTGTACAGAAATTCGAGTTTGGGCTTATTAAACCTAAAACAGGCACTTAAAAATCATTCCTCATCTCTTACATTGATATTGTCGATTAAATTATTTTAAGCTGTAGGAAAAAATAAAGATGACTCCTTAATTTCTGTGTTCATATACTCAACCTTTTGGAGAACGGGTGAGCATACGTGTAGCCTGCTGTTGCCCTCTCTGATAAAATAAGAGTAATGTAATGTCCCCAAACTCTTGTGTTTGGTGGTCTTTGTGGCTCTGGGTTAACTGCAGCCGCAGTGTGCAATCCTAAGAGTGTGCGTGCCTGTGTTACAAGGAGAGTGTATTGTTCCCCCCTTTTTCTCTTTGCAGTGGAATGCAGTAGCTCTCTGGGCCTGGGATATTGTGGTTGATAACTGTGCCATCTGCAGGAACCACATCATGGATCTTTGTAAGTAATTGGAGGAGGATGGGAGGAGATTGAGAAGGTTACAGAGATTGTGCCTATCTTGATGTGACCAGTTTTTTTCTTCACAAGGAGATATAAAGCACAGTCAGAACACTTGGTGTCTTCTGCATCCAGTCCATTGGTAGGTTTGAAATAGAGTAGATTTAACGATATCCTGGAGGCATACTCATCTCTCAGAATAAATCTACTCAATCTAAAGATGGCAAGCACACATTTAGAATGAATTGTGGACACAGAGGCACTGTAGATTATTCCTCTATATTTCCGATCTCATACCCAGACTCAAAGGCAAAAATAGTGAAAGGGAGAAAATAAACTTTGAGCTAAAATATTCTATCAAAGCTAGTTTTTGCTTGGCAAGATTTATAAAGAAAAGAAGCCAAAGAAGTAAGGAATTCAATGTTAGCCCCAAAGTTTAGAGAACATTGCTGCCAACATCTAAATAGGCAACTAATTGCACTAAAGAAATTCTGTTTAAATCTCCTACAGATTCCATCACACATAGTAGCCAATACATGGTGGATTTGATTATAGCTGTTGATGGGCTAAGTATCCTTATAGTAATAGGAGCGAGAATATTGATCATGTCAGGAACAGCCGAGGTTACTTTTTCATCCAGGTACTAAAATGGTCTGTTAGTGAGATCTGATACAAGCAAAGAAATTTCACCTTTCTCGAGTTGAAATTATAGGCACTTAGAGTTTGAAAATCACTCACCTCGTCTCCAGCTTCATCTTGTACCACTCTCCTGCTCACTATGGTAGTTTCTCTGGCTTACTTTTCATTCTTGAAGTGTCCATGCTCTCTTTTAGAGCCCTTACATATCCTGTTCCCTCTGCCTGGAATATTCTCCCTCTTCTCCCCACTACCTTTGTCTAACCCGTTAGTCTCCAGTCTAAATATGAGCCGCAAATGCCAAGTACATACATAATTTAAAATTTTCTGGTACCCACATTAAAATAAAAAGAAACAGATGATTTGTACTTCTTTATCCTGCTATATCCAGAATATTTTCATTTCAGTATGTAAGTAATATTTTAAAGTGAACTATTTTACTTTTTTTTTTTTTTTTTTTGGTACTAAGTCTTTGAAATGTATTTTACACTTCGAGCACATCTCATTTCAGACTAGCCACATATCAAGTGTTCAGTAGCCACATGAAGCTAGCGGTTACTTTATTGGGAAATGCAGAACTAATCCATAGTTGGTCTTTAGATCTCCCCTTAAACTTGCTCAGAAATGTTTTCCTAACCATACTTACATATACACAGGCTATGACAGTTCTGATAATATTCCAACCACCTCCTATAGTTTCCTTTGTAGTAGCTATTTAATTTAGTTAGTTCTTGATCATTTACTGCTAAATCGCAGCATCTAGCATAGTGTCCAGTACATAATAGGTTCTCACTAAATACTTGCTCTATGAATAATAAAAATACAAAGTAAGGGAATAGTGTGTGATTGTTGCAACTTGGAAAGCACCAGTCAAGTAACGTGTGGTAGTTTATTGCCCTTGGTTTCTTTGAGTTTTGACCCTGTTTACCTTCTCACACAACAGTAGATAGCAGCTACCATGATGTTTAATATAGATAGAAGGAACCCATCACGGAGAAACACATGCACAGTTTTAAATGTGTTTGGGTGGGGTCTTTGATATTATATGTTTGCCAATTTTGTTGCTGTGCATTTTCACAAGTAGTTGTGCCCAAAGCAAATTTTATTTTCTTTGGGCTCTCTTCTATAAATAGTTAATGATTTCAAATAACACTGTTTTTGTTTTTTTTCTATATTTAAGTAATTTTGTGTCTTTCTGGACGCAAGAGAATGTACTTCTTGGGAGGACCACAACAGACAAAGGCCACTGATATTCTGACTTAGAGTGGAACATTTGAGGGATCAGTGTAGGTCTTCAGTTAGATACCTACTGGCTTTATCATTTATTTTAAATGTTAGATGAAGCAGTAGAATATGAAACTCTTTTTTTTTTTTTTTTTCTTAAGTAAGCTCCATACCTAATGTGGGTCTTGAACTCATGACCCGGAGATTAAGGGTCACATGCTCTACCAACTGAGTCAGCCAGGTGCCTGAGAATATTGAACTCTTATAACAAAAAATTATGAAAGTGTGTTTAAGTCATGTTTTTTTTTTTAATTGAGAAGTTTATTATTTTTTTAAATATTTTTAAGTTTTTTATTTTAATTCCAGTTAGTTAATACGCAGTGTTCTGTTAGTTTCAGGTGACAATATAGTGATTCAACAGTTCTATACATCACCCTGTGCTCATCATGACAAGTAAACTCCTCAATCCTCATCACCTATTTAACTCATCTTCCCACTCTCCTCCCCTCTAGTAACCATCAGATTATTCTCTAGACTGAAGAACCTGTTTTCAAGTCATGTCTTTTATTCATTCAGTGAATACTCATATCCTGGGCATTTTGATAAGATGAAAACAGTGACTGAGATCAAGCCTTTACCCTTAAGAAACATACCCTTTTGTTTATTACAAACACTAAAGAGTAATCTGGTAGCTACAACTGGGCTTGTCTTCCATTAGAAAATAAATGGATTATGATCCTTGTAGAAGGACTTTTTGTTAATGCTGAAAATAAGAATCTTGATTTAGCAATGGCCATTTTCTAATCAAGTGTGGCATTAAATGAATGATTATATATACAGCTGTAAATAAATAAGAGTGATTATGGCTGTGCCCCAGTTGGATTCTTCCATAAAGCATTCTTGGTCTGAAGACTTCCTCTTTTGAGTCAAAATTGATACTGCATGCCCTCTTACAGCTTTGTATTTATTTTACATTGCTCCATTTCTTGGTTGTTCCAAAAATACACAGTCTGCTAGGTGTTATTTTCTCCATTACCTCAGGTAATTTTGTTCCAGATGAAAAGGGCGTCCAGAAGGGCTTAGACCCAGCCTTTGCTGTGAGAAATTAGCCTCTTCCTAAACCACATGTCCATGCCTGTTTTGAAAGTGTGAAATCTGTCCAAGATGAAGCCTTTGCTTCCCTAGCAGTCCTTTGGTGGTAATGCTCTTGTATTGAAGTTTAAAAGTCCCTAAGCTTTATGTATCACATGCAGTAAGCTTCTGCCTTTGCAGGGGTATGACAGGAACCTATTATGTGCTGCTTGACTGTCTGCTCTAGGCTGACAGTAAACAGTTAGTTTCCCTGTTTAAATGAACTACTCAACTCCTATACTCACTCTGCACCAACAGCTCCAGAACATTTCCTATTCGAGAACATTTTACACTCATATTTAGTAATTTCCCATGCCATATCCATTCTTATTTGGCATTCTAAATTGCAATCCTCTTCCTCCTATATATTTTTGTTCTTTGTTAGGAATTGTCAGGTAAAGAATACATATGTATTTGCTCCCCATTTTCTCTGTAGAAATGGGTTTTGTTTGCTTATTCAAGGACCAAGAGTACTTTGGACTTGGCATAGAAAGACAGAGTCCCTTAAAAATACCTTGACCTGGGGGCGCCTGGGTGGCTCAGTCGGTTAAGCGTCCGACTTCAGGTCAGGTCATGATCGCACGGTTCGTGGGTTCGAGCCCCACGTCGGGCTCTGTGCTGACAGCTCAGAGCCTGGAGCCTGCTTCGGATTCTGTGTCTCCCTCTCTCTCTGCCCCTCCCCTGTTCATGCTCTGTCTCTCTCTGTCTCAAAAATAAATAAAACATTTAAAAAAAATAAAAAAAATACCTTGACCTGGAGAAATTTAAACATGATAACGTACTTGGAAACAGTTGTTATTTATTTAAATAATTTTGCCTCTCATTCAGCTGATTTCATAATACATTGTTCTCATCTAAGTGAGAGGATCCAACTTGAAGAACATCAGATTTTATTTTCTCTCCTTTTGAATATGGTAGTGCAATCACAGCGCCAGTAAATCCTTGAATATACTGCACAGATCCTAGATTGTCCAGTCCTATCAGAGGGAAAATCCAGTTACTGTCTTTAGGGTGAATGTGGATAGCAGGAGGAAGTTCTGTGATTTTAGATCCTTTGCCTTTCATATTTTTGAAGGGTGGAGAAAAACCCATATGGTATATCTCTTCCCCTAAGACCAAATATACCCATTCAAATCTCAGCATTATTTGCCTACAGTTTTACTGTTTTCCACCGATGGAAGTTTGAAGTAATTGTCTCCTATTAAACAGTCTTTCCTGAAGCTTTTTACTCTTCAAATGGGAGACTCCATTTAGTTACCACCTTCAGAGACCGCAAATGATACATTAGTAATTCTTGTTCCTTGAATATTTATCCCCAGTAGAGTTTTACTCATCAGTTCTTGATCTCAGATTTGTATTCTATTTCACTTCCCCTTTCTTCCCCTTCTATGAAATTGGTACTTGGGTATATTTGCTGTAGTTTGCTCTATGTAGTCACCAGACAAAATCACCTCCGAGGTAGTAAGCATCACCAAGTCGTGTACCCCAAACCTCTAACCCATTGGCCTTACAGATTTGCTTTGCTTCACAGTGTTTTAAAGACTTTTGAGTTTTGCTGCTTTCACATAGCATATGCTACAGTTTGCCACAGGCCTCTTCTCTCTCCTTTATTTTGCTTCTGTCCCAGTTCACACGTCTGCCTGACCCCTCTAGGGACTGAAGCTTGTTGCCCAGCTATGCCTTCTTGTTGTGAGCTCCTGCGAGACAGCATCTGCCAAGAGTAGGGAGAAGATGCCAGTTCTCAGAACAGGCAGAATTACGAGGTAGCTTTAAGAATTTACTAAATTTCCCAAATTAGGAGTAATCACTTTCATTTGGACAGGTCAGGTTATGATGAGAACTAAAATGCGCCTTTTCCTTCATAATTCAGTCTGTGAACAAGGATAGGAAATCATTGCAGAGCAAACTGTTAGGTCACATCTCTGCCTTCTGTGCTTCACCCCTTTTTTGTACTCATTCAAAAACAATTATAACTAGTTAACCACTTGAGATTTTGTTCAGGGTTGTACCACCCTCGCCCCCGCCCAAATCATGTCCTTTTGTAATTGTGCAGGGAGGGCTGCTATGGACTGAAGGGTCGTTGCTCCTGAGGTCCAGTGATCCTGTCGTTCTTCTTCCCGCAGGCATAGAATGTCAAGCTAACCAGGCGTCTGCTACTTCGGAAGAGTGCACTGTTGCGTGGGGAGTCTGTAATGTAAGGAAACATCTTTCCCTATCAGCATGGCATGTAAACATATTACTACTTTTCCTGCTTTGCCAGTCTTGAAAATAACTAGGAAAAAAATGACTAGCCCACCTTTCTCCCAAAAGGTATACAAATAATAAAAAAGATTTTAAATCTTTGTACTATTCACCTGTTACAGATGAAAAATTACTACTTATTGCAGGGGCACCATATTGTCTTAATTATAAAGTGGACCCACTTTTGTTAGCGCTTTGGGGATTCATCTTTGGGAATTGCCTTCAAAGCCTGTGGCAGTGTTTGGAATATTCTCCTGTTGGTAGAAATCCTTACCTTCCGAACAGATTTTTTTTTTTTCTTTAAAGTGCTAGATACCTTGTGGAACTAAGTTTGGTGAATAAATTGATATTCAAGGGCCTGCGTGTGTTTTAAAGTATGGCAAATGTACTAAGTTAGGATTTTGTTTTAACATGGCTCATGCCAGAAATGTTTTGTCCAGCATCATTGGACAGAATGTACAGCCTTCCATGGTGTGACAGCTGTGAACGATAACAGCATCAAATATGTTATTTCTAGCGTGTGTTAAAAATTCATCTGTAGAGCCATATAGTCCTAGTCACGGGAGCTAAAATTGTCCTGTCCGAGCCTCCTGTGCCAAGGGGACAGAGGAACTTCAGCTCCCAGCATGGCACAGGCCTAAGAGTCTCTGGAGTCAGACCCCCATTCCCTGTCCTGGACTCACTTGCTAAGTGACTTCCAAGCAAGGTATTTGACATCCCTAAGCCTGGGCTCCCTCATGTAGGCACAGAGTTATAAACAGGATGAAATGATTTTCTTCTGCCACATAGTAGACATAAGTATTTGTTGAATAAATACATATAAATACAAATTTGGGGTGTTGGTGGTTACTGAGCAGATGGCAGCTGTCAGTACTTTTCCCCATCAGGCTGAGGCTCTCCCCTCCCCGCTCCCCCAAGCCCCGTGCCTTGAGGTGCACCTTCTGAATTCTGCCAGGGCCCTTTGAGGAGTTTCACAGTAGCCTGTAGTGGCCAGGGGACGCCTTTGTTGTTTATGGGGATAAAGAAAACATAATCTGGTTCCTTGCTCTGCCTGACATTCAGGCATGTACTGAAAGCCATGTTATTTTTTTGGTGGAAGGAAAAGGGAGTGAAGTTGCCCTTAAATTTGGCTACAGAGAGCCTAGCTCAGGGAGCCTGCCATAAGGGAGAGCTGGCACGGTGCGGCAGAAACCTTCGGACTAATGCTGGCTTCTAGTTCTGGGTCTTCTCGCCAGCTCCGTGAATTGGCAAGTCCCGCGATTTGTCTGCGTTTCGCTTCCCTGTCTGCACGATGAAGGTAATAATACCTGTCCCGATTGCTCTGAGGCTCCAGTTAGGTGATACGTGTTAGCATCTTCTGTAAAGTGTAAAGCACTGGTCAGCGTACTTGAAGACTGCTAAACACACCCGTGAGCAGACCTTAGGTCATGAACAGAAGAAAGTTGGGACCAGGTGGTCCAGCGATTGCTGTCACCTGCCTCACAGCCTCTTTCCCTCCATCTTCTGCGGTAGCTGCAGCGTACAGGGACCCGATGCCTGATGGGGGAGGGGGGGGGACATGGAGAGAGGGGTCTTGAATACTCTTAGGTGTCCCTGCCACCTGGTCATTGAGAAAAATGCCTCAGCCTTCTGCTTTTTAGAAATTTTGTTTCTTCTCTTTTTTACAAGGAGCTGCGTGAGAGTTAGGGAGTTGTGCGAAAGGGATCGCGTGAAAGCTCTCACTCTGGGAAAGTATTTGTCCTGTTGAGCATCCATAGCGTACTAGCTGTGGGTTCCACTTTTAGTTACTGAATTCTGTTCTTGTCTTTATCAGAAGACAACGCACGTGATAATAATCCACTCAGTGACTCTTCTTGAAGTTCCATGCATGTTTTGGTAGCCTTGCTGACCAGATTTCAAGGCCGCTATTAAATCAAGCTTGTGAAAGTTTTCGTTATTTTGTTGGGGTGCCCACGTTACTCCCCTGGCCCCCACCTGAGCCAGCCCCCCACAGACGAGAGGAAACCACACCTGCTGCTGTCGTCTTACCACTCTGCTCCCGGAGAGGGAGGAGAGCGAAGGTCCGGGCGGTGGTGGTGTGGTTAGTGTCTACATGTCATTAACCCACTGCGTGCAGCCTTGCCTTGCCCCCAAACCTGAAAGCCGCCTCATAGCTCCCTGTCAGTTACCAGCTTTCTTAGTATTCTTGCCGTTTTACTTCTTGCCTCGGTCACGAAATAAACCATTTGATGCTCCTTTAGCTGCTTGTATGCAGTTTGTCTGTCATCATGCTTCCTTTTACCCTAATTTTCTATCTCATTCCTTTTTAAAAGGACATGCCTCACCCCTTAAAGGCTTCCTGAGTACTGAGCTATTGTAATATCAGTACATCTTTGAACAAATCTGGAAATGAGGTCCTTGGAACAGAGTTGAGCTGGGTGTGGGAAGATTGGGGAAGTGCCTGTCTCAGCTCTGGGTGGGTGGCAGTGGCAGCGTGCTACCCCAGGCTGAGGAGAAGACGCTGCTCCCGGGGTTCCCATTCTCCAAGATGGGGGAGGGGCAGTTGGGGACCACGCAGGGGGAAGTTTCAAATCTGCGTGTGCTCAAGGGCTCCCGGCTTGTGTCTGAGGAAAGTACAGGAAAGTAGAAGCCTTCCCTTATAGCCAAATAAGACCAGGAGGCCACATTCCACCTTCCCTTAAGGGAAGGGGAGAGAGCATACCAGTAGACCATGTACCGTGCTTCCTAAGTAGTTTCTTCTTTTAGTGGTTACAACATTTTTAACAGATGTTTCAGTGAACATGGCCTGTACCTGACCACGGCGTAAGCAGTCGTTGACCTTTTGCCTCCCGTTGTTGTCTCCCATGGCTCTCCAGCCCCGTGTGTCACCACTCCAGTGCCCCTGAGACGTATTATCAGTGGATGGCCAAGCCCGCACAGGATGATTTTTAATAAAATGTGTCTTTTCTTCCAGCATGCTTTTCACTTCCACTGCATCTCTCGCTGGCTCAAAACACGGCAGGTGTGTCCGTTGGACAACAGAGAGTGGGAATTCCAAAAGTAGGTGTCTCTGGCTGTTTTGACGTTGTAAGACTGGGTTTTATGGTCCGTGCCCTTCTTTGACTCACCCCAGGCTGGAGGGCGCATAGTCTCAGAAGATGGAACATGAAACATACCTTGTTTACAGACTAACTTTTGGTTAAGCAAGGACTCATCTGTGAGGAAAATGCACAAAGGTGTGGCATCCTAGAGTGTGCCAGCTCCCAGGGTCTGTGAAAGTAGAATATAGGAGAATCTGCTAACTATTAAATATTTCCAGAATCACATCCATAATAAGGATCCAGGGGCTCACCAATGTCAGGTATCTTTCCTTTGGGCTAGAATTACATCCACCGATCCTGTTTCATTGGTTTATCTCAGGCTGATTAATTCTGATATAGTATTTACGGTTATATCGACTGAATTATTGTATAAATAAAACATGACATGGTAGATTTCTTAAAATTCAAATAGTCAAGAGGGCATACCAGAAAAAATTAGTTTCCCACCTTAGACTCCTAATCCCAGTCTCACAGGTGACCGTCAGCTTCTTAGTACTTCTGACTATCCACACGCATGCTTGCATGTACACGGATATATATACATGTATAATTTTAATATAAATATGAACATCCTACATAGTAATTCACCTTGCTTTTTCATTTCATACATTTTAGAGTTAGTTTTTCTATATCCACATATATCCTTTCTGATGGTTGCATTTTTTTATGTGGACGTACCATAATTTATTTAATCAGTCCCCGTTGATAGACATTTGGGTTTCAAATTTTTCACTGTTAGTATGTAGGGATGAACATCCTTACACATGAATCTTTGTGAATATGTGCGTGTATATTTGTAGCAGTAGTTCCTAAAAGAGGACTTTCTGGGTAAAGAATGTGTACCTTCTTTATTTTTTATTTTTTTATTTAAAAAACATTTTTTTTAATGTTCATTTAGTTTTGAGAGAGAGACAGCAAGCTGGGGTCGGGGGGGATGCAGAGAGAGGGGAACAGAAGATCTGAAGCGGGCTCTGCACTAACAGCACAAAGTCAGAGTTCAACGTGAGGCTCGAACTCACGAACCGTAAGGTCATGACCAGAGCCAAAGTTGATGCTTACCCAAGTAAGCCACCCAAGCACCACCCCCCCCATTTTTTATTTTTGATATTGTCAGATCTTCCTTTCCCAAGAATGCATTCTAGTTGACGCTCCCTCTAAACAATGCAACAGAATGCCCCCTTCTCCATTTCCTGTCAATGCTCTATTATGGCACTTTTCCACCTTCACTAGTCTGATAGTTGAAAACTAGTATTCAGTTGCCTTTTCTGAATTTTGAGTGAGATTGGGCTACTTATCATGTTTTTATGCCTCTTTTTCTGTGAATTGCCCTTTTTTGTTGCTGTTGAGTTTTTGATCCTTTTCTTTATCAAATTTTTTATGAGAAAGGGGGTTTTTATTTAAACATGAGTTTTGATTAACAGGATATAATGAGATTTATAAAACAAAAATTGGGATTCTTTACTTTGTTAAATGTTTAGAAATCCGTTATTGGTACAGATATTTTGCTTTTAGACTTATTTATTTGGTAAAGAATTTTGGAACTCTTACCCAATGCATGTTCATTTTTTAAGAAACCTGTCAAATACTCAGTGTTTAACTCCTACCATTGTTCTTCATTCAGCATGTATGCTACATAATGTGTAAGATGTAAAAACATATGAGACAGTCCTTCCCCCTCCTTAGGGAGCTTGCATTCTGTGTAAAACCATGAAGTCATATCTATCAAGGAACTTTTCTACGTTCTGAAGAGGCCTGCATAACTGGCTCTGCCCTGGAGCAGGCTCCGAATTCCGTTTTGGACCACAACTGTCCCATGTTTCCCATGGAATATTCCCAGGACTGAGCCTAGAAGGGGGGGCCTGTGTGTGAAGAATTCCTCATGTTGGGCTCTGACAGCACCACTTTATCCCGCAGTTAACGGTACATTGGGAAAACAAATTCCTAGGGAACAAGTTGCGGCATTCTTTAATCTGATGGACGACTTCTGGGTTGCTCTCCAGTCCACTAACAAACACTGGAGCTCTACCCTGTATGGAATTTGGCACAACTTTTTTCTAGACAGTATTCAAGTGGATTTCTTGTGGAAATGCAAAAAAGATCTAGTAGTCCTTTGGGCTGATCGAAGCCACGACCCAGAATTTCATTGCCCTGGGGTCCACCCATGTATCAAAGTATTTTAATCAGAGGCTAACTATTCAGAAAGAACCAGGACAGAGGCCCCTGGGTGGCTCAGTTGGTTAAGCATCTAGCTTCTGCTCAGGTCATGATTTCAAGGTACGTGAGGTCAAGCCCCACATCGGGCTCTACGCTGACAGCTCAGAGCCTGGAGCTGCTTTGGATTCTGTGTCTCCCTCTCTCTGCCCCTCCCCTGCTCACACTCTGTCTCTGTCTCTCTTAAAAATGAATAGAAAACATTAAAAAAAAAAAAAAAAAAAAAAAAAAAAAAAAAAAAACAGGACAAAGATTGAGTAAGACAACAAGGAAGGATTTTTTTTCAAGAAATCCATTTATATGTAGAAGAAATTTCCCGGCCCTGTTTATTTTTATAATCTTGTTAGAGCCAAATTTTGGCTTTTGGGGAAATCAGAAACTACCTGAAATCCATACCTCTCTACCGTTCTCTTTCTGAATGTGATCAGGCTGGAAATTGGACCTGGTGATAGATTTTGAAATTGAAGGCTGTTCAATGACTATTCCCTGTATTTGCCTGAGTTAGCAGAGTTGAAGTGAAAATAGCCTGCAAGCGGAAGGGAGGCCGAGTGCTCAGGGGTGTCTGAGCCGCTGACTGGAGCCAACAGGACAGTTCCCTTTCATAGCCACCGGCTCCTACTTTTCCCTCTTGCTTCCCTAATACTGCCTGGCATATCTGGTGACTGGGAGAGTCAGGTGGGTATAGGTGAGTCCCATGGAGAGACCATCACTAAGAAGGGGATAGTAGGTAGGAGTACCTGGGTGGCTCAGTCGGTTAAGCATCCAACTCAGGTCATGATCTCACAGTTCATGGGTTCAAGCCCTATGTCGGGCTCTGTGCTGACAGCTCAGAGCCTGGATCCTGCTTTGAATTCTATGTCTCCCTCTCTCTGTACCCCTCCTCTACTTGTGCTCTGTCTCTCTCGCTTTCAAAAATAAATAATAAACATTAAAAAAAATTTTTTTTAAAGAAGGCAGTAGTAGGTAAAATGTTACAAAGGACAAAATGAAAGGGGCAGAGAAGATTTTCATCACATTTCCTCATGTGTTTTTAGCAGATTTTATAGCCTCAAACAGGAAATTACTAAGGAATTAATAAAATGATATACTTTGTCTTTCAGGTATGGGCACTAGAAAGAAAATTCTTCCATCGAGCTCAACTGTTCTGTTATTCATTTAATGACTTGCCCTCCTGTTACTTAAGTATAAATTAGATAGAACTGTGTCTTTTCTGCTTTGTCTTTTCAGTTTGCTATTCCTGCAGCCATATTGTATTCTGTGTCAAATAAAATCCAGTTGGATTCTAGAATAGATGCTGTCTCTTGTGTATGTGAAAAAAGTGAACATAAAGGCTGGAAAGCCAGCTTTTGAAAGTGACATGTTTGTTCATTAGAGCAGAGTTGTCCTGTGAGTCTGCCGCTTGGTCGCCAGGGATCCCGATCCGCAGCCCGCTCGCTGATGGCAGCCTTGGGTAGGTCATCTCTCTGCTCTTCCTTTCCCTTTAGAACGGCTAAAAAGCATCATATGCGCACAGAAAGAGGCTTTGTAAAATGTAAAACCACTGTACAAATGTTAACTTTGACCATGTGTGACATGTTGCTTTCTCTTCTTAGTTTAGAAAAATAAACCTGAAAAAATCTAATACGTAATTTTGGCTGGCGAAAGAATAATTTGTAGGCTCAAGTTGAAAATTGGTGTCACTTAGAATGGAATCGAAAAAGAGAATTCAAGTTGCCTCTGTCACCACCATCTTTTATAATTTGTTCAAAATGTCTTAGCCATGGGGACGCCTGACTGGCTCAGTCAGTAGAGCATGCAACTCCATCTTGGTTGGGGTCATGAGTTTACGCCCCGTGTTGGGCAGAGATTAAACAAAAAAGGCTTGGCGATGAAGGAATTGCCAGTTCTAAAACTAATTCAGTGGTGATCATGTAGTCTTTAGCTGAGAAAGTCGAGTTTACTGTAGCGGTTCTCAAACAAGGGTCTGAGGACTCCTGGGGGTTCCTGGACTCTTTCAGGAGATTCATGAAGTTCCTTTTCCACTACATGTCTGTATGAGGCCAGCTTTTCCTTACAAACTTCAACCAGAGTAACACACTGAATGAAGAAGCAGGCATGAGAATCCAGCTGTCTTCTATTAGATATAAAAGAGATATGCAGAGTGTAAAATCATGCCACTCTTTAATTTTTTTTTTGTTTTAAAAAATAGTGGCTTTTAATAAAAATATTTATGTTAACATGTGATGGTTTTTGTTCTTTTAATCTTTTTAATTTCTTGGTTTACATTCCATTATGGTAAATGTAGATATTTACTCACAAAAACAAAAATTCTTTGAGGTCTTCAATTTTTAAGATCATCTAGGGATCTTTAGAGTAAAAAGTTTAAGAATATCTAGGGGCGCCTGGGTGGTTCAGTCGGTTGAGCGTCCGACTTCAGCTCAGGTCATGATCTCACACTCCATGAGTTCAAGCCCCGCATCGGGGCCTGGAGCCTGCTTCAGATTCTCTCTCTCTGCCCCTCCCCCGCTCATTCTCTCTCTCAAAGATGAATAAACATTAAAAAATTTCTTAAACTTTTTTAATGTTTATTGTTTATTTTTGAGAGAGACTGACAGCATGATCAAGGGAGGGGTAGAGAGAGAGAGGGAGACACACAATCTGAAGCACGCTTCAGGCTCTGAGCTGTCAGCACAGAGCCCAACGTGGGGCTCAAACCCACGGACCATGAGATCACGACCTGAGTTGAAGTCGGATGCTTAACTGAGCCATCCAGGCACCCCCCAAAAAAATTTTTTTTTAAGTTTAAGAATATCTAGCTTAGTTATTAAGAACTTTGAGGTCTTAATGAACCTGGATCAAACCCACCTTGCTCAGCTAACAGCACCAGGCACACAGCAAGCACTCACAAGGAGGTAGCTGCTACTGTTGGCTGTTAATTTAGGACCATCTCCCTCAGCAGAAGCATCCTCTTCTAAACCCCTTTCAAGTGGTCAAACTGTGTGAATACTTCAATAGCGAACACATTGCTTTTCACACAGATGACATTACATATCTGGGGAGATCGGCTTGAGTATTAATTAGTACCCTAGGCTACAGAGTACAGAGATCCAGCTTCTGCTTAGGTAAGGGAAACTTACTGGCGGGTATGAGGCTATGTAATACAACAGAAGAAAGGGCTAAGGATGCGGTTGGACCCGAGAATGAATGGAACCAGGGAGGCACTGCTGGGATTCTCTGCCTCTCCGAGGACTCCCCTCCTATGGCAGGAAAACAGTGCCAACACTGCCACCTCTTCTCCCACAGCTGCTACGTATGCAAGAGGGACTCACTCCAAGCTCAAATTCCCCAAATCCCAACTGGGTCAGGGGCCCATACCTGGACCAATGGGCACATTCATGTGGACAAGAGTGACTGCCTTGAGAACCCCCATCGGAATGGAGGGTAGCCGTTCCCAGAAGAATGGGAGACAGACAACACAAGAGGTGTCTACTTCAAGACTTGCTAAGGAGTTTTTTTCCCTACCTTGAGCCAAAACATCTTGCAACGGACATCTCGTTATTCTTGTGTTGCCTCGTGAAACTGGTGGACATGAACCTTCCCTGAGATATTAGTGACGTTACTGCTGAGTGCCTGTTGTGTGCCAGCCTAGAGGACACAGCCGCGTTAGACTAAATCTCTCCCCTCAAAGAGCTCATAGTCTAGCCGGAGGATCCTGGGAAAACGAATGAATATGGAACTTAATTCTGGAGAGCTCCACAGGGCTCAGACGTGGGCTTGATCTTGCAGTGCCCATTCTCTCTTGGTTTTCCTTCTCTCAACTCCTATGCCTTGGAAGGGCTCCTCTATCTCAGTCTGCCCTGAAGATTCCATTCTTGAAGTTTTGCTTTGTCTGAGAGACGGCATCCTCACCTGGAGTCACAATAGCGGGCCAGACCCTCCAGTGGGCTCCTGAGACCGGTCTGTGCGCATCTCTTCCCAGATCCACTTTTGGTAACCTCATGTTGGTAGTTTGAAATTGGCCATAGTGGGTGTGTTTACACCACAGGAATTGGGAAATGCTACAAATCAGAGCTTCCTTTCCGTGGAGAGCCTGTTGTTACCAGCACACCACTGCATAGTTAACTGTCTTTAGGATAGTAGTATCCAAATGTGTCCATTGTCTATCCCTGGCTGTGTGTCTCACCGGCACTTCAAACTCAACAGGTCAACGATGGCTTTCCTTCCATTTTCCCAAAACATAACCCTCCTCCTGGATGACCTCTCCTGGTTAATGGCATTGCCACTCATCCAATTCCTGAAGCCACAGTCATTCAAAAAGCATTTTAGATGCTCTCCTCTTCTTTGCCCCCGTGTCTAATTAACCATTAAACACTATTCATTCCACAGATGTGCTCTCACTAAAACCTGTACCCTCTTCTCCATTCCCACTCCCATGGATGGAGTCTAGGTCCTCTTCATTTTTCTCTAAAATGATTGCAGGGGCACCTGGATGGCTCAGTCACTTGAGCGTCTGACTCTTGATTTGGGCTCAGGTCATGATACTGGGGTCATGGGATCAAGCCCTGTGTTGAGCTCCGTGCTGAGCGCAGAGCCTGCTTAAGACTCTCTCTCTCCTTCTGCCCCTCTCTCCCACTCACACGTGCTCTCTCTCTAAAATAAAATTAAAAAATAAGTAAGATGATTGCAGTTCCCTCCAACTGGTCATACTGTCATTTGTCTCTTGGCTACAAACCAAAGTGAATCTTTAATTTGGTCTGATGCCCCTTCCACTGGTTGAGAAATTCCCCACCTTGAAGAAAGCAGAATTCATTTCCCATCATAGACTTTGAACCTCCCAGTTCCTGGCTCCTCCAATTTCCTTGCAGCTGGAACCAGGGAGGTTACCTAACCTTCACTAGAGACATGCACCCTGCCATCCATTACGGCCGTGGGCAGCAGCACCGGCAGCACCCAGGGCCCAGTGCAGGTGGCAGAATGGGTTATGACACCCAGTGTTGAACGGCCTCAACAGCCAGCACCTTCCCAAACTGGTTCTGTGGCATAATGTTGGCTGGGATCCCAGCTGCTGCCTGTTTTCTGAGCCCAACTCCCCATCATGCCTGGTGTTGCTATGAACTCTCCAACATCCTTTCAGTGTCTGCTGTGCTAGAAAAATCAGTCAGCAATTTGGTTCTCAACTCTCAATATTATCCCCTCTCATCCCCACAACTTTTCCTTATCCACTCTTTTTAAATTTTATTTTAATTTTTTTAAATTTTACATCCAAATTAACATACAGTGCAACAGTGATTTCAGGAGTAGATTCCTTAATGCCCCTTCCCCATTGAGCCCATCCCCCCTCCCACAAACCCTCCAGTAACCCTCTGTTTGTTCTCCATATTTAAGAGTCTCTTATGTTTTGTCCCCCTCCCTGTTTTTATATTATTTTTTTTGCTTCCCTTCCCTTATGTTCATCTGTTGTGTGTGTTAAAGTCCTCATATGAGTGAAGTCATATGGTATTTGTGTTTCTCTGACTAATTTCACTTAGCATAATACCCTCTAGTTCCATTCACACAGTTGCAAATGGCAAGATTTCATTCTTTTTGATTGTCGAGTAATACTCCATTGTATATATACCACATCTTCTTTATCCATTCATCCATCGATGGACATTTGAGCTCTTTCCATACTTTGGCTATTGTTGATAGTGCTGCCATAAACATGGGGGTGCATGTGCCCCTTCGAAACAGCACCCCTGCATCCCTTGGATAAATACCTAGTAGTGCAATTGCTGGGTCTTAGGGTAGTGCTATTTTTAATTTTTTGTTCCAGTCCACTCTTTTTTTCTTAAATAACTTCATTTATTTATTTTGACAGAGACAGAGACAGCATGAGTGGGGGAAGGCAGAGGGAGAGAGTCCCAAGAAGGCTCTGTGCTGCCATCACAGAGCCCAATGTGGGGCTCAAACCCATGAAGATGTGAGATCATGACCTGAGCCGAAGAGTTGGACGCTTAACTGACTGAGCTACCCAGGTGCCCCTCCTTATTCACTCTTAAAACATTCCTAAAAAGCTCATCATTTCATTGTAATGTCATCTGACATTTTCTACTCCTTTCCTCAGCCAAAAGAATAGTCTTCTGAGAGTCCTTTGTCTATCTTTTCCATTCCTTGTTCATGTCCCATGTTTTGATCAGGCTCTTTTCAAATCAGAACCCACTGGAGAGTCGATTCCCTGGGTAATGACATTATTTTATTTAGATGCTCCCTCTTTTCTATTTGGATCAGTTTCGACCTACTGTTAGAACACCTTCCTGGGCTTCTTGTAGGCCTGCTGTCCCGTCCCCTAAACTGGGCCTTCACCACATGGTACACAGAGCCTCATGCAGCCTATAACTGCATGGCAGCATATCCTGGTTCTGCACATCCCCTTACAGCCTCACACAAGTCCTTTGGACTGATCCCAGGGCTGTGTTGTAGCTTCAGTTGTCCTTGCTTGACTTTCTGTGCTCCTTCCAAGAATATCTCCCACCCAATCCAGTCAAGCTCCTAGTCCCTCACCTCAGAACTGGCCCTGAGAGGCAGGTCCCCCTCCAGGCTCCTCTAAATACAGACTAGGCCCCTGCCACCCTTTCGGGCCCCCATCATGGAGGCTTCCTCTTTTCTCTGAACATTTTGAGATCTCTATGGTGAAGTCTGAAACAGCACGATTGCTTTCACTGAAGTGTCCCCTTTAGTCAGAGTAACCTCAGAGTAGCAATTTTTCAAACTAATTGTGTCTACGTTTTGGATTCTGAGACATGAGACTATCCATTACACAAAAGTAGGACCTATCAGCCTATACTTACAGGAGAACTAAACTTTTTTGAGATGCCTTGATAATTAAACATTCTATTTTTTGCCAAACTCCTCTTCCTGTGACGGATTGCCTCTATCTCGCTTAAAGACACTACCATCTAGTCAAACAGGTGAGAAACTTTAAAGTCGTCTTTAATGCCACTTTTGCCCTCATCCCCAATATCTGTGTGGCTGCCATGTCTTATCTCTTTGACTTCAGTTTTGCTCCACATAAATCCACTCTCTTCCCTCTTCCCCCACTGTCTAGGCCTTGAGCCTAGATTGGCCTTAAGCCAGCCTAGGCCTGGATTGTTGAAATGGGTTCATTAATCCCCTCACCTACAAGATTCAGGAGCTGCAGTAGTAGAAAGTATCATAAAAGAATAACTCAGGGGGTTTGATGGGGGGTTGGGGGGGTGGGTGATGGGTATTGAGGAGGGCATCTTTTGGGATGAGCCCTGGGTGTTGTATGGAAACCAATTTGACAATAAACTTTATATATTGAAGAAAAAAAAAAGAATTAACTCAGGGGGGCCCAGTTCTAGAGTATCTGAAGATTCTGCTCTTTCATGAAGCTCATGTCCCATAGGTCTTCTAGATTGTCAAGAGTCTTCAGAAGGCATCTCCATTTGTCCACAGCTGTTGGAGAACATGGCAAAGACAGTGGAAGAAGGAAGTTACATCAGCCAACCATTTCTCTTTGTATTCCACTAATGTTTAAATCTCACTGAACATCAGAACATCTTGAAAATACAATTGCTTAAAAGGTATAAAGACACAGAAACAACCTAACACTAATAAGAATGGTATAATAATTACCGTGTGTGTGTGTGTGTGTGTGTATATATATATATATATGTATGTGTATATACATATATACAATATATAATAATAATGGTGTTTTTCAAAACTGTGAAAACCAAGGAACACAGAAAAGCATTTCTTACATGATGCCAACAGGAAATTGAATCATCATGGGCCTTGCAAAAATCTTTAAAAAAAATATACAATATGTGGGGCGCCTGGGTGGCTCAGGTGGTCAAACATCAGACTTCACCTCAGGTCATGATCTGACGGTTTGTGGGTTTGAGCCCAGTATCGGGTTCTGTGCTGACATCTCAGAGCCTGGAGCCTGCTTTGGATTCTGTGTGTCTCTCTCTTTCGATGCCCCTCTACCACTCACGTTCTGTCTCTCTCTCTCAAGAATAAATCAACATTAAAAAGAAAAATACGTACAACATGCAGGGGCGCCTGGGTGGCTCAGTCGGTTGAGCATCCGACTTTGACTCAGGACATGATCTCGCAGTTTGTGGATGCCAGCCCTGTTTCGGGCTCTGTGCTGGCAGCTCAGAGCCTGGAGCCAGCTTCAAAATATTGTGTCTCCCTCTCTCTCTCTCTGCCCCTCCCCGGCTTGCGCGCTCTCTCTCTCTCTCTCTCTCTCTCTCTCTCAAAAATAAATAAAATTTTTAAAAATTTTTTAAATAAAAAAAATATATACCACATGTAAAAATGGGATTTCAGTTAGGCAGATTAAATGCTGGGTCATTTATAGCTGTTTTCATGTATTCTTGTTGTTTGCTCTTGCATTTGAAATAAGGAAGAAATGAGCCCCCTAAGCAACTAAACTGTTTACAATTCTCAGAAGGTTCCATTTATGAAGACCAGTGACTCAACGTGTTGAAGGTTTATCCCCAGGATTTAGCACGTCCATAATGCTCTCATAGATGCGGGGAGCCTATTTGCTCCGCCCATCAGATCTTTGCTTTTGAACAAAGTCAGTTGCGGGGCTCCTTGTCTCCACGCCCACCCCAGCTCATCTCTGAGGCACCTGCGACTATATTTAGCTGCTTGAGCTACATTGTCAATCTTGCTCCGTTCATTACCCACCCGCTGTGTGTTGCAATGAAGATGGCAGAAGCTATAAGGCTCTGGAGCCTTTGTCTCTCTCCTTGCTTTATCTGAGTTTGCAAGCACCTCCTCTTGCTTCGTTATAGCCCCTGTCCTCCTGAGTATCCGGCATTATCTGTGTATTTTTACACAGCGATTCAGATTTTGACCTGAGGCCTTTTTGATGCCCGGTGTCTTCCTATGGTGAGAGATCAAACGAGCTTAGGTTAAAATCCCGACTCTGCTACCATCACATGAGGTGACTCTGAACAAGGTTCTGAGCTTGAGTTCCTTACTTCTAAAATAGGGATAAGGGAAAAAATGGTATAACTAGGGATACCATGAAAGGTGATAAAGAAAATTAGATTGCCCACTGAAATTAACACTGAACAGATCAGAGCTGGGATTTCAGATGGGCAGAGAGAGGAAAAGTGGGTCCCAGGCAGGCAAGAAGGGACTGTAAAGGGATTGAGGTCATTAATATATCTGAACAAATAATATGTTGATTTCTAAAAGGTATTAATCATGGAAACCCCAAACTGGAGCCTCACTGAAGCATAAGTAGGCAGTGCCCACCCCTGCTCTCTGCAGAGGGGGCAGCCTTGGCCAAATAGATTCTGACTATTCACAGCCCGTTGGCAAAGCTAACCTCAGTTTGGAGATTTTAGCCTGGTCATTTTAAATATTTTCAACATCTAACTAACTTTAAAGAACCTGCCCATGGCGTCCCATTGTACTTAAGAAAAATTGAAACTTCTCACCCAGGCTGACTCATCTCTAGGTGACTTGGCCCCTGCCCTCCTGCCCGACCTCATTTAAAAATGCCATTCCCAGAGGAACTGGGTGGCCCAGTAGGTTAAACGTCCAGCTCTTGACTTCGGCTCAGGTCATGATCTCACAGTTCATGGGTTCGAGCCCCATGTTGGGCTCTGCACTGGCACTGTGGAGCCTACTTGGGATTCTCTCTTCCTCTCTCTCTGTCCATCCCCCGCTCATGTGCTCTGTCTCTCTCCTCAAAATACATAAATAAACTTTGAAAAAAAAAATTAAAAAAAAAGAATGTCGTTCCTTCTGGTGTTCACAGAGTTCCAGCCACTCTGGAGGGAGTCAGCACCTACCCTGTGGTCTTGGCCTGGGTCTCCCCCTGACATCTCTGCATGGCTGCCCTCTTCAAGTCTTAGAACTCGCCTGAACTGTATCAGCTTCCCAAGGAGGGTTTCCCGGCCACCCCATGGAGATGGCCACCCAGTTCACTCTAATACATCAACCGATTTTTTTGCCTACATAGCACTTAGGCTTATCTAAATTGTCTTGGCCACTTCTGTGATTACTCGTTTACAGTCTGTCTGCCCTCCTGGTTCTGAAGTTCCAAGAAAGCTCCTTAGTCTGTCCTGTTTGCCCGTGCATCTCCAGCACCTACCATGGGGCCTTCATTGGTGGAATAAATAAACAAAAGAATGAACCAATGAACTGCCCTTGCTTTTATTTTGTTCATGCCTACCAAGCTAACTGTCTGATCAGGATTTGGTGGCCCACTGGGAAAGAACATTAAACTGATGGTACAGAGGTGAGTATTTTTTCTCATCCCTGTAATAGTTGTGATTCACTTTGGAATTATTTTTGTATAATCTTTTTATATATGAGTCTAAGAGCTTGGAAACTATTGTTAATGTTTATTAGTATCAGTATTTACTGATATGCTAGGCATAGATGGGAACTTTACCATCTTCACAAAATAGAATCTATGAGGTTAGTGCTATTACTGCCCCCTGTGACAGATCAGGAAACTGAGGCTCAGAGAGCTTAAGTGACTGTGTAAGTTCTCATCATAAGGAATGGCAGAGGCAAAATTTGCATCAGGGTTCATCTGACTCCAAAGCTGGTGTGTTCCTCCCTAGCCCGACAGGGGACACCCAGCTCCTCCCCTTCCCCACTCCAAGGATTCAGCTCACCCTGCCTTGGTCTTTGGTGATGATGATTCTACCTTGTCGCATCCCTTGCAGAGACCTGGCCATCGTGCAGGGAGCATGAGCCAGGGAGAGGGGCAGAGGGAGAGAGAGAAAGAATCTTAAACAGGCTCCATGCTCAGCACTGAGCTGGACTCAGGGCTTGATCCCATGACCCTGGGATCATGACCTGAGCCAAAACCAAGAGTTGGACACACAGTCAACTGAGCCACTTAGGTACCCTGACAACCTTTTTATTTTAAACTGTGGCTAGATATTCCTTTTTATAGCTCTCTTCTCTTCTCTTTAGGGAAGGAGTGAAGACACCACCTGTTGTTTTTTGTTTGTTTGCTTTGCTTTGTTGTTTAGAACCTCAGTTCTTCATATATCGAAGGTCAAAATTGAGTATGCCGATCAATAATAATAAATGCTGTTCATTAAATTGGGGCTTGGAGGAACAGCTAGGTTCCCTGATTAACTGGGAAGCCTGACATTTGTATAGCCCATAACTATTTACAAAGGGCTTTCACTCCATTATCTCATTCTCCCCTCACACTGGCCCTCGGAGAGGCAACTTGGGCCGGTGAAGGCGAGGCAGTCTTGGAACGAGTAAACCTGGGTCTACACGCCAGCCCATCACTGAGGAGCTGTGTGACCTTGCGCAGGTCACTCCATCTATCTGAGTGCCTCGTTTATTTTTTATTTTGAATTATCATACAATGAACTTGACTTTTTGGAGCGCCTGGGGTCAGGTCATGATCTCATGGTCCATGAATCCAAGCCCTGTGTTGGGCTCTGTGCTAACAGCTCAGAGCCTGGAGCCCACTTCAGATTCTGTGTCTCCCTCTTTCTCTGCCCCTCCCCCGCTCACGCTCTGTCTCTCTTCTTCAAAAATAAATAAATGTTAAAAAATTTTTCAAAAATGAACTTGACTTTTTAAACATCTTGGTGGGTAGTTCTCTGAATTTCAACATGTATACAGATGAGAGTATATATACCACCACGGAGTGCAAAATAATTCCTTCTCCCAAAACACCTCCCTCATGCTATCTCTATAAACACACTCTCCTCACCTCTAACCTCTGGTGACCACTGATTTGCTCTCCATCCCTCTAGTGTAGTCTTTTCAAGAACATTATACAGTGGAGTCTATACAGGGTGTCATATTCTGAGGCTGTCTTCTCTTGCTCAGCATAACGTGTTTGTGATTAACCCAAGATCTCCTGTGTATGAATAGTGGGCTCCTTCGTGTCCATTCCATTGTATGGATGTGCCACACTTTGCTTACTCTTTCACCTGGAGAAGGACACTCGGGTCGTTTCCTGAGTTTTAAGTCTCTCGTTTTTTGTTGTTGTTTTTGTATTTATTTTTTATAAATTTAAAAAAACTGTGGTGAAATACACATAGCATAAGATTTACCATCTTCCTTGTACAATTTAGTGGCATTTAGTACATTCACTATGTTGTCTAACCATCACCAACTTTTCCAGAACTTTCTCATCGTCCCAACTAGAAACTCTATGCCCATTAAACAATAACTCCCCATTGCTCTCTCCCCCCAGCCCCTGGTAACCTCTGTTCCACTTTCTGTCTCTCTGAGTTTGCCTATTCTAGGAACCTCATATAAGTGGAATTATATAATGTTTGCCCTTTTGTGTTTGACCTAGTTTACTTAACACAATGTCTTAAAGGTTTATCATGTTGTAGCATGTATCAGAATTGCCTTCCTTTTGAGGCTGAATAGTATTTCGTTGTGTGTATATTCCACATTTCATCTGTGCATTCATCTGTTGATGGATGCTTAGGTTTTTTCCCACATTTTGGTTATCACGAATACTGCTACAAAGAACATGATGTACAAATATGTACAAATATCTCTTTGAGAACTTGCTTTAGTTTCTTTGGGTATATACCTAGAAATGGAATTGCTGGATCATATGGTAAGTTCTATGTTGAGCTTTTTGAGGAATCGCCAAATCGTCTTCCGCAAGGGGTATGTTATATTACATTCCCACTAGCAAGGCTCTAATTTCTCTACATCTGTATTACTCTGCTCATGCTGCTATAACAAAATACCACAGACTGGGTAACTCAACAGAAATGTATTTCTCACAATTCTGGAGGCTGGGAAGTCCAAGATCAAAGTGCTAGAAAATTCTTTTTTTTGTTTTTTAAGTGTGTTTGTATGTTTGTTTTAAGTAATGTCTACACCCATCGTGGGGCTCAAACTCATGACCCTGAGATTAAGAGTTGCATGCTCCTCCAACTGGGCCAGCCAGGTGCCCTAGCAAATTCAATTTCTAGTGACAGCCCTCTCCCTGGCTTGCAGATGGCCATCTTCTGGCTGTCTTTTCATGGCATTTCCTCAGTATGTGGGTTTGGGGGAGAGAGAGAGAGAGAGAGAGAGAGATCGATCTAGTGTCTCTTCTTCTCATATAAGGACTCCAATCCTATCAGATTACGTCCCCATCTTTGTGACCTCATTTAACCTTGATTATCTCCTAAAGAGCCTATACCCAAATAGGGTCACACTGAGGGTTAAGACTTCAGCATATGAATTGAGGAAGTGGGACACAATTCAATTCATAACAACATCCTTACCAACACTTACCATTTTCCTTTAAACAAAATCCTAGGGAGTGAAGCAGCATCGCATCCTAGCTTTGATTTACATTTTTTCCCTAATGGCTAATGATGCTGAGCCTATTTTCATGTGCTCGTTGGCTACTGGTATATCTTTGGTGAAGTGTCCATTCAAGTTCTTTGCCCATTTTTTAACTGGGTTGTTTGTTCTACGATGCATCCTAGGATTTCTTTATATAATCTGGATATTAAATGTTTATCCTGTTTACATATGATTTGCAAAAATCTGCTCCCATCCTATGGGTTGTCTTGTCACACTCTTGATAATGTCCCTGGATGCACCAAGGTTTTTCATTTTGATGAAATCTGATTTTGTCTTTGTTGCCGGTGCTTTTGGTGTCATATTTAAAAAACTATTTTGCCAAATCCAAGGTCATAAATATTTGCCCGTATGTCTTCTTCTAGGAGTTTTAGCTCTTGGATTTAGCTCTTTGATCAATTTTGAGTTCATTTTTGTTGATGGTATGAGGTAGAGGAAGGACTGCATCCTTTTGCATGTGGATACCCAGTTTCCTCAGTACCATTTGCTAAGGAGATGGGCCTTTCCCCTTTGAGTGGTCTTAGTGCTTTTGTCAAAAATCAGTTGACCTGGGGATGCCTGGGTGGCTCAAATGGTTGAGTGTCTGACTTCGACTCAGGTCATGATCTCGTGGTCCGTGAGTTCGAGCCCCGCGTCGGGCTCTGTGCTGACAGCTCAGAGCCTGGAGCCTGCTTGGATTCTGTGTCTCCCTCTCTCTGCCCCTCCCCTGCTCGTGCTCTGTCTCTCTGTCTCTCTCTTAAAAATAAAATAAACATTAAAAAAACATCAGTTGACCATATATGTGAAGGTTTCTTTCCGGGTTCTCTATTCAAATCTTGTGGTTCCCCGTGCTGTTTGTTAGAAGAGGATAGTACCTCCCTTAAAGCTGTCATGAGAATATGAAATAATGCAAGTGAAGGTCTTGGCACCCAGTAGGCACTTAACAATGGCAGCTATCCTGGGGAGAAGTCTGCTCAGGTGCCTTCAGGTTGAAAGGCCCAGAGAGTCATTCAGGTTCCCCCAGACACACTGGGAACCTGGCTGACTGGAAACCATCCATCCCACCAGTCGGCCTGGGGAGACTGGAACGTTGCCCAGGAGGCAGCAGGCCCTCATCTGGTCATCTCTGAGTGTGTCTACTGCTTCTCGGCACTGGAAGCAGATTCTCCATTTCTGCTTCTCTCTTCCAGTGCTGCTGTCTAAATTTGGATTCCCCAAAGCAGACCCTGGGACAAGAACTTGGTAGTTAATTTTGGAGGATGTTCCCGGAAGCACAAGGAGGGAGATGGAAAGTGAGAGAAGGAAGTGAATAAAGCCAACAGCAGGCTGCCTCTGTGGGCACCCAGGGCTCAGTCCCCCCGGGGCCAGCCCAGCGACCGCAGGGAGCACACACTGCTGGGGGATTTATCCAAGGGCTCCCACGGTCCTAGGGGTTTTAAACTGGCCCTTCTGGGGGCACCTGTGGCTCAGTTGGTTAAGCGTCTGACTTCCGTTCATGTCATGATTTCAGTCTGTGAGTTCAAGCCCCAGGTCGGGTTCTGTGCTGACAGATCAGAGCCTGGAGCCTGCTTCGGATTCTGTGCCTCCCTCTCTCTCTACCCCTCCCCGGCTTACTCTCTCATTCAAAAAATAAATGTACTTTAAAAAAATTTTTTTTAACTGATCCTTCTGGGCTACCCTACACAAAGGGCCAAGCAAGTTCCCATACCTCCAGAAGAAACCCTGAGGCTGAGAGGCAGAGTGATAAGGGGACTGGAGGTGAAAACTGCGTGCAGGGAACTATCTCTTGCACCTAGAAGGGGACAAAGATCAAGGAGGGGATATGGGGCGAGGCATCATCGGCCTCTGCAGCCACCACCAACAGCCGCCTCTCTGCCTTTATTGCTTGGTGACTCCTGCACGCTCAAAGCTTCTACTGCATCAGCTTCTACTTTGGGCTTGAATTTCTGTGGCTCTCTGGGTTTCGTGTCGCTCTGCTGCCCACATCTCTATGTAAGTCTTGCGTTTATTTTTTAAAATGTTTATTTATATATTTTGAGAGAGAAGGAGTGCACAAGTGGGGAAGGGGCAGAGAGAGAGAGAGAGAGAGAGAGAGACTGGGAGACACAGAAGCCGAAGTAGGCTCCAGACGCAGAGCTGTCAGCGCAGAGCCTGACGTGGGGCTCAAACTCATGAACTGAGAGATCATGACCTGAGCCGAAGTCGGGCGCTTAACCGACTGAGCCACCTGGGCGCCCCTGTAAGTCTTGCATTTAACCTGTCCTCGAGAGAAGCCTGAGTGGCTGGTTGAGTCACTGCTTTGACTCCCACAGGCCCAGCTCGCCAGCACTGGCCTCAAGAGCTGGCTGCCCCTTCACTCCAGGCCCCGATCCTCCCTCAGTCCACATTTCTGAGGTCCCAGGAATAAAGCATAAAAACTTGTTCACGAGCTCTGTTTCTTCAGTAGGCGCTCTGATGTGACAGCTAGCTCCCAGGGTCTCGGCAGCAGGAGTATACAAGTGAGGATACTGGGGCTCAGAGAAACTTGAGCTCAAGAAACTTGCTTAAGGGCATACAGTTAGTGACACGCAAGCTTGGACTCAAACACAGTCTCCTGATTCCAAATCTCATACTCTTTCCACTCCATCATTTTACCTCTTACGCAGGGAACGAAACCTCCAAGTGTTAAGTGTTAGGGGAATCTTGTTAGGAGGATCTGCTTGGCAGGTGCCTTCACGACCGAAAGGGATCTGCCCAGGGATCCGGAGACTTTCGTGGTCCTGGAGGGCAGAGCACAAGACTGAAGTCGGACAAAACCCACGATAAATAGACCTGTACCTTTGGTGCCAGATCAAACACTGCTTTTTATGAAACACGAGTTGGTGCAAGTGGTAGGAGACACCAACGATTCCAGGAAAAAATTGGGGAAATCCAGGAAAAAGCATGCGATGGGGAAGGATTCTGTCCATGGCCTTCCATATTCCTGAGAGCTGAGGAGAGCTGCTTACCCAGCCGCGGTCCTGGTGGCAGACAGCGGAAAGCCAGCTGGCTAGCTTGCGCAGGAAAGGGTTTATTGGGAGGACGTGGAATTGTTCTCAGAATGGCGGGAAGGCGAGAGAAGCAGCTTAGACTGGAACCGGATGGGAGCTTCGTCATTCAAGACCAAACCACAGGAATGGTCAGCTGGGCACTCAGGAGGGCCTGCTGGGCTGGCGGCTACTGCCCGCTGCTGGGCTCTGGCTCCAACCTCAGGTCAGGAGCCCGGGTCACGCGGCCGTGCTGGGTGCGTGGAAGGGGGTGAGGTCTGGTCCATTTCGGCTTCCGGGATGGGAGTTGGGGGCTTGAGATAACACCCCAGATTGCAAGAGTGTCTGGAGGCTGGGCAGCCAAAGTGAGAAATATTTTCAGAACTGCTGTTATGCTATCTCAACGCTGGGCACTCCCCGGTTCTTCTTCCTCGACAGTGGCTCAAGCCTCTTCCTTCTTTTTTTTTCTTTCTAATTTTTTTTAAGTTTATTTTGAGAGAGAGACAGAGTGAGTAAGGAAGGGCAGAGAGAGAGGGAGAGAGAATCCCAAGCAGGCTCTGCGCCTCCAGCACGAAGCCTGGTGCGGGGCTCGAACCTTCAGACTGTGAGATCATGACCTGAGCCGTAACCAAGAGCTGGACACTCAACTGACTGAGCCACCCAGGCGCCCCGCAAGCCTCTTCCTTCTTAAAACATTCTCCGTCATGAGACTTGTTCCTGCAACTCATCTCCCTCTGCAGCCAGGCTTCTTGAAAGGACTGTACATACTCACGGCCCCCACTTTGTCCGTCTCTCCCAGTGGTCTGTCATTTCTTCCCACCCACCGTCCCCACTGAGACTGCCCGCCAAGGTGACCAGGAACTTCCGGATGGCAAACCCACTTGTCACTTTCCGCCCTTCTCTGCACGTAGTGAAACCCTCCGCTCTCCAGTTATCTGCTTCATTTCTTTTTTTTTTTAACTGTGGTCATACGTCATATGGTATGACAGGGGCAGGTTCGAGTTTTATGGGGCCCGAAGCTTTTGAGTTTGGAGGCAACTTCTTTAAGAAAAACAATGCAGAGTTACGGAGAGCAATTGCTAGAACCCCTTCCGGGCATTCAAAGGAGCTGATGCCAGGGAGGGGCAGGGAAGCTTAAGCTTCATTAACTTCATGAATCCTCCCTGAGAAGAGACGAGCCAGTTTATGGAACCATTCATCCCCTACCAAGGGACATGATGCGTTTGTCAGTGTTTGGCTATTCCAAAAGTATAACAGAGAACATTCTTCATGCATCTCTTTTGTGAACACATACGCTTCTCCGCAATAGACAGGAATTGCCGGACCTTTTCATTTTTATTTGAAGGTTTTATTGGGAGGAGGCCCAAATCACCCTCCAGTGAGATGTCACTAAATCCCACTCCAACCAGCCATTGCGGTGGGCATTCTCTCACACCCACATCCTTGCCGGCACTGGATATTATCATCTTTTTTTGTTCTGTTTTGTTTGCCAAGCTGATGGGAAAAATAAAAAAGGCATTTCAATGTTATTTTAATTTAGTGTATTAATTTCTCGGGCTGTTGTAACCAAGCACCACAAACTGACTGGCTTTAAAAAAACAAAACGAAACAAAACCCGGAAGCTTATGGTCTCAAAGTTCTGGAGACTAGAAATCAAGATGCTGGCAGGGCCGTGCTCCCTCTGAAACCTGTAAGGGACTGTCCTTCCTTGCCTCTTCCTAGCTTCTGGTGGTGGGGGTTAACCTTTGGTGAATGGCTCCAATTCTCCTCACGTGGCGTTCTCCTCGTGTCTCTGTTGTTGTAAGGAAGACACTAGTCACATTGGATTACGGGCCCACCCTACTCCAGCACGACCTCACGTTAACTAATCACCTCTGGGACGATCCCATTTCCAAATAAGTCACATTCTGAGGTCGACGGGGTTAGGATTTCCACGTATTTTGGGGAAGGGGGAACACAATTCGGCCCCTAACACTTACATTCCTGTAGTTCCTAGGGACCTTGAACTTCTCTTCATACGTTTACTGGAAATTTGGATCCTTTCTCCTGCAAATCACCTTCCCGTATCAGCTGCCCGGTTGTCTATAGGGCTGTGCGTCATTTTCTTATGTCAGTACCTTTCATCTTTTTCACGATGGACCCGTTATACAGGTGGAGAAGGTTTGCTCTCAGCTCGCCACATGCGCTTTAACTTTGGTTTTGGCGTCTGCCTTGACGTCTGTGACGCAACACTCCCCAGGTTCCCCTCCTGCTTCTCTGGCCCAGCATCTGTCCTTCCTCCTCCCTCTCTTCCCTTGAGCGTCCCCCCACCTCATAAATGGCACCACGTCCGTCTATGCTCCTGCCAGAAGCACGGTGCCTCCTTTGATCATCCTTCGCCCTCATTCTCTTTATCTGACTTATCACCAAGCTCCGCCCATTTAGCCTCCTAGAAACCTGCCAGATCCATGCATTTGTCTACTGGTCTAAGGCACGTCATCTATCTCTCAGACGCTTGCCGACAGCTTCCGGCCTAGCCTCCCTGCATCCACTCAGCCCTCTCCAACCCACGCCCTCAGGATCTCTTTTAACCCGACTGATCTTGTCACATCTTCCCACAGGGGCCGCTTCTGGCACTGAGAATCAAGACCAAAATTCTTGTGGCCCCCAAGGCCCTGGCCCTTCTGGCTGGAGCCACTTTCTCCTTCGGGATGCTCTCCACAGCTCTCCAGCCACACCGGCCTTCAGAGCAAATCATCTTCCCTCCAAAGCTCCTCATTTCCTGGAGGACTTTGCCCTCGAAAGCGCCCAACCACCACGTCACTCCCACGGCTCAAGTGCAGGTGGAGTCCCCCACCCCCACCGCCACTTTGGGCCACATGAACACTGATGCGCAGCCAGCCCTCGGACTCCGAAACGCAGTCCACAAGTGGGGACACAGGTGGGTGCGCTGAGCCTGCCTCCTTCCTCTTTTCAGAGATTACAGAGGCTAATGCCATGGAAGGCAGAGAGTTGCCCTCTTCCTTTAGGGAAAAACATGTCCGTTATTACGCTGAGAAACACACGATCTCTTTCTGCCTGCCCAGGACTGGTATCAACCAAAAAGAAGATTAGCCATAGATGTGCGCTTCACAGTGTTCCTCTTGGACCTTCCACCTGACACAGAGCAGCGATGACCTTGGGGGGACTTAGAATTGCCTTAGGAACACATACAACACAATGGCCAGTATTCAGGTTTTGGCTTTCAGAATGAGCTCTTGAAGCCCATATCACATAAAATAGTCTTCTCTTGTGTATCTATCTTTTCAACAAATAGTTAATAAGCCCTTACTATGAGCTGGGAGGAGTTTGAAGTGTGGCAATACAGCAGTGAAAAAGGCAGGGGTTTGCACACGCCCTCCACAAAACTCATTCCAGGGGAGAGAGAAAATCATCAAATAAATAAGTATAGTACTGATTTATAGGAAGTATATTGATGTGCATGAAGGAAAACAAAGCAGAATAAGGGTCAGAGAGGAGGGAGGAGCTATTTGGGGCAGAAAGCGAGGGCTTTCTAAGGGAAAGCTACTCTAAGAGGGCTTTCTTAGGGAGGGGGCTCTAAGGGCAGTGGGAGGGCTACTCTAAGAAGGTGACATTGGAGCAGAGCCCTGAAGGTGGTAAGGAATGACCACTCCAGGCAAAGGCCCAAGTTGGGGACAGATTTAGTGATAAAAATGGGGAATCATTGGCAGAGAGTATTCCAAGACGTAGGATTGGGTTAGATCATCTATGGGTTGAGTTTTAATAGAAAAGAGAAGGAATCCAAAGCACATGTAAAGGACAGGAGCCCATCATGCTCCATGCTGCCCAAAGCCCACCCAGGTCACCCCTCATCATGAAGAACCCCAACCCCATATGGTTCTGAACATCCCCTAATTTGCCCCAGACTCACACCTGCTACACTGTCATACCCTGGACCTTGTCATTAGCAAGTACAGCACATCTTCCAGGACTTCCATGTCTAACATCCCAGTCTTAGACCTCCTCCTCCAACTGTATTTCTAGCTCCTTCCTTTTACTCTCCTGATACGACAATTCTTCCTCGTGTTTGGGACCCCTAAGCCACCGCCCTCATCTTTTAACTGGTCATCATCTCCTTTCCTATCTTCACGCCTCTCTTCTCCCAGATTGGATTTGTGGCCCATCGCTTTAATCCATTCCTTGCTCAACAGCTGAATGTGGCTCAGCCACGTTGAATGTTCTCTCCCTCTCTTTTTTTTTTAATGTTTATTTTTCAGAGAGAGAGAAACAGAGCACGAGGTGGGGAGGGGCAGAGAGAGAGTGGGGACACAATCTGAAGCAGGCTCCAGGCTCTGAGCTCTCAGCACAGACAACGTGGGCCTCGAACTCATGAACCGTGAGATCATGACTTGAGCCGAAGTCGGTCGCTTAACCGACTGAGCCACCCAGGCTCCCGAATGTTCTCCTTTTGACTTCATCACAAAATCTCAAGCGGGTCCTACGTGTGACGAAGTCCCAGTGAGAACTGTGCTGCTCAGAAATCCAACACCCACACAGAATGCTGATCCATTTTTTTCTCCCACTTCTCCCAGAGAGAAGTCATCAGTCATAAACACGGTCTCCTTCTTGCCGCTGACTTCGTAGACATCTTGTCTGGATGAAGTGGGGGAGGGGTGTCGGGGGCAAGGAGATCTGAGAGCTGTGCACCCATTCCGCGGTGGGAAGTGCTGAGGCAGAGAGCTAGAGTTTTTGATTTGTACGAGCCAGGTAATGAGACTGGAGGGACCCCTGAACGGGGAAGGACATGGTATTTATCCATCAACAGTAGCTTGGAAAGAGAAGAGACAACCTGTCAGGCTTCAGCGGGGGTGGGACGAGGAGATTACGTCTGGGAGTACAGGTGGAAAAAGAGAATGGGGATGAGTTTAGCGGATCCTTCCTGATGCTGGAGAAGAAAAGGAATCCTCTCTGGGTGCCCGGCCTCCACAGGAGAGACAAAGCAACTCCTAGGACCATGAGACACCCACCACCCTTCACGGTGTCAAGGAAGACGGCGAGCCCTGCATCTTAACCTCAGAGGAGGGTCTCTCATGACCAACTGCCTGCACATCACCCACCGGCTGCCCAGCAAATGATGTCTTTCTGTCTCGAGGCCTCACTCAAGGTTTCCAAAGTATTCCATGTGACCAATGACCTTGTGGATAGCCCATGACAGATGTAAGCACCACCCCCCCCAAACAGGGAGGAACTCTGGACTTTCTGGGGGGCTCTTGTTATTGGAAAGCCCCCTACCATAGATGTTCTGAGGGCGTCTATCTAGAACTAGCCTGGGATGATTCCCCTTCGTGGAGACCGTGGTGACACCTAGTTCCATTACCCTAGCGTTTCAGGGCCTTGCTCTTTTTGGAAAAGACGCCAATCCTATTTAATTATTTCCCCAAGTGGAGTGTGGTCAGGGAGGCTTCTAAGCCGTCTCTGTGCACTCTCCTGAATCCAGCCGTCTAGTTCCATCCTCACCGCCACTTGCCTAGTGTGTATTCTCTCTTCCAGATTGCTGCCATGGCCTGCTCACCAGCCTCCTGGCTGGCAGCACCACCCCCACTCTGATCCATCACCTAAAACCCAGCTCTGATTGCATCACTCCCTTGTTTTCCATCAGGGTTGGCAAACTTTAGCCTGCAGGCCCTGGGAGTTAAGACTGGCTTTACTTTTTTTTTCCTTTAATTTTTCTTTATTTTTTAGACACAGAGAGAGTGTAAGGGGGGGCAGAAAAAGAGGGAGACAGGGAATCCCAAGCAGGCTCCAAACTCTCAGCGCAGAGCCCAATGCAGGGCTTGAACTCACGAGTTGTGAGATCATGACCTGAGCCGAAAACCAAGAGCTGGGTGCTCAATGGACTAACCCACCCAGGTGCCCCTGGATTTTACATTTTTAAGTGGCTGGAAAAAATTCAAAAGAAGAATGGCATTCTGTGACATGAAAATTATATGAAATTCGAATTTCTGTGGGCATAAATAAAACTTTATTGGGACACGGTCACACTCTTGTTTTTGTTGTGTTCTATGGCTTCTCTGGTGCTACACCAGCAGAAGCAAAAAGTTGCAACAGTCTAAAACACCTGCTATGTAGCCCATGACATAAAAAGCTTGCTGACCTCTCCTTTAGGTCATGTATGTATTCCCACTGCCTCCAGAATAAAATCCAAACGGCAGACTCTTTACCATGACCTTCAAAGTCCTTCGTAATCTGTCTCCCAGTTCAACTTCAAGAACGTTAAACTTCTAGCAGTTCACAAATTCTGGGATTCTTCCCATTTTGTAAAATGCCCTTGCTCCCCTTCTCTGCTTGGCCAACTTATACCCGTATACATTCACGCTCTGCCCTGGGGTCACTGCCTCCAGGGAACCCTCTCTGACCCTCCCCAGGGCAGATGAAATCTCTCCCTGGTGAGTTCCCACAGACCCCTCTATCACAATTCCTGCTGCAAGGCAGGTATCCGGGAGGTTGGTTAGTGTGGCAGAGGAGCCAAAAAAGCTCATGACTTAGAAGTGTCGGTTAGAAAAAAAATAAATTAAAAAAAAAAAAAAAAAAGAAGTGTCAGTTAGAGGGGCGCCTGGGTGGCTTACTCTGTTAAGCTTCTGACTTCGGCTCAGGTCATGATCTCACAATGTGTGAGTTCAAGCCCCCTCTCTCTCTGCCCCTCTCTGCCTGTATATGTGCTTTCTCTGTCTCTCTCTCTTTCAAAAATAAATGTTTTTTATTATTGTTTTTAATTAAAAAAATTTTTAATGATTATTTCTTCTTGAGAGAGAGAGAGAGAGAGAGAGAGAACATGCGTGCAAGCGGGGGAGGGTCAGAGAGAGAGGAAGACACAGACCCTGAAGCAGGTTCTGAACTCTGAGCTGTCAGCACAGAGCTTGATGTGGGGCTTGAACTTACTAACCGTGAGATCATGACCTGAGCTAAAGTTGGACGCTTAACCCATTGAGCCACCCAGGCGCCCCTAAATAAGTACTTTTTAAAAAAAAAAATTTAATAAAAGAAAAAAGAAGTGTTGGTTAGATTGGGCAATTAGGGGATTGGTGATGACTGGCAAGAAAAATTTCAGTAGAATAGGGAGCAGGAGCCAGGTTGCTTTGGGGAGGAAGTGTATGTGAGGAAAGTGAGGCAGCCAGTGTAGACGACTCTTTGAACAAGTGCTTTGGCTTAGGAGGGAAAGAGGCTAGTTGCTGGAAAAGGACACAAGGTGGAGGGAGGGAGGTAGACACGTAAGGACTCTTATTTGTTCTTGTCAAGGAATCAGTGGGGAGACATCAGAGAAGCCCGAGAGAACATCAAGGGGCCGAAGGTAGAATCTGGTTTGGGATCCAGCACAGTGGGGAGGACTGGCCTTAGGCAATGCATGCCGCTATGACAGCATACCATAGACTGGGTGATTTGCAAACACAAAACATGTATTTCTCACCGTTCTGGGAGCTGGGAGTCCAGGTTGCACACTGTCGTATAATGGAAGGATGAGAGATCCTTCTGGGGCCTCTTTCGTGAGGACACTAATCCCATTCCAAAGGGCTTGGGCCTCGTGACCTAATCACCTCTTAAAGACCTCACTTCCTAATACCATCCCACTGGACATTGGGGTTTAATGTATGAGATTTGTGGGATACAAACATTCAGACCTGTTTTCTCCTTGGAGGCAATAAGTGGGTACGGTCAGGGGGGAACCTTGATGGCAGGACGATGGGAGAGTCCCTGTCCGAAGGCTTCCAGATTCTGTGTGCGATAGTAGGAGAGGCCAGCGGTTTGGGGAGACTGGAGATGGTCTTAAATAGCCACTGTGGAAGATGGCAGGGTGAGCCCATGAGGAAAGCAGAGCACGCTGTGTGTAGTACCGGGGGCCTGGCCACAGTTGATGTCCACAGATTAATGGCACCAGACTCTGTGGTGACATGGTTTTCTCCAGCAGAGCTGATGGCCCTGGTGTGCCCATGGAGAGGAAGAATAATCTGACTGACCTGAGTTGGGGTTTCCAGGCAGGTGCGGCGGACAGTCAGCTGGAGGGGAGTCGTGAGGTTGCTAGAGGAGCGGTCAGGGTGGGGGAGCCACACAGGAGAGGGCAGGAAGTGAAGACAGGAAGAGTGGAGTCAAAGACCACCTTGAGGGTAAGAGAACAGGAAGTGTGAGCACAGCAATGAACACGCAGCTGGAAAGCTGGGGCCACAGGGGGAGAAAGGGCTCCCGCGTGTGACAACGCAGGGTGAGGTAACGAGGTCCACATTTTGGGCCCGTGGAAGGGGGGGAGGTGGAACGACCGGGCGAGGAGCTGAGCGCAGGAGGCGGTCTGTTGTATGGCCCCGCACGTGGGCACAGAGACAGCAGCACAAAGGAGGGCCTGGGGGGGGAGAGAAAGAGAAAGCAAGTCTGGGCCCGAAGCGGCCATGAAGGGGTGAGGCAAGAACGCCAGGGGAGACAGGGTCTTTACCAGACAGTAAAGGAGAATGGACTGGAGGAAGCCTCGGGCAGGTGCGAGAGTGGCAAGGAATGAGGGTAAAGGGGAGGGGTGCCAGGAAGAGGTGCCCTTACCCACCCTCTAGCCTCAGCCCCAATAACCAACCCATCATGTCTCTATGGATTTACCTGTTGTGAAGACTTCATACGAGCGGAATCATACAAGAAGTGGCCTTTTGTGGCTGGGTTCTTTCATCGAGTTTAATGTTCCCAAGTCTCATCCATGTTACAGTCTATGTCAGGACTTCATTCCTGATTATGGCTAAATCATATTCCATTGGACGGACTACCACACATTGTTCATTCGTTCCTTCCTTGACAGACTTTTGGGTTGCTTCCATTGTTGGACGCCCTGAATATTGCTGCTGTGAACATTCACGTCCAAGTCTCTGTGGGAACTGTTTTCGATTCTCTTGGATTCTCTTCGATTCTCGGGAGTGAATTGCTGGGTCATGTGGAAACTCTGTGTTTAGCTATCTGAGGAATGGTTAATTGTTTCAACAACACTGAACCGTTTTACATCCCCCCAGCAGTTGTGGGAGGGGTTCGTGCCTCTCTTGAAACAACTGAAGACCTGACCAGACTGAGTCCGCGTTCCCCACATGAAGCTGGCTCAGGACATGTGGGCTCTGCAGTTTGTCAGTGTCGTTACCACTCACAGTGGGTACACGCGTGTTCACCCCTGGCCATCAGCCCCTCATACTTCATGCATTCTCCTTACCGGCCGGGCCCCAGAGTTCAACCCTAGGCTGTGCAATCAGCAGGCAATTTTGTTGACCAAGAACCGGCTTTCCAAAGGACCAAGTAAAAAGTTTCGGGACGGTGGAGACAGGGGGTCGTTGAGACAAAAGAGGAATGACAGAGCAGTGTGGAAATAAGAGATGACCAGAGGAGCTGATATTTGGGCAGTGACCAAGAATAAGAGGTGCGGCGGGCTGAGCATCCTTGCCGAGGAGGGCTGAGGTTGGGCCCCTGCCGCAGTGGTCCTGACGCATAGGGAAGAACCAGGCTTCCAGGCCCTGAAGCTCAGTGACTTAACTAGTAACTCAAGGGAGAATTTGTCTCCACCTAGATCAGCACTGTCTAATAACGATAGTTATGAGCCAGGTATGTTATCAAATGACTTTTATCTTTGCTAATCATTGAGGATATCTCACGGTGGCTCTAAAAAAAATTTTGTTAACATTTATTCATTTTTAAGAGACAGAGTGTGAGTGGGGGAGGGGCAGAGAGAGAGGGAGACACAGAATCCGAAGCAGGCTCCAGGCTCCGAGCTGTCAGCACAGGGCCCGACGCGGGGCTCGAACCCATGAACCGTGAGATCGTGACCCGAGCTGAAGTAGGACACTCAACCAGCTGAGCCACCCAGGCGCCCCTAGCATCTTTTAATAAATTTAAGAGCTGTGTCAATTTCCTTTCCTGAGAACTCTTTGTTCACATCCCAGGACTGCTTTTCTATAGGATTTTAGTCCGGCACTTTGATTTATAGGAGTTCTTTTTATGCTATGGAGTTTGTCTGCATGTGTGTTGAATATATTATTGTTCTGTTTACTGTCTTTTGATTTGGTTATTTTTTTCTGTGGAAATTTTTAAAAATGTTATGGTGGTCAAAGTTGATGACTTCTGAGTTCTGAGTCATGCTTAAACAAACCCATCCCACTGCAGGATTATAAATTTTTTTTAAATCTGATACTTTAATGGTTTCACATTTTAGATTTATATCTTGGGCTGTTTGAAGTTTATTTTAGTGTAAGTAATGCAGGAAGGGTACAAATACGTTTGTTTCCAGATGACTACTCAGTATTCCCAGAAGGATTTATTGCATTTATTTCCCATGTGTATTGGGGTCTGTTTCTGAACTTTCTATCCTATTCTATTGATCTGTCTATTCATGTTCCCAAACAAAAAGTATTTTTTTTAATTTTAATGTTTATTTATTCTTGAGAAAGAGAGAGAGACAGAGACAGAGCATGAGCAGGGAAGGGTCAGAGAGAGAGGGAGACACAGAAACTCAGGCAGGCTCCAGACTCTGAGCTGTCAGCACAGAGCCCGATGTGGGGCTCAAACTCACGAGCTGTGAGATCATGACCTGAGCCGAAGTCGGATGCTCAGCCGACTGAGCCATCCAGGCGCCCCTAAAAAGTATTTTTAATTACCGTAATTTTACAGTATGTATTGACATCTGGTTGAGCTAGCCTTATTTTTCTCACTCTTCTTAAGAATTTTCTTAGGGGGGGCACCTGGGTGACTCAGTAGGTTAAGCATCTGACTCTTGATTTCAGCTCAGATCGTGATCTCATGGTTGGTGGGATCGGGCCCTGCGTTGGGCTCTGGGGTGACAGTGCAGAGCCTACTTGAGATTCTCTCTCTCTCCCTCTCTCTGCCCCTCCCCCACTCACGCTCGTGCTCCTTCATTCTCTCACACTCTCTCAAAAGAAATAAAATAAACTTAAAAAAAAAAAGAGTCTCTTCCCATAAGCAGCCCGAGGTGATCCCTGAAAATGGTTCGCTCTTCACCTGATCCAGAAAACCCGACAAAATCAAACAAACCAAGAGGTTTAAATCTTCGTGTTCACTTTAGGAACACACGTGAAACTGCCCAGGCCATCAGGGGTATGCATATCTGAAAAGCCACCAAGTATCCGAACGACGACACTTTGCACAAGCAATGTGTTCCATTCCATCACTCCGATGGTGGAGCTGGTAGGTGGGCCCAGGCCAAACAGTGGGGCTGGACACAGGGTCAGTGGCCCAAAAAGATGGCTGACTTTTTACTGCACATGCTTAAAAATGCAGAGAGTAATGCTGAACTTAAGGGTTCAGATGGAGATTCTCTGGTCATTGAGCACATCCAGGTGAACAGAGCCCCCAAGATGCAAGGTAGAACTCAGAGGGTTCAAAGTCGGATTAACCCATACATGAGCTCTCCCAGCCACACTCAGATGATCCTTACTGAAAAAGAGCAGACTGTTCCTAAACCAGAAGACGAAGTTGCACAGAAGAAAAACATATCCCAGAAGAAACGAAGAAACAAAACTTAAGGCCCGGGAGTAAATTCTGCATAAAATAAGTGCAAATCAAAGTAAAAACAGAAAAAATTAAAAATAAATCAATAAAAAATAAAAAGAATTTTCTTAGAGGTACCTGGCTGGCTCAGTCAGTGGAGAGTGCAGTTCTTGGTCTCCAGATTGTGGGTTCAAGCCCCACGTTGGGTATAGAGATTACTCTAAAAAAAAAAAAAAAAAAGAAAGAAAAGAAAAAAAGAATTTGTTTAGCTCTTTTTTTTTTAATGTTTATTTATTTTTGAGAGAGAGAGACAGAGGGCGAGTGGAGGGGATAGGGAAGCAGAGAGAGAGGGAGACACAGAATCGGAATCAGGCTCCAGGCTCTGTGCTGACAGCTGACAGGGCCCCAACCCATGACCTGCGAGATCATGACCTGAGCCGAAGTCTGATGCTTAACCGGCTGAGCCACCCAGGAGCCCCGATAATTTGTTTAGTTCTTAAAAACTAGCTTTTCTGGGGCTAATTTTTTGGGGGGAGGGGAAGCCCACATTAAATTGATACATTAATTCAGAAAGAATTAATATCTTTCTAATATTGATTTCTCTCCTTTTCTTACACAAAAGTAGCACACCACATGATCTATTCTACTCCCTTTTTTTCACTCAACGTATCCTGCAGATCTTTCCATCTCACATCATAGTTTCCTTACTCTTGTGCACAGCTGTGTGGCATTCCACTGGTAGATGTACCTTAGTCTGTTGACTGGTCCCCTGTAGATGAATACTTATTCTTTGACTCTTTTTCTGTTACAGATGTGACTCATTTTGCGTGCACCCACTACTCCACCCCGGGGTCTTTGCTCCCTTCCCCCACCCACCCCAACCCCATACGCACATGGCTCATCGCCTTACCTCCTTTCTTCTCCAGGAAGCCTATCCGGGCCACCCGGCAATCCCAAGCTCCCTATTCCACTCTACTCTTTTCTGTTAGCAATTACCACCTTCTAACACACTATATCATTTACTTTTACTATTGTGTTTATTATCTGCTTCCTACACCAGATTGGAAGGTTTTGGGTTTGGGTTTTGGTTTCGTTTTGTCCAATTTGTTTACTCATCTGCATTCTTGGCATCCAGAAGAGGATCCGATGTGGAATGAATAAGCACTCAGTAGTAATTCCTGAATGAATGAGTGAATGAATGAATGAATATACAAGCACACTGGTAAGATAAATTCCCAGAACTGGAATTTCTGGGTCAAAATGTAAATCTTCCATTATATTTTCAAAATAATCTTTTTTATATATAATAAGGTTATTGACTTTTTTAAGATTTTTTTTAATTTTTAGGTAATCTCTACACCCAATGTGGGGCTCAAATTCACAACCCCGAGATCAAGAGTCGCATGCTCCATCGACTAGCCATATGCCCCAAGCCTATTATTTTTGCATACTAAATTTGTACTTAGACACCTACTGAATTCTCTTTGTGCTACAGTTTTTAGTTGAATTTCTTATGTTTTCTGAGATATAATTGTGTCATATCACCTATAAATAATAACTATATCTCTTCTTTTTTAAATCTCTATACCTCTTTTTTGTTTCTTTGTCCACTTGTTTAATTACATTGGTAAGTGCCTCGGGAACAATTTTAAATAAAATTATGTATGTGATGGTAGTGAATATCCTTGTTTTATCTTGACATTAATGAGAATGCTTTTAGTATTCTAGTATTTTATCCTTACAAATTGGCTTTTTGGCTTGAGGGGTTTGTGTGTGTGTGTGTGTGTGTGTGTGTGTGTGTGCAATTGTATTTTAAGAACATATCTCTCCCTTCCTGTTGTTTAGAAATTTTCTTTTTAAATTAGGCATGGAGGGGCGCCTGGGTGGCACAGTCGGTTAAGCGTCTGACTTCAGCCAGGTCACGATGTCGAGGTCCGTGAGTTCGAGCCCCGCGTCGGGCTCTGGGCTGATGGCTCAGAGCCTGGAGCCTGTTTCCGATTCTGTGTCTCCCTCTCTCTCTGCCCCTCCCCCGTTCATGCTCTGTCTCTCTCTGTCCCAAAAATAAATGAAAAACGTTGAAAAAAAAATTAAAAAAAAAAATAAATTAAGCATGGACTTTGACTTTCACCAAATACCTTTGCAGCATTACGTAATAATCATGCAATTTTCTCCAATGATTTATAAGTATGGTGAATAATATCAATAACATTCCTAATATTGAACCGTCTTATGTTCTTGGTATACCCATACTCGGTTGTGGTATATATACAATTTTTATTGTTTGCTGGATTTTGTTTGCCAAAATTTGGCTTACAACTTTTGCTGTTATGAAACTAGTCTAAAGTGTTCCTCCTTCCTGCTATCTTTGACAGATTGGGGTATTGATATGTAATATTCATAAAAGGCATTTGGAAGAGTTGACCTGATAGAGTGGTTAAGAGAGTAAGTTTCTGGAACTAAACTCACCAGGTTCAAATTGGGATCTGCCATTAACAGTTGTGTAGTCCTGAAACAAGTGATTTAACTCCTTTTGCCTGAGTTTTTTTCATCTCTAAAATGAGGATAATAACTTATCTTTTTCATAGGATTATCATGAGAATTGAAGAATACAACAGAGTGCAGCTACCATGTAGGGACTCAATAAATATAAGGTTTATTACGATTATTGTCTCTAAGATCTTGAAGCATTTGAATGATGTTTTTATTTATCGCTCCTTAAAGTGTTGGTGAAGTCATCAGAGGACTTATATGACCTAGTGTTCTTGTTTTTTTTTTCCTTTGTGGGTGGGAAAACTGCTCCTTGATAACATTTTCATTTTATGTGTATGATATTTGGTCTGTTTAGAATTGAATTGATTTTCGGGGGGTCTGGGTGGCTTCCGTTAATCGTCTGACTTCGGCTCAGGTCATGATCTCATCGCCGGTATGAGTTCAAGCCCCACCTTGGGTTCTGTGCTGACATCTCAGAGCCTGGATCCGGCTTCGGATTCTGTGCCTCCCTCTCTCTCTGCCCCTCCCCCCGCTCATGCTCTGTCTGTCTCTCTCAAAAATAAACATTAAAAAAAAAAAAGAACTGAATTGTCTTCATGGATTGATTTTGGTAATTTATGGTTTCCCAAAAAAACCATCCATTTTGTTCAGGCTTTCTCACTTATTTGCATAATAGTCAATTCTTTGAAGTTTTTGCTTTTGTTTGTTTTTAAATGGCTGTGGCTATTTCTTCATTGTCAATTCTTATTTTGTTTGGAAGGGTCTTAAGTTATTTTCAGTACTTCAAAAAGTCCAAAAGCTATAGGTTTCTACTACTTAGCAACACTGGCAATTCTCCTGCTTTGAGCTAAAATGCTATCAACCTGTTCAGGTAACGGCGGTTATCTCCTGCTGATTCCAGGCACCAGTGGTAGAGTGGGGTTATAATTTAGTTACCACTTAAAGCAGATGTCCTCAATAGATACCATTTTTTAAGCCACGCATCTGTGGTAAAGGTGACAGTGGTGGGTAACAGAGGGTCCTTGGTCAACAACCACAGTCCATAACACTACAGGTGTGTTAGCAAATATCTTCTTACTCTTGGCTGGTTTGTGTTAACCCTTGTCCGCATGGACAGAAAAGCCTTACCTAGTTTAGCAAGAGAAGGGTTCACTGCTTTTGTCCTGAATCGCCTGTAGCTGTTGTTTCTAAGTTCTAAGAGTTCAGTCACCATGGCAACTGTGCTAGCAAGCCCCAGAGTGTTTGTTAACTTTGAACAGGGTGAGTCTGGAAGGAGATACAGAAGAATGGAAAGACCTTGGTGTGACCCATTCATTCATTCTCTTGGCATTGGGGATACCCATGTGAACAAGACAGACAAAAGCCTAGCAAGACTTACAGATTGTAAAGAGTCATGTAGACCCATACTCCACTGCCAGCGCTAAGGTTTTTTTTGTTTTGTTTTGTTTTGTTTTTATTTTATTTTATTTATTTTTGAGAGCATGAGAGAGAGCGAGAGAGTGTAAGTGGGGGGAGGGGCAGAGAGAGAGGGAGAGAGAGAATCCCAAGCAGAGAGAATCCCCGTGCTGTCAGTGCAGAGCCCCACATGAGGCTTGATCTCACAAATTGTGAGATCATGACCTAAGTGAAAACCAAGAATCCGAAGCTTAATGGACTGAGCCACCCGGAGCGCCCCCAGCCCTGCCTCTTAATAACTGTGCGATGTCGGGCTGGTCACTAAGCCTCCCAGAATCTCCTCTGCAAAATGGAGCTATTAACATATACCCTGCAGGTGGTTCATAGAACGGCTCTGAGGCACCTGGACAAGAGCCAGTGCTATATAAACATTGGTTCGCTTCCTCTTAGATGAGTCCAGCCATTCACAGGCTGTGTGACTTGGGAGAAGATATTTTATCTGCTCGGAGCTTCCATTTCCTCTCGGATATTGTCTAAAGTCCCTCCTGACTCTGGGAGCCTTGGACCCTGAAGGGTTAAATATGGAGGTTTGACTGTCTGCTCCCCCCCCCCCCTTTCCTTCCCAAGCAGAACCAACCAGACCCGGAAGTACAGGTTCCAGGGCAGGGCTGATTTCAGATGTGAATCCCATGCTTGTCAGACCAGATTTCCTGGTTTGGGATTTGGGCAATCCAGTTGCTCTAACCTGATCTCACAGGGGACACATCCCTTTGCTTCTCTTGGCTACTCCAGTCCAAGGGGAATGGAGACTGCTGGGCCCAGTGGAGAATAGCAGCGGGGGTCAGCGCACAGGGCAGGGAGCTACAGAGCCCTGCATTAGGTGCTTCAGAGGTTTTGTTTGTTTCATTGAGGTAAAATTCACATAACACAAAGTTAACTATTTTATTTATTTTTTAAAATGCTTATTTATTTTTGAGAGAGAAAGAGAGAGAGAGAGAGCAGGGGAAGGCAGAGAGAAAAGGAGAGAGAATCCCAAGCAGGCTCTGTGCTGACAGCCCAATGCGGGGCTCAATCTCATGAACCATGAGATCATCACCTGAGCCAAAGTCTGACTCTTCACCAACTGAGCCACCCAGGCACCCCTAAAGTTAACCATTTTAAAGTGTATCATTCAGTGGCATTTTGTGCATTTTCAATGTTGTGCAACCATCACCTCCATCTAGTTCCAAAACATTTTCATCACTGTCACAGCAGATCTTGGACTCATTAAGTAATCACTCCTTTTTTCCCTCTTTCCCCAACCCCCGCAACCACTAATCTGCTTTCTGTCTCTATAGATTTAAATTTCCCTATTCTGGGAGTGCCTGCTTGGCTCAGTCGGTGGAGCGTGCGACTCTTGATCGCAGGGTGTTGAGTTCAAGCTCCATGTGAGGTTTGGGGCCTACTTTTAAAAAAATTGTAAATTTACCTATTCTGGATATTTCATATAAATGGAATCATACACTATGTGGTCATTTGCAGCTGGCTTCTTTTACCTAATGTGTTCTTGAGGTTTCCTTGTTACAGTTGAATAATACTCCATTGTATAGGCATCCCACATTTTATACATCCTTTCATCTGCTGATGGACATCTGAGTCGTCTCCACCTTTTGTCTATGGTGAATAGTGCTGCTGTGAACATTCATAGACAAGTATTGGTTTGAATACCTGTTTTCAATTCTTCGAAAGGGCATATACTCTTGGTAGGACTTCCATTCTGTCAAGCTGGGAGAATAATCAGCCTTTCTCACCATCTGGTGTGAGGATCAAGGGTGAGGGAAAAATAGTAGTAGTACTTACTAACGACTCCCAAATTTATGTCAGTAATCTGTTAAATATCTTTGTGTGGCTAACATCTGTATCTTAATACATCCCAAACTGGGGGTGCCTAGTGGCTCAGTCGGTGGAGCCTCTGACTCTCGAGTTTGGCTTAGGTCATGATCTCAAGGTTCATGAGATCGAGCCCTGCATTGCACTCTGCCCTGATGGTACAGAGCCTGCTTGGGATTCTCTCTCTCTCTTGCTCGCACATGTGTGTTCTCTCTCTCTCGAAATAACTAAACTTAAAAAAATTTTTTTTTCTAAATTTTTTTAACGTTTATTTATTTTTGAGAGAGAGAGCATGAACGGGGGAGGGTCAGAGAGAGGGAGACACAGAATCTGAAACAGGCTCCAGGCTGAAACAGGCTCCCCGACGCGGAGCTCGAACTCACGGACCGCGAGATCATGACCTGAGCCGAAGTTGGACGCTCAACCGACTGAGCCACCCAGGCACCTCCCAAAAAAATTTTTTTTAGAAAATTACATCCAAACCTGACCCCTTGATCTCCTCCCCAAACCTGCTTCACCTGCAGCCTCCACCTTCAGGTGGCCACCGATCCCTTCCACTTGTTCAGATCTCAAACCCCACAATCATCCTGGACCCTCTCTCCCTCTCACATTCCACATCCAAACCCTCAGGAAACCAAGCTGACTTTTCAAAATACACCCAGAATCTGACTACCCCTCACCACCGCCCCTGCCAGCACACTCAGGACACCGGCCACCGGGATTCTGTTCTTCTCACCCCCCCTCTCCCCCTGCAGTCTCGGCTCAACCTGGCAGTGCCTTGTCCTTCTCATGAGTAAGAAGGATCCTGTCATTCGTCTGCTAAAAACCCAGCAGCTCTTCTTCACTCAGAGTAAACTTTAAGTTCGCAGCGGTGGCCAGCAATGTCTCGTGGGATCTGGCCACCCCTACCCCTGACTTCCTCTGCCTGCTCACTCCTCCACCACCACTGCAGGCAACACCCCACCCCCACCCCAGCTCTCCACGGCTCTGGGTTACTCTTGCTTGAGATACTGGCCCACCTGCCTCCCTCACCTCCAGCAAAGGCTCCTACGCCACCTTCTTAACGAAGCCTACACTGACACTCGATTTAAGATGACAATCCAGGGGCGCCTGGGTGGCGCAGTCGGTTAAGCGTCTGACTTCAGCCAGGTCACGATCTCGCGGTCCGTGAGTTCGAGCCCCCCGTCGGGCTCTGGGCTGATGGCTCAGAGCCTGGAGCCTGTTTCCGATTCTGTGTCTCCCTCTCTCTCTGCCCCTCCCCCATTCATGCTCTGTCTCTCTCTGTCCCAAAAATAAATAAAACGTTGAAAAAAAAATAAAATAAAAAAATAAAATGACAATCCAGGGGCGACTGGGTGGCTCAGTCAATTAAGCTCCTGATTCCTGATTTCTGTTCAGATCATGATCTCGAGGTTTGTGAGATCGAGCCCCAAATAGGGGCTTGAGATTCTCTCTCTCCGTCTCTCACTGCCCCTTCCTGTTTGTGCTTTCTCTTTCTCAAAACAAGTAAATAAACATTTTATTTTATTATTATTTTTTAGTTTATTTTTTGAGAGAGAGCAGGAGAGGGGCAGAGAGAAAGGGAGAGAGAGAATACCAAGCAGGCTCCGCACCATCAGCACCGAGCCCGATGTAGACTCGTCCTGAGATCACGTCAGATCACGTCCTGAGCCGAATCAAGAGTCAGACGCTCAACCGACTGAGCTACCCAGGTGCCTCCACATTTAAGAAAAGTAAGATAAGGTGACAACCCAGCCCATCCCCCTGCACGCCTCATTCCACAACCTTGTCTATTTGTTTTCTCCCCCATGGAATTTATCTCTTTCCAACATGTTACTTCACTCATCTCTTGATTATTGCCTCTCTCCTCTACCTGAATGTAAACCCCATGAGGCAATAGGTCGTGGTATGTCTTGTTCAGTGATCTGGTCCTTGTGCCTAGAGAGCACCTGGCACATAGTAGGTGCTTGATCACATTTGTGGAATCAGTAAACAATACTAACAACAGTAGTGACCATTTACTAAGCCTATCGTGTGACACCTGCTCTACAGACATCCCATGTAAATCTCATAAACAAGGTAGAATTTTCTGTTTTCATTCTATGGTTTAGGAACCAGGGGCCCCAGGACATTTTAGGTGGCTTGTCCCCAAGTCTCGCAGTGAGTACTTGGCAGAGAAAGGGATTGAACTCAGGTCTGTCTTCCTGACTTTGGAACTGTTGCTCCTTTCTACTTTGCCCCATGGTTAGTGCAGCTCTGTTTACCATGGTTTATTCATTCATTCATTCATTCATTCAGTAAATATTTCCCAAGCCTCCTCCAGCAAAGAGCCAGGCCCTGTATCACTCAGCAGGCACCCTCACCTAGATGGTCATGGATCCTGCCGGGGGAGCTCCGGTTCCACAGCCTGAGCAACGAGTGTCCCCGTGGGCTTTGCAAACTGAACAAGGGTGTTCCTCTCCCCAACAACTCCTCACTAGCTCCACTGAATAGGAGTCTGTCTGAACTGATGTCCCTCCTTTACAGCAGAAACAAAACAGCTTCCCATGCCATGTCCCCTGGCCCCCAGCCTGAGGGAGGCCGAAAGTGCACATCCCACAGCATCTGTACCTCACCAGGTAAACATGCCCAAAGGAGGGGGGCGGGGGGTATGGGTGAGGCCCAGGGCCAACCAGATCAGACCACAGGTTGAGAGGCGGGAATATTAGGAGGAAGTGGGCAGGGGCAGTGGTGGGTCTGGAGCAATCATGATTGCCAAATGGGAAAGATGCCAGCCCCAGATGCCTTCCTCGGGCTTTGTCTTCCCTTTCTCAACCTCAGGGACTCACCTAGCACAGCTGAGTGGTGGGGGCCAAGGTGCCCTTCCCCCTGCTTCCTTTCCTCCCCATGTCCAGGACTCAGCACTCAGTGCCTCCCTCCTGGCTGTCCCACTGTCTCATCCCCTTTAACCTTCCTCCTCTACCTCCCAAGGAACCATTTGGCCAACTAAGTGTCAACTGCCTTGGCACTTGATTTTATAAAAAGTCACTAAGGAGTTTAAATTGGATTGGGGTGTGAGTAAACACACACACTCTTGGCCATGCACTCTGGGTGGCCTTTCTTTTTCATGTTTCATTTAGTGAAAAGAAACACGTTTATGAGAGCTTCCTCGGCGCCAGACCCTTGGCCAGGTGTTGGGGGCCTGAGGAGCTCCAGGTCTGCTGGAGAAGCTAAAAAGGCAACCATAAACCACAGTGCAGCCATGGGAAGAACCGGGGGCTCTGGGACCCCAGAGGAGTCCTGGGAAGGGCAGGGGGGGGGGGTGCTGCCCAGAGGAAGATGTGAATGACAGTATTGTTATGATAATGAATGAAGCTCCAGGTTCTGAAGTGGAGCTCATTGATGTAATAATTAAGTTCCTACTGTGTACAGGACGCTCACCTTCTTTCAGAGGTGTGGGGGCTACTGCCTAGAATGAAGTCCAGGCCTCCTTTGGAAGGGAGGCATGAGCAGCAGAATGAATATTCTGTCCTTAAAACTGTACAGCTGCAAATGAGAAAGGGCACTCCCATTATAGAGAGGAAGAAACTGAGTCACAGAGGTGAAACTTGCTCACTCCCCTAGATCACGGGCTACCCTGGAGGTAGGAAATCGGGCTTAATGTTGCGTCTGTCACACTGAGGCATGAAAGACTTTTAAAAATTATCCAGTAGTAGGACATTTATTGTGATGGTAATATATTACAGAAACAGGTTGCTAAAAAGATATACATTGTATGACCCAATTTTATAAAATACACAGGCACATCTACATCAATTTTTAATTTTTATTTCTTTATTTTAAAGTTTATTTTGAGAGAGACAGAGAATACAAGCAGGGGAGGGGCAGAGACAGAGAGAGAGCGAGAGAGAGAATCCCAAGTAGGCTCAGCACTGTCAGTGTGGACCCCGATGTGGGACTTGAACCCACGAACCGTGAGAGTATGACCTGAGCAGAAATCAAGAGTCAAACCTTTAACCAACTGAGCCACCCAGGTGCCCCTACATCAATTTTTTTAAAAGACTGACGCTGGTAACCTACAAAGTGGTAATACTTATTATCTCTAAGTTGTAGAGTGCAGATGTTTGTAAAAGACTTTATGATGTAGAATATTGGACATACACTAAAAAAATAGAATACGAAAATGAAACTTCATCAGCCCAATAACCATCAAATCATACCTGACCACACCCATCCATACCTCCATGACATATTCCATGGAAGTAAATCCACACCTCGTACCATTTTTTCTCTAAACATTTCAGTGCACGGGGGGGTGCCTACTAAGCCTGACTGGTCAGTCAATGGAACATGCAACTCTTGATCTAGGGGTTGTGATTTCAAGCCCCCCATTGGGTGTAGAGATTACTTAAAAAAATAAAACCTTTAAATAAAATAAAATAAACATTCCAGTGTGTATCTCTCAAAATAAGACCTTTTGCTATATTACTATATACAGGGGCACCTGGCTGGCTCAGTCAGTCAAACGTCCAACTCTTGATTTCAGCTCAGGTCATGATCTCATGATTGGTGGGTTCAAGCTGAGCATTGACAGCATGGAGCCTGGTTGGGATTCTCTCTCTCCTTCGCTCTCTGTCCCTCCCCAACTTTTTTTCTCAAAATAAATAAATATACTTTATATATATTACTTTATATATATATATATACTTTAGATATATAAATATACTTTATATATATATATATATATATATATATATATATACTATAGATATATAGAAAACCACAATACCATTACGACAAAATAGACATGCAATTATTTCTTAATATTGTCACAGGGCCAGGCAGTGTTCAAATTTCCAATAGTCTCATAAATGACCGAGATGTTTCCCTCTTACAGTTTTTTTTTTAATGTTTTTATGTTTATTTATTTTTGAGAGAGAAAGAGAGAGAGTGTGAGCAGGGTAGGGGCAGAAAGAGAGAGAGGGAGACACAGACTCTGAAACAGGCTCCAGGCTCTGAGCTGTCAGCACAGAGCCCGACATGGGGCTCAAACTCATGAACTGAGAGATCCTGACCTGAGCCGAAGTCGGACACTTAACTGACTGAGCCACCCTGTGCCCAATTACAGTGTTTTTGTTTGTTTGTTTGTTTTTTTAATTAGGGTAAAAATTAAAACCGCACTGTACAATTACTTGATATGCTAGTTCAGCCTCTTTTATCCATGGTTCCCCGCTCCACATCTTTTTCTTTTCTTTGCAGACATACAACTTATCCTACCCTATCCCATTGTGTGGGTTTTGCTGCTTGTATCCCTGTGGTATAATTCAACAAGCTCCTCTGTCCTTTGTATTTCTGGTGAATTGATAGTCCAATCTAGAGCCTGATTAGATTCAGATTAGTGTTTTCTGGCAAGACTAACTTATAAGAGGTGTTTTGTGATTTCATTAGGAGGCAAATCGTGTCTGGCTTTCTTTGTGTGACATAAGCGGCCACTGCTGTTCAATGCTTAGATCTCTTAATTCATGAGGAGCTGCAAGAGGAAGTCATCCAGTTTGAGCGTTCTGTCTTCCACTATTGGCTGGAATACTTCCATGAGGAGAAACTTCCCTCATCACCTACTTGGTTCCTCTGAGGTGCAGCTCGTGAAGGAAGGGCAGGATAAATGCTTCCTTCTTGACCTTTATTCACTGATCTTCAAAAGAATAAGCTGGATCTCCAGCACCCACTAAGGGTGACAGATTAATTTTTTAAATGATTACGTTGAGCATAATTAGGAACCCATGGATTTAAATATTTGATGTACTCTAGTCCATTACAGTTATTATTCTTGCGGATGTTCAAATTATCCCATCTCTGGTCTGTGCAAATCTCTTCAGCTTGGCTCTGGAGTCCTTGGGACACCCTGTGAGTCATGTGTATATATATATATATATATATATATATATATATATATATATATAAATTATTTATTTATTTATTTTTGAGAGAAAGACCGCGAGCAAGTGAGGGAGGAGCAGAGAGAAAGGGGGACAGAGGATCTGAAGCAGGCTCCACATGGACAGCAGAGAGCCCAATGTAGGGCTTGAATCCATCAACCATGAAGTCATGACCTGAGCCAAAGGCAGCACTTAACCGACTGAGCCGCCCAGGCGCCCCAACCCCTCAATTTTTTTCAATGTTTATTCATTTTTGAGAGAAAGAGAGAGAGACAGAGCACAAGCAGGGGCGGGGGGGGGGGGGGGTGTGGCGGGCAGAGAGAGAGGCAGACACAGAATCCGAAGCAGGCTCCAGGCTCCTCACTGTCAGCACAGAGCCCGACGTGGAGCTCGAATTCACCAACTGTGAGACCATGACCTGAGCTGAAGTCGGACACTTAACTGACTGAGCCACCCAGACGCCCCTTCGTGTGAGTCTTGATAGCTTCTTTGACAGTTAATGTTTCAAGGTGTTCCAAACTCCTCTTCAGTTCTGCCCCTCGTGTTCTGACCTGGAATCGGCCAATTTCTAAGGAGCCCTGGTTCCTTTGAGGGAAGTAGTATTTAGAGATCACAAGCTGGGGGCCAGGGGGATGATAGCCTTCTACATTTTTTTTTTTCTTTTTCTTACCTTTTATTTTGAAATAATTCTAGACTTACAGAAATGTTGCAAAAATAGCCCAGAGAGTTCCCGTATATCCTTACTCAGCTTCCTCTCAGGTTAACATCTTACATAACCATAGTACAATTATCAAAACCATATTAAAATAAAATAAAATAAAATAAATAAAATAAAATAAAATAAAATAAAATAAAATAAAATAAAATAAAATAAAAACGTTGGCACAATGCTACTAACTACAGACTTTATTCAGATTTCACCAATTTTTCCATTAATGTCTTTTTTTTCCAGTTCTAAAATCCAAGCCACATCAAGCCTGTCATGTCTCCTTACTCTCCTCTAATCTGTGACAGCTCCTTCATCTTTCCTCATCTTTCGTGACCTTGACACTTGAAGAATACTGGTCAGGTGTTTTGTAGAATGTCCTGCACTTTGGGGTTGTCTTGTGCTTTCTCGCGATGAGATGGAGGTTATGCCTTGGAGGGAAGAATAACACAGAAGTAACCCTCTTCTCATCAGGGGGTGTATGATCTTGCTATGTCTTATTCCTGGGATATTAAGCTAATCACTTGGTTAAGATGGTGTCCACCAGCTTTCTCCATTGTCCTGGGAGTATTTTCCCTTTGTAGGTAACAAATATCTTGGGGGAAATATTTTTAGACCATGCAAATGTTCTGTTTTCCTCAAAATGTGCCCTCTAATTTTCCTGTCCATCAGTGGAACTTGCCTGCAAAGTTTATCATTGCGGTGTTCCAATGGCGAGTTTCTATTTCCCTCATTCATTTCTACATTTATTAATTGGAATCCTACTGAAAGAAAGAGCTATTCCTTCCTCTCCCCTGGCCCCATTTATTTATTTACTCAGTTATTCCTTTACATCAGCATGCATTTGTGGATATTTTATTCTGTGGCTTTTAATCCAGTATTACTGCTTGTGTAGTAGGCTTTGAATAAATGTTTCTGGGAGAAAGCAGGGGAAGGAGAAAGAGGAGAAGAAATTGGGGTTTGTTTTATTTAACCATCTTTATCAGAGCATACTGTACAGGTCAGGCAAGGTGTTCCAGGCCATCCGTGTGGTACGCCAGTGGCAAGGACATTTCTACAATAGAAATCTGATTCTGTTGGGGTGGGGGGGGGAGTACCCCACCGCCTGAGGCCCTGGGGGTTGGCTCAGTGTCTGATTGGCATCTCTCTTAGGACTCAGCCTGGCCAGGGCAGGCGCACTGGATGCTCGTTTCTTTAAGTCAGATCCTGCCCCTCCTGAGCCTACAGCCCCGCAGCTTCCCCATCTCACTCAGAGTAAAAGCCAGAGGCCTTACAATGGTTTCGGGGTCTGCATACTCCGAACCAGAACCAGCCCTCCACCCTTCCTGCCCTCTTCTCCTCCCCTCTGCCCCAGGTTCGCTCGGCTCCAATCACATGGGCTCCATTCTGCCGGGGCAGAGTCTTTGCACTGGCCTGGACTGTTCTCCCCCTAGACGGATGGTGCTCCCCAGTCCCTCTGCTTCAGGTCTGGAAGGCCATCCTTCACAGAACATTCCTGACCGCCCTACCCAGAACCGCCGCCTCTCCTGCCACACTGCTCGCTTCCTTACCCCTCATAGTGCTATATAATTTTTCCTATTCGTTTTTTCATCTTCTGTCTCCTTCCACTGGAATCTAAGCTCCGGGAAATGCAGAGGTACCACAGTGTGACAATGGGAGGGGGACAATGACAGCACGGTGTGAAAACCCAGGGGGGTGGTCAGGGGGTGCTCCTCAGAAGAGGTTCCCTCTAGATCCAGAGCTAAGGATTACTTAGGTGTCGGTAGATGGATGAACGGAGCCATGTCAGGGAGACAGAAAGTCTTTCAGGAAACATGTGAGAGAGAGCAGGTCACTCAGAGGGGACTGTGGATGACATGGAGTCACCTCAGCATTCCAGCCAGGGTCTGTCCAGTGTCTCATGTGTGTCAGGCCACTCAGACACAAGATGCTCAGAGGGGAGAGTGGCAGACAAAACCACAGGCTCCTGGAGTCACCAGGGAGATCATGAACAGGGTAAATGAGCAAGTGTTTAATTCCAGTGGGAGAAAGTGCTGGGAAGGAGCAGAGAAGAATGGCACCAGAGAGGTCACCTTTAAGGTGAGGGGCTGGAGCAAGAGGGGGCATGGCCTGGAGTTGGTGTCCCCCCCCCCCCCCCAAAGCTCCAGTACCAGCCCCAGGGCAGATAGGGAAAGCTAGGCATCCCAGGCCAGACCTCGGAGAGGTGGAGGAGGTGATGTGGGGCCAGATTTTTCTGGAGAAATGAAATTTGGTCTTTACCCCCAGGGCAGAGAGCCACTGAGCGGTTTTAAGCCTAGGAATGACATTGTGTGATTTGCATTTTGGGGAAGATTCCATCTGTGATTTTCTGAAGAAGAGACTCCATTCAATCATGCCTAGTTCTCCGGCCTCTTTTAATTTTTATTACTCTTTTTTTTTAAAGTTTATTTATTTATTTATTTTGAGGGGGGGTGGGGGGAGGGTCAGAAAGAGGGAGAGAGAGAGAGAGAGACTCCCCAGTAAGGCTCTGCCCTGTCAGCAAAGAGCTCAACGCAGGGCCGGAACTCACAAACCTCGAGATCATGACCTGAGCTAAAAATCAAGAGCCAGACACTCAATGGATTCAGCCGCCAGGGCGCCCCATCTGGCTTCTTTTTTTGTTTGTTTAAAGTGTATTTATTTATTTTGAGAGAGAGAGAGAGAGAGAGAAAATGCAAGTGGGGGAGGGGCAGAGAGAGAAGGAGAAAGATTCTCAAACAGGCTCCACACTGTCAGCGCAGAGCCCAGTGTGGGGCTCAAACCCATGAACTGTGAGATCATGACCTGAGCCGGATGTCGGACGCTTAACCAACTGAGCCACACAGGCGCCCCGCCCCCCGCTTCTTTTTAATAACCGTTTCCCCTCCCACATGAAGCCTCAATTCCCCAAATTCCTGAGCACTGAATAAAGGTAGCACAGGTAGGGGGCCCCCAAAGTGTGCAACCTCTCCTTTTCTTGCTGACTCCCGTATTTGTCCGTTGAGCCTGTTCTTTGCATTTTCTTCTTTCTGCATTTTCTTCTTTGTATTCTTCTTTGCATAATTTATAATTATATATTTGTGTGAACGTTTACTTGTTTATAATGTCTGGGTCACCAACCACTGTTGTGGATTACATACTTTCATTCATTTCCAAAATGGTTTTAGGGGCGCCTGGGTGGCTCAGTCAGTTACCCGTCTTGACTCTTGATTTCGGCTCAGGTCATGATCTCACCATTGGTGAGTTCACGCCTCACCACGGGCTCAGTGCTGATTGCCTGGGGGGGAGGGGGGTGCTGCTACCAGTTCTCTCTCTTTGCCTCTCCCCTGCTCATGCGCGTGTGCTCGCTCTCAAAATAAATAATTCTGAACACACTAAGGAGCATTAACTTATGTAAACTTTATCACTACCTTGTGAGGTTGCACTATTTTTTTTTTTAACGTTTATTTATTTTTGAGACAGAGCATGAACGGGGGAGGGACAGAGAGAGAGGGAGACACAGAATCGGAAGCAGGCTCCAGGCTCTGAGCCGGCAGCCCAGAGCCCGACGTGGGGCTCGAACTCACGGAACGCGAGATCGTGACCTGAGCTCAAGTCGGACGCTTAACGACGGAGCCACCCAGGAGCCCCAGGTTGCACTATTTTTTATCTTCATTTTACAGATGAAAAAAACCTGAGACCCTTTTAAAAGTTGTTGTTGTTTTTTTAATGTTTTGTTTACTTTTGAGAAAGAGCGCGAGCAGGCAAGGGGCAGAGAGAGGGAGACACAGAATCTGAAGCAGGCTCCAGGCTCCCAGGTGTCGGCGCAGAGCCCAACGTGGGGCTCAAACCCGTGAACCGGGAGATCACGATCTGAGCCGGAAGTCCGACGCTTAACCAGCTGAGCCGCCAAGGCTCCCCAAAAACCCTGGGACCCTTAATGTGCGGGACCATACTTCACAGGCTATCCCCGGGCTTCTTTTATTTAACTGTATTTTAGAGATCGCTTCTGGTTCGTATATATTAATATAGTTCACCCATTTCCCCTTGGTTGTAATGTTCCCACGCAGGACCAAATTCCTATTATGCTGTCTACCTCCTATTAAATTAACCCTAGTCGGGGCGCCTGGGTGGCTCAGTCAGTTAAGCGTCCTACTTCAGCTCAGGTCATGATCTCACAGCTCGTGGGTTCAAGCCCCTCATCAGGCTTTCTGCTGGCAGAGCAAAGCCCACTTAGGATCCTCTGTCTCCCTTGCTCTCTGCCCCGCTCCCCCCCACTCATACTCTGTCTCTCAAAAATATCAATCTTCCAATGTACTTTGAAAGAAATAATAAAGTCCAACTTCCCAAGTTAATGGGGAGGAAATGGGGGAACCTAGATACCCTGGGGTGGATTAGGGAGAAGCAAAGGAGGGAGGCCTGGGGTGGCCTTTCTCCAGCCTGAGAAAACTTTCTGTGTTGCAAATCTGGCCTTTCTCTAGGGTTTAACATTGTTTAAAGGCTTAAAAGACTACCTGACCCAGTCCTCCCTTTTTCCAAAGGAGACCAGGGCTGGAGAGTGCTATCCGGTCACAGGGCTCTCCTGGTCGACCCGGAGTGATGTGACCAAGTTAGAACTTTTTTGCCTTTCTTTGCTGCCCTTGTGGGCCCTGCATGCATTGCCTGCGGGCTCAGGTGTAAGGCGTCCTCCAGGCTCCAGCCCGGCCCAGCCCTCAAGCCTCGTCTCTCCCTCCCCCGCCTGACCCCTCCCACAGCTCATCTTCCTCCTCCTGGGCCCTGGAGCTCCCACATCTTTCCACTCAGCATTACTGGATTTGACAATGGCTCAGTTCGTGTGCCTGTCAGCTCTCCAGCTCCAGGAGGCAGGCAGGGGCAGGCTCTGCTTCCCTCCTTGAGTCCCTGGCTCCTAGCGCGGCCTCCAGCTAAGAGACTGAAGAAATACTTGCTGAGCACATGGACGCTTGCAGTGAGAGACTGGTGGAAAGTTGTCACAGAGGTCAAGGTGAAAATAAAGGTATGTCTGTGCTGGGTCAGTGATAGGCAGTGGAGGTGAGCGTGGGTCACGGGGAGAAATGGGCCCAGATGGGAGAGAGGATTTGCAGAGGGAGAGTTTAGAGGTTTGTTTTTAAGGAGGAAAAAATACACAATGGTCAGTCCACATTCTACTTGTCCCAAAGGGGTAAGTCACCAACGGGACAGAGGATTTAGAGCCACTGAAGGTTTCTGAGTAGAAGAGCGGTTGCTTCGTGATGGACATTGTCCTGCACGTTTTGTGTTTTGGAAGTTGCCTCAGACTGAGGGTAACAGGGGCCTGGGCCTGGTCTGGAGAGGAAGCCCACAGGGCCCCTCACCCCTCTGCCCACTTTGGTCGACCCCAAACACCACCCCAGAATCCCAACAGGTATGGCCACTTTGGAGATGCCTGAGTCTCTCAGGTTCACATGCATGCAGATAATGACTGGTAATTCCACCCGCAAAATCGCAGATGCAGGGAACGTGGCTGTTGCCATGGTAACAAGGTCGCTTTGGCAAGTTCCCTCAGACTTGGTTTCCAAACCGCACTGGGAGGGAAGAAGGCCAGCTTACCACCAGGTGGCTCATGGCCCCTGCAAGCCAATGAGTGAAGAAAAGGCCCACCTGTTTATCCTGAATTCAAATCATAGTGGAGTAAGACAATCTGTGTTCAAATCCTGGCTCTGACCTTCCGTCCTCACGTTACTGAACCTCTCTGTGCTGCATTTCCCTCAACAGTAAAATGGGAATGTGAGGGTTAAATGAGATTATACACGAAAAGCCTTTGGCACAAACCTGGTATGTGGTAAACATTAGCTGATATTAAATCCCCTCAGTGCCTCCCCCTACCCCCACCCTCGAGTCCTCTGCAGAAGTCTGACAGGAACCCACAGGTGTCTTCATACTAGTGAAGCCACAGTGAGGTGCAAGACAGTCTTCTAGAACAGTCAAAAGAGCAGGCCCGAGATAAGGGGAAAAGGTAGGCTTTAGTGGCTCTTGGCAAGGCCGAGAGCTTCCTGGATCCCCATGTGGCTGGCACAGCTGCCCCCGCGAGACCTGCCATTGGTCTTGTCTGATGTTGGGTGGGCATGTAACCACATTGTGATTATTTGCTTAAGGCCCATCTTGGAAACTCACTGGACCCCTTCATTCATTCATTCACTCATTCAACTCAACACATGCCGTGCTGGACTTTAGGGAGTCTGTGCAACCAGACGGTCCCATCAAGGACCTCACAGTCCTTGCAGAGGAACCAGAAGGGCACATAGGTGACTCTAATCTGAAAGCACCTGGGGAAGCAGGTGTGGCTGTTGGCCTACCAGGTGGAAGGCCCAGCTGTGTGGCGGGGCAAGGAAGTGAGAACTTCGCTTTTGCTGCCATCTTAAAGCCTGAAGTGGGGAGCCTCAGGAGCAGACTAAAATGTGGCCCAGAGCTTCGTAAGCCACATGAGAAAGTGTAGACTTCATTCAGAGGGCAAGGGACTACTCCCCAGGGGTTTTAAGGACGGAGTCTGCTTTTTCAGAAAATGCAGGATAGGGATGGGTTGAAAGGGAGAACTGGCAGTTGGAGGTGGCAGAGAGGAGGGAAATGGTGCTCTGTGTGGTGACCTGGGACAAACGGGGAGACCTGGGTTTAAGGGACATTCGGGGCTCGAATCAGTAGGATCTCGATGGACCCTGGCTGAAGTGATGGCCCCCCAAACTCCCAGAATGACAGTCCAGGCCCCTGAGCTGAGAATACCAGGCCGCTCAGCTCCACTCCAGGCCACTGGAGTTGTGCAAGACCCGCAAGGCAGGACGGGAAGCTCAGCGCCTCCAGAGCCCACCCCACGACACAGAGCAGCCTGGGTTTGGCCGAACTACCTGAGTGACCTGTGTCCCCTCTTATATGAGGGCATGCAGCTGTCACAGCATAGACAGTAAATGGTAGCCAGGATTATTCATTTGTAGGACTTTGGGGACTACTCAGGGGAGACAAGACATCTTCTGTTCACTCAGTATTCACCCACTAAACACCTTGGGGACAGGCCTTGGACAGGACCAACTGAGCCTAGTGCTGCTACTTAATGAGGGACGAGCAAAGCCATCAGGCACTAAATACCACAGGACTTGGGGAGAAAAGACGTTTCCTTCTGAGCACTATGCAGAGGTGCTAAGAAAAAAAGATCTTTCAGCCTATTGAGGGGCGAGGGTCTGGCTTCTCAGAGTCTACGCTGAGGCTCACCGTCATTCGGCAGGAACGCCAACAGTGTTCAGGCCATGTGGCCTTTCTAAAAACAGGCCAGGGAACAAACACTCCAAGTGCAGGGCACCTCCTGGAGACCCTGGGCCCAGACACACAAAAGGGCCCAGGTCAGGATAGGGCCCCGGCCGGCAGGCTGGCTTCCGGCATCTTCCAGGGCCCACTTCCTGGCCCCAGGGAAAGAGGTGGCTGTTTTATTGGCTTCTCCAGGCCCAGCCCGCTGCCTTTATCATGCAGCCTCCGCCCAGCACAGGCCGGGTGCCAGAAACCTCAGAATATTTAATGGAAGGAAGGAATGAAAACCCGTGTGGCTGGGTCTGCCCAAATTGAAGTGTCTTAAGGCAGGTTTGTACCCAGCATTTTCCTCGGCAGCAAAGAGGCCGAGGGCGTTTTGATGAGCATGGCGGGTGCAAAGCAGAAATGCTTTATTTTAAGTTGCCATTCCCATTACACAGACCAGGAATCCAAGGCGGAGAGGCGACAGGCTGAGGTCGTACAGATCCTGTAGAGGCAAGCGCTGCCCGCCTCTACAGTAGTGTTCTGTCGGCTCAGTCCCTGTCTGTACCTTTTACCGGCCCCAACCCCCGCCCCCCGCCCTCCCGGAATAACTACGGGGAAGAGGAGAGCGGCAGACTCCTCCATTCCGTGGTTCAAAGGAACGAATGCCTCGACCGTCCCGCCTGGGTCGCGGAAGCGACCTTCTACTTTGCGGGGTTTCCTCGCCGCAGCCGGCCGCAACCCAGGCCCCTACCGGTGTCCCCCGGCCTTCCCTCGGGGGTGCACAGCTCCCGGCTCTGAAATGCCGGCGGCTCGGGCCGCGGCCCCCACCCGCCGGCACACACTCTTGCCCCCTGCGCTGTGCGGTGAGGCCCCCACGGCCACACCTGCCTCCCGAGCGCGACCTGGCCCGAGTCGGGGCACCGGCGCCATTTCTGGAGGCGGCGCGCAGAGGGGACGCTCCCGCAGCCCGGTCGGGACGCGTTTGTTTTTCAGCGATCCGGGCTCGTCGCCGCACTCCGAGGGCGTCTGCCCGCCCAGGGTTCCGGCCGGAGGCGCTGGGAGGGCGGACTGGGAAAGGGAACTCGAACGGGAAAACAACCCCCCAGCGCTTTCCTTTCCCGAGCCCCGGAGACACAAAGGGTCCGCGCGGGGCGGCGGGGGCGCAGGTCGCACGGCGGGGCCCGGCGGCCGGCGCGCAGGGACTTCCGCCGAGGAGGCGCAGCGTGCGGCCACACCCGGCCACCTGGCCCCGCCGCGCTCGCGACCCGGGGGCCGAGGGTCCAGGTCGCGGGGGCGGCCCCGGGGCGGCGTGGGTCATCTCGCCCCGGGGTGTTTCTCTAACCTTTGTGAGGGCCGAAACTCGAGCCACCCGCCCAAGCCCCGGGGCTGTGCCTGGCCCGGGACCCCGAGCCTTCGCTCTAACCCTCGCGGTCGGCGGGGGGGGGAGGGGACGGTCACGGCCCTGTGCCGACCTGGGAGGGCGGTCACGTGCCCGCGGTGGGGGCGGGGGAGGGAGGCGCCCGGGGTCCCCCCGCGGCACGTGCAGGGCCTCACCAGGGGCGGAGCTTCGGCCCGGAGCTGTGTCCTCCCGGCCGCCACGAAGGTGTGGGCCCGGCCAGGGTGCGGAGCTGCGGGGGGGGGAGGGAACCGAGTAGACTCACCCGCGGTCCCTGCCCTGGTGGCGCTCGGCAGGGAGAGGCTGTGTCCCGCTCCTGCTTGTTAGAACAGCCAGCCCTCCCGAAACTTCCCCTGTTGCGGATCTCCGGAACTAGGTCTGACTTTAGGAGCCCAGGAAAAGGGTGCCTAGCCATAAAGTCGGGACAGAGGAGTTGGTAACCTTGTGTTTTCTACTTGGTTTATTTATTTTTTTAAGTTTATTTATTTTGAGAGACAGAGCATGAGCGGGAGAGGGGCAGAGAGAGAGGGAAAGAGAGAATCCCAAGCAGGCTCCTTGCCGTCAGCATGGAGCCAGATGCAGGGTTCAGTCCCATGTGAGATCTTGACCTGAGCCAAAACCAAGAGTCCCATGCTTAACCGACTGAGCCACCCAGGTGACCCTCTACTTGATTTTATTTTGGGGCATTTTTAACACAAATGAAAGTCATGATGGTGAAATGAGCCCCCAGGTGCACATCACCCAGTATGATTATTAACTACTGGCTGTCTGGTCTGTCCATCCCTCACTTAGTACCCCCTGCCCCTGCCCATCATTGTGAAGCAAATCTGCGGCCTCAGGTCGTGTTTCAGTTGTGCCCCCTGGCTCCCTGACAATACCCTGGTTTTGAGGAAAAGCCTGTTTGTTTAAAAAACTTTTTTAAAACTGGGTTGATTAAAATATTAAGGAGTGGAGATAAAGACTTGCTTGGAGTTGAAATGGAGATAAACAGTGGTGGGTGGGAGGTGTGGAAAGAGGAATGATGGAGAAAGCCCTGGTGGTGCTTTCTGGGGACACCAGGTGCCCCCCCCCCCCCCCAAAAAAAAAAGCTTGAGCAAGCTGGTGGGAAGTGTCGTGATACAGGGCACGAATTGAAGGTTGAAGTGACCAGATTTGCCAGTTCATTGGACTGGAAGCTTGAAGGAAAGAGAGAGGCTTCAAGAGTGAGAAGCTGGGTGGCTGGCAGAGCTTTTATTAACTGCCGTGGGGACCAGATATGGGAGAATGAGGGAAATCAAAATAAGGTTCCACCAAGTTACATCTGAGCTGCCTCTTAGATATCCAAGTGGCCATATCACAAAGGGAAGTATTTAATGAGACTTCTCAGACGTGAGAACAGAGCTAGAGATGTAAATTCAGGAGTTGACAGCATATAGCGTATTCAGAGTCTTGGGAGTGGAGTTGTGGGTAGTAACCAATGAGGTTGGAGAGAAACCAGGAGAGTGTGCTCTCCTAGGAGTCGAGGGAAGAAAGTGTTCCAAGAAAGAGGGAGGGCTCAACAGTGTGAAATGCCACTGAGGTCAAGGAAAGGGAGGACAAGAAATTGACCATCAGATTTAGTAATGTGGACACCCCCGGTGACCTTGGCAAGAGCATTTTCAAAGGAGTGACAGCTGAAAGCCTAACGAGAGAGACTTGAGAGAATGGTAGTGAGGGAATGATAAGCTAATCTCTGAAGAAATTTTGATGTGAAGGAAGAAAGCTAGAGATACGGGGCTTAAGGACAAGGCACATTTCAAAACCACAAACCCCAAACAAGCTTTTTTTTAAAAATTGTTTATTAATGTTTATTTGAGAGAGAGAGAGAGAGAGAGAGAGAGAGAGAGAGAGACAGACATAGAATCTAAAGCAGGCTCCAGGCTCTGAGCTGTCAGCACAGAGCCCGACGCGGGGCTCAAACCCGCAAACCGTGAGATCATGACCTGAGGAGAAATCAAGAGTCAGATGCTTAACCAACTGAGCCACCCTGGTGCCCAAGAGAGAGAATTTTAAGCAGGCTCCACACTCAGTGTGGAACCTGATGTGGGACTCAATCCCGCGACCCTGAGATCATGCCCTGAGCCAAAATCAAGAGTCAGACACTCAACCGACTGAGCCATCCGGTCACCCCTGCCTGTGGTGTTTCTGCCAGTGCCATCATCCATGGACTTTTTGAATACCTTCTACTCTCTCGTGGTGTGTACAAGCACACAGCAATGCTTTTGATCAAGGGAATAATTTCCTAGCAAAAGAATTGCAGCCGTGAGCGTGTGTGCACAGAACGCACTAATGTTACCGTGGACCCCATCATCCAGAAGCAGCTGGCCTGAAAGAATGACAGAATGACCCACTGGAGATTCTGTTCTGGCACCAGTTGAAAAAAAAAAAGCCGTGAAAGGATGGTGTCTATCTTACACAATGCTTTGAACCAGTGATCAGTAAATGTATGGTACTGGTTAGAGGTCTGAAACTTCTCATTATTACATCTGCTTTTAATTCCTCTTCCCACAACTTTCAGTCTGATGGGAGGTCTTAGTTCCTAAGGGAGGATATCTAATATTAGGGGACACAGCTATGGTTCCACGGAATTGGAGTCTGGACATTTTGCATTTCTCAGTTGATGAAGAAAGAGCTTACTCTGCTGGCCAGAATGATTCACCTCAGTTGCCAAATCAAAGTGTTGGTTACAATGCATGCAGCAAAACTATGTCTGGAACCCAGAGGATTCTACGCGGCACCTCTTACCACTTGCGTGTCCGGTATTAAAAGTTAATGGGAAATCAAAACAACTCCAATAAAGCAGGTCCCCTGAGAATTCGGATCCTTTAAAAATGAAGTTTTGAGGCACTGCCGGGTAGAGAATGCTAACCTGTTGAAGCTCAGGCTGAGGGCAAAAGAAACATAGAGTGGGTAGGGGAAGAAGGAATGAGTAAATATTAATCACAGCTTTGTGAGCAGTTACAGACCTGATACAGAGAGTTGTGGCAGATAACGCACCACAGCAGTGTCTTCTAGACACAGCATAGGCCAGCAGCTTCAAGATACGGTATGTGGATCAGTGTTGAAGTGATCGAGATTCTTCGGGACTGTATTGTGATAGAAAGCAGGAGCATTAACTTAGCTCTGGGGTAAGACAGTGACTGCGGCCTGTCCATCACAGATGAATGCAATCTGTTTCTTGGTAGCCACTGAAAAGAGGGCACTTGCCAGGTCAGTGGCGCACCGGGTGCCAGAGGCCGTGTTGCTGTATTCCGGTAAACACACTGCGTCTGGCACAGCAGCTGTGAGGAAGGCCACCGTTTGGTTAAGTTATGGTAGTCCCCTGTCATTTACCGTGATCCATCTGGCTATTCCAGTGAATTAAGCATGATACTAATCTCTTCCATTCCATCTAGGCTGTGGGAGTGCTTTGGATTTGCTGTGTTGGCCAAAGGAAGGACTCTGACAGTTTCAGGAACTTCTACTTGGTCTTTACCGAACATAGTGGTCCTTATTCTCTAAGTCAAGGAATAAACGTGTGGTCCTGCCGACTGATAAGTCCATTCTGATCACTCAAAGGCTTGGGGAATGGCTAGAGGACCGTAACTCCATTTATCGCCATCTTCCGAATGTCCCCGTTCTAACAAGAGGGCCGTGATGGCACTTGGGTCTCCTGGTACCGGTGTCAACTCAGACCCGTAGCTAACAGCCCTCAAAAGATCTGGGTATTCCTCTGTTCCATAGTGAGCATTTATTCTGGTAAATGACTAACAGTCCTTTGGGAGAAATTGGGGAGCTTCTATTGTGTGTACTTGTTGCAACACTGCAGGGTCCCTTCCTCCCTCGAGGGAAACTGGCCTCCTCTTCATTGGATGGGTCCAGGTGTAAGAACCAGTTCATGCCTGCCACATAGGTGAGAAATGTAGCTTTTCCAATGTAATGGCCATCAATCACCACAGACCTCTGTGTTAAAGGTCATCTGGTTGCCATTCTAGTCTTCTGCCCCATTATAATCATGGTATCTATCTTGTCTCTTACGATTAAGTACTACCACCTGGCCTCTGCTATTCAGACTCCTATCATCCACATTGGCAGTGAGGAGCCCAGCTCCAATAGCTGCATCTTTTACGTAAGCCCAGGCCCACAGGATGGCTAGCGCTGTTCCTCAACAATGGTGACCTCTTATTAGTGCGTTCCAAACCGTTTTAGGGAAGACTGTGACTTCCAGAGATTGTGGTCAGTGGGCGGGTTCTCTGGTTTTGAATCCAGTCTAACGTGCTCACCTCCCTCAGTTTTTTTGAGTCTTTTCTCCACTCTGCCCAGGCAAGTCCAGCATTTCTACCTAATGTACTGTAGGATGTCTTTGTTTCCAAGCTTTAAGGGGCCATTCTGGAGAGTATTAGAACTGGAGCTCCAGGAGGCCTTGCCAGAATGTTAAATCCTGAATCATGAGAGGGTTTCCCAAATCAATAAACTCTCCCCTTTCCGGCCTTATAATCCACCCTCCCTGATCCATTCGTCTCCGGACCCATTCCCAGGCATGGCCTTGTTCCTGCTGGAACAGATTAGCCATATTCTGAAGCTCTTTTGTAAGACTTGACCCCAGTTTGGGGTCTAGAAATCTTGAAGGCAGGAAAGGGCAGATCTCGAGGAGGGCAGGTATCATTGTGCAGGACATCTGCCCCTGGTGAGGACTTTACAAGGTGTCCAGGTAACAGAGGCGGTGTTCCCCTCATGAAAGCGAGGGGGCCCGTTCTGCTGTCCCAGATGGTTAAGGTGATCTAGGTATTTCAGGTTCTCAGCTGAATCTACTCAAATGTCACAGCCAGGTCTCAGATCCCCACTCCTTCCCTTTTTAACCCCTAGCAGAGGAGGGAGCAGTGATTTCAGCCTCACTTGTAAATAAAATCTTGGGCCTGATTTTCAACACTGTCTGTACTCTGGGTACAGGAAACGAGGGTCTCTTTAGATATCACCTTTTCATACTGTGCTTTGAGTTGATAGTGGACTGACCTGAGCTTATTAAGTTTCTTCCTTCTGGGCTTTCATGGCAGTGAGACAGCTTCATAATCCTTATAATAACCATTACCCTTGTGTTTTTCTTTCTTTCTTTCTCTTTTCCTTCCTTCCTTCCTTCCTTCCTTCCTTCCTTCCTTCCTTCCTTCCTTCCTTCAAGAGAGAGAGAGAGAGATCAGGCGAGGGGCAGAGAGACACAGAGAGAGAGGATCCCAAGCAGGCTCCGCACTGTCAGCACAGAGCCTGATGTGAGGCTTAAGCCTATCAACCATGAGATCACAACCTGAATCGAAGTCAGACACTAACCAACTGAGCCACCCAGGTGCCCCTACCCTTATATTTTTCAAGTGATAGAGTTGTCGCAGACTCCAGTGCACCTTCTACCTGTACCCCATTCCAGCCTACCGGAAGTTAGAGTCCTGGCAGTTGTGCTGGTACAGCATGCTGGGGGTTCTCTCCATCCCACTTAACATCAATGACAGAGCCCTTGTTTGCCACCCAGCTGGCATGTGATCCGATTCCGAAATCCCATTGGGAGAGCTTACTTCCTGGAAGGAACCATCTCTGGTAGCATCTTGTTTTAGGTTTCATCAAATGCAAATCCTTAGGCAAGGGTTTGAGAGCAGGTAGCTTATTTTGAAAATGCTCCCAGGAAGCCCTCGGAGAGTCATAGGAAAGTGAGCCAGGACAGGTGAGGAAGCTGACGGACAAGAGTGCGTTGGATACACGGGTGTCATCCGTGCACAGTTACCACTGTGGGCAGCTAGGACCCTGTCTCAGACTCCGTTTAGGTGTGCATAGCTCTCTAGATTGTTGCACTCTAGGAGTGAGGAAGCTTGGCATTTATCCACTAACTTCCACCTCCCACCATTTTTGTTAATGTTTATTTTTGAGAGAGAGAGAGAGAGTACGCGCATTTGAGTGGGGGAGGCACAGAGAGAGAGGCAGGCAGAGGATCCCACGCAGGCTCTGCCTGACCACATGAACTGCGAGGTCATGACCTGATCACACACTCAACCAACTGAGCCACCCAGGCACCCCTCCACTTCCCATCATTTGAGGACTGCTCCTGGGGTGCTAACTTCCCGGCACTTGCACAGTGCCCACATTCAGATTGAGCATGTTCCTGCGATCAGAGAAAGTGCTTTGGGCCAAGAGTCTTGGGCACTTGCCCTAGGAAGCCTTGGGGCACATAGGAACGACAGGTGCTTCAAGGAGCTGAAAGGGTGATGACAGTGCTGAAGTCTAGGTCCCAGACCCACGAGCCCCTCCTCTGGGTTGTCACTCGCCGTCCCCCCCCCCCCCACCGGGCCCTGTGTGATCTGCCCTGGCCTACCTCCCCATCTTCATTTTGTGTGTTCTCCTTGTCACTCGTGCTGGTCTGTGTCTCCATTCATGAATTCCTTTATTCATTTCCAGGCAGGAAAACAGAGACCAAACTTGTTATTTTAACCAGGAGGGATTAATGTAGGAAATTGGTTAAACGGGTATTGGAAGACTGGAAAGGCAGGAGAGGAACTCTGAGGTCACACAGAGATAGTAACCTCAGGAAGCACCTGTCCTCCCCCCAACCCCCACCCAGGACTGGGGGGCAAGGGGAAGGATTGAAGTAGGCAGAGCCAGGTCATGCAGGGCCTGTGGGCCATGCAACAACCTTGAGGGAAACAAGTGAGAAAGTACTGGGACTCACCCCGGCAGCATCTTGTTCTATGCATGGCGTGGGAATGGTTCCTGTTTTCCCTTCCTGTCTCTGTTCCATCTTTGGCTTTAATTCTGCAAACATTCTACTGACCAGTCCCTGTGCCCAGAGTAGGCCATGCAGGGATGCGTGCCTGACTTCGGTCTCAAAAGAACTCATGCGTGCCTGAATTTTAGGGCAGGCTTGAACCTTGTGGATACAGATTCGGGGAATCTTGATATACCCTCTGCTCTATTGATATTGAACTTCCTGTGGCCTCAGATGTGCCATAGCTCAGGGCCTTTGCCTGTGATGTTCCTTTGCCTTGGTACATGGTTTCTTCTGTTCCTTCTTCCTGTCCTAACAAACTCCCGCTCCTCCTCAAGACCAAATTGAACTCTCCCCTCTCCTTTCCCTGACTTCTCTATACAGGACTGTGGCTTCCTCTTTGGAATTTACATATGCATGCACCCATCTATTTTAGCCTGTATTAAAACTCTCTCTCTCTTTTTTTTAATCTGGTTTTTCCCCTGCCCAGAGTATGGCCTCTTTGGGGCCTCATTCATCCCTGCATCTTCATTCATTCATGCAATGAATCTTTTTTGAGCCCCTGACTGTCCCAGGCGTGGGAGCAGCTCAGTCAATGTCTGTTGAAGGGATGAATGAACTGGTGTGCGGTTGCTATCTCGATGGATGCTGTGTTGCTAGGTGACAGACTAGTGATGATTAGCAAGAAGGGGGCGTGACTGCCATCATGTGAGATGAGAGTAAGTGTCGACATATCTTCCTGCAGGATCAGGGAAACTTCGTGGGTGGAAGTTCCACACTTCAGCACTGCCAGTGAGGCAGGGGTGAGGTTGGGCTTCTGACAGTGGGTGGAGAGAGAGGGGACAGTGGGAGTCTTTCTAGGACACAGGAGCGGTTTGAAAAATCCCTGTGAGGCTATCTTTCCTTCCTCCTTCAAGTTGAGAATCCCTGAATTAAAAGTTTTCTAAATAAGAGTAATGAGGTAGCTGAAGAGTCGGGTTCTACACAAAAGTCTGCACAGATGCCCATGAGGACCAGGCAGGAAAGTGTGAGTGTTAGAAGCGGGTTGAAGGAGGATGTGGCTCGTGTCTGGAGCCACAGCTACTCAGCACAAAGAGATAGTCACCCAGAGGATTTGTCAGCTCCGTGTTGCAAGATCTTTTATGTTTTTAGGAGAGGCTACAAGTCCAGCTTTTATTGTGAAAGCTCCCAATTTTCTTTTTGGAAATTGCCCAATTTTTCTTTTCTTTTCTTTTCTTTTTTTTTTTTTTTTTTAGAGGTGGGGGGGGGTGCAAGTGAGCAAGGGGGAGAGGGGGAGAGGGAGAGAGAGAGAGAAGCAGGGCTCATGCTCACCCACTGTGGGACTCGAACTGACCAACTGTGAGATCATGACCTGAGCCGAAGTCAGATGCTTAACGACTGAGCCACCCAGGTGCCTGGAATTTTTCAGTGTTGAAAGCAAATCAAGATTTTACAATGCTGGGGTTTTTCAGACTCCGTCTTCTCCTAGCCTGATACAGATCCTTCCTCCGAGGCCCAGCCTGGAGAACACCTTTCCGGGGAAGCCTTCCCTAGCATCACTGGCCCGGCTTCATTAACATTACGTAACCCCAGCTGTGTGCCAGGAGCTGTGTTCGGTGCTGGGGAAGCATCGGTGAAGGTGTCTCTACTCCTGCCGGCTCCCACTGTGCATCTGCTGGTTGCAGTGCCTCCCTGGCTCTGGTTTCTCCTCACTGACCTGCTGGTTGGTTTCCATGCCCACAACCAGCGCCCGTCGAGTCTGTGAGCACTCTGAAGGCAGTCATAGTGCTGTGTGTGTCCCTGCATGTGGCACATAAAAGGACAATAAAGGCATAACAAGCCTCTGGGGGAACGCGGGCCTCAGGTAGGGGAAAGACCATCTTGTGGATTTGGCAGACAGTTAGGTAGGGCCTAGAGGGTGGAGCTAGGACCTTACAGTCAGAGCTCAATTTAGTAGGAGACAGCGTCTCTAACAATGAGACAGGTGGCCTGGAGAGAGGCAAATGAGCTCACCAACCCTCAAGGTATCTGAACAGAAGTGAGCTGACGGGCCACTGAAGATGCTGGAAAGAGAGAGGAGCTTTACTGGGTGACGGGCTGTGCTGGATGGTTACCTGTTCCCTCCAGCTTCCGTGATTTGTGCCTCTGTAGAGCAAGACAGAGCAAGCTGCTAAACTAGGCCGCAGAGGCGGTCGAGTGGTTAGGACCAGGGCCTGTGCCTCCAAGGAGACTTGGGTTTGAACCTGGATTCTGCCACTCAGCTGTCCAAAAGTGGGCAGGATGCTTCACCCTCTGAGCACGAGTAACTTCGCGTCTAGGGGCCTGGAATGCTTCCTCACCTCTTCTCCCCTCCAGGGCACTGACCCTCAGAGCAGACGCAAAAGGCTAACTTGGAAATGGAGAGCAGGCACTGATGCTCTTGGTTAAGGGGAAAGTTGCTCATGGTTCAAAACTGCTCTTCAAACTCCCTTGGCAGGTGCCATGGTGGGGATCATCCTGTCCCACAGTGAGTCCCATGCAGCCAGTTTCCTCTCCTGTTTTAGAAAAGAAGACCACTGTTGAGCATGAGAGGAAGTAGCTAGCTTGCATCTGAAGGCTAATGTTTTGTGAGAAATCCCCGTCCTTGGGCATTAGAATCACTTTTAGTAGTGAGATGCCCGTGCTTTAAGGGGCATATGGGATCTGAGTAGGTCGGAGGAGCTGCACACTCTGTCTCCACACTCTGGGCCAGAGATTCACTGCGCTGGGTGGTGGGTGCAATCACTTCCATCATTTAAATCACTGTTTTTCTCCCCATCTCCCTTTCCGGTATTTGCCAGGCCTGTGTACCCGAGTCTTTATAGGTTACTTTAGCATATGAGAAAAGTATTCTATCAACCTGGGCAAACCAGAGCTATAACCCAGGGCTTTTGGTTAATTGTGCTGGGAACTTGGCTTAGGTCTGTGGCCCAGTCCGGCCTTCCTACTCTCCCCATTAGGAATGAAGACAGCTGGGCCCCCAGGGGGTAGGTAGGAAAGTTGTAAGGGAGTGAGACCAGCCACCTCCCACAGGTAGGACAGAAAGGGAATGGGTGCCTGCCGATCATTACATTTTTTTTTTAACGTTTATTTTTGAGACGGAGAGAGACAGAGCATGAACAGGGGAGGGGCAGAGAGAGGGAGACACAGAATCTGAAGCAGGCTCCAGGCTCTGAGCTGTTAGCACAGAGCCTGACGCCGGGCTCAAACTCACAGACTGTAAGATCATGACCTGAGCCGAAGTCGGACGCTTAACCGACTGAGCCACCCAGGCGCCCCTGCCGATCATTTTAAAGTGAAGCCACCTACAAATAAAGTGATTGTCCAGCTCTAAACCTTAGGTTAACTCCTCTTCCCATCAGGGAGAGCAAGGGAGGGAGAAAGGCTGGACGCGTTCTCTGTGGGCATTTGGATGGAAGCACTCTCTGTGATGGAGGCAGCCATGCGAGTAGGCACTTGTAAACATTTCTTCTTGCTACCACGCGCTTGCAATGAGAGCATCCGTGTAGAGGACTTAGCACAGTGCCTGGCACGGGGTAAGCCTTCCAGAAATGTTAACTGTGGGGGCGCCTGGCTGGCTCAGTCAGTGGAATGTGTGACTCTTGGTCTTGGGGTTGTGAGCTTGGGCCCCACGTTGGGTGTAGACATAGCTGAAAAACAATACAAATTTTTTTTTTTTAACGTTTATTTATTCCTGAGACAGAGAGAGACAGAGCATGAACAGGGGAGGGGCAGAGAGAGAGGGAGACACAGAATCGGAAGCAGGCTCCAGGCTCTGAGCCGTCAGCCCAGAGCCCGACGCGGGGCTCGAACTCACAGACCGCGAGATCGTGACCTGAGCTGAAGTCAGACGCTTAACCGACTGAGCCACCCAGGTGCCCCAAAACAATACAAATCTTTAAAAAATCTTAATGGTAGCAAATAATAGTAGCCAACAACAACAAAAATGATAAATACATATAATAAAAGTAAAAATATTAACCATATAAAAAGAGCATGATAATAAGGGTTACTGAAGTCAAACTTCACTACAGGTTCAAGTGCTTTTATAGTCTTCATGTGATACTAATAATGTGCTTTTCGTGAGTTCTTACTGTGTCTGTATTATCTTTATCATCTTCATTTTACAGATAAGAAAAATGAAGCTTAGGGAAACTTAAATAATATAGCCAAATTTATACTGGTAGTGAATTTGCAAGCCCATGTAATCTGGCTTCAGAACCACATTTTTCAGTATTATGTTCTTTTTTTTTTTTTTTTAAGAGAATCTTTTTCTCTTTTTAATTTTTTTTTTAATGTTTATTTATTTTTGAGAGAGAGCAGAAGAGGGACAGGGAGAGAGGGAGACACAGAATCCGGAGCAGGCTCCAGGCTCCGATCTGTGAGCAGAGAGCCCAACGTGGGGCTCAAACTCATGAACCGTGAGATCGTGACCTGAGCCGAAGTCAGACGCTTAACCGACTGAGCTACCCGGGCGCCCCTTTCAGTATTATGTTCTACTTATTCACTGATGTTGGGTCATTTTACCTATCTAGATAATAATTGGTAACTGATCATTCCAGTAAGTGGTAAGAAGAGCTATACCTGGCCTTCACATTGAACTGTAGTCAGGAACCAGTGCAGAAATTGGGTGATAATGGGTTGATCCAGGCGACAGCAAAGCCCAGGGGAGGTATTGGCTGCGGGCATGGCCAAATGGCACAGAGTGGATGTGGCTCTCCATTTCTTGACTCTGCTGGTCGTTATTTCCCTTTGCATGTTTGTCCCATTCCCTTTGGCCACAATCAGACTCTCTTTCCCTGGTGAGAAAGGCAGCCTCCACCATTAAAGGTCACAACCTGAAAGAAGAACCCTGTCCCTCCTGCTGTCCCTACAGCGAGACGGACTGGGAGTCACCACTGGGCTGCATGTCCACGGGAGATGAAGCACCATACTTGTCCAAACCTTGACGATAGGACCCAGTCCCACAATTAGGTGGCCCTATGAGGGAGCATCCCACCACGGGATGAAATGGAGTCGGTTCCCCAGGGGAAAGAGAGATGTCAGGAAAACAAAAGCAGGCCTGGAATATTTCAACACGATGTGGTAGGTACTGGGTTCTGTGGGTTTGGACTCCAGGGACCTGTCGTTGAAAGAAGCCTGGCTGGCTGACATGGCCTGGCACCTTGAGTAATGCAGCTGAGCAGCAATCCAAAGCTGCTCTCCGTGCTCCCTGGAGGCCCACCTCCTCTGTAAATTCCCCAGCTTCCCCAGCTCAGCACAGTGGAAAAGGCAACAGGTTGGACATCAGAATGCCAGAGCTCGGTATCTAGCTCTGCCATCCAAACTGGGTGACCTTGGGCCAATGGCATCAGCAGACAAGCTACGAAGAGCAACGCAGGGGTGAAAGGTCACCCCTCGGTCCATGGCTGAGCCTCACCATGCCCCTCCTTCCAATCCCAACTCTCCCCTCCAATGGTCTCTGCATTTGCCTAGTAGGCAGGGAGGAAGACAAACGAGAAAGAACTGGACATAGAAGGGGAAAGCGTGACCCTTGACAGCCACTGAGTGGCCATTTCTCTGTGGTTTTTTGAGGGCGAGGGGATTTAATGGTAAGAGTTCACAAAACACCAAACACAACCTCAAACTCCTGCCACTTAAGCCAGCCTGCGTGGATCAAAAGCCAGCCTAGGTGGATGGGTGTCAGGAGACTAAACTGCTGCACGGTTGCCTTGGCAACCAAATTTGTTAGTGATAAAACCTCAGAGCCACAACAGAGGGAAAGCTATAATCTACAACATGTTCACTGATTTATCTAGTCAAACAGAATCCTGAGTGCGAAGGGGCTCTCTGGGAAGGAGCTCCGCAATTCCCCTTGATAAGAGGACCTGGGGGTGCTGGGCATCCATTCACCAGTGCGGCAAGGAAATACCCCACACGACTGCATGCGCCCCTGCTCAGAGGGGCACGGTGCCTCCATCCGCAGGACTGGGGACTACGGCGTTTTGTCTGTTCTTGGCTGACCTCCTCCAGGTGTGTGGACAAGAGATGGGGCCCTTCCTGCACTAGAGGTGGGTGATATGCCTATCCCTGTGGGCTTGCTGTGTCAAAATGACCAGAACGATCTCTAAACTTTTGGTGTTTGTTCCCTATTTTCTTCTTCAGGATTCTGCTGCCTTCTGTTTCACACTGTGGGAAGGGACCACTTTTTAAGTAAAAAATGCTCTATAACATGAGAGTGGAGATGCACAATCACAACTGCTTAATACAATGAGTGTGTGTGTGTGTGTGTGTGTGTGTGTGTGTGTGGTGTTGGGTAACCTTGTTCCCATAGTTTTGATATCTGTCCATCAAGAAGATGAACATTAACCTTCAATATGAGAAGCCCCTTTCAGATCTGGGCCTGCCCACATCTGACATCAATTCTGCTCTGTTTGATTACAAGGGAAAAGGATCCTGCCCAAGCTGAATTCTGCCATTGGCTGTGCAGAGGTCAAGGCAATCAACAAAGGTGCTGCTACATAGTTTGGGATAAGTTCACTGTACATGTGGACCCCAGAAATTCTTCCCCAAATGTTCTGGCCCCTAAGTCAGATTATTATAGTAACTGTTATGATTTCTCTCCCTAAAAAATATTATTTTTATATCTTGGTTTTCATTGTCAAACTAATATTATATTACAAAATTTGGTAACACCACTCTAAACTTTTTTGTGTATTTCCTTAGAACCTTTTCTCCCCTTTATTAGGTATATTTTATATGTTTAAAATGATTCCAACTATATTGTATGTGTAATTTTGCTTTTTTTTTTTTTTTTTTTTTTTTTTTTGCACTTGACATCACATAAAAGCATTTTACTTAGAAAACTAAGAGAAAATAAGCCGGGCGCCTGAGTGGCTCAGTCAGGTAAGCATCCAGCTCTTGATTTTGGCTCAGGTCATGATCGCATGCATTAATAAACTTTAGTGTTTATTATTTTTGAGAGAGAGAGAGAGAGTGTGTGTGTGTGAGCGGGGACAGGCAGAGAGAGAGAGAGGGAGACACAAACTCTGAAGCAGGCTCCAGGCTCTGAGCTGTCAGCACAGAGCCCCATGTGGGGCTTGAACTCATGAACTATGAGATCATGACCTGAGCCAAAGTCGGATGCTTAACCAACTGAGCCACCCAGGCGCCCCTCACTACCACACTTTTAAAGGTAGTATAGGGCCAAAGTAATTCTTTTTATTACACTTTTATGATATGTGAAGGGAACTCACATGTGCTTTTCATTTTATTTTTAATTTTTTTAAGGTTTATTTATTTTTGAGAGAGAGAGCCTGAGCAGGGGAGGGGCAGAGAGAGAGGGAGACACAGAATCCAAAATAGGCTCCAGGCTCTGAGCTGTCAGCACAGAGCCTTTCACGGGGCTCAAACTCATAAACCGTGAGATCATGACCTGAGCCAAAGCTGGGCGCTTAACCGACTGAGCCACCCAGGCGCCCCTCACTTGCTTTTTATATTGATATTGAGGAGCAAGTCATACTAAAATGTACGTGTCTTGATTTAGCTTTCAAAGTGCTTACAAACAGTTTGTATTAAATGAAACCTTTTTGCAGCAAGTTGAGTGATACAATTTTCCATCCATAATTTTAAATCTTGGGGAAAGTTTCCATCAAATGGAGAAGCAGCTGCGGTAAGTAGTTTGTGTGCAAGGCAAGTATATATGTACACATATGTGCATGTGTGTTTCTGTGTGCCCTTTATAGCTTCTAGTTACTTTTGCCATTTCATTTCCTTCTATTTTACAAGGCACACATTTCACTTACAATGGCTGAATATTTATAAATACTTTAAGAAGGTTTATTTGACATTAAAGTAAGAAGCAATTGGGGTGCCTGGGTGGCTCAGTCGGTTAAGCGACCACCTTCAGCTCAGGTCATGATCTCGCGGTCTGTGGGTTCGAGCCCCGCGTCGAGCTCTGTGCTGACAGCTCAGAGCCTGGAGCTGCTTCGGATTCTGTGTCTCCCTCTCTCTCTGCCCCTTCCCCGCTCATGCTCTGTCTCTCTCTGTCTCTCAAAAATGAATAAACGTTAAAAAAAAAAAATTTAAAGTAAGATGCAATTGACGACATCAATGTAAGAATTTAATTTTTAAAAGAGATTTGAAAGGTGTCCTAATCAGAAATTATAAGGCAATGGAAGCAACCGAAAGTTAACAATTAAGAACGGCTAATTACACGATCGTACATACACTATTGCCACAGCATGCTAAACAGCCATTACAAGAGAGAATCATAAAGACGGTGTTGCAACAAGAAACCACCCCTGCTACATTACGTGAAAAAGCAGAACTAGAAATTTCATGTACCCCTACAATTGTTTGCTACAATGCCCGGCATCCAGGATGTATTCAATAAACACTGTTTTGTGGCTTTTGTTTTGTTTTGTTTTAATGTTTATTTATTTTTGAGACAGAGCATGAGCAGGGGAGGGCAGAGAGAGAAGGAGACACAGACTCCTTAGCAGGCTCTAAGCTCTGAGCTGTTAGTACAGAGCCTGATGCAGGGCTCAAACCCACAGACTGTGAGATCATGACCTGAGCCAGTCAGAGGCTTAACTGACTGTTCCACCCAGGTGCCCCTGGATAAATGGTAGATATTATTAATTATTTGTCTCATTGTAAAAAAAAAAAAAAAAAAAAAAAAAAAAAGTATGTCTTTGGAAAAGAGTATCAAGGGACCACACCCAAAATAACTGATTTTTGTGCTGAAGGGGTGGGGATTTTTTCACACTATAAATTACATTCTCTCAATTTGTTTTACAAATTATATTTTCTAAATATGAATTTGATAATGCAAAACCAAGAACCCCATACAAAATGGAATCGACAAATGGAGAGAGGACAGACAGACACTTCTTAGTAAAAAAAGAAATGAGTCAAACAAATGCAAAAATGCTCAGTCTCCCTCATAATAGGAGAAGCATACGTCGTAATTAGCCTGACACGTCCTTTTAAATCTGTCAGGTTGGCAAAGTCCAAAAAGTTTGATAACGCTGTGTTGCAAGAATGTAGGGAAACAGTGCTCCCATGCCTTGCTTGGGAGACTAAAATGGTACAATTCGCAGCTAGCAAATTTGGCAATATTTATGAAAACTTAAAATGGACATGCCCTTGTTCCACTAATTCTGCTTCTAGGAATTGATCCTATGACCTACATACATTTATACAAATAACATTAAAAGTCTGTGTATCGCGGCATTGATATAATATCAATTTATTCTAAACAGTCCAGATGTCTACTAATAGGGGATTCGTTTAAATAGTTCACGTGAGGGGTGCCTGGCTGCCTGAGTTGGTGGAGCATGCGACTCTTAATCTTGGGGTTGTGAGTTTGAGCCCCACATGTGGTGTAGAGATGACTTATAAATAAATAGTTCATATGAAGGAGTCCTCTGTAGCTTTTTTTTTTTTTTTTTTTTAGCGTCTATTTATTTTTGAGAGACGGAGAAACAGTGACTGGGGGAAGGGCAGAGAGAGACGGAGACAGAATCCGAAGCAGGCTCCAGGCCCTGAGCTGTCAGCACAGAACCCAACACGGGGCTCGAACCCACGAACTGTGAGATCATGACCTGAGCCACCCAAGCGCCCCGCTCTGTAGCCTTTGAAAAGAGGCGAAGCGTGTTACAGTGAACAGGATTCAATAGGTGTTAATAAGCGGGAGGAGCCAGATGTAGAATGGTGTGTGTCCAGTATGTTCCCCTTTGTTTAAATAAGAAAGGAACGTGTCTCTTATGCACAGACTATCTGTAGAAAGATGCAGAGAAGTTTCTGCCGTGGCTCCTGGAGTTGAGGGGTAGGATAGGGTCCCTAAGAAACAATGAGAAGAAGGCTTTGTGTTGCAAAACTTTTTTGTACCTTCTGAATTCTGTAACTTTGTACATAAAACCGAAAATGAAATAAAATAGCATGCAAGCATGTTACCACTATTCTTTTAGAACTTAACGAAACCATAGCCCTCTACAAGGTTTCTTAATTCAGGCTTGCGGAGAGGTCACTTGGTTCAGTGGCACAGAAGCCAGAAGGTTTTCAGCTCTCAGTTCTGGTTCTGCCTGACTCAGTGGGCCACGGTGATTGGTTTCTTTCCAAACCTTCCTTCCTCATCAGTGGAACTGGATCAGAATGGCTCTCACCCTGTGAGTGTGTTCGAAAATGTTTTACAGTTTACAGAAAAGAAGATCTCATTCATGAACATTTGTTCAAGTCAATGTTTTATTGAAGTATAATACGCAGAAAAGTGCGCCCACCCTAAGTGCACAGCTTGGTGAGGCAAGCAACACACGCCTGTAACAACAAGCGCGCTGGTGGACGGTAGACCGTCACTGGCGCCCAGTCGCTACCACACCCCAGGGGAACCATTATCCCGACCCGATAGGTTCGTTTTGGCCGAGGACAGTTGGAAGCAAATCACCCCAGCACCCTGAAACAACCGTTTTCATGTTTGCACTCTTCTTTCCAGCCTTTTGAAGATGGGAAGACCCATGAAGTTCGCCAGAATGTGGTTGACACCCACGTTTGCTTCCACCCCCTGCCGCTCCTTTGCCGTTTCAAATCTAATGGCAAGTAACCCATTGATACTGTTTTCCTTTCTGCTGCCCATTACGATGTTAAAGGAAAAATGCCATTTCAGACATTTCTAGACAAATCACACGGGAGCAAAGTAAACACGTGGATGAACTGCCTGGAATTCACTCTCATCAGATAAGGGAAAAATCCAGGCTGTCTTCTGGTGTCTGCGCTCACATAGCCCTGGGCGGGTGTCCTGGTCCCCTGGGCTGTGGCTCCCTGGCGCTGCGTTCAGGGGAACCCGTGGATTAGCTGGCTTCCTGTGCACTGCAGTGTTTGCGGCCGAGGCGAGAGGCCAGAGAGCGCCCCTGCCGTCCCCACGGCCCCCACGGTGTGTGTGAACGAGCGACTTTTATGTCAGACTTCCCAGTTTCCAACTTGGCTTCTCCGTGCAGCCTCTCCCCGTACGTCCACATTGCTTCCGCTGCATGGTGTCGAAAGGCCTCTGGATATTTAAGAAAAGTTTGCCCGCAAGGATTCAAAGCTGCCACCCTTGGCTTGAATGGAATGGATGGGATTTGGGGACCGGGGGGGGGGGGGGGGGGGGGGGGGGGCGTGTTTCTGAGCCCGGCCTCCTCCCCCACCCCACCCCACCCCCACTGCCAGGAGCTGGCCGGCTTGTGTCATGGGTGATTTATGGCCAGCGGGGCCCAGCTGTTGGGGTGGCTGGGGCAGCTGCTCAAGGTTAAGCGGGACTTGTGTGCGGGATACCAGTCATGGGATGGCCCCGGTGCAGTTGTTCCCTCTCGGGGTCAAGGGGGCGATCATGTTGCCAGGCTGGGAGCCAATACAAGCCAAGGAAAGGCTGCAGGCTCCCCACCCCCCACGCACTCACCCTGCTACAGCTGAGGCCCAGAGCCCTGCTCTCAGTCTGAACCCTCCTGGTGGCCCGTTGATTCTGGGCTGGCTGACCTGAGCGGCTGCTGAGGCAGCCCGGCCCGGCCCTGCGGGAACATGGTTTGAGGGAGCCGCTCTCCACTGCCCACACTACCATCTATCTGATTGTCACCCACCAAGAGCAGACATCGGGGCCAGAGCTGAGAGCAGAAGGGAACATCCAGCTCTTCACGGAGCTCTGACTGTGCCAGGCACCGGGCGGAGTGTTTTCCTTGCGTGTTCTGATCTAACCCTTGCTACGGGCCAGTGAGGTCGATTTTACTCATGTTCCCCCCTGAACCTCCGGAAAACTGAGGCTCAGAGAGGTTCAGGAAACTGCCGAAGATCACACAGCTGGCTGCCTGTCTTGAGGTAGAGCTTCTTTTTTTCTTTTTCCACTGGATGATAATGTATCATTATTGTTCGCATTTTATTTATCTATTTTTAAAGTCAGCTCTTCGTCCAGTGTGGGGTTTGAACTCGTGACCCTGAGATCAAGGGTCGCACGCTCTACAAACTGAGCCAGCCAGGCGCCCCAGGAGCGAGAGCTTCTGACAACGCAAGCACCCGCCACTGTCAGGCAGTTTGTACAGGCCGATATTCAATCTCCTCACCGACCCAGAAAAGCCGGCCGGCAGTGCTTTCCTCATATAGGAGTTGAAGAAGCAGGTGTCTTTCCTAAGGTCACTTAGGCAATGAGTGACAGAGCTGAGATTGTTCCCCGTGTGCTGGACACCAAACTCTGTGCTTTTTTTCCTACTCCTTCAACCTCACTGGACCCCCGTCTGCTTCAGGGAGGTTTCACTGGAGCCCACTGTTGACTTTTTTTTTTTTTTTTTTTTTTTTTTTTGCCAAAAGTGCACGACAGTCTGCCTGCACCTTTCTGCCCGTTCCACTGCCTTTGACAAACTTGATCCCCCTTTCCCACAACACTCTCCTCTCTCGGCCTCAGCTCGTCCACACCACATGGGTTTCTTCTTCCCTGTTGGCTGTGCCTATTTACCTATGTAGCCTCCTTTCTGAATCCCCCTCCTCTCCCTCCCTCCCTCCAATGAGGAAGGGGCTCAGGACTCAATCCTGAATTTTCTTACCTCTCTATGTATCTTTCCAGTGAAAGCTCATCCACCCCCTTCTGCTGCCCCATATCTTACTATTTATCTCTCCTGCTCCAGCCTCTCCTCTGAGAGAGTGCACCCAACTGTCCCCTTGACTATTTTTTTGGACATTATTGAGATATAATTTCACAGGCCATACGATTCACCCACTTAGAGTACGCATACAATTTAGTGGCGTTTAGTAGACCAATAGAGTTGTGCACCATCACCACAATCAATGTTTCAGAACATTTTAGAACATGTTTTAGAAAATGTTTTAGAACATTTTCATCACCCCCAAACCCCATACCCATCAGCAGTCACTTTCCACTCCTCCCCAGCTTCCGGGCCCTGACAACCGCTAATCTGACTCTTGTGTCTGTGGATTTGCCTATTTGGGACATTTCATATAAATGGGACCATACAATTTGTCTCTGGCTTCTTCACTTAGCATTATGTTTTCAAGGTTCATCCATGTAGTAGCATGTATCAGTCATTCATTCCACTTCATAGCCAAATAATATTCCACTGTGTGTGTATACCACATTTTGTTTATCCATTCATCTATTGATGGACATTCATGTTGTTTCCACTCTTTAGATATTATGAATAATGCCGCTATGGATATTCATGTATAAGTGTGTGGACTGATATTTTGATTTCTTTTGAATATATACCTAAGAGTGGAATGACTAGGTCTTATGGCAACTCTATGGATTTTTTTTTTTTTAATTTGAGGGTTATATTTTATTTTTGTTTATTTTCTTAAGCAATCTCTACACCCATCGCGGTGCTCGAACTCACACCCTAGAGATCAAGAGTCACACGCTCTACCAACTGAGCCAGCCAGGGGCCCCAGCAACTCCATGTTTAACTTCTCAAGGATCCAGTCAGGTATTTTCCCCAGTGCTGCACCATTTTACATCTCTACCATCAGTGTGTGAAGGTTCCAGTGTCTCCACATCCTCACCAATACATGTTTTATCTATGTTGATCGTGGCCATCCCAGTGGGTATGAAGTGGTATCTCATTGTGGTTTTCATTTGCATTTCCCTAATGGTTAACAATGTTGAGAATGTTTTCATGTGCTTACTGTTGACTTGTACATTTTTTTTTTTAAGATTTTTTATTTGTTATTTTTTGGGGGCACCTGGGTGGCTCAGTCGGTTGAGCGTCCAACTTCGACTCAGGTCGTGGTCTCACACTCATGGGTTCAAGCCCCGTGTCAGGCTCTGTTGCTGACAGCTCGGAGCCTGGAGCCTCCTTCAGATTCTGTGTCTCCCTTTCTCTGCCCCTTCCCCGCTCATGCTCTGTCTCTCTCTTTCTCTCTCTCTCTCTCTCTCTTTCTCTCTGTCAAAAATAAACATTAAAAAAATTTTAAGGTTTTTTATTATTTTTTTATGCTTATTTTATTTTTGAGAGAGATAGAGACAGAGCATAAGTGGGGGAGGGGAAGGGAGAGAGGGAGACACAGAAACCAAAGCAGGCTCCAGGCTCTGAGCTGTCAGCACAGAGTCTGACATGGGGCTCGAACTCACCAACTGTGAGAGTATGACTTGAGCTGAAGTTGGACACTTAACCGACTGAGCCATCCAGGTGCCCCTAAAATTTTTTTTATTTCTAAGTAATCTCTACATCCAACATGGTGCTTGAACTCATGACCCCAAGATCAAGAGTCGCACGCTCTGCAGACTCAGCCAGGTACCCCTGTGTATCTTCTTTGGAGAAGACAGACTTTGCTTGTGCTTTTAGTATCATATCTAAGAAACTGTTTTCTAACCTGAGGTCATGAAGATTTACTCTTGTGTTTCCTTCTGGGAGTTTTTATAATTTTAGTTCTTACATTTAGGTTTATGACCCGTTTTGAGTTAATTTTTCTGTACAAGATGAGGTTAGGGTCCAACTTCAATATATTGCACGTGCATATCCCGTGGTCCCAGAACCACTTCTTAAAAAAAAAAAAAAAAAAAAAAAAAAAAATTCTTTCTTTCATTGAATTGTTTTGGCACCCCTGTGGGAAATCAGTTAACCATAAACAGTTCCATTTATTTCTGAATTGTCAGTTCTTTTCCAATGATCTATATGCCTAGCCTTATGCCAGCGCCTCACACGTTTTAAAGTCAGGAAGTTTGAGTCCCCCAACTGTTCTCTTCTTTTTCAAAATTGTTTTAGTGATTCTGGATCCCTTGCACTTTCGTTTAAATATTGAGATCAGCTTACCAATTTCTTTTTCAAAGTCAGCTGCAGGGGCGCCTGGGTGGCTCAGTGGGTTAAGCTTCCCACTTCAGCTCAGGGCACGATCTTGCGGTTCATGTTTTCGAGCCCCGCATTGGGCTCTGTGCTAACATCTCAGAGTCTGGAGCCTGCTTCGGATTCTGTGTCTGCCTCTCTCTGCCCATCCCCTGCTTGTGCTCTGTCTTTGTCTCTCTCGAAAATAAGTAAACATTAAAAAGCAAAATTTAAAAAAGTCAGCTGGGATTTTGGTAGAGATTGTATTAACTCTGTAGATCAATTGCAGGGGTATTATAATCTTAAAATGTTAAGTCTTCTAATCCATAAATATATTCCATTTATTAGCATCTTGTTTAATTCCTTTAAACAACGTTTTGTAGTTTCCATAACATATCTTTTATTAAAATTATTGCTAAGTGTTTCATACTTTTTGTTGGTATTGTAACTTAGATTGTTTTCTTAATATCACTTTTGGAATGTTCCTTATTGGCATATGGAAATAGAATTCATTCTCATATATTGATCTTGTATCCTGCAATCTTTATTAGTTAAACTCATTTATTCTAATAGTTTTTTGATGTATCCCTTAGGATTTTCTATGTATAAGATCATCTCATCTGTAATAGAGATAATTTTACTTATTTCATTCTAAGCTGGATACCTTGCATTTCTGTTTCTTGCCTGTTTACCCTAGCTAGAGCCTTCAAAACAATGTTAAAGAGAAATGGTGACATTGGACATCTTTGTCTTTTTGATCTTAGGGGGACGTCATTCAGTCTTTCACCACTAAGTTTGATGTTAGCTAGGGGTTTTTCGTAGATTCCCTTTATCAGTTTGTGGAAGTTCCCTTCTATTCTTAGTTTGTTGAGTATCTTTGTTGTGAAAGGGTGTTGGGTTTTATCAAATGCTTCTTTCTGCATCTATTGAGATAATTATGTGGGTTTTTTGTCTTTTATTCTGTTAATGTGATATGTTACATTGACTGATGTTGAATGTGTTAGGAGTCCCCAAGACCACCTTCCGGCGATTCACAAGGAGTTTTCATAGGACTCAGCATATAGTCATACTCATGGCTAAGTTTTATTATAGTGGAAGGATACAGCGCAAAATCAGCAAAGGGAAACAGCCCATGGGGCAAAGTCCAGAGGAAATCAGGTACAAGCTTCCAGAATGCTCTCCCTGTAGAGTCAACACAGGAGACACCTAGTTCCTCCAACAAGTCATGGCAGTAGGAATGAAATGTTGTCTACCAGAGAAGTTCATTTGATAACTTCAGTGCCCAAGATTTTTAATAGGGGCTGGTCTTGTAGGCACTCTCTGTTTAGCATGTACCAAAATTCTGACTCCAGAAGGAAAGCAGATGTTTAGCATAGACCACACTCTTTGTACAAACAGTGGAGGCACAGTGAGCCGCTCTTACTGGTCCTAAAACCCATGTTGGCCAGCTAAGGGCCAACCTCATAAGCACTTCTAAGGAGAGCAGTCTGTGGCTCCATACACGAACCCTCTTCTGCGGACGTTAAACCAACCTTATACTCCCAGAAAAGATCCCACTTGATTGTGGTGTATAATCCTTTTTATATATTGTTGGATTCAGTTTCCCAGTATTTTATTCAGGATTTTTGTACCTAAATTGTGTCTAATAGTATTTTGTTCAGGATTTGGGGGTCTAAAAGGGATACTGGTCTGTAGTTTTCTTGTGACATCCTTGTTTGGTTTTGATATCTGAGTAATACTGGCCTCATATGATGATTGGGAAGTGTTCTTTCCTCTTCTGTTTCTTGGAAGGGTTTGTGGAAGGCTGGTGTATTAGTTTCCTATTGCTACTATTAAAAGTTACCACAAACTTAGTGGCTTAAAATAACAAATTTATTCTTTTATAATTCTGGAGATCAAAAATCCAAAATGAGTCTAAAGGACTAAAATCAAGGTATGGTAGGACTGGTTCCTTCTGGATGGTCCGGGAGAGAATCTATTCCTTGCCTCTTCCAGTTGCTAGAAGCTGCTTATGGCTCCTTCCTCCATCCCCAACGCCAGCTAAGTAGTAGCTTCTCTTTTGGACTCTGCTCCCCTCTGCTTCCTTCCTCACATTGCGATCTAACTCTGACTCTTCCATCATCCCTCCTATAAGGACCTTTGTGATTACATCGGGCCCATTCCAATAATCCAAAATGATCTCCCCATCTCAAGATTCTTAACTTAATCACATCTGTAAAATCCCTTTTGCCATGTAAATTAACATTCATAGGATCTTCAGATTAAGACATAGATCTCTTTGGGGAGCCATTCTTCAATCTACCACAACTGGTAATAATTCTTTGAATATCTGGTAGAATTTACCAGTGAAGCTATCTGGGACTGAACTTTTCTTTGTGGGAAGTTTTAAATTATTAATCAGATGCCTTTATTTGTTATAGGCCTATCTATATTTTCAGTTTCCTCTTGAGCCAGTTTGAGTATTTGTGTTTTTTAACAACTTGTTCATTTCAGGGGCTCCTGGCTGGCTCAGTTGGTGGAGTATTAGGCTCTTGATCTCGGGGTTGTGAGTTCAAGCTCAACACTGGGTGCAGAGATTACTTTAGAATTGGTCCATCTCACTTAAATTATCTAATTTCTGGGGCACCTGGATGGCTCAGTTGATTAAGCTTCCAACTTCGGCTCAGGTCATGATCTCGTGATTTGTCGGTTTGAGCCCCACATCAGGCTCTGAGCTGTCAGCACAGAGCCTGGAGCCCGCTTCGGATTCTGTGTCTCCCTCTCTTTCTGCCCCTCCCCTGCTCATGCTCTGTGTCTCTCTCAGAATAATAAACATTAAAAAAATTTTTTTTAATTATTTAATTTGTTGGAGTACAGTTGTTAATGTCCTCCTCCCCCCCTTCTTAATCAGCTTTATTTAGGTATAATTAACAAATATATAAAGTTGTATACATTTAAGGTGTATAACATGACGATTTGACATATGTATACTTTGTGAAATGATTAACAATCGGGTTAATTAACACATCCATCACCTCAGATAGTTGCCCTTTTTGTATGTGTGGTGAGGACATTTAAGGTTTATCCGTTGGCAAATTTCAACATGATACACAACATGGTATCATTAATTGTAGTCACCATGCTGTCACCATTAGACCCACAGAGTTTATTTGTCTTATCACGGAAGGCTTGTGCCCTTTGACCAGCATTTCCCTATGGTATCCTCTTATAATCTTTTTTATTTCTGTAAGTTTTGTAGCTATGTCCCCTCGTTTATTTCTGATTTTTGTTATTTGATTTTGATTTTGATTTTTGTAATTTTCATCTCTCCTCTTTTCTTGGTCAGTCTAACTAAAAGGTTATCACTTCTGTTGATCTTTTCAAAGAACTGGCTTTGACTTTCGTTGATTTTCTCTTTGTTTTTCTATCCTTTGGTTCCTTTATTTCTGCTCTAGTCTTTATTGTTTCCTTCCTTCTTCTTGCTTTGGGTTTAGTGTACTCTTTTTTTTCTTTTTTTCTAGATTCTTAAGGTGGAAGTTCAGGTTATTGACTGAGATCTTTTTTTAAAAAAAATAAGCATTTATACTTAAATTTCACCCTGAGCACTGTTTTACCTACATTCTATATGTTTTGGTCCTTGAAATTTAAGAGACAATGTTGTGTAGGGGTTAAGGTCACAGGCTCTGGAACTCATACTCCCTGGGCTGAAATTCAGCTCTGCTGTTTAGTAGCTGCCTGGCCTTAAGCAAATGGCCCATCTGTACAATGATATAATAATAATGGTAAATACTTCACAGAATTGTTGTGAGCATTCTACATATTTATATATAAATATAGGGTATAGAACAATGCTCAGAAAATAGAAAGTACTCAATACGTGTAGCTGATATTATTTATTCAGTGAATACTTATTGAACCCCACTATGGAGCAGGCTCAGTTTTCATCAGTGGGGACAATGACATAAATAAAAGTAGGGCACTACTCTCCTGGCATTTGTGTTTCATAAATGGGAGAGACAGACAGAAAATAAATAAATAAGTACAAAAAATATGAGAATGTGTTATATTGAGAAGTAAAACAGAGTAATGTGCTAGAGGGGCTCCTTCATATTGGGAGGGGGGTTAGGGAAAGCCATAGCTAAGTGAAATCGTCCAGGTTAGGACATGCCAAACTGAGGATAGGACTCACACAGGGGTCCCACGATAGGAACAAGAGTGACATGCTTGGGACCCCTCGGGAAGGCTGGAGATAGGGACAAAGAGACAATGGTAGAAGAAGAAGTCAGTTTAGGTCTTTCAAGTGCCTTCATGAGGTTCCAGAGTCTGACTGTTCCATAATCTTAAAATATTCTCTTCTTGATAGTTGTTTTCCAATTTGTTACTATTACAAACAATGCCAACACACCAGGTGCATCTTTGCTCGCTCATGGGAGTCTCTAAAATAGATTCCTAGAGGTGGAATTATTGGGTTGTATTACTTTTTAATTGGAAACAATGTTATTACAAAATAAATGAGGGACATGGGATGGGAAATGGGGCTGACTACTATTGGCACGACAGACACATTCTAGAAGACTCTCGTGTGCAGGGAATTTTAGCTTTGGGGTAGCAAGAGGATACTGAATAATAAACTAGAGCTAACCGTGTGGGGAGCCTGGGTGGCTCAGTAGGTTAAGTGTCTGGCTCTTGATCTCAGCTCAAGTCTTGATTTCACGGTCACAAGTTTAAGCCTACATTGAGCTCTGCGCTGGGTATGAAGTCTACTTAAAAAAAAAAAAAAGCTAACCATGTGCCTGCTGCCTGCTATCGGACTATTGGTACTATCGTATTATTGGTATCCATCATTTCACAGCCAAGGAAACAGAAACTGAGTTAAAATAATTTGCCGACAGAAGTCACATGGCTCATAGGTGGTATAGTCTGGATTTGAACCTGGGGATCTTGACTCCACTTTTCAGTTTAAGCAATATATCTGGTGGTTGAAGAGGTGGGAATCTGGAGACGCTATTGGTGGGAATGGGTCAAGAACGCAGGGTCTACTTCCTCCTAGGTGAGAGTAGCTCTGAGAGTTTTGAAAGAAATCACTGATTAGCACCCATGATGCCTTGAAATTAATATTAAAACAAAAAATCTACACTCAGGGGCGCCTGGGTAGCTCAATCAGTTAAGCGTCCAACTTCGGCTCAGGTCATGATCTCACAGTTCATGGGTTCGAGCCTTGTGCTAGGCTCTGCGCTGACAGAGCCTGGAGCCTGCTTCAGATTCTGTGTCTCCCTCTCTCTCTATCCCTCCCCCGCTTGCTCTCTCTCTGTCTCTCTCTCTCTCAAAAATAAGTAAATAAACATTTTTTAAAAACCTACACATACACACGCATCCTGTCAGCTGCTTTCTAATTAACATCCTCTTTCACTTTTCTCAATGTAACTTTCAGAAGGCACCTGTTACCAGGATAAAAATCCCATCTCTCACCCTCCTTGCATTTGCTGTGGCCGTGTATCTTGCAAGTGGGGTATAAGTAGATGTGCTGCCTGGCGCTTCTAGGGACAGTGAGAGACCGTGGGTGTCCCCTTTGCCTCCTTCCTCATCTCTCCCCAAACTTCTGCCTGGACTGCGATACTGCAGACACTCTCCTGGTGCTTGAGGACAGAGGCCACCCGTTAGCAACAGAGGGCCGGCCAGAGAGCTAGGAGCAGACTGAGCAGAGACGTTAGTACAGCAGAGCTTCTGTTCCTCAGGAGCAGGACCTCCTTAAAACAAAACAAAAAGTTGGCTGCGACCCACTTGACATCACAACACACTAATGGGTCATGAGCGCGCCAGCAGCCCTTGGAAGACGAGTCCCAAACAAGGCAGGAATACTGGAGAAGTGGTAGGGAAAATTCAGTCCTCCTGTGTGTTGCGTGCTGTTTGCTGCCTTTTCTTTTCTTTCTTTTCTTTTTTCTTTTCTCTTTTCTTTTCTTTTCTTTTCTTTTCTTTTCTTTTCTTTTCTTTTCTTTTCTTTTCTTTTTTAAAGTAGGCTTCATACCCAGCGTAGAGCCCAACACGGGGCTGAGATCAAGACCTGAGCCGAGATCAAGACCTGAGTCCGATGCTTAACCGACTGAGCCACCCAGGCACCCCTGGCTTTGAGAGTCCTATTAGATACAGCAGGGTGCAGGCGGAGGCGTTTCAGTCTTTGGTAGAGATAGAAAGGAAGATATGCCACTGGTGGTTCCACAATCCAAGTTGTCCAAGAGTTCCACAGCGTGGAGGTTTTCACAGCTGAAAGAAGCCATCTGTTTCACTATTTCAACCCCGAGCAATTGTGAGGAAGGGCATGGGAGCAGTGGCAAGAGATTAACTTCCCCCCAGGGGCTACGAGCCTAAAGGCAAAAACGGGATTTAAGGGCATTGCTTTCCCACCCTATTACAGATGTCCATTTGTAAAAGACCAAAGTATCCAGGCTTAAAAGTTTTGTCTAGGTGAGATCTTTGGTGGTGGTCATTTGCACCTGAAGCAGTTTGAAAGCCTGCTAAGGATTCGAAAGAATTATATCCCCAAAGAAACCACTAGGTTGGCCTGCAGGCCTGCAAAAATCTGTGACTACTCAACCCTTGAAGCCATTCTCAGGCTCCAAACCCTGCACCAGCAGGCAGCACACACTGAGAATTGTGCAGCCCCAGGAGGCCATCTCCCCAGTGCTTACCTGTCCAGTGTCCATGGAGGATAATGGACATCTCCCAGATGGCAGAGCTAGGGGCTGTCAGACAGGTGCACACAGGAAGTCAATTCTGCCAGAGAAAGGAATCTTCCCCGTTCCTACTCAGATGTTATTGATTGATTGCAATGGACCATCACGAACCGTGAGATCACGACATGAGCCAATGTCGGACGCTTAACTGACTGAGCCACCCACACACCCCTCCTTTTTTTTTTTTTCCACTTTTGCGTGAAAAAGAATGCTGTTAGTAATGATGTGGGATAGCAGTGTAAACCAAGACTACCCCGTGCAAATTGGAACGTATGGCCATCTTTCATATACATAGGGTGGAACGTGGCAGAGAAAAGTGTTTCCCAGTTTACGTTTCCCACTTGGTCTGTCAAATTTAGGTGTGCACATGGCCACTGAGAATGAAGTCCATATTTCCAAGGCTGCCTTGCCATGTGTAGCCATGTGGCCACATTCTGGCCGATGGGATATGTAATGGGAGGTGCAGGTCTTGGGGAGAGCCCTTATAGGGAGGGGCCTGCTTCCTTCTCCCATTTCCTCCCTTTCCAGGCTGGAATGGAAACGTGATGGCTGCTGGATCTTGGAGGAGAGATAACTTGGGAAAGAAAAACGCACAGGGCAGAGCAAGGGGGTGGAAGGAACTGATACCAGCTGGAGTCCCTAACACCAGTTCTGGACCACATACCTCTGGACTTTTACTAGAGAAAGAAATACATTCTTGCTTTGTGTGTTTTGAGGTTTTTTACTCCTAATTTTTACAAATACTCCTAGTAGCTAGTCACTGATTGTTCTCATGCTCTAAACATTACTGATCTTAGAGTAAGTTTATGGAAATCCAACCCAGTCTCTGGCTTTCTTTGCTTTGTTCAACTCCGCCTGTTTTGAGTTCCCCTACCCTTCACACCCCCTCCTTGCCTTTTCTCCTTGGCCTTTTGCTCCCCCTTTCATGGCAAACAAAGCCTCTCAGCATCATCGAAGCTCAGAGCCCACTCTCTGCAGCAGCTTGTTTTCACTGGCACCTGGTGAGCCTGGCCTTGTCCCTACAGCCTCGGAGCAGAGGCTCATGCTTCCTCCTGTGCCTCGGGCACTAGCATTGCAGCCTCTTCCTGCTAGTTCTTTACCGCGAGCCTTCTTGAGACCTCTCCTGGCACTCTGCCACACCCCCGGAGAACTTGGGCATCTGGGACCCAAGCAGATCCAGCAACAGAACCAGAGGGCTGATGGTGCTACTGATTGACCTGGGGTCGAAACTCTGCCCACCATCATGAGAGTCTCAGCACCTAGGAAATCTCAGTCTCTGACCTGCCCTCTGGCCGCCGCTCTCCACCCCCATACCTGCCTTTCAAAAGCCTGGAGCCTCCCCATTCCTTCTCTGGTCTCTTCCTCCTTCCTCTCAGCTTCACCTTTTAATCATGCCCCTTTTCCTACAGGCGGTGGGTCCCCCTGGCCTGCACCCAATCCCCCCACCTCCTGTCTCCTCTAGGGCCGAGTCGGCAAACTTTTCTATAAAGGGCAAGATAGCAAATACCTCAGGCTCTGCTATCCTTTCTTCCTGGTAGCTATAGAAAGCAGCCGCAGACAATCAGTAAATGAATGGGTGGGGCTACGTTCCAATAAAATTTGATTTACAAAAACCGGCAGCTGGCCTCTGTGGTTCGCCGCCCCCCTGCGCTAGGCCATTGTTCCCCCGTTATTCCTGACCCCGCCTGGATTTTTAATTTCTTCCTCTATGCCAGTTTCTTCTTCACATTCTGCAAATATGTTCAAGTCTCTGTGTCTTCATGGGGAATTAGCTGAAAGGGGAGAAAGGAGGGGTCAAGGGCAAGGGAACTCGCAACAGTTTGTGGCTGACTTTCAAAAGAAGGCAAGAGGAGACTGCAAGTGATTTCAGTGAACATATATCAGGAGCAAGTCCTGGTTTCTGGAATCTAAAACACAAAACAAATGAACCAACAAACGAAAAGCAGAAATAGACCCATAAATACAGAGAACCAACTGGTGGTTGGCCGGGGGACCAAGGGGGTGGGCAAAGGGGGATAAGGGGGTGGGCAAAATGGGGGAGAGGGAGTGGGAGGTACAGGCTTCCAACTATTGAATGAATAAGTCACAGGGATGGAAGTGCAGCGTGAGAAGTATAGTCAATGGTATTGTAATAGTGTTGCATGGTGACAGATGGTAACCACACTTGTGAGCAAAGCATATTAGGCTCGTGGAATCACTTTATTGTACACCTGAAATGAATGTAACATGTATGTCAGCTAAATTAAAAAAAAAAAAAAAAGGAAGAGGGGAGCCTGGGTGGCTCAGTCAGCTAAGTGTCCGACTTTGGCTCAGGTCATGATCTTGTGGTTTCCAAGTTCGAGCCCCGCATCGGGCTCTGTGCTAACAGCTCGGAACCCAGAGCCTGTTTCAGATTCTGTGTCTCCCTCTCTTTCTCTGCCCCTCCCCTGCGTGTGCTCTCTCTGGCTCTCAAGAATAAATAAACATTTTTTTTAATATTTTAAAAAGAGAAAAGGAACAAATTCTTGTAATTATCATCTCTAAGCCATAAAAATAAGAAACCGGCCCTTTTACCAACCGGAGTAACTTCCAGGGCCACACCAAAGACCTGGATCACTTAGAATTAGGTTTGGCTGGCAGAAATGGAAAATAAAAATAACAACAGCTTACACAAGATTTAAAAAAAAAAGCTGAGAGACACACAGTCTATGGAGGGAATGACTCTCTGGAATTCAAGCCACTCTTCTAGTCAGCAGGCAGAAGAAAAAGGGAAAGAGGTGAGCACATTCCCACCCTGGCGGGGGGCAGGCAGTCTCTATAATGGTGCCCAGTTATCCCTGCCTCCCAGGACTCACATCTTTGTGTAACCCTCTCTTCCCGAGCGTGGGCTGGACTTTCAGGAACAGAATACAGGAGAAGTGGTAGGATGTTACTTCCAAGATTAGTTCATAAAAAGATGGTGGTTCTGTCTTGGGTGCTTTCTTTCACTTTCGCTTGGGTGGCCCGCTTTGGGGAAATCCGGCTATGTCATGAGGCAGTCCTGCACAGAGCGCCATGTTAGTGAATTTGGAAATGGATCCTTTGAGGCCTGCCCATACCCATGGAAGTGGGCTCAGAAGCAAATCCTCCTCTCATGGAGTCATGGAGTCTTTAGGAGTCTTTAGGGGACTGCAGCCCCAGCTGGCATCTTGATTGCAGCCTCGCTAGAAACAACCACCCAGCCAAGTTGCTCCTGGATTCCTAACCTACAGAAACTTCAAGAAACAAATGTTTGTTGTTTCCAGCCACTTAGCTTTGGGCAATTTTTTATGCAGCAATAGACATTACAACATCCCTCTTTATTTTTTTAATATTTTTATTTTTATTTTTGACAGAGAGACAGAACACAAGTGGGGGAGGGACAGAGAGAGAGGGAGACACAGAATCCAAAGCAGGCTCCATGCTCCAAGCCGTCAGCACAGAGCCTGACGCGGGGCTTGAACCCACGAACCGTCAGATCGTGACCTGAGCCGAAGTCGGACGCTCAACCGACTGAGCCACCCAGCTGCCCCACAACATCCCTCTTTAAAAGTACTTCTCAAAATTTGCCTTCACCAATCACATCTACATCTGATTGGTCAAAACTTACTCTATGACCACACCTAGTTGCAAGTGGTGCTGGAAATATAGTCTTTCTGGGGAGGGTGGCCAATGCCTAGCTAAAAATTGAGAGTTCTACCGAAAGAAGGGATATTGGAGGCTATCTGCAGTCTCTGCCAACCTAGAACATGACAGTGACCAGAGGAATGGTTTGAGATGATTAGCTTAGCCTAAATTCTGGAACTAATCACTCACAAGAAAAATGAGTTTTCCATGCCATCTCAAACTAAACAGGATCAAATGCTGGAGCTGGGAATGGGGTCAGATTCCTAAGATTCTCATGGGTGGCCTGGGGAGGTATGAACACCCGAACAAAACCAAGGTTCCGGTTGGAAGGAGGAAGGGAGCTGTGAACACTAGGAAGTCAACCAACAGCATCCTCCCAGACTGAATATAAAGGGTGATAACTGATTTTCTTTCTTCTCACTGTCCATGATCTCCATAGGAGATAGAGACAACAGACTGATATCATACTTTACTTGACATTTTTATCCAGCCCAGACCCCACTCTAAGGTTGAGATGCCACATACCCAACTTGCTTGCTGTCATCAGCGCATGGTCCTTCTACAGGTGGCCCTGTCCCAAGGGCTTCCTCATCAGCTGTGTTAATTTGCTTATCATAGGCCGAGTGGGTTAAACAACAGAAGTTTGTTTTCATACAGTTCTGGAGTCTGGAGGTCCAAGAGCAAGGTGTTGGCAGGGTTGGTATCTGTTGAGATCTGTCTCTGTTTTTAGAGGGCTGTTCTGAACAATTTTCATAACATCACATGTTTGGGCTTTTTCTTCTATACCAACAACCAACTCTCTGGACACCAAATGGGTGTCCAGTTCAGTTCAAATTTTTTTTTAAATGTTTTATTTATTTTTGAGAGAGAGAAAAAGTGCAACCAAGGGAGAGGCAAAGAGAGGGGGGGCAGAGGATCCCCTCTGTGCTGACAGCAGGGAGCCTGATGTGGGGCTTGAACTCATGAACTTGCGCCAAAGTTGGACACTCAACTGACTGAGCCACCCGGGTGCCCCAAACCTCCTTTACTTCTGGCTGAGGCTATAAATTGGGGGGTTTCCACGACCCCCCCCCCCCACCTCAGGTTCAATAAATTGCTAGAATGGCTCACTTAGGAGGCCAGTTTATTTCCTGTTATCTGTTCATTATAAAGAATATGACTCAAGGACAGGCAAATGAAAGAGGTGTATAGGGCAGGATAAGGAAGGAGGGGCTTGAAACTTTCATGCCCTTTCTGGGTGTGCCACCCACCCAACACCTTAATGTGTTCACCAACCCAGAAGCTTTACAAACCCCAGTGTAGCATTTTTGTGGAAGTTCTATTACAGAGACACATTCGATTAAATCACTGACTGTTGGCGATCAACTCAATCTCCAACCCCTCCTTCCTCCCCAAAAGTGGGGGATGGGGTGGATCTGAAAATTCCAACCCTCCAATCACATGGTTGGTGATCCTGAAGCTATTTAGGGGCTAGGGAGCATCAAGAGTCACCTTATTCATAGAAATTCAGGTGTGGTTGAAAGGGGCTAATTATGAATAACAAAAGATGCTCCTCTAACCCCAGTCACTCAGGAAATTCCAACGGTTTTAGGAGCTCTGTGCCAGGAGCTGGGGACAAAGACCAAACATGGATTTCTTATATCATAATATCACAGCTGCCTTCTCCCTGTGTCCTCACACGGCCTTTTTTCTGTGTGCTCAAATCCCTGGTATCTGTTTCTCTTCTTATTAGGACTCCAGTTACATTGGGTTAGGGCCCCATCCTAACAGTCTCATTTCAACTTAATCACCTCTTTGAAGATCTTATCTCCAAATATAGTTACATTCTGAGATACTGGGGTGAGGACTTTATGAATTAGGAAGGACACAATTAAGCCCATAATATCATCTTGCTCCAGAAATCTTCATCATTCATTTATTCGCAGACTCCCTCAACAAACATTTGCTGAACAAATGTAGAGACGGCACTTACAGCCTGTCAGGGGGTAGAGTGTGGTATTAGAGGGCCAGGGACTGAGATGTGGGGAGCTCAGTATTTTAAAAGCAGAGGAAGAAGACCCAGAAAATGAGATTGAGGAGGAGCAAAAATCCTCCCCTTCCTGGCATGTGGATCCTCCCTCATTCTCCTCTTTCACTTCTCTGGTCCTTCTGTGAGCCTCCTCCATAAGCCCTTCCTCACTTTGAGCCCCCCTCTGCTCCTTGAGACTCCCTGTCCCCCCTGGCAGGAGAGCAGTGCCACACCATCTGCCTTCTGGTGGCACAGTCCCACTGGATGTCATGGGAACCTTCCTCTGCTTCAGCACCTACTGCTTCCCAAGAAGATTGGGGCAAGAGGGAGCACTAGACTCTTACAGGGGTGTAAAATTTTAGGCATTTCCTCTTCAGTTTGATTGCTCCATATCAGTAGTTGCTGTAGCTGTTTTGTTTCTCAGTTACCAAAGGACAAACTCATCACAGACTTTATTTTCTTCCAACTCCATACTGTCTAGTTATATGAAAAAACACAATTCCCTCCTATTGATAGGATTTTGCCCTGTTCCTTGAGAAATGATCAAGATTTCCTGGTCTTTTTGGTCCCAGAAATGCATTTGCTTTCCCCCTGGGGACTTGTTAATAAAAATGATTGTGTGAAAATGCCCCCAACTAAGCCACCAGGGAAGGAAGGCCCCATTCTGAACTAGGTCTTCTCTGATCCTCAAGATTTCTCCTCTAATCTGGGGAGGGTTTGGTTCATTCTGCCATACTATTGAAACTGGAAGAAGGGATAGGCACCAGAGGCATAGGGGTTGGAGATTTGGTAGCAGGGACGTGAAAGTTGTCTTCTGAAGCTTTATCTTTGCTTTGTGAGGTAGGAAGTGAGGCCATCTACTGAGAGTGAAAGAGGAAGGCGAGGGGAGCACACAGTTCAGCAGAGAAGGTTAGCAATCGTTCTGTGCAGAGCAGGAAAGAGAGCTGACCAGAGATGGTCAGTTATGTTCTCAGTATTGTTGAAAGTCCAGGGAGATGGGTCGCCTTGAATTTCAAGTCATACCAGTTTGCCTCCACCATGTACAGCAGTTCGATGCATCACTGCCCCCTCTCTCTATCTCCTTTTACTGGTTAATGACACTAGTGCCCCTAATTGGAAAACCTCAACCGCACATGTAACTGGCAGTCAATCATCAACCTTATAGATTCAATCACCTAACTATTCCTCAAGCCCACCCCCTCTCATTGTCTGTCACCTTGCAATAGCTTCCTCACTGCACTCTGTGCCACTCTTCTCTCTAAGCTAGACCCAGGTGATTAGAGTGAGTTTTCAAAATGCTTTCCAAATCCTCAAATTTGATTGTGTCACTCCCCTACTTAAAGTCCTTTAATCGTTCCTTATCACCTATGGGCTTCATTCTACGAGCAGTAGGAGGCCATTGGAGGGCTCTGAGCTATAGAGTGATATGAGCCAATACACATTTCTAAAAGATCACTCTAGTCTTTGTGTGGAGAACAGATTTGAAACGGGGCAAGGGTAGAAGCAGGGAAACCAGTGGAGAAGCCTTGTGATGCAGAGGGAATAGTAGCTTAGACAACATGCTGGTAATAGGGATGGAGATGAGTGGATGGACCTGAGACACGTTTTTAAAATAGGACTGATCACATTTGCCAATGGTTTGGATGTAGAGTGCATGGGAGAGGGAAGTGTTACCAAAAACCCCTACTGCTAGAGACTCCCTAATTCCTTTGTTTCCTGTTTCCCTTCCCCTCTCTGTGACTAGTCTTTTCATCACTGTACATTCACTGCCAGGTCCTTAAGTGGGTGTGCTTCTCCAAGGCCCATGGCCCTCTTCCATTCTGTCTTTATCAGTGCTTTCTGGGCAAGAAAGCAGGGCTCATTTACCCCTTAACTGCAACTCTTCACTATATGTTAACATTTTCCATGCTTACATCTCCATTCTTGACCTACTTATCATGCTCCTTATCAGTATTTCTGTCTGCAATAGGCATCCGAAGTTTAACATGTCCAAAATGAAATCTGTTCTTTGATCCTCAAGTATGCCGCCCCCACCCCCGCTTTCTGTACTCTGGATCTCAATGCTTTCACCATCTCCCCAAATATTCCTTACTATATACTAGCACATCGTCATCTTCACTTTTCTCTCCAGTAACCCTCAAATACTGTGAGCCAACAAGATCCATGGTCTTCAGATATGCTTCTCTGAAGCCTCTGATTTATTCAATCCCTCATTATTTCTTGCTTGGACTATTCTGACCTCCATGAACTACTCTTTCTCTAGCATTTTCCTCTGGGTTTCTGATGCTTAGAATTAACATTTCCCTGGGATTGTTCCACAGACGGGTTGGTCAAAGTTCAGGTGATGTCACCTGAAACCAGTCTCATATCTCCTCCCTGCTCCACTTCCTCTGTGCTGACTCCATTGCTAGATTCCTCGGTTCTGTTCTCCTCATGCTGCCACAACTTGGGCCCTTCTCACTCAAGTGCACAAATTAGAGACCTAAAATTGAGCCTCACTGGCTGTGACTGGCCATGTTTGTGTCATGAACCCCTACTTGCACCTATCAGTGCGTTCAAGAGTACAGTAGGTTCTTGTTGGCTTTTGATGAGATCACAGGCGCCCTTGGTAAAGAGGTAGAAGTTTCTCCCAAAGCATAATGGTTGAGAGTGGGGAAAGAATTGTTACCAGGGTACCATTATCAGAAGAAGGCAGAGTTGATGCTGGGCATCATCTACTGCAAGGTTCCTCTTCCTCTGTCCTTTTCTTATTGAGTAGATCCACCTTCAGTTTAACCACCTCAGGTAATCCTTGGCACATCCAATCAAATCCCAAGACTCAATCCATCTTTCCTTTCTGTCCTCAACAACCAGTTGCTATAAACTATCCTATATGTTCACAAGCATTCATTTCCTCTAACCCTTAACATATTTCCCTGGCTTATTGATTTTGGATTTTGCCACATGATATGCTCTGGCCAATGGGATGTTGAGTATATGTGACCTTTGTCACGCTCGATCAGAGCTTTAAATGCAATTGTGGGGCTTGGCCAGGGGACTTTTGCTCCAGCTCTTTGCCATGAAAAATGTCCCAGAAAGTGGTTGGTTATTCCTTCAACCTGGATTCCAGAATGAAAAGATATGTGTAGCTGAGTCTAGCAGAGAGATAGCCAACCTGCAACCTTCTTATTATATGAACAACAAAAAAAATAAGTATGCATTGCCATATGCCATGAGATTTTAAAGCTGTTTGTTATACAGCCTAACTTAGAGAAAGCTGAGTAGTACATATACCTCAGTTCAGATCCTTAGTACTTCCGCCTGGGTCACTGCAACCATTCTTTCCTTACTCTCACTGCAACATCCTCCTAGCTTGTCTTCTGGCCTCCTCCTGCCCATTCTCCACACTGCAGTCACAGGGATCTGTCTAAAGGGCAAGTCTGATCACATGATTTCCCTGGTTACCTCCAAAGTGTCACCACTCTTTTCAGGATAAAATTCAAACTCCTTGGTTAAGAAGCCAGCTTTTCAGGAGCTTATCCAGATCCCCAGCTGTATCTATTTCCCTTCCCCACACATCCACCCATTGCCCCAGTCTCACTGAACCCCTTTGCAGTTACTGAAGATGTGATTTTGAGTTAGCAGTACCTTCACCCACACTGCTGACTCTGACTGCAATGCTTTGCCTGTTACTCATTTAGGGGACATTTAGTTGTTCATCAAGACTTAACCTCTAGGGGCGACGTCTGGGTGGCTCAGTCTACTGAGCATCCAACTCTTGATTTCAGCTCAGGTCATGATCTCACAGTCATGAGATCGAGCCCTCCATTGGGCTCAATGAGGAGCATGGAGCCTGCTTGGGATTCTCTTTCTCTGCTCCTCCCTCCCTCCCTCCCTCCCTCCCTCCCTCCCTCTCTCTCTCTCTCTCTCTCTCTCTCTCAATGAATAAACTTAAAAAAAAAAAAAAAGACTTACCTCCAGCCACATTTTCTACTGAGGAACTTCCTGCCCAAGGTGGATTTAAGTCTCCTCTCCCTCTCTGTGTTCCCACAGTTCCCTGTGCCCACCTATCCTTCTGATAAGTCTGACTAATATTACTCCTCCCTGGCCCCAAATTTCCACAAGGTCAAGGACAAGGTCTGGTTTGTCTCTGAGTTCCCTGGGCTTAGTGGTACCTCACACAAACACACAAGTGTTTGGTGATGCTCCAAATCAGCCAATCTTCCACACTGGTGCCGGGCTTCTCCTGCTGGGAACAAGATTTGATCATGTGACTTCCCTGCTACAAAAACCTCTACAGACTCCTCTTAGTTTGTCACAGTCTAGTTTCATCCACTCTTTTGACCTCAGGCATTATTTGTATGCTGATGATACCCAAATGCCAGCCCAGAATTTTCTCTAGTTTTCGATACAAAAGTTCCTATTTTGCTTACTTACTCCCGTGCCTTGCAGGGACCTGAAACTAGAAGAGTCAGATGTGTGCTTTCCTCCTTGAACCATCTTCCTCTCTTGTGTTTTCTCTCAATGAATAGCATCATCCACCACTCCGTTGTCCAAACCTGGAAACTGGGAGTCACCTTTAAGAGACCGGTGCCTGGGTGACTTAGTCAGTTAAGCCTCCAACTCTTGATTTCAGCTCAGGTAATGATCTCACAGTTCATGGGATCAAGCCCCATATTGGGCTCTGTGCTGACAGCGTGGAGCCTGCTTGGGATTCTCTCTCTCCCTCTCTCTCTCTCTCTCTACCATTCCCTATCTCTCTCTCTCTCTCTCTCTCTCTCTCTCAAAATAAATAAATAAATAAACATTTAAAAAGTGAGAGAGACAGGTTAAGAGAATGAATGTGGTAGCCAAATAAATGGCTTCAAATACTAGCTCTGCCACATACCTATGTGACCAGCGAGTTCCTGAACCTTCTTAGACTTTAAATCTGTACTCTCATCACGGCAGTACCTACCTCCCCATTGAATGCTAGATAAAATCACACCAAGTGTTGGGCAGGTACTACTACCTAGAAAATACTTACCAAAGTCTTTATTATTATAACAATCCTATCCCTCCTTCACTCCATCATCCAACCAGTAAGTCTGTATATTCTATATTCTCAATGTCTCTTGAATCTGTCCCACCCTTTCTGTCCCCACTGCTACCCTCTTAATCCAGCCTCTGGTCCTCTATTATCCAATGAGTACAGAAGCTCCCTGACCAGTCTTCTTGACTCCACTCTTGCCCTCTTTCAATCCTTTCTCCAGATTTCTAATGTGGCTTTTTCTAAAAACCAACTCAGCTCATGTCAACTTCCGGCTTTCAGTTCCTCAAATGGACAGAACTCTACTCTCCCTCCACAAATGCTGTTTCCTCTGCTGGGGCCTCTGCTCTCTGTTAGCCACCTCCATGGGCTGGCTCCTTCTTCTTTCTACTCCCCATGCAAACGTCACACTGGCTGCCTACCTCCAAGACTCAGATGGATGTCCCTGCTATGTGTCACCTTCCTCCAAAGTGCCTCAATGTCCCCTGTTCTAGCACCTATCACATGTCACCACAATGATGGTTCTAATGACTGTCTCTCATCACTGGACTGGGAGCTCCATAAGGCAGAGTCTATTTTGTTCACCACCATGTCTCTAGGAATTAGCATAGGTCTGCCCCATTACAGGAACTCAAAACATTTTAAAACTATTTAATTTACTTTTAATAGATAATACATGCAATAGTAGAAAATCCAAAAGTTGCAAAGGAATGTACAGTAAAAAAATGTCTCCTTCCACCTTGATTCCCCAAACATCCACTGTAACTATTTTCTTAAGGATCCTTCCAAGACATTCTATGCAAATACAAGTATATATGCATATTCACTGTAGGTGTGGTAGCAATTATACACAGTAGGCGACACCTGCCAATTCTCTCACTTAACAATATATCTTGGAATATATTCCTTTTCAACCTGTATAGAACTGAAAAAAAAAAAAGTCTGCATTAGTGTTCCCTTGTAAATTTGTATCATAAATTACTTAAGCAGTCCTCAGCCACTGGGTATGTAGTTGTTTTCAATCTTTTGCTATTATAAACAATGTTGCCCTGATTATCCTTGAACACATCATTTTACATATATGGGAATATATCTCTACAATAAATACACAGAAATGAAATGGCTGAATCAAACCGTACATGCATTTCATAGTGAGTTAGACATGCCAAACTAATCTCCATAGAAGCTCACCCATTTACACACCCATGTATAATGTACTAGTGTAGTACATATACGAATGTATATTATTATACATTCTTCACATGTTCACCGACAAAGTATCATCAAGCTCTTGGATTTTTGGCCAACTTGACAGTGATTTAAAAATGCCATCAGAGTTTTGTCACCTCTTTTTGAAATTGGGGGTGAGCACCTTATATAAAGGACAGGTGACAAAGTAAGAAATTATAGACCGTATCAATCGGACAAAGACAAACAAACCATGGGAAAATTGAACCAAAACTCGAACTGACACTTCATAAGAACTCCAAATGGACATTAAGGTAAATACAAATTAAAATCACACTAAGACGGGGCGCCTGGGTGGCGCAGTCGGTTAAGCGTCCGACTTCAGCCAGGTCATGATCTCGCAGTCCGTGAGTTCGAGCCCTGCGTCAGGCTCTGGGCTGATGGCTCAGAGCCTGGAGCCTGTTTCCGATTCTGTGTCTCCCTCTGTCTCTGCCCCTCCCCCGTTCATGCTCTGTCTCTCTCTGTCCCAAAAATAAATAAAAACGTTGGAAAAAAAATAAAAAAATAAATAAATAAAAATCACACTAAGACAGCACTGCATACCCACTGGAGTGGTTAAAATGAAGAAATCTGGGTGCTGAGATGAGCACTGGGTGTTATATGTAAGTGAGGAGTCACTAAATTCTACTCCTGAAGCCAATATTATACTATATGTTAACTAACTTGAATTTAAATAAATTAAAACAATTTTTAATTAAAAAAAAAATCTAGTGGTGCCTGGGTGGCTCAGTCCATTAAGTGTCTGACTCTTGGTTTCGGCTCAGGTCATGATCCTGTGGTTCATGGGATCAAGCCCTGCATTGGGCTCTGCGCTGACAGTGTGGAGCCTGCTTGGGATTCTCTCTCCCTGTCTTTCTCTGTCCCTCCCCTGCGCACATGCGAGCTCTCCCTCTCTCTCTCTCTCTCTCTCAGAATAAATAAACTTAAAAAAAGTAAGAAATCTGACAATACCAAATGGTGTCAACAAAGCAGAATGATAGGAGCTCTCATCCACTGTTGGCAGGAATATAAACTGGGTAACTGCTCAGAGAAACTGAATTTATGAACACTACATAGGCCAGCAATTCCAGTCCTAGGACCTATACTCCTTGCCCATGTGCACCAGTTCAGAACAGAACTGTTTCCTCTTTTTTTTCCAAAATTTTTTTAATGTTTATTCATTTTTGAGAGACACAGAGAGACAGAGCACGAGCAGGGGAGGGGCAGAGAGGGAGAGAGAGAGACAGACAGACAGACAGAATCCGAAGCAGGCTGCAGGCTCCGAGCCATCAGCACAGAGCCTGACTCAGGGCTCAAACCCAGGAACCATGAGATCACGACTTGAGCCGAAGTCGGAGGCTTAACTGACTGAACCACCCAGGCGCCCAGAGCAGAACTGTTTCTAATAGAACAAAAATGAAAAGCTTTGAATGTCCATCCACAGTAAAATGGAAAAATAAATTGTGGTTTATTAATAGAGTGGAAAACCATTTAAGCAATAGAATAGACAAATCACAACTTCATGCATCAACATGACTGGGTTGCATAAGCATGTTCAGCTAAGTAAGTACATCACAAAAGAAGGCTATGATTTCCTTTTTTTCTTTTTTTACAGCTTTTTTAATATTTATTATTTTTTTAAATTTACATTCAAGTTAGTTATCATATAGTGCAGCAATGATTTCAGGAGTAGATTCCTTAATGCCCCTTACCCATTTAGCCCATCCCCCCCCCCAACCCCTCCAGTAACCCTCTGTTTGTTCTCCACATTTAAGAGTCTCTTATGTTTTGTCCCCCTGAAGAGTATGATTTCCTTTATATAAAGGTCAAAACTGGGTGAAACTATGCTACAGTGCCTGATGATGCATACATAGGAGGGAAAGCTATATTAAAAAGGCAAGAATGGTAATGGCTGAAATCAGTGTAGTGGCTATGCTTCTGAGAAGCAAGGGGTATGCGACGAGAGGCCATACAGCCCTGGGCAGGACTGCTAAACATTGGGTATATTTTATTACATGGTCTAGATGATGATTACACAAGGGTTAGCTTTGCCTTTAAACATGTATGTTTCACACACTCCTCTGTATGTATGATGTCTATCACAATTAAAAAATAATAATTTGAAAGTTCAGAAGAGCACATATATACCATTTAAATAAAAAGAAAAAAGTTGGGGGCCTGGGTGGCTCAGTCGGTTAAGTGACTCTTGATTTTGGCTCAGGTCAGGATCTCACGGTTCGTGGGATGGAGCCCTGCATCGGGCTCTGCACAGAGAGCCTGCATGGGATTTTCTCTCTCTCCCTCTCTCTCTTTGCTCCTCCCTCACTCTCTCTCTCCCTCTCACAAATAAACATTTAAAAGAAAATATAAAGAAATATAAACTTATTTGCTCAAACATGTACTGCTTAGGTCTGGAAGCATATGGGAGAAAGTGGTAACAATGAGTGGGGTGGGGCCCTAATTGACTAAGGGACAAGAGTAGGAGAAAAAAAATACACCTTTTTTTTTTTTAAAACATTTTATGTATTTACTTTAAGTAACCCCTACAGCCAACATGGGTCTCGAACTCATGACCACTGAGATCAAGAGTTGTATGCCCCACCAACTGAGCCAGCCAGGTGCCCCTTTCTCATTTTCGAAAAATTAAAAAATGACTTCATGAATCTCCTACCAGCTTTTCCACACATTATTAGCTACAGCAACAGTGACTTCATCAAGCCTTTGTAGAGTCTGTTTCCCTTACCTGGAAAGCTGAGCTGGGTCAAAACACAGAATTTAATTGAGGTTCAAGGATGGGTAAGAATGTTGATTTAGACTGACATGTGATTGCTCTGACTTTGATTTATGCCAAGATGAGTGAAAGCAGTAATCCAAAGAAGAAACCTGCAGGTAGGAAGACAAGGCAGATATTCCTCCAGTGTCTCGGGGAGATGCACCTGAAGTCCTGGAGAAGGAGACGTTTTTCAGGGTGGCAGAGTGTAGAACGCTGGGTTTGCTGCTTTGTATGCCTCTAATGACCTCAGCACCCTAAGATATCTCTTGTCATCAGGTGATGCCATACATGTAGCTCCCCAGGAAGCCACAGTGCCCATAGTCCAGGGTTCGGGCTTTATGGTATTTGCTGTGCCACCTCTGGGCACTCTCCCCTTACCTGTGCCTGGACTGCAGAGCCAAGGAGTTGTTCGATTATTTCCCATAGGGGTTTTTGTTTGTTTTGTTTTGTTTTGTTTTGTTTTACCAGGATAGCCACTCTGATTCATTCAAGACTCAGCTCCTAGGCTGTCTCCTAGAGAGACATCAACACTTCCAGGCCAAGGTAGTTGTACCATCATCTTTGAGTGAATTGTGAGCATTATAATTGATCTTTGTATTTACATTTCTGTCTCTTTCACTCAATAACAAGACCCTCCAGGGCAAGGGCTGAGTCTCATTTACCTATAGACCTGTATGTCCATCTGTCCATGGGAGATGTCCATCTGGGTGTCCCACAAGAACATCACCATATCCAAAGCTGAACCCATCCAAAGCACCCATCTGAGTATTCATATAGCACTCAACATTCTATTATTGCATCTTTTTTTTTTTAAGTTTATTTATTTATTTTGAGAGAGAGAGAGAGAGCATAAGCGGGGAAGGGGCAGAGAGAGAGGGAGAGAGAGAATCCCAAGTAGGCTCTGTACTGTCAGCACAGAGTCTGATGTAGGGCTTGATCTCACAAACCACGAGATCATGACCCAAGCCAAAATCAAGTGTTGGACACTTAACTGACTGAGCCACCCACGTGACCCTCTATCTATCTAATCTGGTATACTAGATCATAGTTTCCTGTTTATAAGACTGTCTCTACCACTAGATAGTGAGAAACTGAGAGCAGAAACCATGTGAATTTTATTTATCTTTACATTGTTGGAGCCCAGTCAAGTGCCTCCGTATAGGAACTACTCAGTAAATATTCAGTCATCCGAACTGGATATCTGTATCTTCAGGACCAGGTACCATGAGAGTACCTAGGAAATTCTCAGGACACGTTTGTTACATTAGATTCTAGGAAAGATGCTTCTCCCAAAGCCCTCTGCCCGCCCTCCTTCTCTGGCAGGCTTAGATTAACAGTGAGAGCCAATAGTTTGTCACATAGCAACAATAGTAAAGAATGAGCTACTGCCGAATAGAGCAGACGCTTGCCTGCCGCAGAGAGCAGAGCAGAGCTATTTTGAGATTCTTTAGGTAAAGTCACAGTCTGATAGGCCCACACATTGTGGCGATAGTTACCATCAGCTTAGGGGTACAAGGCATTGAAAACATCTTATTTGCATGTCTGTCGTTTTTGCCATCCTTTGGAGAACCCTTTTAGAATACAAAGGACCAAATTTTAGGTCATGGTTTTCTTATTTTGAAGTCAACCAGGTCTTTATTTATAATACTGCTAACATATTTTAATATCCCACTGAATTACTGTACAGATGTTCTAATTTGTAGATCAAATGGCCACATATTCCAAATAAAAAACAGGTCTCAGTCCAAATTTCCCAGTGTGGCCACATGGTCTTTTGTGGCCTGGCCTGGCCTGGCCACTTTTGCAGCATCCTCTTCTACCCGGGGCCCTCTCCTTAGCATACGCTCCAGTCTTAGTAACCAATGTAAGGAGTGTGTTGCTCATGAATTATCCATCCGTGATTGCCTTGAGAGAGCCGTCATCACTCTGTTTGATAACTGTCACTATGGGTTTCTCTCCAACTGGATGGGGTGCCCAGAGGACAGGAATAATGTCTTCTCCATCTTGGAATCCATAATACCCAGCAAAATGTTGGGCACAGAGAAGTTGCTCAGGAAAGGTTGGTTTTGGGGTGTAAGGATTACAAATTCTTGCTTGCTGGCAGTTTACTTCAGTCCTTATGTTGGGACACCATGCTCAACACAGAAAGTTACAAGTTCTGTGGCTGCTTTGGTGGTTTTGGCCCTGTATGTTCCAAGTTTATAGAAAAGGTTTTGTGAATGTGTGTGTTTGAGTATATGTTTATGTGTATAACTTTCTTCCTTCCTTCCTTCCTTCCTTCCTTCCTTCCTTCCTTCCTTCCTTCCTTCCTTCTTCCTTCTTCCTTCTTTCCTTCCTTCCTTCCTTCCTTCCTTCTTCCTTGCTTCCTTCATTCAACAGACACTCATTGGCTATGAATCCTGCAGCAGTTCCTATACTAGGTACCAGAGGCATGAGAAAGCATAAGACCGGCTTCCTGCCCTGAGGGTTCAGTGGAAAGAGGCCTGTATGTGATGTTGGAAAACCTGAGTTCAAGTCTTCCTTTTGCCTCAGTTTGGGATCTCACAAAGGACATTTTATTTGCTTCAGAGTCTCAGTTTCCCAAATCATTAATGAATACAAACACTTATTCTCCTTCTGTGATAATTATAAAAAACCTGGGTCAAGATGTTCAAGATTCCAGGAGAGAGGAAGATTAGCTATACCTGATGGGCAGGTAAGATAGACTGTGTCCTTGTCACTACAGTTGAATAAAAGGATGGACAAAGAGACCCACACACTCAGACCAGATTGACAAATTGATGGTATCTAGTCGTTTGTTCAAGAAGTTTGAGTTCAGGGGTGCCTGGGTGGTTCAGTCAGTTAAGTGTCCGACTCTTGACTTCAGCTCAGGTCATGATCTCATGGTTTGTGAGTTCCAGCCCCACGTTGGGCTACAGAGCCTGCTGGGGATTCTCTCTCTCTGCTCCTCCTCTGCTTGTGCGTGATTCTCTCTCCCCCTCTCTCTGCTCCTCTCCTGCTCATGCATCAGGTCCTGAGTTAGGAGCTGGGAGAGGGAGAGATGGACAACACGGTCACCCTTCCTGATGTCACCAGAAAAGGCCAACAAGAACTATAACACAGTGTGAAATGGAGGCGATTCAGAAGTATAGGATGCTTGCCATGGGAGGGCAGGGGAGAGGTCTGCAACCAGGATTCAAGGAGATCAGGAAGGGCTTTACAGGAAAAGGGATGTGTAAGCTGAGACCTGAAGAGTGATTGGGAATTAGGTGGACAAAAGAGGTGGGGGTGGTGGGTGTTTCAGGCAGACGGACTATGTGTGAATGTCCCAAAGACAGAGAGAGCATGGGCACAAGAAGCATAGAAATGATTCCATTTTGCTGCAAGGAGGGAAGTTGAGAGAAATGAGACAGGTAGACAAGGGCCATTGCTGGTACATGAACCTTTATCCTATGGGCAAAGAGGAACCATTGAAGGCTTTTTAAAAAAATGTTTTTAGTTCTGATTTCACACCCCACAAACATATATAACGTAGAGTGAAAGCTCCCCGTAACACTTCTCTTACTCCAACACTGTTGAAAGTTTGGTGCATATCCTCTCAGCTTCCAATCAATCCATTATTAATATTAATTACATTTATAAAAGTAGAGCCATTCTAGACCTGCTGTTATAATTTTTTTTGTCCTTAGCAATATATGGATATCTTTCTATGATAGTACATATCTACCTGTTCTTTTTTAAAATTTACATCCAAGTTAGTTAACATATAGTGTAGTAATGATTTCAGGAATAGAATTTAGTGATGCATCACTTAAAGATAACACCCAGTACTCATCCCACCAAGTGCCCTCCTTAATGCCCTTTGCCCATCCCCCAACCCAACCCCTACCTGATCATTTTTATTTTTATTATTAATGTTTATTTATTCTTGAAAGAGAGACAGAGCATGAGCAAGGGAGGGGCAGAGAGAGAGGGAGACACAGAATTGGAAGCAGGCTCCAGGCTCTGAGCTGTCAGCACAGACCCCAACACAGGGCTCGAACTCACAAATCGTGAGATCATGACCTGACTTGAAGCCAGACGCTTAACCAACTGAGCCACCCAGGCACCTCATACCTGCTCGTTTTTAAATGACGGCATGATATCCCATCATGGCAAGGCTGTTTCATTGCTTGTTTTGTTTTGTGGTAAAAAATATGTTAAACATTTAAAAAAATTGGGGCACCTGGGCGGCTCAGTCTGACTTCGGCTCAGATCATGATCTCGTGGTTTGTGAGCTCGAGCCCCGCGTCAGGCTCTGTGCTGACAGCTCAGAGCTTGGAGCCCACTTCATTCTGTGTCTCCCTCTCTCTGCACCCCACCCTCAAGAACAAATGTTTAAAAAAAAAAAAGAAAACATTCAAGAGATACTGGGATTTTCAAAATCTCTAAGCGTTTGGCATGAATCTAAATATTTGTTCTCTACTCTATCCCCACTAACAGTGTATGAAAATACCAATTCTCCATGTTCTTGCCGATATGGGCTACTAAAATTTTTTTCAGGAACAGATTTTATTAAATGTAGAATAGAAATAAAAGTATTTTCTTACAAACACTGACAACATTTTGGAAGTGTATATAAATCAATAATTCCTTGCGCGGATATGCGGCACTTTCAAAACCCGGCCACATTCACATTTGCAGGAGCAACCCAAGTTTGTGAAGACTTCTTCCCTTGATAACAAGTGCTTGGGAAAAACTTTGTTGCGGCCACACCTAGTAGAGCCCTTTTCTATTTAATTTTAGAACGAATGGCTAGGAACAGCTAAGCTGTATTGAGGTATTGAGTGCTACTGTGTGCCAAATACTATGGTAAGTGTTATCCACAAATGATCATGTTTAATCTTCGCAATAAATGCTTCTCCACTGCAGTAGGGGTGAATTAGGCCTGAACATCACAGGACAGAAGTCATCCCTGTTGGCAACCTGGGTTGCTCCAGTAATACCTGACTCCTGGCTCATTGATTCTCTTCATCGTTCACTTTAAAGAATAAACAACAACAACAACAAAGTAAACTCAACAATAAGCAAACACCAACTAAGGAGCCTGAGATTTAAAATGAGCAAAACGCTTTAAACTATCTCCATAGATACTGGTTTGGGGGTTTCCTTGGGGAAACACTAACAACCTTGCCACCTCCTCAAGTACCAATTTACCCAAGGCCAAACACAGCGGAATCCTGTGATGTGTAGGAATGTGAAAGCATGCTAGCGAGGCCCTCCTCTGCAAAACTGTGTTGTCACACACACTTTATTTATATTCAAGAATTTTCCTCGTAGTTACATTTTTGCTTTTGTCCGTGCTTAGATTATCTTTAGCACCTTACGTTTTTGCCCTTGTCCATATCTACATTATCTTTAAGGTACTACCTAGACGGTGGGCTTTTATTAAGCTAGCCTACTGGAGGTGGGTGAAAAGTAGTACCATAAAATGTCTTCAGGTCTCAGATGCACTCAGAAAAAGAATTCAAGTCTCCTTTGGTGAGAGTGCAACCTTGTAGGAGCGAGTGGACACGTGGTGGGCAAGAAACAAATTTAGGTCTGGTCCTAAAGCGTCTTTCCACTGCTGCGATTTTTGTTTTCTGCTTACCAAAATAATATAGGCTTATTGTAAAACAAATTGTAAAATTTAGAGAAAAGGGAAACAACTCATCATCAGTGTGATTTTTTGGATGTGAGACGTTCCCTCCGGAAAAGCGATGGAGACAGGATGCACTGGGTCTCTGGCCCACAACACTGGCCGACGACGGAGTACCCCCTGCCTGGTTGATTCAACCGGGGTTCGGAAGACCGCCCAAGGGCCCTGGACGCAGGGCTATCCCCACGGCACTCCCATTCGGCCACCTGCGCGGTGACTTGGCGCCTTCCCCGGCGTAGCTCCCGGACTCCGTCACCCCCAATTCCCACCGCTCCCCTACGCAGAGACCCAACCCAGGCACCTTCCCCCGCAAGTGTCCACCGACTGAAAATAGATCCCGAGTCGGCCCCCAAACCGCCCCCCCTCCCTTCAAGTCCTCCCCTTTAAAGGGAGCCACCGGGTGACGCCGGGGGAGTTTGCGGAAGCGCCAACCGCGTTGGGGCCTTGGGCGGATCCCGTGATTGGAACTGGCTCCGCCCCCGGGTCCTCTTCCCCCATTGTGTGAGCGGCTCGGGCCAAGGCCCCGCCCCCTCGCCACCTCCCTCCGGAGGCCCAACCCCTCCCCTTTTTTTCACCCCCCCTTGGCTCATTTCCGGCCGCCGCTGCTACCGCTAGCCTGTAAGGAGGATTCGGCAGAGGGAAGAAACAACAGCCGCCATCTTGTTTGTGTGCTAGGCTGGGGGGGAGAGAGGGCGAGAGGGAGCGGGCGAGAGTGGGCAAGCGGGACGCCGGGCGGAGTGCGGACTGCGGGAGCCAGAGTGCGGAGGCGAGCCGGGCCGGAGACAGGCGGCAGGGGCCGAGACAGTGGCAGGGGGCCCGGGGCGCACGGGCTGAGGCGACCCCTAGCCCCCTCCCGTCCGCACACACCCCCACCGCGGCCCGGCAGCCGGGCCGGCGTCGACGCCTAGGGGGGACCATTACATAACCCCGCGCCCCGCGGCGCCTTCGCCCGCCGCCGAGGGCGGCCCCGAGCGGAGCCCCGGGGGGCGGGCGCTCCCGGCACCTGGCCGCCGGGGGTGGGGGCCGTAGCGGCGGCCGTATTTATTTCTGTGCCGCGGGAGAGGAGGGCGAAGGAGGAGAGCGCGGCGCGAGGAGAGGCCGCCTGCGCCGCCCGGCGGAGCGGGGCCTCCTCGGTGGGCTCGGCGTCGGCGCGGGCGGGCGGCGCTGCTCGGCCCGGCCCCCTCGGCCCTCTGGACCGGCGAGCTCCGCGCCCGGCGTCCTCGCCGCGCCTCCGCCGCGCGATGTGAGGCGGCGGCGCCAGCCTGGCTCTCGGCTCGGGCGAGCTCTCTGCGGCCATTAGGGGCCGGTGCGGCGGCGGCGCGGAGCGCGGCGGCAGGAGGAGGGCTCGGAGGGTGGGGGCGCAGGTCCGGGAGGGGGCACCGGGAGGAGGTGAGTGTCTCTCGTCGCCTCCTCCTCTCCCCCCTTTTCGCCCCCGCCTCCTTGTGGCGATGAGAAGGAGGAGGACAGCGCCGAGGAGGAAGAGGCTGATGGCGGCGGCGGAGCTCCGAGAGACCTCGGCTGGGCAGGGGCCGGCCGTGGCGGGCCGGGGACTGCGCCTCTAGAGCCGCGAGTTCTCGGGAATTCGCCGCAGCGGACGCGCTCGGCGGATTTGTGCTCCTGTGCCCTCCTCCGGGCCTGGGCCCAGGCCCGGCCCCTCGCACTTGCCCCTACCTTTTCTATCGAGTCCGCATCCCTCTTCGGCCACCGCGACCCGGCGAAGAGAAAAAGGAACTTCCCCCCCACCCCCTTCGGGGGCCGGCGGAGCCCCCCAAGCCCACCCCAGGGAGCGGGGCGGGGAGCCCCGGCCGAAGAAGAGATTTCCCGAGGATTCTCGTTTTCCTCGCCTGTATCTCCGAAAGAATTAAAAATGGCCGAGAATGTGGTGGAACCGGGGCCGCCTTCAGCCAAGCGGCCTAAACTCTCATCTCCGGCCCTCTCGGCGTCGGCCAGCGATGGCACAGGTTAGTCCCAGGAGCCCTGGCCTTCCACATCCCCCCCTTCATCTTTTTTGCTCGGTGCACCTTTCTTCTTCCATATTTTCTCCCTTTTTCTCTTCTTAGTTCTCTGCCTCTTGGTTAATTTTAAAGGTGTTTGAATGAGCTGGTCGAAGACGTCCAGTAGCCCAACCATTTTCTTTGCTTCCTAATACATTCGTTGCAACACTATGTCATATCGGTGTGTGTTCTGGAATTAGAGCTCTTGAGTGGTGCTATGGAAATAGCCTTTATTGTTGCTTCCGTGCAGTTTAATTTTTGAAATGCCAGTGCATTTGTGTGTAAGGCTTTTTTTTGCAATTTTACTTTGAATTTTTTTGTTGTTGTTGAGAAATGAGGAATTGCGAATCCTTTCTCCTTGATTGCACTTATTCTGTTTTCTCTACTTTTCACTCTTCCTTTTCAAAATTTTCTCTGTTTGGCACAAGATTTTCTGTTGAGGACGAGGGTTTAAAAAATTTTGGTTTTATTTGTGTGTGTGTGTGTGTGTGTGTGTGTGTGTGTGTGATCCAGGATTTCAGGTTTGGTGTGATAAGGTTTAATGTCAAAGCTGAAATTTGGTTCCGATTATTTTACCTACCATTCCTAGGGGTTTTTTTTTCCCCCCTTTTTATTTGCGTTAAGAATCAATATGGAGCGCAGTTCATTTTACATCTCCCGTTTCTTTCGTGTGAGACCAAAATGTCTGAAACTGGGGTTTTAGGTTGGGAGAGAGCAGAGGCATTTTCTTTGCAGTTTGTAGTCACTTTCTCTTGGGGGGGGGGGAGGGGGGGGAGATACCCGATTGTGTGGAGTTCTGTAGTTGGAAATCAAAATTAGAAGTTGTAAGCACCCCAGTCATGAACTGCAAAGATAAACTGATCATACAAAAGTTTAAAATGTGTGTTAGGTTCGGTAGTTGTGTGTGTTTGTCTTTTTATGCTTTAAACCTATTTGGAGATCCATACTCGAGTGTGAAAAAAGCTCTACAATTCTTAACTTCACTCAGTTGTGGACTAAAACCCTTTTGTCAAGGGAAACTCGGGGAGACTTCGCTCCGTCATCCCCTTCTTAGAATCAGTTTGGTGCTGTCTTGATGGCTAGCGATCTTCTCCTTTGCCGTCGTAGTTGTGTGAGGTGCCAGGATAATGGAGAGGAAGAATGGCTGGCCATCTGACAGTCCCCAAGATGTTCCCCCTTACTCCGGAGCATCTCTTTAGCTCAACGTCATCCCTCCATCTGCCAGTGAGAGTGCATAATGGAGTTAAATGTACCCTAGGAGTTTGTAGAGAACTTCGAAAGCATGTTTCTAAGTAGACTTCGTTTCAGAGGGTGAAAATGTAAGGATGTGGCAAATGCTTTGGATTCTTTGCTTTTATGGGAAAAATGTGTCCTGAGTTTCAGATAACCTGCAAAGATTGAGGATTTTTGCTACGTTCCTTACTTTAGACTTGTAAGATTGGCAGTGTGAGAACTTTGATCTATTCTCATTCCCTGGACTTTCTGTAGTCTTCACGGATTTTTTTTTCTCTTACTTGCCTTTTTTTCCCCCTCAACATTGTTACACATATCAAGCGTTGTATTCCTTTGCACTTACTAAAATGTTCCAGAGGATCTTCAGATCACCTTTAGACATATTTCCACCTGTAGCTTTTGTGTTGTTTTCTTTAGTTTTTGTGTCGTGTGGTAGTGGGTTTTACGTTGGAGTTCACCAGAGACTTCGGACGTTATAGAGAAAACTTCTTTAATGTGTGTCATTTTTGATGACTCCTGATTTGAGCAGCTCAGTCTTGGAGTAAATGGAGTAACGCAAGGCCTGGAAGGCAGGCTGTGTTCTGTTGTTCAGACACCTGTGTTCAGGTGCAGTGCTGCATTCTCCATTTTTGATCTGAGCTAACTCATCTCAGTAGTATCTCACCTGTCCGGTACACAGAAACTGTTTTTTGCTACTTGAAATATCTTTGGATAATTATGAGTCCTAAATGTATCATGTGGGTTTAGTAGAGTAAAAAAAAAAAAAAAATTCCTCAACATTGAGATGAACTCAGTCAATTTTAGTACTAAGTTTATTTTAGTATTATACTTGATATTAGTATTTACAGAAAGTTACCTTTCTCTAAATTTTGTGGGGAGGGTTGCAACCCCCCCCCCCCCCCCCATTAAGATTGTACTCCAGGAATTCTTTGGTGTCCAGTTTTTAATCCTAATCAGTCTGGGTTTTTTTGTTGGGGGATGGAGGGAGGTGGTTATTAAGAAAATACTGTCACTCGCCTTGTGAACTTAATTCAGGTTGGTGACCTTTTTTTTCCCTTTGTTTTTCTTTCCCCCTGCAGCCAGCACTGTGTAGTGTAGTTTGCAGGGAACTTTTAACAGAGACACTTCACTTTAAAGCTTTAAATTTTCAAACATGTAACTCTCTACGTTTTGACTTTTGAGTCATTACCTGGATATTTCATAAACGTGAAAGTAAGTTCTTTCGTCCTCAATTAGGAATTTTATCTAGAACTGGGTCAAAATGATCCCAACATTCTAGACATTAGAAACTTTTTTCATGATCAGGGCTTGCAGTTCTAGTAGCATAAGTGTACCTAACAAGAGTGTTTGTGTGTGCCAGTTTCATAGGAAAAAAAACTGGAACCCAGCTGGGTTGACATACTACAGTATTAACAAAACAAATTAGTGTTTAAATCCCACCTTCTGAATTTCTAAGGTTGGCCACTGATGCAGCATAAAAATGACTTCTCGTTAGACAAAGATTCTTCTAAAACGTTTCCAGGTGATTCAAATTTCTTGAATTAAGTTCAAGTTTTATGTGTTGGAATGAGGAGGAAGAGACTTATTTTTTAGCTTTTGCATCTTTTTGTTCCTGTTTCAGTATTTGTAGTTGATCCATTTGATCCATTGAAAATTTAATTTAAGTTGGTACGGTTAGATCAGAACTATTTGATAAATCAAATGACTTTATGTCCCCCCCCCCCGAAAATGATAAAAGCCATATTTAAAAATATTTTGCTAAAATTATTGAACAGAAAGGTTGACAGGTAAGTCCTGAAAATATTTCTTGAACCTATTTCTAATAACCTGAGGGATGGGCATGATGAGGATGATACTGTTGCCTTCGTTGTTCACTGGATATATTCTGTGGCTGCTTTGTAACACTTAATGCTATATGCACTGAAAGATCAGACTCTGGAAAGATGGTTGACAGTGCGAAGATCTGGCATTTAAGTGAAGATCCTTCTGGTCTTGGTACAGTTTTGTGGCCTTACTGTGAACTCAAGTGTCAGAATTGGCTTGGATTTTATGCCTATTTTTCATTTGAGGCACAGAGCAGATAGTATATAAACTGTATCATCTTGATCGCTAGATTACTGTACATAATAGAGAAGTGGCAAGGATTTTTTTTAATGTCAGTTATTATTTCTCAAAACACTCCTGTGGATTAGTGGTTTATTATCCTGACCACGATATTTTTGGTGGAAGCCATTTCTTTTTCAGCTCTTACACCTGTGATGCTATGTTTTAATTTTATTTTTTAAGGATGTGTGTTTAGATTAGAGTTCAGCTTCTGGAGTTTTTCAGTTATGGCTCCTTGGTTCACTGAGGTATTGCTGACCTCAGTGTTAAGTTGCAAAACATTTTATTATGTGCCTTGAACTCTGTCAATGGCTTATTTTCAAGGCTTTGTAAGTTCATTTATAGGGCTTTAGGAAGGCTGTCTGTGGTTGATAGTGAGATGAAGTGACTTTTGTTAAGTTGTAAATCTTGTATGTGTTACATACAATATGGGTGCCCTTTTCCAGCAGAAATTCACGTTCTCTCACAGAACTGAGAAATGTATCGGTTTGTCCAGTGAATGTATAAAGGAGAGAGGAAACAGCTTCTGCCTTGATTGCCTTTTGGCATTTTCTGTTTTACTTTGTTTTTCCACCTTCTCCTTAGTCTATTCTATAAAAAGAGAGATAAATTGAAACAAGAAGTTAAAAATTAGTGCCTCATGGTGTTTGTAGGGACATTAAGTGGTAAATAGGAAAGGAAAAAGAAAAGAGTAGGAAGAATGTTGCAGATACAAGTGGGAGTGTAAAATACCTCTTCCTGGTATATTTACAAAAACAGTTCAGGAGCTGTTCTGCCAATTCATCCACCCAACAATTAATAGAAAAATACGACATGCTTCTTTGTGTTTTCTGCACTTTTAGTGTTTCATCCTTTGAGAATTGCTGAAATTGAAATTTTTAGTGTGGCAAACATTAGGGAAATTAATGGGCAAGTTAAAACTGAAATTATACCAAGTGTAAAAATTTTAAAACCCTGAATTTTGCAGGTGATTTTTTTATGTGATGGGTGGTAGTTTTCTTCTGAAATTTTAGTAGGAAATGTTTTATTGCACAGTTCTCAAAGGTTTAAGAGAATGAATACTGAGGTGTTAAGCCTTTTCTGAACAGTTTAGATATAGATCTTATTTTATAAATGCTTCAAAAGGCAATTAGCAATAATTTAGTTGAGAGAGAAAGGAAAACTAAAACTACTGAAAAAAAAGTGAGCAGTTAAAGAAAAGGAGTTTTGGAGTCTATTTTAGAGTTCAGATCCCAGACCTGCCTTTATTAACTGTGAACCTTGGGCGAATTACTGAACTTTTTCTCCGCTTTCTCACCTGTAGTACCCACCTTACAACATTGTGGGGAGGAGTAAATGAAAATTCTCTTTATCCAATGCTTAGGGTAGTGCCTGTTGCAGCATAGTATGTGCTAATTCTGTTGATGGTTTTTAACCTTACTACTAAATATACAACAACAAAGCAGTGGTAGATTTTTTTAATGGATTTGTAGATAGACTGGATAAAGAGAAAGCCAAGTCATGAAGTTCAGAGAGGAGAAGCCTCAGAAGTAAAGCTTATGGTGCAAAGATTAAATTTCTAAAGAGTATAAGAACACGGTAGCAGAGATTAAAATAAGACTAGAAGTACTGTATGTACTGTCACATAGGGTGTCTTGTATATGTAAGTAATTGTATATGTAAGTGGAAATCAAGTATTTAAAGCATAATGAGAAATCAGAAAGCAGATTGTTCTTACTGTAAATGCTCAAGTTAAGAATGGCTTTTTGCTAAAGAACTGTGTGATTGAGCACCATTTTTTCTGTTTTGTATTTGCTTCTCTGCGTTTTAAAGGACTTTCTTAAAAAAGAAGAGGGAGAAGAGAAGAGGGGGGGGGGGGGAGTGCAGTACTTTTCAAATTTTTTTGACCACACCCAGTAAGAGCTGTATTTTACATGAGTACCAGAGACCCTGTCTCAGCAAGTGGACAAACTTACCCATACTACTTGTAGTATACTATGTATGATGTTTTCTATTTTTTCTTTTTCTTTCTTTCTTTCTTTCTTTCTTTCTTTCTTTCTTTCTTTCTTTCTTTCTTTCTTTCTTTCTTTCAAGTGCTGGTTGTGGCCCATTGTATTGATTTCATCACCTACTATTGACATGTGACCCACAATTTGAAAAATACTGGCTTAGAAAGGTTGACAAGCTGTCATTTGTCTCTATTGGGCCAACACTTTCTGTATACTAGGCATTTATCATCAGAAGGGAACACTCTGGTAATCCAGACAGACATAGACCCTTCCTTCCGTAGCTCATAGATAAGGGTGGAAGAGCTACATTCAAGACTGATGTGACCAGCATTATATTGAGAAGTACTGTGTACAGTGGGAGAAACTGGAGGGCCTATAACCTGTAACTGTTGTTCCTCTGGTGACTGTCTTAGAGGAATTGGTGTCTGATCTTGAGATCTGAAGGATAGGTGTAATAGGGTTAGTAAGAGTGAGCCCAGGCTGGGAACAAGAGTATGGCCTGTTCAGGGAACCTATTAAGTTCTATCTGGCTGGGGAGATAGCAAGAAATATGACCATAGAGGTGAGGATGGGGCCACTTATGCTTGCCTTATAATGCTTATTGGAGTTTAGACTTTACATTTTAGCACTTTTAAATGGATGGGGCAGAATTGTACTTGATGATCGACTAAAGTGAGGAATGCTTTGGAAAGGAACAGGGAACATATGATGCAGGAACACCAGAGAGATGGCTGTTGTAGGATTCTAGCTGTGATGAGTGTGGCCTAAATTGGTAGATGGAAAGCAGTGAAAAGATTAGAGAAAGATAGGTGACCAACAGAAGTTGGTTGATTAATTACAGGTTAGGATATTGTGATAGAGAGGGATCAAGGATAATTCCCAAGTTTCAAGTTTGGATAGTTGGGTTGGTGAGGTTGCCATTTACTGAGATAGCAAACATAGGAAGTGAAGTATTTGTGTGTGAATGTGGTGGGGGTTAGGGGTTGTGATGAGTTAAGTTTTGAGCATTTTGAAGTTGTGTGATTCTCCTGAGTGGAGTAGTCAGTATTCATTTAGTGTGCCTTTCTCTCCTTTCAGCCAACAAACATTGACTGCCCACCAAGTTTTAGACCCTTGGAAATGTAAAAATGAATCAAAGTACACTTTCTGCTCTCAAAGCATTTAGGATCTGGTGGGGTTGGCATACTTGTCCACACAGTTTTCCTGAGTTATAGTCTGATACATGTTTAAAAAAAAAAAAAAGGTTGTGGATGAAGGTAGTGGATAGGGATTGTTTCTGACAGGCCGTGTTTGGAGGACGGGGGGAAAATTTCAGAGAGAATGTGTGTTTGAACAGAGGCAGGAGAACTTGAAGATAACTTCCCTTAGAAGTAGAGAAAGTTGGAAGAGTATCTCTGTGTCAGGTGGAACAAATACGGGTAGCTCTGGTGTGACTAGAACATAGACTGTGGTGGTATGTTTTCATGTGAGACAGATGGAAAAGGATTTTGGTGTCCTATTATGAAAAGACAAAAATGTGATAAAGAGTTTGACATTTTTTACCGTCAGGAAAAAAAAAATTATGAACAAGAGAGTGACATGGTCAGGGAAGGGGGAAAGATGAATTCTGGTGACAGTAGCAGGCAGGGATGGCAGGAATACTAGGGGTATGTCACTTGTCTTTTGAGCACACTTCATTTGGCTTGGAAGTTTTTTGGTAGATTGTAATTATTGATGTGAATTGTTTATTTAAGGTCCCAGGTTTTGTTTACCAGTTGTCCTAAATGTAGAAAATACAGCAGATAACTCAAAAACCAATCACTCTTCCCTTTTTCTTTACAGATATGCAGTCTTTCAGAATTTTTTTGTTTTTGTTCTTTGGAGAGATGGTATCATAGCTCTATCATCTAGGATCCCCTATAGGCATTTCATTCCTTTAGAGCAAACCCCAGTCAAGCAAACAAATCCTAGCCTCACTGCAAAGCTTCTCCCAAGATGTTACCACTACTCAAAATCAAGAAATTGTCAAGGGCGCCCAGGTGGCTCAGTCAGTTAAGCTCCTGACTCTTGATTTCAGCTCAGGTCATCTCACGACTGGTTAGATCAAGCCCCATGTGGGGCTCTGCACTGACAGTGTGGAGCCTGCTTTGGATTCCCTTTCTCACTCTGTTTGTACCTGTCCTCTGCTCTGCTCGTGTGCGCTCCCCTGCTCTCTCTCTCTCTCAAAAATAAATAAACGTTAAAAATAAAATAAAATGATCAGAGCTAGATAAGTGAGCGTGTGGTTTAGGTTTAATATGAACGTGTTGTTTACTTGATTCTTAAGGTAGGATTTTAATAAAAGTGTCCTCATTTTGAATTAATTTCACACCAGGAAGTGTCACTATATTAATAAATTGATAAAGAGCAAGGCAGGCCACACATCTGATCAATCATAGCACTTCATCTTTGTTTAAATGTTGTGACTTAAATAAATGTGGTGGGATTAAGAATCAACTTCAAGTAAGTCACTTGCCAAAGTATAGTTGCACCTTTTGATGTCATGGTTGCAGGACAATGTTAAGAATGCATATTTTGAAATTTGCTTGCACTTCTGCCCTTTGACCCTGTTGGATTTCAAAATTTAACAGTTGCTAACTTGCATGGCTTTGTGATCCTGTATAATCTAATATTACCGTCTTCTATCCAAATTTGTGTATAACTCACAAATTGTTGCCAATTGTTTTGAAATGTATTAGAAGTCATATCTGTCTTTCCAGCATGGATATTTTATGTAATTTTCTTAGTCTTTCAAAAGTAGTTTTTTTTTTTTTTTTTAATTTTTTTTTTTTTTTCTCAACGTTTATTTATTTTTGGGACAGAGAGAGACAGAGCATGAACGGGGGAGGGGCAGAGACAGAGGGAGACACAGAATCGGAAACAGGCTCCAGGCTCTGAGCCATCAGCCCAGAGCCCGACGCGGGGCTCGAACTCACAGACCGCAAGATCGTGACCTGGCTGAAGTCGGACGCTTAACCGACTGCGCCACCCAGGCGCCCCTCAAAAGTAGTTTTAAGTGTTTGTCCATTTTTCTCAGTAGGTGGGCTGTTTGTGATTAGATTAATTCTGCTTCCTTTACAGAGTATCAAATACTGTTTTTAATAAAATACCAAATAAAGGTTAGGAAAGTTGTTTCAACCTAATTAATTCCTGAAGTTTGCAAATTTTTCTTATTTTTTTGTTTTTGGTTTTTTTTTGTTTTTGCTTCTTTTTAATTTTATAATAAAACTTTGTTTAAATTTTATTTTTTATATTTTTTAAAATTTACATCCAAATTAGTTAGCATATAGTGCAACAATGATTTCAGGAGTAGATTCCTTAGTGCCCCTTACCCATTTAGCTCATCCCCCTCCCACAACCCCTCCCGTAACCCTCAGTTTGTTCTCCATATTTATGAGTTTCTTCTGTTTTGTCCCCCTCCCTGTTTTTATATCATTTTTGTTTCCCTTCCCTTATGTTCATCTGTTTTGTTTCTTAAAGTCCTCATAGGAGTGAAGTCATATGATTTTTGTCTTTCTCTGACTAATTTCACTTAGCATAATACCCTCCACTTCCATCCATGTAGTTGCGAATGGCAAGATTTCATTCGTTTTGATTGCCGAGTAATACTCCATTGTGTATATATACCACATCTTCTTTATCCATTCATCCATCGATGGACATTTGGGCTCTTTCCATACTTTGGCTATTGTTGACAGTGCTGCTGTAGACATGGGGGTGCATGTGTCCCTTCGAAACAGCTCACCTGTATCCTGTGGATAAATGCCTAGTTGTGCCATTGCTGGGTTGTAGGGTAGTTCTGTTTTTAGTTTTTTGAGGAACCTCCATACTGTTTTCCAGAGTGGCTGCACCAGCTTGCATTCCCAAAATTTTTCTCATTTTAAAGACTGCAGTGTTTTTATTTTATTTATTTATTTAAAAAAAAATTTTTTTTTAACGTTTATTTATTTTTGAGACAGAGAGAGACAGAGCATAAACGGGGGAGGGTCAGAGAGAGAGGGAGACAGAGAATTTGAAACAGGCTCCAGGCTCTGAGCGGTCAGCACAGAGCCCGATGCGGGGCTCGAACTCACAGACTGCGAGATCATGACCTGAGCCGAAGTCGGACGCTTAACCGACTGAGCCACCCAGGTGCCCCGACTGCAGTGTTTTTAAATATCATGCTTCTTCAGCACCCCAAACAGCTGAATTAATAATGTAGTAGTATCCTAAACCAATAAGAATGAGAGATCTTTATGAGCTTGTCAATGTCTAGCCAGACTGTTACCAGATTTTGAAAGTTCTGAAGATTTGGCTTTCGTTTCCCTCCTTACTTTTTAAAATCCTGGGTGCCTCCCCTGTAATAGGGGCTCTGAGCATTCCGATGTCTGCCCACCTTGTCACTCACTTTGCTCCCCCTACTTTGAATTCTTTCAGTTACTGAACTGGCTGAGCTTTCCGTGTTCACAACCTATTCTCTCTCTTTAATTCCACAATTCATCTGTCCAGCTCCTTCTTATCCTCTGGCCTCACCAATGAGTTAGTGGAAAGAAAGGTTTTGAGATCAGGAATGTGCATTTTTTACTTAATTTATTAATGTTTATTTTTGAGAGAGACAGAGACAGTGTGAGCGGGGGAGGGGTAAGAGAGAGGGAGACACAGAATCAGTAGCAGGTTCCAGGCTCCGAGCTGTCAGCACAGAGCCTGATGCGGGGCTTGAACCCATGAACCATTAGATTATGACCTGAGCTGAAGTTGGACGCTTAACCAACTGAGCCACCCAGGCACCCCAGGATTGTGCATTTTTTAAAAAGCATTTGAATGCCATAGAGAAGACGAAATGAGGGTCAACAGATGAATTCTGTCTTCTGCGTGGATACTTCAGAGTTGACTAGTTTCAGAACACTATGGGTGTTTTGCTTCATGTGTACAGTTTAAGAGCAGAACTGAGTTTTTATTTGACTTCATTTTATCTGAAGCACAAAAATATGACTGTTTATCCAACAAATGTGTGAGCTTTCTAAATGGGGCGGGGGAAGATGTATAACTAGGAAGAGGTGCTATTTAGTAGAATAGATTTTGAGCCACAATTATTTCAATTTTAAGTTTCACATCCTAGTTAGTAACTTCTTTTAAAAAAGCCTTTAATGCTCGCAGTGCAGGGTGTGGGATTATATTAATAATTCTAATTTTGAAGGTTATGCTTCATTTATATATTTCATGGTGGGTAATAGTTGTCTAATTCCTCATATATTATGGGATCATCTTGATTTTTGGAAAGGGTAAGTATTCATTTTATAAGAGATTATATGGCTAAATCCATATACCAATATAGAAAACACCAAGGGTAACCTACAAAATCAGTATGTAATAAGGAAAGGATGTTTTGACTCAACACCAGTTTCCCACATATTCAGTCCAAATTCATTTTTGTTTAGATTGTTGCATTTCTAATACTTGATCCATTGTATTCTAAACTCATGTATTCTAAACTTTGCAAGTCAGATTTAAATATGTCCTGTCAGTCACATTTGTATCACTGTGTTTAGATTGAATATACACTGAAGTGAAGGAACATTTTACTAGGGGCGCCTGGGTGGCTCAGTCAGTTAAGTGCCCGACTTTGGCTCACTCAGGTCATGATCTTGCAGGCTGTAGGTTCGAGCCCCACATCGGGCTCTGTGCTGACCGCTCAGAACCTGGAGCGTGCTTGGGATTCTGTGTCTCCCTCTCTCTCTGACCCTCCCTCACTCATGCTCTGTCTCTTTTCATCTCTCAAAAAAAATTAAAAGAAGCATTTTATTCCAAGTTACTTTGTATTTGAGCATCATTAAAGGTATATGGGGACTTGTCAACAAGCTATTTGGTAGAAATAGCCCAGTAATGGTGTTGATGGGTTGATAATTTTAGTAATCAGGAAATGTCTTACTGGAGATAGTGTGAGTTGATTGACCAGTTGTTTCTGATACTGTTTTGTAATATTTGCCTTAGGATAGTTTAAAAGGTAATAGAATAAATTTCAGATTTATAAATTTCTAATCCTAGAGAAAGGGGGGAATTAAGCAAATATTTACTAGCTTAGTTTAGTATCTAGAAAAGGTCATTGTCTTTTACTTTCTTACCTCCTACTTTACAACTGCACTGAACTGCTCTTACCTAGCTTGCTAAATAATCTTCTAATATCTACATTCAGTAAATTCTGTCTGAAGCACGGGTACCACTAATATTTCCTTCTTGGAACCTGGTTTCCAGGACAGTATTCCTGGTAGGTGGGCTGGGAATGTTCGGTTTCAACATCTTCTGGTGGTTAAGATCATTGTCCCTTAAATACTTGTTTATCTGATGATCCTCTTCATTAATGTCCAGTGGCATTTCTCATATCACTGAGTACTTCTCTGGATTGTCCATCCAGATAGCTGTACCTCTATATATCCTCTTAGGTTGTCTAACCCCAGAAATTTAGGAGTCATCCTTGTCTTTTTTCTCAACCCACTACCTGTAGTCCAAAAGAGTTCTTTTGTTTGGCTCCTTTGCTGCTTCTGCCCTTTCAGTGCTGCTCCAGAATTAACTGCTAGTTTTTGTTATTCTCCAGCGGCAGCCTTCTAACCAGTCTCTCTGACTCTAGCTTGTCTGTCTAGTTCATTCTGCATCCTGTTTGCCTGAGTGGGCTTTAATAAATACAAATCTGTTCATATCATATTTTTGCTTAAAATTCTTCACATCAATTTTCTCTTTAGAGTAAAAATCCCAAACTCTTGTTAAAGGACCCTCTAAATTTCTTATGTTTGTTGAACATCTAAATTTTATTCTCCTGATCTGAACTAATCCCTATGAAGGGCAACTTGAGATGGGGGCCTGAGAAGATGACTTATTTGAATCTTTATTTTTTCCCTTTCCTTGAAGGGAAAGAAAGAACTTGTAGAGCTCAGTAAGCGGCATGAAATTGAGGCTGATCAGTACTAATCCCAGTGTTCAGTAGGATTTCTTTAAATTATGACAGTAAATTTTTGATAATTTTTTTCCCCCTTGCATCTTCACACATACCACTTTTAGTTCGGGACTTGCTTTTCTACTAGTTTTAGACCATGGTTTTCATCTGCTGTTTGTGACAAAGTCGTGGCTAAGGACGCGCTCTGGAAGTGATCTTGGCCCTTCCCTCTGGACAGAAGGTTCTGAAATCTCTCACCAGGCATTCAGATTCTCTATCACTTAGCCAGGGACACCAGAGTCTTCTGCGTGAGTTTACCTTTCTCAGTAAATACTTGCTAGCCCTAAAAACACAACAACAACAATAAAACTCCATGAGGGAGGTAGAAGTTTTATTATCTTTTGATGGAAGAGGTAACTTGAGCTTGGTAAATGAAGTCAGCTTATAGAACTGGGTTTAAATCCAAGTATTTGGACTCCTTGAGTAGTACAAAGTTACAGATACTAGTGATAGAACTAATGGCGTTTAGGAATCATAAATATGAGAGCTTTGAGGCACAATCAAAATAGCTTAGGAATAATAATGATAGTGATATTAGATGAAATAATACGTCCGTTTGATTAGAGGTCAAGGTATATATGACTTTTACATAGTCTTCCACATTTAATCAGTATAGCTGTTGAAAATGTTTTACAAGTACAGGTAAGAGAACTTTTTATAAATAACCCGGGGGCGCCTGGCTGGCTCACAGTGCGACTTTTGATCTCATGGTTGTGAGTTCGAGCCCCACGTTAGTGGTAGAGATTGCTTAAAAAAAAAAAAAAAAAAAAAAAAAAAATTTAAGTTCTAAATACCCAGTCAGATATAAATAATTATAGGATGCAATTTTAGAGTTGCTGGTCTGTGAGTATATGCTAGATCCTGTGAGAAATGTAAATATTTATTAAGTGCAACTCTGGTCCTTCAGATATTCATAGTTTGGTAGTAAGATGCACACAAGTATTTAGCCATAACAAAAGATAGAAGATAGGAAGTGCATAGTTGAGGTTGAGAGCTATCTTGGGAAACAGGAGTATTGGGATCAGTTTTTGAGTTGAAACCTGAGTAATCTCATGTAGTAGTAACTACAATTTAGGTCTGTTGAAAGTACAGGATTGCCATTAAAAAAAAGAACAATCCTAAACTTTTATTTTCAGGTTCTACCAATGTAAACCCTCCTGTCTGGCTTCACAATGGAGTGTAACTTCGTAATGTGATGTTAAATGTTTTGCACAAACACATAACAACCACATGCAGCAAATTTGGCTGTAGTACCAGATTAAATTAAAATCCTTAGGATTCTAGGGCCTAAAGTAAGACTTCCATATTACTTTCTGTTTATTTTTTAGAGAGAGAACACTCGTGTAGGTGGGGGATGGGGGGAGGGGGAAGCCAGAGAAAGAAAAAATCTTAAGCAGGCTCCATGCTCAGCGGGGATTGATCCTACTACCCTGGGTTCATGACCTGAGCCAAAATCAAGAGTTGGACACTCAACCGACTGAGCCACCCAGTCGCCCCAAGACTTCTGCATTACTGAAGTTGATTTTACTTCCGTGCATTTTTTTTTTTAATTTTTTTTTTCAACGTTTTTTATTTATTTTTGGGACAGAGAGAGACAGAGCACGAACGGGGGAGGGGCAGAGAGAGAGGGAGACACAGAATCAGAAACAGGCTCCAGGCTCCGAGCCATCAGCCCAGAGCCCGACACGGGGCTCGAACTCACGGACCGCGAGATCGTGACCTGGCTGAAGTCGGACGCTTAACCGACTGCGCCACCCAGGCGCCCCCCGTGCATTCTGTATATGTTGCTATTACCTACTTCTGAGATTGTTGAAAGGATTAGTGAAAATATACAATTACTGAAGTGCCAAGAAAAATGCTTGACACGTTGAAAGTACCTGATAAAAGTTTGCTCTCATTATTAGAAGACTGCTTTGTCTTCTAATTGGGTAATGATTCCATTGAGCAATAATAATAATAGATGAAACATTTTCATGGAATTTAATATGTGTCAGGTATTATTCTAAATACTTTACATATATTAACTCATTTAATCCTCACAAATAACCTATGAAGGTAGGTACTTTCCTGTTTTACAGAAGTGGAAACAAGGCTCTTCTGTGTATACTTGAGAATTCTCTTGTCTGGTTCTCTGAAAAGCTTTTAGGATTTTGATTGGCATTGCATTGAATGTGTAATTTTTCTTGTATTATTGCTTTGGCTAGATTCTCTAGTATAGTGTTGAATTAGAAGCATTTGTCATGGTATCTTTGTTTTGTTCTGATGCTAAAGAGACTTTTGATGTTGGTCCTTTAATGCATATTTGCTCTCAGTTTTTAGGTTTTGGAAGAAGACTTTTCATCAATTTAAGGAAGTTCCCATCACTTTCTTAATCGCTGTCATTTTGGGGGGAGGTTTTTGGTGTGATTGGGCATTGAATTTTATACAGTGCTCTTCTTACAGCCATTGAGATGAATCTTACATTTTCATTCTCATTTGTTAATAATATGATGAATGGCATTTATAGATACTCTAAGCTTCTAATGCAAACCTGTCCCCCCTAGATTCCTGACATTATCCCAACTTTATCATATTACATTAAAATTTTTATTTTTATTTTTTTTAGAGGGAGAGAGACCACGGGTGGGGAAACGGGGGCAGAGGGAGAGAGGGAGGGAGGGAGGGAGGGAGGGAGGGAGGGAGGGAATCTTAAGCAGGTTCTACCCTCAGCGCAGAGCCCAGCATAGTGTCCTAATCCATGACCCTGGGATCATGACCTGAGCCAAAGTCAGGAGTCTGATGCTCAATTGACTAGCCACCCAGGCACCCCTCATTAAATTACATTTTAAAGACGTTAATTAATTTGATTTGTCTGTGTGGTTTTTGTTTTTTGTTGTTGGACTCTTCTATGTTCATGATTTTCTTTTCTTATACTGGCCATGAATGATTTATAGAGTATTCTATTTTATAGAAGTATTTGTAAACGGTTGAATTGTCTTTTACTTGAAAGTTCAGTAGGACATGGGGGTAAAAACATTTAGAACTCGTGTTTTCTTTATGGGAAGATTAACCAATGATTAAGACAGGCTGTTTCTTTAAATTTTTTTTTTTCAATGTTTATTTATTTTTGGGACAGAGAGAGACAGAGCATGAACGGGGGAGGGGCAGAGAGAGAGGGAGACACAGAATCGGAAACAGGCTCCAGGCTCCGAGCCATCAGCCCAGAGCCCGACGCGGAGCTCGAACTCACGGACCGCGAGATCGAGACCTGGCTGAAGTCAGACGCCCAACCGACTGCCCCACCCAGGCGCCCCGACAGACTGTTTCTTTAATAGTAATAGGATTATTCAGGCTATGTCTCTTTCTTTTAAACTAATTTAAATGGAAAATTTCAACTTAATAGAATAGTGTAAAGGAACTCCCCTATGCCTTTTCCTTTAAGTTACTGATATTTTTGCACACACATACATGCTCCCTCTTTTCTTTTTTTGCTGAAGTGTTTTATACCAAATCCTAGACCAGTCATTTCACCAGAAATACTTCATTATGTATCTCTTAGTTAAAAGAATTTGTTTTAACACAGTAACTATGCTGTTATCACACCCAACAAAATTGATGATTTATTATTACCGACAACTCAGCCATATTTTATTTTCCTGATTTTCTTCTTAAAATGTGTGGGTTTTTTGTTTGTTTTTTTTGCTTGTTTGTTTTTACATTTGGTTCGCAGGATCCAAATAAGTTATATCTAGTTGCTGGATCTGGTATTTTTCCTTTTGTGTCATTGATTGGTTGCAGAAACTGGGACATTTATCCTATATAATTTCTTTTCAATTAAGGTTTGGTGAATATTTTCTCAGGAACATATCTATTTTTGGCCCTTGCAGTTTTTTATTACTTTTCTTCAAAGAACCAACTTCTGGGGCACCTGGGTGGCTCAGTCAGTTAAGTGTCCGACCTCAGCTCAGGGATTGTGAGTGCAAGTACCACATCGGGCTCTCTGCTGTCAACACAGACCCGACTTTGGATCCTCTGTCTCCCCTCTCTCTCTGCCGCTCTCCCTCTCAAAATTTAACATTTCAAAAAGAAAAAAAAAAGTGCCTGGGTGGCTCAGTTGGTTGATCAACCGTCCGACTTCAGTTCGAGTCATGATCTCGCAGCTGGCTCTGTGCCGATAGCTTGGAGCCTGGAGCCTGCTTCTGATTCTGTATCTCCCTCTCTGTCTGCCCACCCCTGTCCCCTGCTCGAGCTCTTTCTCTCAAAAACAAACATTCAAACAAACAAACAAACAACCTCTGGTTTTGTTGGTACCCTCTCAGCTGTCTGTTTTTCTCTTCCATTGATAATTGCTTTTATCTTTGATCATCTTGCTATTAATTTTTTTCTAACATAACTTGGCTACTTATTACCTTTTAGCTTTATTTTAAGTTTTGAAATGTATTTTATTATTAATGTTTCTTTTGTGATTTCCTCTTTACCTTCCCACTACATGTATATATATACTTTAAAAATTTCTAAATGAGCACAGATCATTTTTATTTTTTCCTAAACACTATAACTAAACTGATGTTGGGATATTTCCTTGTATACTCCAGGGGAAAAGTAGAATGCAAAATTGTTCGTAAAATATGTATGATCTTAGTTTTGTGAATTATGTAAATGGAAACAATGAAGGAAATATACCCATATATTAAGCAGTTGTCTTTCAGTAGTGATACATTAGGGAAGTTTTATTTGAAACCTTATTTGTATTCCAAAACACCTAAGACACATTTTGTTTTTATGATGGTGGAGCACAAAATGATTTTTCAAAAGGAAAGAATAATACTATAGAAGTCTGGACTCTGAATCATGCCCTGAGATCCTGGGGTGTGATTCAGGGCAATTAAAATAAGACCAGATGCTTAAGTGTGTTGGGACATTAGGCAGAGAGTTGGTGTATAGGTGGTGAGACTGTCCTTCCCAGAGAGTTACAGTCTGGATGCAGCAGTGGGGTAAGGGGTCCTGATAGGAAGAGATAGCAGCGGGGGAGGAGAGAGAGACACACACACACAGATAATTTCAGTGCCATGATAGGATGCTGTAAGAACAAGAAGGGCACATAGAGGAAGAGTTGTGCTTAGAAACCACGATTAATTGAACCAAGTAGGTCATTATCAAGTGGTACCTTCTCTTCAAGGGATGGACTATTTTTTGATAGTATAATCAGTTGTAGATTCAAGTATATCTAATTATTAGATACCCAATAATGCCTTGTTAATGTGAAAACTACTTAGAGAATCAAGAGGAAAGAAAATTCAAAACACCTCCTATGTATATTGAGTTAATACTGTTAGTCCACAAATCAACCAGGGACAATTTTTACTTTTCAGGGGACATTTGGTAATCTCTGGAGACATTTTTGGTTGTCACAAAATGTAAGGGGTACTCCTGGCATTGAGAGAGACCACAGATCTGCTGAGTATCTTACAATGCACAGGACAATTCCCCTTTTCCTCCACAACAAAGAGTATCCAGCCCAAAATGTTTAATAGTTCCAAGATTGAGAAACCCTGGGTTAATCCATAATTTGCATCCTCTTTTTAGTGGGGGTGGTTTGTATGTTGAAAGAGCTAGAGGCATGGTTTTTGTATCTTACTCTAGCTAGATTTTGATTAAGGAAAACTAATCTGTAGGCTGACGTCAGGTGAAAGTGAATTCATTCAGATCAAGGAATTGGTTTGTGGCAGGCACTGTGATAGGCACTGGGTAAAGAGTGGCAGACAGCCCATGTCTTCATGGAGCTCACTTTGAACGTTATGCAAATGGTGAATCTTTTGTATTCATTGTCTTTGTTATTATAACATTAAACTTCTTTTTCATTCTGTACTTAGTTTGGTTATTTTAACCTTTTCTAAGGAATTCTAGAATATTAAACAATTATATACTTTGTTTTCATGACTATCAGTACAAACCCAGCAACTCACATAATGGGTGTTGTTCTAAGATTTAATCCTTTTTCCTTGGCCTTTAGGTACAGTTCGTAAGTGTTTAAACCAAATAGTCTCTAATTTTTAAATACATACGTAACAATTTTTTTTAGGGTAATGTGAAAAACCTCAATACAAATGGATAGTATCCCATGAAGTGAGGTTTGGAAATACTTAATGCTTACCAAGAGCAAAAACATAGAGCAATTTGTAATTTTGGTCAAACTTTAACCTTTATCTTTTTTCTTCACTTTTAGATTTTGGCTCTCTCTTTGACTTGGAGCATGACTTACCAGATGAATTAATCAACTCTACAGAATTGGGACTAACCAATGGTGGTGATATTAGTCAGCTTCAGACAAGTCTTGGCATAGTTCAAGATGCAGCCTCTAAACATAAACAACTGTCAGAATTGCTACGGTCTGGCAGTTCCCCTAACCTCAATATGGGGGTTGGTGGCCCAGGCCAAGGCATGGCCAGCCAGGCCCAACAGAACAGTCCTGGATTAGGTTTGATAAATAGCATGGTCAAAAGCCCAATGGCACAGGCAGGCTTGACTTCTCCCAACATGGGAATGGGCACTAGTGGACCAAATCAGGGTCCTACGCCATCTGCAGCAGGTATGATGAACAGTCCAGTAAATCAACCTACCATGGGAATGAACACAGGGATGAATGCTGGCATGAATCCTGGAATGCTGAATGCAGGCAATGGACAGGGGATGATACCCAATCAAGTCATGAACGGTTCAATTGGAGCAGGCCGAGGGCGACCTAATATGCAGTACCCAAACCCAGGCATGGGAAATGCTGGCAATTTAATGACTGAGCCACTACAGCAAGGCTCTCCTCAGATGGGAGGACAAACAGGATTGAGGGGCCCCCAGCCTCTGAAGGTAAGTACATTTTTGGTTTGTATGCACTATCAGTATGTTTTTGATTATCCCAGTGATGGAGGGAGGGCTTGAGGTCAGTTATTCACTTATCTTTACTATTCATGTTTAGTCTTCTTACGTGGTGTACCATTTCCCATGGATGCCAAGGATCTACTATGTTGTGATGCATTTTTTTTTTTAAATTTTTTAATGTTTATTTATTTTTGAGACAGCATGAACAGGGGAGGGGCAGAGAGAGAGGGAGACACAGAATCTGAAACAGGCTCCAGGCTCTGAGCTGTCAGCACAGAGCTTGACGCGGGGCTCGAACCCACGAACTGTGAGATCATGACCTGGGCTGAAGTCAGACGCTTAACCGACTGAGCCACCCAGGTGCCCCATGTTGTCATGAATTTTATGAAGCTCTTACATTAATTTTAAGTAAAACAATTATTTACAGCTCAAGGGTATTGTATAATAATACTTCAGTTCTAAATGATTGTTAGCTAATTCCTGTTTTCTCAATATTAGAATAAATATTAGAATAATTATATTAAAATATTATATTAATATTTTATATATTATATATATTATATATATATATAAAATAAATATTAGAATATTTTCACAAATACCAGAATATTTTCATATCCTTTCTTTTTAATTTTTTTTTAAGTTTTATTTTATTTTGAGAGAGAGAGAGAGCATGAGCAGAGTAGGGGCACAAAGAGAGAGGGAAAGAATCCCAAGCAGGCCCCATGCTGTCTGTGCAGAGCCAGACCTGGGGCTTGAACCTACAAACAGATCATGACCTGAGATGAAACTGAGTCAGACGCTTAACCGACTGAGCCACCCTGGTACCCTGTGTTTTCATCTCATTTCTAAGCCTGCTTTAGCCTGCATAGCCTCCTTATATAGTTTGGGGCCGCTTTGGTGGCTCAGTTGATTAAGCAGTTGACTCTTGATTTTGGCTCAGGTCATAATCTCTGGGTCGTGAGATCAAGCCCCTTGTAGGGTTCTGCTCTGAGTGTGGAGCCTGCTTAAGATTCTTTGTCCCTTCCCCGCGTGCACATGCTCTCAAAAAACCAACTAACCAAGCAAATAAATAAAAATACAGTTTTGAGCCAGTTGACTTTATATTGTCTTCAGATAGACATCACTTATTTCCACTGCTTCGAATGTCCTTGGTTTTCAAGAGATACCCTGAAAGATTTATTAAATGTTATTTTTCCTTGTTAGTTGATGGATGTTAAGGTGCATTAGTTTACTGTGAAGCCTCAACTGACATTCCAGGTGTCCAGTTAACCTGATTTTGGTCATTGTTTGAAAGGGTTTTCTTTAAAAAGCCTACTTTTTTTTTTTAGCTTTATTAAGTAGAGCAGGCTAAATACATTTTGTAAAACTTTTTAAATGTGTTCTTTATATATAGAATTTATATAAGCATATATTTGTTGCTTATTCCTTCATATTTTTCCTGCATTTTTATTTATTTTTTCTTGAAGTGGTATCACACTGCAGTTGCCAGCACCTGGTATGTGGCTGGTAAATAGTTGTTGAATGAAAGAGATGGTTTTGCTTGGAAGGGGGATATTGGGGATAGGCAAGATTTTCACAAGGAGTTGGGAGCAAGCTTTCACTGTAAAAGGAATAACTGAGCAAGCATTGGGACTTCTGTGTTCCTGAAAATTGTGATGAGATGAGAGAGAGAGTTCAGGGGTGAATTGGGAATGGGGAGACTGAGGTCATGTTAGATATGTGAAAGCCCCCCCCCCTTTTTTTTGCTATACAGTACAGAATACTGACCTCTTAGGGAAATTCCTACCTCCTCTGTAGATTATCCCTTTTTGATGCTTTCATGTTGCTGTGTCGATATGGTTTACTTAGAGTATTTGGAGTGAAAACCAGAAGCAAGAAGGTAAAATGTTTATTAGATACCTCTTCTAGGTTCTAGAACATAGTTGTGAGGAGTCCTTACCCTCCATTATTGTTATACTCCAGTGGGGAGAGGTGGTGTGACAGACTAAACCTTCACTGATTGATCAAATATTTACTGCATCCCAGCTTTGGTGCTCCAGATAGAGCAGTGATTAAACTTACTTCATAGATCTTACTTTTTTATTAGTGTGTACATAAGTTGTAAGTTTATAGTATTCTAAGTATTGCTATGAAGAAAAATTTAAAAAGGAAGGTCTCAGGGGCTCCTGGCTGCCTCAGTCCATAGAACGTGCAACTCTGGTTTTTTTTGTTTTTTTTTTTTTTAATTTTATTTATTTTTGAGAGAGAGAGAGAGAGAGAGAGAGACAGAGACTGAGCCCGAGTTGGGGAGGGGTGGAGAGAGAGGGAGACACAGAATGTGAAGTAGGCTCCAGGCTCTCAGCTGTCAGCACAGAGCCTGAAGCGGGGCTTGAACTCAAGAACTGTGAGATCATGACCTGAGCCGAAGTTGGACACTTAACTGAGCCACCTAGGCTCCCAGAACGTGCATCTTGATCTCGGGGTTGTAAGTTCGAGCCCCACTTTGGGTGTATAGATGAGTTAAAAATAAAATCTTTAGAAGCAAAGAAAAAAATGGAAAGACTCATTGGGATTGGGGCACTATTCTATTTATAATCTAAATCACAATTTCTTGCATCAGCATTGTTTCAGGGACTGGATATATAGCAGTGTACAAAAGAGACAAGAATTCCTGTCCTTGTGGAGCTTCTGTTTTCTGGGGTGGAGGAATTGAAATATAAAAATTCTATTATTAAAATATTTTGTTATTTAAATGAGCCCCATCTAGTTACCTGGGTGGCTCAGTGGCTTAGGCATCCAACTTTTGATCTCAGCTCAGGTCTTGATCTTAGGGTTGTGAGTTCAAGCCCCATGCTGGACTCTGTGCTGAGCATAAAGCCTACTTAAAACAGTGATAATAATAGGGGCACCTGGGTGGCTCAGTCACTTGAGCATCCAACTCTTGATTTCAGCTCAGGTCTTGATACCAGGATTGCGGGATCAAACCCACGTGGGGCTCTGCTGTATGTGGAGCCTGCTTAAGATTCTCTCTCTTTCTCCCTCTGCTGCTCTCCTCCGCTCGCTCTCTCGCGCACTCTCTCCCTCTTAGAAAGTATTTAAAAAACAATAATAATTAAATAAATGAATCGCACTTATATTTTGTAAGTTGATATTTGTCAAGCACTTAGCGCAGTGCATAAGAACCCTAAATGTTTATTTAGCAAATGAGTTTTGGGGAATTGTGGAGGTTTAGGATGAGATACCCAGTTAATGTATAGATTAGTATACAAGTATAATATAAAATGTACTTTTATAAAATGAGTTTTCTCTTTATGGTAGGAAAAAAGCCCTTTCTATATTTTCCTATTGAAGATTAAAATAAATGCAAGTCAAGGCATTAAAATTGTTGGCTAGCAATTCCCCTTCCATGGGACCAGGTCCTAAAATTACCTCAAAGGGTCAATTATATTCATTACATTTCTTCCAAAATTCCTAAGAGTTCCAGTGATATTTAAGAATCAGGAATTAAGGAGGCTTTCAGTGAGACTTGAAGATTTGAACCCTGTTGGCAAGTGGCAGTGGTTTTTTTATACAGTTCTTTTTATGGATGAATCTGTGGTTCAGAGTGTGCAGGCAGGTTGTGACATTACTACTTACAACATTCTTCCAAAAATTTGGCAAACTGGTTTATGGAAGGAAACTTGGATCATACACCCTTTTAACGTAGCCTTTGATTTTGCAGTTAGCATAAAATAAAGACAAATGTTGTCAGGAGGGTTCAGTGAGGGGCAGAATAGTGCACGCTTTTTTTTGAACCATACTACCTGGATTAGAATCTGGGCTGTTAACATAAGCATCCTCCTCTTCTGCTGCATATTGGCAAAGCTTGGTTAAGTCATTTCACTCTCTAATAATTTCACAAAACTATATCTGCCTCCTCAAAAATGCTGGTGACAAAAGAAGTAAACTTTGAGAATCTTTCCCTAATAGCTACCTTCTGTGTATGAAGAAAGATGAAGTTAATAAAAGCATCATAGTTAATGGTGTGGACTATGGAGCTTTACTGCCTGTGTTAAAAATGAACTCAGTCACTCACAGAGTAAGCTATATTACCATGGGCAAGTTGCTTATTGTACTTCAGTTTTCCCACCTATAGAACGGAAATAATAAGAGTGAATGTAACCTACCTCATGGGATTGTCGGGGAACTATAAACGATTAGTAGAAGTAAGCCCTTTGTGAAGGGTATGTAGTAAGGACGTACTTGTAGAGTGGTAATAGTGGTAGCAAGTGCTTTAGTATTATTGTAGTTTCCATTTTGTGATGTTCTTTTTTTTTTTTATTTTTTAACGTTTATTTATTTTTGAGACAGAGAGAGACAGAGCATGAACGGGGGAGGGTCAGAGAGAGAGAGAGACACAGAATCTGAAACAGGCTCCAGGCTCTGAGCAGTCAGCACAGAGCCCGACGCGGGGCTCGAACTCACGGACCGCGAGATCGTGACCTGAGCCGAAGTCGGACGCTTAACCGACTGAGCCACCCAGGCGCCCCTAGTGATGTTCTTAAAAACATTTTTGTGGGGGAGGGGGAGAAATCAAATCGAGATCATGTAATCTTGTAATGGAGAAGCTGTAATCTTCTAGAGACGTAGAATCTTGTAATCATGTAATCGAGAAGCTGTAATCTTCTAGAGACGTAGCTCTATAAGATTATAGAGTTATAGATTAAGATTATAGACGGCTATAAGGGGAGATGAAACAACCCCATGAAATGGCTGTTGGCTGGAGGATATAGGAATGCCCACCAGTAGAGACTTCAGGGGATTAATATTCTATAAATTTGACAGAAAATTAACTTTCTTTGGAAATGACGACTTTTTATTCAGGAAGTGTTCATTAACATTCTGGAGGGTTTTTTTTGTTTGTTTGTTTTTGTTTTTTTTCCCCTTAGAAAATTAAAAAAAAAAAAAAACCTGTTCTGTGAAAGCACTTGTTATAGTTAAAGAGACAAGATCCAGAATATTATCAAATAGCAACATCAGACAGTATAATTGTACCTAAATTAATGTTAGGCTCCAAAAGCTAAGGAGCTACTACTGAATGTTAATAGGTATTTAATATGTGTTAGGGTCATTAATTCCTAACATCAACCCTATGATTTTATTCCCATTATACAGGTTAGGAGACAAATCAGGGAGTGGGTATTACAGAGAACTCTTGTCTTTCTGAAATAAAAGTGCGTGTTATTTATCACTGTAGTATAATGTCATTCTATTATTAACGATTCCTGTATTGATAAAACATCCACAGCTAAAAACAGATACGATGCTTTTATGTTTCTTACAGCAGCAGTCACCTCCTCACTTGCTTGTAACCTTACATAGGGATGATCATTGCTAGACTAAGACATGTGAGAGCGGGAACCATACCTGTTTTCTCTAATTCTGCCTTAGTGATACAGACACAGCCTTGGAGCATCTTTATATGTACTACTTTTAGTTCTTATTCTGTAGTCCTAGATCTGGGAGATGACAAATCCTACCCTCCTTTACTGTGACTCTGGTTACCTCACATGCTATGAAGACTTATGTGTTACTTGCTATCTGGATAGATTCATAGCCAAAATTTATATGCTTTGTGACTAATGAAATTCGTATTTTAAAACAACAACAACTCTGAACTTCATTTAAATGAATATTAGCCTTGGGGCGCCTAGGTGGCTCAGTCTGTTGAGCGTCCGACTTCAGCTCAGACCATGATCTTGAAGTCCCATGAGTTTAAGCCCCGCATCAGGCTCTGTGCTGACAGCTCAGAGCCTGGAGCCTGCTTCAGATTCTGTCTCCCTACCTCTCTGCCCCTCCCCTGCTCATGCTCTGTCTCTCTGTGTCTCAAAAATAAATAAAAACATTAAAAAAATTTTTTTTAAATGAGTATTAGCCTTGGGAATAACTCCCCTTTTCTTTCTTTTCTCTTCAAAAAAAATTGGGGGTGGGGGTGGTGTGCCTGGCTGGCTCAGAAGAGCGCGCAACTTGATCTTGGGGTCATGAGTTCAAGCCTCACATTGGGTATAGAGATGACTTAAATAAATAAAAAACTTAAATTTTAAAAAAATTTTTGAGAAGGTAGGAGCAGTAATGTCATTTTTGGAGCTCTTCTTTTAAAATTAAGATCAGGCTGTGATGGTTTTTGGCATATGATATTAAAGAGTATTTAACCTATGAAGTTTTAAAGTAAGAGCAGTGATTGAACTTGGATTGGCAAGGAATGAAGCAGGTAGGAAGGACCAGTTGGGCAGCGCGTATTAAGCGTAAGTCAAGGAGAAAGAATCCACGTTGAGAGAAAGATTGTCTTAAATACTGTAGTCTGATGGGTTTTAGAAACCCAAATTTACAATCTAGATGGATACAGTTTTAGGTATGCAGTATCAGTTAAACTAAGGTATTGGTATAAGAATAATGGGAAGAAATAAAGAAAAATAATGTTTAGGATTTGGTGTAGGTTCTGAGAGATCCCTAGTCCTCCTTGTTTATCATTGTACCCTCAGTGATTAACTTGGTGTCTGGCATATAACTTGTATACAGGTACATAACATGGGCATTTATCAACTCCAGTAGATAGTAGGAAATGTCTGAATGTAGTTCAATTTTGTTTTTATTATTTGATGAATTTTGGAGTCACCTGCATGGTATTTATTGGTTTGTGTTACTGTGATGCCTGCAAGTCTTATTAAAGGAGTTTTTTCCCCCTATATTAAATATTTCCAAATAGCTATATTCTTTATATGAGGTACCACTTTTTATTTTTCCTATTTATTTGCCAGTGATTGCCGCTCTCAGGTATCTTTTTGTACTCCTGTGCTCTGTACGTTTCTGCTTTTAATATACTGAAAATTTAGAAACAACCTGTAGAGTGAGATTTTTTTTTTTTTTTAAAAGAGAGAAAAGCTAATCCCCTGAGGTGCTTTTTGTTCTAGTTGCCCAGAGCTGTTATAGCTAGCTTCCTGGTCTCCTGGTCCTCTACGTTTTGAGTTTAGTTATCTGTATCCTTGTGATGCAGGTAGGTGGTGAGTAGTTGGACACCTGGATCACATTAGGTATAGAGAAGGGGAACAAGATCAAATAACAAACTACAGTGTAGCAGAAATTAAGTACAGTATATTCCCTTCCTGTTATATTTGGTGGGGGAGTACTGGAGGTTGGGGAGAGTGAAAGGGTAAGGATAGGGAGATTGGTTGTATTTTATCTAACACTGGCAGAACTCTGATGAAGATGGCAAAACCAAAAAAGACTGAGAGCCTTTGTTGGTCAGGGTGTCGAGAAGTGTCAGGAATGAATTGCTGCCAGCTGACCAGTAGTCAGTGCAGTCTCTCTGTTTGAGGCCATAGTCCACTTTGGAGTTCCTAGCTAAGGCATCGTGATTGAGAAAGTAAGCAATGTCAGGAACTGGTTGAAACTCAGTTGGTGTGAGCAGGTAAGGCAGTGTCTGTGTGAACAAACATGAAGGACCAGATTCTCCTCTGATCTATTTGAGTAGAGACATACTTATTAAGAGACCTCAAAACAGCCTGCAGATCCCAGTATTTTATTTATTTATGTAAATAATGGACTCCTAAAAGCTTAATTTATTGTCTGTTGGTCTTTTATGGTCTGTCTTGCAGATTCTGTGTTAGAATGGCTTTCGTTTTATGTCTATCATGAATTTCCACGCTAATAGGAAACACAGTTAAGTGAACTGTAACTCTCCCAGATACAGGCCCGTGTATTATTGGAACTATAGTAGTATGAATGTTAGCACTGGAAAAGCATCTGTAGCCCCCACACCTGCAGCCACACATGAAACTACCAAAAGAAACCTGAACTTGGGTTTAAACCTGTTTCTGTATTTGATCGTCCCTACAGTCTTGTTGGCCAGATTCACTTAAGAAATTCCAGTTATTGAAGACTCAAGCAGTAAGTTTTTTACTCTGGATGCTTCCCATTCAGGCTGCTTCAAACCTTGCCACTTCTTTCAGGCTCAATTCCTGAGTTACTGAACTCCATCCTAGTCTCTGATCTCATCTGGAAACTGTAAATGTTCTCGAATTTTTCTTTATTTTGCCTCTTCACTATAGGCAAACCTTGGAACTGATAAAGATGTCATATTCGTATACATTTGCCAGAGAATAGGTACTGCATATGGTTGAAAGAACAGTTTTACTTACAGGGGCTTATGTGTTTATTTTATGACTTTTATATTTCTGTTTTCCTGAGTCAAGGGGCTCCTTTTGTTGATCAGATTTAGGACAATGGGGTTACAAAGAGAAATGAACTGAGTTCTTTCCCCTACTGTGCAGAGTCTTGGGGGATAGAGGAGGCAGGCATTTTATTTTATCATCTGTGTTGTATTATAAATAAAGGCACAAACATTTATGTCAGGGTAGAAAAAGAGTTCTTTAGCTCTCTAGGACTATAGACAGATGTTTCATAGAGATGGTAGCTTTTGAAATGTATCTTTAAGTAAGGCAACAAAAAGAAAAATTGGACTGCCTCTTTGTGAACTTAGTATTTTATTTCTTTTACAGGTTATCATTCAGGAGTCAAACAGGAAGGGAGGGTGTGCCACTGTCTAGTTATAGGGAAAAGGAAAATCTTTAAGGCAAATGCTAGAGATTCAAGAAGCAAGCTGCTCCTCAGATTTGCAAGTTAGTTGGTACAGGATATAGTAGGACACCATGGATAGATAGGCCTCATGGAGATCATGAAGGCTCTGGGTAGAAAATAGAATAGACAGAAGGCGAGGAAACCTGTTGGACACAGTCTACACAAGCTGTGATTGAGGGGCTTGAATTAAGACAGTGACAGTGGACTGGGAGCAATTGTAGGGTGTGTGTGTGTGTGTGTGTGTGTGTTTAGAGATGGAATTTGAAGGCTCCTCTGATAGAATTGGATCTAGCTGAGAGGGATGAAAATCTAGTATGACTCCTTTTAATTGGGCAGTAGCGGTAGTTTCCCTAGTTTTCTGAGAGCTTTGCTATATGTTTTAGTAGGTGGTGTTTGACTTACAGTGGTTTCTTATATGGAAGGATTGTAAGTTTTATCATTGCTATCTGTAAAACATTTGGCTTCTGAATAATTAATACTCTGTTCTTTAATAACTGTTCAGCACTCCAGGTTGACTTTCATAAATAGAGACAAAAACCTCCTTTCTTAAGTATATAGGGGTTACAAAGAAATTTAAATTACTTCAAGATCCAAGCAGGTAATTTAATGAATAAAGCAGCTAGGTTTTTTAAATTTATTTTTTTATTCTTTTTGAGGGAGAGCATGCGAGCTGGGGAGAGCAGCAGAGGGTGAGGGTGAGAGAGAATTTTAAGCAGGCTCCACGCTCAGCATGGAGTCCAGTGCAGGGCTTGATCCCACTATCCTGGGATCGTGACCTATGCCAAAATTAAGAGTCAGACACATAACCCACTGAGCCACCCAGGCGCCTCAAAGCTGCTAGGTTTAAGACAGCAAGGACTGATATGGACTCTGAAGTTTACATGTTCTGTCTAAAGGATTCAGATTCAGAAAGTTTCAAAATCACTCTGCCGCTTTGTTCCTAAATGAAAAATATCCCCTAAACTATCAGTTTGCTACCTTTTATGTAAACAAAATGCTGGAACAAACATTCAGATGCTTTTCACATATCAAACTCTCTAACAAATTTAGGGATTAGGTCATTTATTGAGTTGAATTTATTAAGTCATATATTGTACATTAAATAAAAATATATTTAATGCATTAAAAGTGAAGATGAATGGCAAACCTTAGCAGATACAGATTAATGAAAATGCTTATAAAAATTTCTAAAACACATTTATATCAAGTATTTACAGAAAATAGCTGTAAATTTACTCTACCTGAGCTGAGGCTCCTCAATTTTGAAAGTATTTTCATGAACATACTTCTCTAGTCTTATTTATAATGGTAGAGGATTTCCTTTAAAATTGTTTTTATAAATTAGGAAGTGGAAAAGGAAAGAGGGGCACCTCGGTGGCTCAGTCAGTTAAGCATCTGACTGAGGCTCAGGTCATGATCTCATAGTTCGTGGGTTCGAACCCTGCGTTACGCTCTGGGCTGACAGCTCAGAGCCTGGAACCTGCTTCTGATTCTGTGTCTCCCTCTCTCTCTCTCAAAAATAAATAAACGTTTAAAAAAAAAAAAAAAGGAAAGAGAATAGTAATGTTCCGTTAATGTAAGGAATAAGATTTAATTTCTCATCTTTTTTTTTTTTTAATTCTTAGATGGGAATGATGAACAACCCTAATCCTTACGGTTCACCATACACTCAGAATTCTGGACAGCAGATTGGAGCCAGTGGCCTTGGTCTCCAGATTCAGACAAAGTCTGTACTACCAAATAGCTTACCTCCATTTGCAATGGACAAAAAGGCAGTTCCTGGTGGAGGAATGCCCAACATGGTGGGTAGTAATCTGTCTACAAATTTGTCTTTAAACTGGCGTTTTGACAAAGAACTGTTAAACTGTAATGCTTTCTGCTGTACACACTAGGATGTGAAGATGGACCCTGTGATCAAGGAGGCTTGATACCTTCCATTTCCCATGGGTTTTTATTTCTTGTAGTATTGTTCAGTAAGGGTGTTGGGCCAAATGGGAGCAAGTGGGGCTGCTACAGTGAAAATTTTGTAGCCTGCCATATTACACATCTTCTTCTTGTGAGTATTTCTATAGAATATGAAAGTAGAACTTCTCTTGGAAAGTACTCTCAAGCAAAGGATTCCAGCTCTCAGTGACCATATCTACACATTTGTATCTGATATCAGCACACAAAAGTAATTTCCCTCTCAAAGTTAAACACTGTTTTAAACAGTGATTTTGTGGGGGCCGCCTGGGTTGGTCAGTCGGTTCATCTGACTTCAGCTCAGGCCATGATCTCGAGGTTCCTGAGTTCGAGCCCCCAGGGGCGCCTGGGTGGCTCAGTGGGTTAAGCGTCTGACTTCAGCTCAGGTCATGATCTCGAGCTTCCTGAGTTCGAGCCCCGCGTTGGGCTCTGTGCTAACAGCTCAGAGCCTGGAGCCTGGCTTCAGATTCTGTGTCTCCCTCTCTCACTGCCCCTCCTCCATTCATGCTCTGTCTGTCTCTGTCTCTCAAAAATAAGAAATAAAAATGTTTAAAAAAAAAAAAAAAAAACAGTGATTTTTGTTTTGAATAAATCTCCAAAGCTTCTAACATTGCTATTTTTCTAAAAGTAAAACTGTTTCTACTTGTAAATTTGTTAAGTAGTCCCTGTTTACCTTTGGGAAAAATTGTCCTATAGAAATTCCATTTCTCTTTCAGATTTTTTGTTTTTTATTTTTTTGCCTATATTTCAGATACTTTAAGTACTGCAGATCTTTTAAAAAAGAATAAAACATGGCATCTGTGACCCCAGAAATGTTTACTTTATCAGGGAAGAGAAAGCACTTTCTTCCATAATTACAGAAACTAACTTTTCACCCACCTAAAAGGCCCCTGCTCAGTCTCCCAGGAGGTTTTTGTTACTGTGCTTCAGAACCTGACTTGGACTTGCTCTTCGCTACGGATTCCTTGCCTTTCCCTCTCCCACCTGAGCTTATGGTGTCCTCTTTGTTTTGCTCTCTGTATATTACATATACTTTGATTATATTACTTGGTGATGTAACTTTGTTATTGAACTTCTTGATGGTGGGACTGATGTTTATCTACCTTGGGATCCCCTGTGGCACGTGGTGGATGTCCTTAAAGGTTTTAATTGAAAATGTCCAGGTCTGGGGCACCTGGGTGGCTCAGTCGGTTAAGCGTCCGACTTCGGCTCAGGTCATGATCTCATGGTCCGTGAGTTCGAGCCCCGCGTCAGGCTCTGTGCTGACTGCTCAGAGCCTGGAGCCTGTTTCAGATTCTGTGTCTCCCTCTCTCTGACCCTCCCCCGTTCATGCTCTGTCTCTCTCTGTCTCAAAAATAAATAAATATTAAAAAAAAAAAAATTAAAAAAAAAAAAAAAGAAAGAAAATGTCCAGGTCTGTATTTACTAAAAAGCACCCTATGACACCTAATGTTACATGTACCTTTGTTGTTTTCTCTCTTAGGGTCAACAGCAGGCCCCACAGGTCCAGCAGCCAGGCCTCGTGACTCCGGTAGCCCAAGGGATGGGTTCTGGAGCGCACACGGCTGATCCAGAGAAGCGCAAGCTCATCCAGCAGCAGCTCGTGCTCCTGTTGCACGCCCACAAGTGCCAGCGCCGCGAGCAGGCTAATGGGGAAGTAAGGCAGTGCAACCTTCCCCACTGTCGCACGATGAAGAACGTCCTGAACCACATGACACACTGCCAGTCAGGCAAGTCCTGCCAAGGTGAGTGGGCTCAGAGGGTTTCTGTGCTTAGCAATGAATATTTATAGTCCGAGAGAAGAAAAAAAGTGTGTTCTAACTCTGTTTTGAGACTTCTTTACCGATAATGTCCATGTTAGGAGGTGATAAAATTCAGTATCATTTTGTTATTATGTAGGGCTATGGTAGAAAATTTTAAGGATTTTCCTCTTGTGATGACCCTTACTGACTTTGATTTGCCCCCGCATAGCATAGTTTAAATATTATTGAGGATTTGCTATCCTATAGGCAAACACTAAAACAATGTTACCCAACTTAATACAATTTATGTGTGTATGGTGTCATTAGAAATCTGTTTTTATAGAGTAAAGTACATTGCATGTCTTGGTGAAAAATACGGGCTTTGGAGGCAGATTGCTTAAGTTTGAATCCCATTTTGAGTACTCTGACTTAATGCAAATTAGTTAACCAGGTCTTGCCTGTTTTCTTAACTATAAAATGTGAGTGCCAATAGCTACCCTGTAGGGGTGTTAGGAAGATGAAATGAGTGAACATTTGTAGCACTTGTTAAGTGATCAACAGGTTAGTGGATACTGATATAAAAAAGTATAAGCTACATTTGCAGAACAATTATTTTTTTTCTTTTTAGTGGCACACTGTGCATCTTCTCGACAAATCATTTCACACTGGAAGAATTGTACGAGGCATGATTGTCCTGTGTGTCTCCCCCTTAAAAATGCTGGAGATAAGAGAAATCAACAGTGTAAGTGATTAAGTCTTTTAAAGCTTTTATTTATTTATTACTTATTTTATTTATTTATTATTTTATTTATTCTCGGTGCAGTTTGGTGGGATTTAGACTAAGTGCTTCTTGATTATTTGAAGTTCTGTGACTGCCCTGTGCTGTCATACTAGGTTGTTTCCACTCCCATTAACTTCATATTAATGAGGTTTGGATTGAACTGCTTATTACCTAAAGTAAGATCCAGAAACTTTTTAAATAATTATTCTGTATAAAAAGGGTGAATTAATGCTCCATTTTTACATTCATGAAAACTTAAAAGATCATTGCTTTGACATTGGGCAAGTTACTCTTTTATACCTGTGGCCTAAATATTTAGATACTTTGAAGTTATTTAAAGAGAAAGGGAAAAAGTGTGAAATTATTTTTAGAAGTCTAGGATGATGAGCTTTTCTGAGATAAAGACAAAAGTAGAAAGATGTAAGTGTAGCTACCATACCTCTCTAGAAACAAAATATTAAGCATTTGTGGTGAATGACAGATTTGGAAACGTGCAACATGTGAAGAAGGAATTAAATGCCATAAATTAATTAAGAAATCATAAATAGCCCAGTAGAAAATTGGGATAAGGAAATAGTTCAGTAGAGGGAGGACATTGTCACCACTTGAGCAGAAATGCTACCTGGTATTGGCATTTGTATGGTTCTGAGTCATTCATACATAGTTGGTGGGAACACTGATGCAGCCTGTAGGTAGGCTTTTGGGTACTCTGGATCAAAAGCCTTTCATGCCAGTGATAGTGATCCCCTTTGACCATTCAGTTCTGCATCTAGACATTTATTTCAGGGAAATAACAGGAAACAAGATGCATGTTGTTTCATAATGAGATGTTTCATAATCACGTAACAATTTTGTGTCTTCTAAATTCATTCAGATAGGTTAGTCTATTTTTCTCACATCTTTAACGTTGTAATCCCATCTCTTTTGTCTTCTCTAGCAATTCTGACTGGAGCACCAGTTGGACTTGGAAATACTAGCTCTCTAGGGGTGGGTCAGCAGTCTACCCCCAGCCTAAGCACTGTCAGTCAGATTGATCCCAGCTCTATAGAAAGGGCCTATGCAGCTCTTGGGCTGCCCTATCAAGTAAATCAGATGCCGACGCAACCCCAGGTGCAAGCAAAGAACCAGCAGACTCAGCAGTCTGGCCAGTCTCCCCAAGGCATGCGGCCCATGAGCAACATGAGTAAGTTTGTGTCTTCCCTTGTGACAGATGTGATGTTGGTTATGTGTATACACGCCATGTAATTTGCAGAATTATCTTCTTGGTTTATTTTGGTCTGTGTGTGTATGTGTGTGTCTCCCCATCTCTTAATTTTTTTGTTACATGATTAATTTCTTGGAGTAATTTTTTTAAAGATTGTAGTGTAAAGGTCTCATCATAATCTATATACCAGAGGCAGCTGCTTATCCTTGTTGATGATTTCTTCCATAACTTTCTAGAAAACAGTCTGGTACTGAGTAATGCATCATACTTTTTCCTATGAAGTCCATTGTCATCCTCTGGATAATATTTGCAATAGCCTTTAGTTTCTGCCCATTATTGTTTGATTCTAAATGAGAAAGCAAAATTGAGCATGCTACTCTTACAGAAATGTAATCTTGTTGATTTTTGTTGGTTTTAACTTGAATGTATTACAGTTTCTTGACAAGCAGTGCTAACTTGTTAAATAATCATTGAGTGAGGAGATTATTAAAAAACTAGACCAGAAACTGGGATGAAGAGCTAATCCTACCCTTTCAGGCTAGTTTTCAAATTCTTACGTATTCAAGTACATGAAAAGGGGTCAAAAATAGAGATCTGAGGACTTCCTTCCCCTGCCCCTTCACCTTTTTTTTTTACTTAAGATTGCTTATTTTCTTCTCTCTTTCCATGTTACCCAAAAAGTTACCCAGACTCTTCTTGAGTTTTAGGATCTTGACCCAGTGCAGTTTTCTACCCCTGGATTTTCTACTGCCTGGCCTGGATTTTCATTTTTGTAACTGGTTATTTCCTGTTAATTTTTCAAACTTCTGTTTTAATTCCTAATTTTGTTCTTTTTGTCTCCTTTGTATCATCTATGTACATTTGTATATAGCCACAAAATTGTTTAAAAGTTAGTTTCTTGAGATATCTTTTTCCCTTTTTTTAGTGTCTTTATTTTAGGATTAAAAATTAATCTAAAGTTTCCATTTATTTCTTGTTAATTCAATCAGTGGTGCCTTTTTAGTGATAATCATTGTGAACCAAAACTTCTAGATACCTCATTTATTTCTTTTGTTGTATTCAATCCCATATTAAAAACTAATATGAATACACTCTCTTTCTGGCATGTTATATATAGCCTCATGCTTTCTATTCATCAGGCCCAACCCAGATAGGCAAAGACTTACATATGAAGTGTTTTTTCTTTCATATGAAAGCCCTTTTATTTATGTTATTTTTATTTATTTTTTATTTATTTTTGAAAGAGCAAGCAAGCGAGCGCCCATCAGTAGGGTAGAGGCAGAGAGACAGAGGGATATAGGAAACTAGAGAATCCCAAGCCATCTCTGCACTGTCAGCACAGAGCCCAGTATGGGGCACAAACTCACAGACCGTGAGATCATGACTTGAGCTGAAATCAGTTAGTCAAGTTGGATGCTTAACCTACCAAGCCACCCAGGCACCCCATATATGAAAGCCCTTTTAAAAATAATCTTGTGGGGTGCCTGAGTGGCTCAGTCGGTTAAGCATCCGACTTCAGCTCAGGTCATAATCTCACAGTTTGTGGGTTCAACCCCACATCAGGCTCTGTGCTGACAGCTCAGAGCCTGGAGCCTGCTTCAGATTCTGTGTCTCCCCCTCTCTCTCTGCCCCTCCCTTGCTCTCTCTCTCTCTCTCTCAAAAATACACACTAAAAAAAATTTTTTTTAATAATCTTGTGTGTTTATGTTGAAGGGTGCGCCCTCTGTTTTCATATTTTTGAGTTCCCTAAAACTTAGAGAGTAAAAGAACTGAATATCAAAATGGAATCACCATGATTAGGACATGTAATTTTCTCCACAGTCTTTAAGAGAGTTTTAAAAAAGTATTTTATTGCATATTATGAATGTGGGACTGCTTTTTCACTTCACACCAAAATCGTATGAAATTAGTTTTAACCAAACTTTGTACTTGTGAGTGATGTTTGCACTAAAGGTTATTACTATAAATTGTTTTATTGGGTATTTAAAGTGATCCTTTAAGGCTTCTGTTATTATTAGAGTTTTATAATGGATTTTACTTAGGAATATAAAAATTTTGATGATGATCAGAAATGTAACTCAAGTTGCATCTTGGCCTTAGCCTAGTGCCATATTATCAAAGAAATACATGGTTCAATACTCAAATTAGCGTTAACTGTGTTTTCTTAATTTTTGATGTGTCATGATTTTAAAATACTAAAACAAGCTTTTTTCACTTCTGTTTTCTTCCACTAATGGTGTTTATTTTAGGATATGTTAGGTTCCAACCTGATGTGGTAGACTATATCCACAAACGGGACTATGTTGTGTCCCCTAACAGTGTAAGATTTTTATCACATTTGTAAACAAAAGCAATTTACTTGAGTATATTTCCATGTACTCAGCAACGTAAAATGTTTATCTTTTATGTTTTGCAAAGATTGGACTCCCAAATGGTTAGTGCTGTGTGTGCGCGCGTGTACATATATATATATATATACACGCGCACACACACAAACGTATATATACATATATATATATACATACACACACACACATATATATACACACATACTTTTTTTTTAAAGTTCATTTATTTATTTTCATTTATTTAAATGAACTTTAAATAAGTTCATTTATTTATTTTCAAAAGAGAGCACAAGCAAGAGAGGGGCAGAGAGAGAGGGACACACAGAATCTGAAGCAAGTTCTATGCTCCATGCCATTAGCATGGAGCCCCGCATCAGGCTCCATCCCATGAACTGTGAGATTATGACCTAAGCTGAAGTCAGACGCTTCACAGAGCCACCCAGGCACCCGTTTATTTATTTTTGAGAGAGACAGAGCATGAGTGGGGAGGGGCAGAGAGAATCCCAAACGGGCTCCATGCTGCCAGTGTAGAGCCCATTGCAGGGCTTGAACCCACGAAACTGTGAGCGAGATCATGACCTGAGCCGAAACCAAGAGTTGGACGCTTAACTGACTGAGCCACCCAGGCGCCCTCACCCATATTATTTTAATGCTAAAGTATTGTTGGGGATCCTACCAAGAGGGCAGATTGGATATATAATTAGAAATTGAGGGGAAAACTTCGTCAGGAAATTTGGAACATAACACTTTTTGTGGCGTGCCTGGGTGGCTCAGTTAGTTGAAATCCAAGTCTTGATTCTGGTTCATTATGCATACCTTTTACCTAGATTTATTTATTTTCAACATTTTTGCCACATTTGCTTTATTTCTTCATGTACTCGAGATATCCTGACACTTGACTGCTAGTTTAGCATGTATTTCCTAAGAATAAGGACATTCTTCTCCATAACCACAGTGCTGTTACTGGGCCTACACAATTTAATATTTGTTAATAATGTCATCTAATGTACAGTCTATATTTTAATTTCTCCAATTGTCCCCCACAGTCATTCAGGGCTTTTCCATTCAGTTTGTTACGTGCTTTTTGTCTCTTAATCTAGAAGTCATCTTCCTTCTCTTTGTTCACCACACATTGACTTTCGATGAACACTGTAGATTGTCCTATAATTTGAATTAGTCTGATTGTTTCCTTATAATTAAATCCACACTTGATCTTAGCCAAAAGGCTGAGAAGCGATCCTTATAATTAAATCCAGATTAAACACTCTTGGAATGAATATGCCATGTATGGTTGTGTGTATGTGATCAGGCTTTAATAATTTCAGCATAAAAATGTCTTAGGATTTTTTGTTTGCCTTTAGCTGGCCTATTCTCTTGTTTTATTACTGACCTTCACATTACTGGTTAGCTATCTTTCAACTATGTTATGGAAATTCTGGCCCTATTACTGTCAAGAACTCCTGGGTTTTGTTATGTACTCTCTTCTGAAGGTCTCATATCTCACCTGTTTGGTAGATATGAGTACTAGTTTGTTTTCCCAGGTTGTTGGATGTTTAGAAAAAGTAGTATTTATGTTTATGGGTCTGTATCATACCATCTTTACCTGAGGTGTGGAGTACTGAATAGGATGAAGTACCCTAAGCAAACATTTATACTAATGCTTATAAGCATACCAAGACCCATTCATAGTAACAACTTGGTAGTATGGATACAACACCCATTGTGGCAGACCTAGCTGTAATGCTGGAACGTTCTCAGTTATAAATTGGAGGTACTTTGATTGATGCGGATATTTGAATAAATGAGAAATAGCATTCATTCAGATATGCCATGTGCTGGGGGCAGGGGTGGGCATAGGAAAGGGGCATGGCCTCTACTTTGAGACCTCTCTAGTTTGGATGGGCATTAAGTAGACAGAACTACAGGATCTGTTAACATATATCAGGTTATAGAGATTCTGTAGCAAGAAGAGAGAATCCTTTCTGGAGCCCTAAATTAGAATTTTTTACTATAAGACTTCCTTGACTGTGTTTGACCATGTTCTTAATCTTCTAGTACCTACTGAATTCACCTACTCTATAAAGGTCTTACTAGTATGAGATTCCTCCCAGGGCTTAGAAAACAAAAAACACGTGTTTTTTCCCCTAAGTTTGTTTGTTTATTTTAAGAGTGGCAGGGGAGGGCAGGGAGAAAATCCCAAGCAGTCTCTGTGCCTTTAGCACAGACTCCCGGGCTCGTGGGATTTGAACTCACGAACCATGAGATCATGACCTGAGCCAAAATCAAGAGTCGGACACTTAACTGACTTGAGCCATCCAGGCACCCCCAAAAATGTATTCTTGATGAGTTTTAGGTGTTAATGATTCCTTTTTTTTCTTTCTGACTTCTTCTCTGGCAGTGCCAGTAATTTCTGACTTCCGTCATTTTTGTATTCTCAAGGGAATGCTCCCTCTTAGGATCTTAAATACAGGCCGGTGTAAGGGTATTCCTTTTCAGGTTATGGTTGAGCCATTTCTTAGAGTCAGTGCCAAATATTACATGAACCTGGAGACTTCAGAGAGAAAGTTTTGCTGTTTTCATGTGGCATCAGAAGGCAACGAGATAAGCAAATTGGTGTACATTATAATCAGTTTTTCTTTCACCTCTTCATATGGTTGCCATCAGTAAAGCGAATCAATGTTACAGGTATATAGTTTCGCTAAAAAGGAGTGTTTACACATGGAGTATTTACATTGACAAATACAGAATTAGGAACAATACAATTCTGTTTTAGAAGACCATTTCCAGTAACTACATTTCAGAGCTAGGCTGATGCTGTCAGAAGCAAATTTGTGCCTTACTATTGAGGAAACGTGAAGGAAAGCAACAGCATTTTTCTCCATTAAATGTTTATAGATCTAGCCAACTGTTGGCATTTTAGTGGGAAGTTTTGTTTGTTTCCTTGTTTTTAACTAACATACCTTGAGAGGTATATTAATAGAATTGTGTATTTTAGAAGAGTTTTTTAACCGCATGAAAATCTAGGTTAGTGTCAATATTGCTGTTTTTTGTTTTTAAAGAATTAGACTATTCAATAAAATTGCTAATTGAAGAGGTAATGTATGCACATAGAACTATTCAGGGCAGTTTGAAGGAGTATTCAAAATGTTTTACCAAAACACAGTCTTTGATTCCAGTCTCCAGGGATCATCTCACTTAGGTTCCCTATGTCCTCGCGTAAGTTGTGCTTAAGAAAGGATATGTGCATATATAGTTACTTAAACGGTTGCGGTTTTAGGTTTTGCTCATCCAGTTTCTAAATCTTGTCCTTATGGCTTCTGGGTTTTGGGTCTTTGAAAGGATACAAATTTCTTGTGATAAGTTCTTCTAGTACTTTTATAGCTTTTCTTTCTTTTTGGTATTGGTATTTAAAATATTCAATCTCGTTTTTTGTTTTGTCCTAGGTGCTAGTCCTATGGGAGTAAATGGAGGTGTAGGGGTTCAAACATCGAATCTTCTTTCTGACTCAATGTTGCATTCAGCCATAAATTCTCAAAAGTAAGTTTTTTTTCTTGATATTTGCCCTGTGTCATGTTTCATACTCCTGTTCAAATTCCTTTTCTGTTTTTGTTTTTGTTTTTTCCCCCTGATTTGAAGCCATCCTTGATGGATAAAGACAAGTAGTATATTGGAGGCCATACTTTTGGCTTTCTACAGTCTTATGTGAAATTGTATCAATGGGTGATCAGTACCTTCCCCGAATATAGTAGGAAGTTGCAAGTGTGCAATTGCTTAAAAAATGAGTTTGCTCTATCCCATTGGTAAGAATTAATCCATTACCAGTGATTCCCTGGGATAAGCTGTGTCAAAATAAGTTTAGTCTTACAACATAACACGTAAGTCTTCTAAACCCAAGACTTCCTCCTCCCCTCCACATGATGAAGTGTTGTGGGTTAACTCTGCCTCATACAAATACAAACACACACACACACACACACACACACACACACACACACACACACACACACACACAATTTCCCCTAGATTTCTTGATGTAAAGAAATTTGTCATAGTATGTTGGACCCATTGTAGTAATCACTGTCAGCTCTGCTTTAAATGAGATCTTTTTTCTCCTGCCTTCTTCACTAAAACTATTTCACAATATCTTTTTAAAGCCCAATGATGAGTGAAAATGCCAGTGTGGCCTCCCTAGGTCCTATGCCAACAGCAGCTCAACCATCTAATACTGGAATTCGGAAACAGTGGCATGAAGATATTACTCAGGATCTTCGAAATCATCTTGTTCACAAACTGTAAGATTATAGGCATGTCTTATTCATAGAGAGTTTCCATGTCAACATGGTACCGATCTGCCAGGCACTTAACCACAAGAGGAGTATTATTGATTTTTCTGTAGTCTGGCTATTGCTGCTAATGCTTCTGCTCCTGTGACTGTCTTGCTGCTTGTTCTGCTTCTGAGCCTTTCCACCATCGTTTGTAGGAGTATTATGGCTTTAACTGTGTGAACTATTTTACCTAGTGGCAGTTTTCAATATATTATATAAAAATTACTCATTTTAGTGTCACTGCCTTTGCAAAAGTCAAATTTTAAAAGGAAAACCAGGTCTCTCTCAGCTCTTTAGAATATGGTGGTGGCAACACTCTTTTCCTTTATCCCTATTAAAGCTTTTATGATGTTGACAAGTTTAACCTGGTAGAGTGGCTCCTCTATGGTCTTCTGGCCCTCCGGATGTGCATGTCAGTAGTTGGTGAGATACCTCTGCATTGTTTGTTATGGAGTTGATGGATGCCAGCCATTCAGCCACCCTCTTCTTTAAAGAGGTCTTGGCAGGTGAAGGAGGGGAAAGCGATAGCAGTAAAATGTAATGTGCCCAATATTATAAAAAAAACAGAGCTTGAACCTTGCTCATTGCTATGGAACTTGCACTTTGAGTGACATCCAGCATTTTTCTCCTCGGGGAAAGCAGTCTTTTTTCATTTTTGTCTCCACTTAATAGAAGGGTCTCTTTCAGTCCATCCATATTTTTTATTGGCTTAGAGCTGTGTGGTCTATTTTTTATCTAAACTAATTTTTATATTACATTAGCATACCAGTTACATTTGACTTTCGTTTAGAAATTCAAAATCAATGGTACCAGAAGTGGAATTTGACAAGAAAACCCTAAGATTTTAATAAAATGAATTAAAAAGGAATAAGCAAAGCAAACTTATTTTGTGATACTCCAGTTGTTTAGCACCTGTTCTCTCATAGCAGACAATGGATTATTTGGGATCGATCATCTGACTTGACATCATATGCTTGCGAAATTTTTACCAACTCAAAATATTCTTCTAAACTTCCATTTATTTCTTCCCCACCTGGTTTTCTTCAAGTCCTACACAAGTGAACACGAAATCTCCAAATAATAAAATTAGAGGCTGGAAAAGTATTGGTCAAATCTTCAGGAACCCTAGTGCCAAACATTTTGTAGGGAACTGTTAGAAAGTAAAAGACACTGAATTTGGCAGAATCGTTATGCATTTCTGCCCCTTCCACTTGAAGTTTTTGGTCTTGAAAGATTTTGTGGTGATTATTAGGTTTTATTAAGCTGAATAAATTGAGAGTAGAAGGATCTGAAGGCCGCTCTACTTAAAACAGTGAGAAAGGTCAGGTTTCCTCACTTCCTTTATGCAAAAAGCAGAGTATAATTTTTTTTACTCCTATGTTAGCGTGACAGGAACCAGAGGGGGTTATTATGGTGTCATTTTTTTATGTTCTGATTGGGGAGACCCTTTGTTTACCACAGAGACCATTTCATTTGCTCTGTATCATTTAATATTTGAGCACATCCACCATTTTTTGTTTTACATAATGTGTACATTGCACAGAAATGAGAAAGTACTAACCAGGAAAAAGTTTAAAGTACTGGACGTTTCCATGACGAGAACGAAAAGTTGACATGATATAATAGTGGTAGAATTTTCTGTTTCCAGAGTTCAAGCCATATTTCCTACTCCGGATCCTGCTGCTTTAAAAGACAGACGGATGGAAAACTTGGTTGCATATGCCCGGAAAGTGGAAGGAGACATGTACGAATCTGCAAATAATCGGGTGAGTATCTATTTTTCTACATAAAGGCAGAAATAGACCTAACCTAGTTGTTTGTTTCTTTTCATAACATGTACAAACAATACCGTACTTTAGAGGATACCCTTCAGCTGTCCTTAGTTTCACTGCACAGTCAAGATAACAAAGCAATTTTCTTCAGGCGTATGTCATCAAGAATCTTATGTTTTTCCTCTTAATAATCCAGTGTACTCGTGTGGCACTTTATCTGGGTTGTCCTTCTGTCAGCTTCAGAAGTGGTTGAGCTGTTACCAGCTCTGTGCTATTTTCACTAGAATAATGGTGAATCAGCTGCTTATTATGTTCATCTCAAGTAGTATTCCATTTTCTCTATATCAGTTGAACATTCTTCGCTAAGTTGGCACTTTTCCAAAATGTAGCATATTCTTTGCACGTGCCATAAATCGCCAGCATATATTTCATTAACCTACTTTGAGAGGTCATGCTTTACTATGTAGCTTCATCACAAAGCTGCTTTTCGCATGATGATTCCAAACATGAACTCACATCTGGGATGATCTAAGAAAGTAGATTTTTATGGTGGTTGTATCAGAGGAGAGGCGGGGGTGGGGAGGATGGGTGAAATAGATGTTGCGGACTAAGGTAAGCACTTGTGATGAGCACCAGGTGACATATGAAGTATTGGATCACTACATTGTACATTTGAAATTAATATAACACTGTATATTAACTAACTGGAATTAAAATAAAAACTTTTAAAAGGGGAATAGATTTTTCCCCTCTTTGGGTTTCTCCTTATATCTGTAAATGAAGCTAATATCTGTTCATTTTTTCTGTTACCTAATAGTAATTCCTCTTTTTTCCTTATCTGTGTTTTATTTTCAAAATTCAAAAAGGCCGAATACTACCACCTGCTAGCTGAGAAAATCTATAAGATCCAGAAAGAACTAGAAGAAAAACGAAGGACTAGACTACAGAAACAAAACATGCTACCAAGTGCTGCAGGCATGGTACCAGTTTCTATGAATCCAGGGCCTAATATGGGGCAGCCACAACCAGGAATGACTTCTAGTAAGTGCTTTTCATTATAGCTGTTTTGGGGAAGAAAATGGTAATAAAATGTTTTCTAGCCAAAGTCAATAATTTGCATTAGCTTGCATAACTTTTCTAGAGTTTTTGAATGACCCTTTTTTGCCTTTGCAAAGAAAATAATTCAACCCTTCATAAGAGCAGTAATTAAACAGTATGTTTAAGATTTCTGGTCATAGTGCTTAACATGTTTTGATCATCTGGCATCATTTTTAGAAGCCCAAGATACTCTTCTCTCTGAGTGAACACCTAGAAAATGGTAGCCTACAGGCTTATATGGACTTATATTTGGTAGGCAGCCAGTGCTGAACAGGTTCAGAGGCCCCACCAGCTTTCATACATCCTAAACAAATGATCAACACTGTGTTCCTTAACATTGTCATGCTTTCTTCTTGATACAATATGTTTGAAGGCTAAGAACTGTTTTTCAGAAGCATTTAATTTTTGTTAATATTTGAGAGACAGAGTGTCAACAGGGCAGGGGCAGAGGGAAAGGGAGACACAGAGTCCACAGCAGGCTACAAGCTCTGAGCTGTAAGCACAGAGCCTGATGCAGGGCTCAAACTCATGAACTGCAAGATCATGACCTGAGCTGAAGTCAGATGCTTAACTGACTGAGCCACCCGGGTGCCGCCCCTAGAAGCATTTAAAAATTCATCTTGAGGGGCGCCTGGGTGGCTCAGTCGGTTGAGTGTCCGACTTCAGCTCGGGTCATGATCTCACAGTTTGTGGGTTCGAGCCCTGTGTCAGGCTCTGTGCTGACAGCTCAGAGCCTGGAGCCTGCTTTAGATTCTGTGTGTCTGTCTGTCTGTCTGTTTCTCTCTCTCTCTCTCTCTCTCTCTCTCTCTCTCTCTCTCTCTCTCACTGCCCCTCCCCTGCTCATGCTGTGTCTCTCAAAAATGAATAAACATTAAAAAAATAAAACTAATAAATAAAAAAATAAATAAAAAATAAAAATAAGAATTCATCTTGAGTGACATAAGGAGTTATGTACACAGTGATGAGGAAGAACACAGGCTATATTAAATGATATGAGAAAGGCTATGATAGCAGAAATTCTGTATATCTTGAGTCAGGGAAAGCCGATTACCTGTAGATAGTGCCAAGCTGAGTGAATAGGTGCCAACTCATGCCAGGATTTTTGGTGGGCTCAAAATTCATCTCCCTCAGGCCTCAAAGTAGTAAAATGGAGAACTGCTGGTTGCCACTTGCCTTTAGCAGCTCCGTTTGTTAACTGCAGTGTTCTCATTGGGCCATGGTGGGAGAAGAATTGAGAAGCGGAACAGCATTTGTGGCAGAGAAAGAGTGTACAAGGAGGCCCACTGACAAAGGAAAAGCAGCTGTGTTTTGAGTAGGTAGGAGAGCAGATGTTCAAAAACAAGAAAGTCAAGAGTGGATTCAGTGCTGATGGTCTAAACCAGGACAGCACCTAAGGTATAGAGACAGGTGGGCAAACCTGAGACACTTGGGTGCAGTAGAGCTTTCTGGAGTTCGTTTTCTGGTAGTTTTTGTCTGGAGAAATTGGAGCCAAGTTTAACGTCTACAGATACTAAATTGTAGTCTCGTGGGGTGGAAGCAGTGTGGTAGGGGTGCAGGCAGGAACCAATGTTAATGGAACTGAATAGCCCTAAGGATATGTTGACCTTTAGCTTATACTAAATCTGGCCTTTTGTAGAATGAGATCCCCACCCTATCCCATATGCAGATTGTAGAAGAATGAGAAGTTTTAAATTTTAAGCTAAAAATTGAAAGTAGTACACAGAATGTATAGAAGAAAATATAAAATAAAACAAGGAACATCTTTAGATACTGCCTAGAAGTTTTGAGGAAAAAAAAAATGACAACAGAAGATACCATACGTGTAATTAATAGACAAACCAAGGAAAGTATTTTCAGTGTTAAAGGTATAATTTCCTTAGTATATGACTTGGGGGGAAAGATGAAAAATGGGAAAAGGAAAGAACAAGTAAAATCAATATGACCTTTTGGCGTCTCTAAAGGTTAGAGTGGGTGTTAATGACTGTATGGTAACATGGTTCTGGAATATGCTGTTGGTAAGAATTTAAATGTTTTTTTCATTACCTTAAATCCAGTTGTTACATTTCTAGAAATACAAAGTAATGTACAGTTGGGTAGAAATATTCACAGTAACGTAATTTATACTATTGAAACATCCGACAGGATGTTTAGAAACATCCTAAAAGTGCCTCCAGTATTGCACTGCTAAAGTAACCATACACTATACACTAGAATATTTTGAGGCTTCTCCAGAGCATCCCCTTTTTACCCAGGCAGTTGAAAGATTGAACAGATTTAACCAACCATCTGGAACCCTCCACTTAAAGGTGAAGGGCAAGGTGTGGCTGCCAGAGAAACCCCTCTAAGGTAATACCACCTACCCTCTTGAGCACATAGCACACACACACCCTGAGGGGATCGCTCCCTATACAGAGATAAAGGAATTCCTCCTGTGGTCCATGTAGATAATTACAACTGCAAGGGAGAGTTATTACAGAAAAAGGAAATTTTCAAAAGAAAAAATTACTATACACAGACATAAAAAGACAGCAGGGGATGGAAAACGAAATGGGAGAGTTGACTGAGTTTAAAACCAGATTAGCAATAACAAAACACAGAAGATAAGAATTAAAAAACGGCTTAAAAAGATACTAAATATGAGGTGCCTGGCTAGCTCATTTGGTGCAGCATGTGACTGTTGATTTCAGGGTCATGAGTTTAAGTCCCCACATTGGGTCTTAGACCTTAAATTAAGAAGAAAAAAATCGGGCACCTGGGTGGCTCAGTTAAGTGTCTGACTTCAGCTCAAGTGATGATCTCACAGTTCGTGAGATCGAGCCCCACATCGGGCTCCATGCAGACAGTTCAGAGCCTGAAGCCTGCTTCAGATTCTTTGTCTCCCTCTCTCTTTCTGCCCTCACCCCTTCGTACTCTGTCTGCCTCTCAAAAATAAACATTTTTTTTTAAAAAGTCAGTAGATGGGGCGCCTGGGTGGCTGTCGGTTGGGCGGCCGACTTCGGCTCAGGTCATGATCTCGCGGTCCGTGAGTTCGAGCCCCGCGTCGGGCTCTGTGCTGACGGCTCAGAGCCTGGAGCCTGTTTCAGATTCTGTGTCTCCCTGTCTCTCTGCCCCTCCCCTGTTCATGCTCTGTCTCTCTCTGTCTCAAAAATAAATAAACGTTAAAAAATAATAAAAAAAAAAAAGTAGAGAGATGATAGATATATAGAAAAAAAATTGAGAGATTAGGAAACCCAATGAGCTTAACTGAGACAACCAGGTGCCCCAATGCTAATTTGTTAATATTGGTTGCTTGGGGGGGTAGGGGGTGGTGATAGGCTTACTTGGATATATTTAGTGTTGTGTGTTATAAGGAATTTGTTCAATCTAGGTGTGTATTTTGCCTTGGGGTATTTATCTAGATGTGAATGATAAACATTTTAATTAATGGTTTCATTATGTATATGTATATATACATATTTTTTATCTAAATAAAAATTGTCATCAAAATGTTCTTCAGATGTTCATATGTTCCTTATGATAAAATTTTTTCAGAGTTTTTTTTATTTTTAACATCTGTTTATTATTGAGAGACAGACATAGAGCATGAGCAGGGGAGGGGCAGAGAGAGGGGGAGACACAGAATCCGAAGCAGGCTCCAGGCTCTGAGCTGTCAGCACAGAGCCTGACACAGGGCTCGAACTCATGAACTGTGAGATCATGACTTGAGCTGAAGTCAGTCGCCCAACTGACCAAGCCACCCAGCTGCCCCCCCTTATGATAAAATTTAAGAGCTGCCTCCTGGGCCCACAGTAGGTTTCATTGCACATTTATACCATGCAGTCGGTAAAAACCATCATGTGCATTATAGTTGTAAATGAAAGTGAGCCAGCTGTAGGCAGTAGAATTAGGTTTTTGTTTTTTCATCTGAATATTTTCATGTGTTTGAAAAGATTTTGCATAGAGGTGTCTGGGTGGTTCAGTTAAGTGTCCTACTCTGGATTTCAGCTCAGGTCATGATCTCACCGTTCATGGGTTCAAGCCCCACATTGGGCTCCACGCTGACCATGCGGAACCTGGTTGGGATTCTGTCTCCCTGTCTCTACTCTCCTCCACCACCACCCCCGCCCCGCCTTGCAATAAATAAACTTAAAAAAAAAAAAAAAAAACACTTAAAAATATACAGATTCCTGGTTTCCTTTAGAGATGGAAGGATCTAGCATATTTGGCCCTGTCTTTCCCACAGCAGCACCACAGTCTCTCACTAGAGTAATGGCTGCTTGTCATCATAGTTGTGCTTTTCCCACTTCATCTCAGTTGCTCCCTTTTCCCTGTTTCAGATGCCTGGTCTTTCCCACTGACTGGTACTGACTGCCTGGTCTCTGCTGGCATTTAGCTTGCAACACTTACCTGTGTTATTGACAGGGAAAAAGTTCCTTGTATATTAAGTGAAAATTTTGCTTTTATATAAAGTGTAGATGAATATACATGTGGAAAATTAAAACTATACAGGTTTATCTCTATTCTCTAATTTTTATATAGTGAACATAGGGTATATATGTAATTTTTAGAAATCTTGCACAATTGTGGATAAAAGAGTGTATGAATAAATGTTCAGAATTCTCTCCAGTATTCAATTTGACTGTATTATAGTTTTATTAAGAGCAATATTAGTGGCAAATCTTGATGGATTTAGTTAACTTGAATTGCACTAACCCACTTAGTTGTGTGATCATTTCTGTTACTAGTTAGTATAGCACACTGTAGGCTTCTCTTTAGAGCGTAGTCGTCACAAGTGTGTCTGAGATTTGAGTGCAGTAGCACTTTGGGTCAGGAGGTGTCCAAGGCAGAGTTGGGTCACTACAAGCATCCTGTCTTTTCCCACGGTGCTATAGAAATATTATTTGATCTACACGATGATGTGGAGAAAAGTTGGAAGGTCTATGCTAGAAGATGTGCAAATAATCCATGAAAATACTAGAAATTATATACAGTTGACCCTTAAACAACCAAGGGGTTAGGGGCGCCAACCCCTGCACAGTTTAAAATCCACATAAAACTTTTGACTCCCAAAAAAAACCCGTTGACCAGAAGCCTTAGGGATAACAAACAGATAACACATATTTTGCCTGTTAAGTATGTTAAATACTGTGTTCCTATAGAAAAATAAGCTACAGGAAAGAATCATAAGAAATACACATTTACTAAAAAAGTCCACATGTAAGTGGACTTGCAGAGTTCAAATGTTGGTCAAGGGTCAACCGTGTTTACATTTTGATGTCTTTTTTAATTCTTTCTACTTTTGTATTTAAGAGGTGTGCACAATATGTAGAGCAGTAGAGTACCTGAATTATTTAAAGTCAGTGTTCACAATGGGTTTGTGCGCATAAAAACACCTATTACTGGGGTACACAATCAAATCTGGTCACTGAACAAAATCTGTAGCTATCTGTTGAAGACATTCTCCTGCATAACAACCAAAAACAACTTAATTCAAACAGTTTAGTCAAATAGTTCAAATAGTAGCATATTAAATGCTATAATAGCCTTTCTCTTTTCTTTAAAGTTAAGAACTTACATTATTTTCTTGTCAGCACTGAAAGAAAGCATAGGATATACTGTAATTATTTGGAGGCTTTTCTTATATTCCAGAACTAACAGTTTTCTTCAGGTTCTTGTCTAAATTCATAGCTTTATTCTTTGGAGATTCAGGCTGAATTTTTCAAGATACTACTAAAGATATTTTGTGTTTTGTTTTTTTTTTTTTTAAACAAAAGTGCCTCTTGCCAAAGATGATTTTCTAACCATTTCTCTATTCTACCCTAGATGGCCCTCTGCCTGACCCATCTATGATCCGTGGCAGTGTGCCAAACCAGATGATGCCTCGGATAACTCCACAGCCTGGTAAGTTATGAAAGAAATCCATATATTTATTTAGCCATGGCTTTTTTTTTTTTTTTTTTTTTTTTTTTTTTCTCAGAGTAAGCTCCACGTCCAACATCCAACATGGGGCTTGAATTCATGACTCTGAGATCGAGAGTCCCATGCTCTACCAACTGAGCCAGCCAAGTGCCCCTCACCATAGCTTTTTTATTTTCAAAGTTTGTTTTGAGGGAGAGAATCACAAGCAGGCTCCACACTCTCATCGTGGAACCCAATGTGGAGCTCGACCCCACAGACTGTGAGATTGTGACCTGAGCCAAAATCAAGAGTCAGATAGATGCTCAACCGACTGAGCCACCAAGGTGCCCAACCATGGCTTTTTAAAACAGTCTCTGGTGTACTATAAAATTATTCTTGGGGCGCCTGGGTGGTTCAGTCAGTTAATCATCTGACTTCAGCTCAGGTCATGATCTCGCAGTGTGTGAGTTCAAGCCCTGTGTCAGCCTCTGTGCTGACAGCTCAGAGCCTGGAATCTGCTTCGGATTCTGTCTCCCTCTCTCTCTTCTCCTCCCCCATTTGCACTCTGTATCTCTCTCAAAAATAAAGATTAAAAAAAAATTTTTTTTAAATACTATTCTTGTCACCTTAATTCCTGCCTCAGCCCAGCAGCGTGTATCCTACTTGAGAAATCAGAACATATTTTGGATTTGGAGCCCAAGGAGAAAGGAAGGGTGTGGAACACAGTTTGGCTGGCAGGTGGCAAAAACATGAAACGGTCGAGCATCCATTTAAAAACAACCAGTCCAAGGGCACCTGGGTGGCTTAGTGGGTTAAGCGTCCAACTTCAGCTCAGGTCATGATCTCACGGTTTGTGAGTTTGAGCCCCGCATCAAGCTTGTGCTGACAGCCTGGAGCCTGCTTCAGATTCTGTGTCTCCCTCTCTCTCTGCCCCTCCCATGCTCATGCACTGTCTCTCTCTAACTCTCAATAATAAATAAATGCTAAACAAAAATTTTGTTTTTCTTTAAAAAAAAAAAAAAAAAAAAAAAACTGGTCCAGGCACCTAGGTGGCTCAGTCGGTTAGGTGTCTGACTTTGGCTCAGGTCATGACCTAATGGTCTGTGGGTTTGAGCTCTCTGTCGGATTGTGTGCTGACAGCTTGGAGCCTGGAGCCTGCTTCAGATTCTATGTCTCCCTCTCTCTGCCTCTGCCTATCTTTTGTGCTCTCTGTGTCAATAGTAAATGCCCAAACTTAAAAAAAATTATTAAAAATAAATAAAAACAACCGGTCAAGATGGATTTTATTCTAAATTGGAAAATTTTATTCAGAGACCTTATGTTAAGTAACAGTGTGGCTATAAATGGAACCAATTCATTCACAGTTGAAAACTGGTTCCTTTATTTGTCCTGATAAAATGTCACAGAATCAGAATTCTGTCTTTAGTTCTCCAATTCCATGAAGGCATTCAGATCTAATATTTTGTACTTACTCACAGGTATGAATCAATTTGGCCAGATGAGTATGCCCCAGCCCCCAATTGGACCCCGGCAAACCTCTCCTCTTCAGCACCATGGACAGTTAGCTCAGCCTGGAACTCTCAACCCAGTAAGTTTGACATCTTTGGGTAATTATCTTGGCCTTTAACATTTAAAAATCCTTTTTATCTGTTTGTACTTTGGAAACAATGCTTATAGTTGCTTAAATAGCTAATTATAAGTGAGTAACTTTAATCCAGATTTTTATCTTTAATTCTATTGTATTTGGCCTTTATTATACACTTAATAAATGATTATATATGTGTTTTGGAGTTGAGGGTAGTTATTTTTTTAAAGTGGAGTAGGAAAAAACTAAACCATATACCATAATTAGGCAGTAAATACTAAAATCCCTGATTTTTATCTATCTCTTTTACCTATAAATTGTTTTTAGAAATGTATCCTAAAGAAATCATCACTAAGATACCAAAAGGATATCATTTGGAGAAAATTCATGTTAAGCATCTTGTATACTCTGTTTTGGGGGGGGGGGGGGAAGTGGCATCCTGAATGTGCAGTAGGGGATTCACAATGGTTAAATTATGTACATTCATAAATTGTAATGCTCTACAAGCAATAATTTCAGAACTTACATGTTGGCATAAAAGCTGTTTACAGCCTTAAATGAAAAACCAAGTTTCTAAAGTGTATGTATTATAGGATCCAGTATAGTTAACTCTCTTGATTATAATCTGTGTAAAATAAACACTTAAAAAAATTTTGTTTCCAAGTACTATTCATAGTCCTAGTACTAGAAAACTCATAAGAGCATCCAGTCACCTTTCCCCGGAGTCTCATTGTTTAGTAGTCTGCACACTTTGATAGTCCTCTCTCTTTTATAATGCTCATCAAACATACAGCCTACCCAGGTAGGAAACTGTCTTTTGCAAGAACGATGGAGGAACAATTGCTTGGTTCTAGACACTGGAGAAGAGGGACTCTGAGCATCTCACTGCTCCTTATGCAGCCCACCTTTCCATGTTAACCCCAATCCTAGCCCTTTGAGAATTAGCTAGCGCCTCTAATCTTTGAGCCATTTTGGAGTTGTCTAGCATGTCTTGGTGCCATACTGCTATCGTTATAAGATAAATATCTTATTGTTGTGCCAGTGCTGTATACAGAAGCTGTGGCTGAACTTGGTAGCATTCATGGTCCACAAATACTTGAGGATTGTTACTTTTTTTTTTTTTTTTTTAATGTTTGGTAAAGTTTTTGGCCTTTGGTATTTCATAATTTCTCTATTAAAGGCCTGTATTTGGGGGGGGGGGGGGATTTTAGACATGAAATGTAACAGTCCTCAAGATAAAGCACATTTCCACTGGAGAGTACCCTCATGCCTCCTCCTACTTAATTCCTATCCCCTTTAGACAATGGATACCATGATTTCTGTAACCTGGATTAGCTTTACTTGTTTCTTAACTTCATATAAATGGGATCATTCAGATGTACTGTATTGTGTCTGACCTTTTTGGCACAACATGATGGTTTTGATGTTCACCTACACTGTTGTTTATATCAATAATTCATTAAAAAAAATTTTTTTTAACATTTATTTTTGAGAGAAAATGTGTGAGTGGGAGAGGGGCAGAGAGAGAGAGAGGGAGACACAAAATCCAAAGCAGGCCCCAGGTTCTGAGCGGTCAACACAGAGCCCGACGTGGGGCTTGAGCCCACAAATCGTGAGATCATGACCTGAGCCGATGTTGGATGCTTAACCAACTGAGCCATCCAGGCCACCCAGTAATCCCATTTTTTATTGCTGAGTAGTATTCCATTTTGTGAGTGTGCCACAGTTTGTTTATTCTTTGCTATTGATGGACATTTCGAATATTTCCAGTTGTTGACTATTATGAATAAAGCTACTATAAACATGTTTTCACCAAAAATAAAAAGAAAGAGATGTAACAGTCCTCAAGCATTTGTGGACCATGAATGCTACCAAGTTCAGCCACAGCTTTTGTAAGATTTTAATTGTACCGATCATGGAGTCTTATAATTTGTGATGTTACAATATCATGACATGAGCAAAGACCTCATGAAGTTGTAGTTCATGATCACTTAACAAACAATATGCAAAAGCAGTTACTTCTGTACCTTGTCAGGTGCATTTGTGTATTGGGAGAATCGGTTTGTGTATAACCTCCTGTAATTGCTTTAGAGTAGGCCTTGGTCAGCTTTGAGGGTGTTCTCCACTACCTTTGCATGAGAGTCCACTGTTGCACACTTTCTTCCTTTCCTACCCCACCTTCCCCTCAGCAGAACCAGAGTAGTTGGGGATTCTGGCTGTAGTAGAATAACCACAATGAAGCAATTTGGTGCTCTGTGTTTATTCTTTTCCCCCTCTGCAGCCAATGGGCTATGGGCCTCGCATGCAGCAGCCTTCCAGCCAGAGCCAGTTCCTTCCCCAGACTCAGTTCTCAACACAGGGAATGAATGTAACGAATATGCCTTTGGCTCCGTCTGGCGGTCAGGCACCGGTGTCTCAAGTATGTCCCAGGGATGGGTTTTTTTTACTTGTTTTTGTGATCCTTGAAACTTCTCTTGATCTGGCAACAAATAATGGGTCAAAATAGATGGTTTTTTTTTAAGTTTTTAATAAGAACAATTATGGACATATGGTATTCTGAACATGAGTTTACCATGACATAGCAATGCTACTAATTGTTACAAACAAAATAGATTAAATTGATAGTTGTAACCAGTTGTTAAAGTAGCGAACACTTTTTAAAATGAATTCTGAACATGAGATTACTATGACATAGCAATGCTACTAATTGTTACAAAGTAGATTAAGTCGATACTTGTAACCATTTGTTAAAGTAGCATACACTTTTTAAAATGAAATCTTAGAACTTTAATGCAAAAGAACTGTGACTGAAGAGAGCAGAGCCAGGCAGAAAATACTGTGGACTCAACTGTCCCGTGCCTCTACAGTGGCTGTGGCCATTCTGGTGGGTTTTTTTGAAGCCTACTTAATTAAATACTACATTGGTTGGATTATCTGAAGACATGCCCCTAGTAACAAGATTTTTGACATATTTTGAAGTGGAAGCATATTGCATATAGGCTGCCTATGTAATTACTTCTTGCATTGTGTTCTGAGTCGTCATGTTGTTCTGTTTCTCATTTAACAGGCACAGATGTCCAGTTCTTCCTGCCCTGTGAATTCTCCTATAATGCCTCCAGGGTCTCAGGGGAGCCACATTCACTGTCCCCCTCTCCCTCAATCAGCTCTGCATCAGAATTCACCCTCTCCAGTACCTAGTCGCACCCCCACGCCTCACCACACTCCCCCAAGCATAGGGGCTCAGCAGCCACCAGCAACAGCAATTCCAGCCCCGGTTCCTACACCTCCAGCCATGCCGCCTGGGCCACAGACCCAAGCTCTCCATCCACCTCCAAGGCAGACACCTACACCGCCACCAACGCAACTCCCTCCCCAAGTTCAACCTTCACTTCCTGCTGCCCCTTCCGCCGACCAGCCGCAGCAGCAGCCTCTCTCACAGCAGAGTACAGCAGCATCTGTTCCCACCCCAACGGCACCGCTGCTGCCTCCGCAGCCTGCGACTCCAGTAAGCAGAGACGTGTTTTGGCAGAATCCTTCTAGCTGTACCCTAGTGTTAGATTATTTATGTGCCGTTTGTATTCTGTATTGTGCCGTCTCCCCAGTTAGACCAGAATCTCTCTGTAGTTAGGGACTTTCTTTTCCTTCCTGTTCTTGCCATTGTAGTACCTAGCATGGAGGGAGCTCAAAGGTTTTGTTTAGGTCCGATGTTGACCATGGTGTGTTTTGTCTTATACTCCAAGGCTTACAGGCATGTAAGTGGGGTGGCAAGCAGAAAGAATCCATAGTATGTTTAGCACATCACGTAAATTTTATTTTATTTTTTTATTTTTTTTTTCAACGTTTTTTATTTATTTTTGGGACAGAGAGAGACAGAGCATGAACGGGGGAGGGGCAGAGAGAGAGGGAGACACAGAATCAGAAACAGGCTCCAGGTTCCGAGCCATCAGCCCAGAGCCTGACGCGGGGCTTGAACTCATGGACTTCGAGATCGTGACCTGGCTGAAGTCGGACGCTTAACCGACTGCGCCACCCAGGCGCCCCAAAATTTTATATATTTTAAAGAATCTTTTTTCAGACAGTCTGACCTGTAATATTTGAGAGCAAACGAACAAAACCATGGATCTATGAATGTCTGTGGTCCGAGCCAAGGTTAGAAAATCATGACCTAAAATGAGAAAAGTATGGGTCTGAAACAGTCTGTAACTTTCTTGTGAGAGGCTCATTATGTATGTAGCAGAAATGCAAGTTCACATCTAATAGCTACATCGTTACCAATTCTCTGTGTCAGGGCATAGAACTTTCTACTTGTTAACTGATACTTAATATTTTAGTTTCTGTCCTGTTAGTAAGCCAAGAAGTCCCATGAGTCACAGCTACTTCATAAAACACCATAAGTAAGCAACTGGTTCATCCCAGCCTCTGATAAGTGAGGAACGGCAGAGTGCACAAAGGGAGCTTTTGATTCAGGTAGCTCCTGAAAATACTAACTACTCGGTATGAGGTTTCTTATTGGAAGACTTAGGATAAAGAAATTACCAGTTATCCCGTTAAAACGTGGTGAGTGTGGGAGTTCATTTTATTCTACTTCTTCTGTACATTTGCAGCTTTTCCCGCTGATAAGTTCAAAACAAAACAAAATAGCCAGTCATCCTTCTTTTCTTTCTGCTTCTCTGTAAACGTGAGTCTTCGGAGGCAGGCAGCTCTACGACCCCATCCCTCCCACACTGCCACAGAATGACAGCCAGTGCGGGCTCTCTTAGGTACAGCAGCCAGTCGGCCTTTGCAAGTCCTCAGTCTCTTGTTCTTAAGCACAGTTTACTTCAAGGGAGTGAAATAGGCCGAGTACACGAAAGCACCATAAACGAATAGAATGATACTAGCCTCAAAATAGGTGGTTAATCATACCATCCTGATGCGCAGCTTGAATTCTGGTTGTATACATGGCAAACTTTTGTGCTTTTTCCCCCTCTTTTCTGTCCAGCTTTCCCAGCCAGCTGTAAGCATTGAAGGGCAGGTATCAAACCCTCCATCTACTAGCAGCACAGAAGTGACTTCTCAGACCATTCCTGAGAAGCAGCCTTCACAGGAAGTGAAAATGGAGGCCAAGATGGAAGTGGATCAGCCAGAACCAGCAGATACTCAGCCGGAGGACATCCCAGAGGTGAGGGTCGGGCAGTGGCTGCTGCTACTTGGGTAGGACCTCTGTCTAGGAGCCCCACTAAACCCGTTACAGGAAAGTATTCTGGTAATTAGGTCTCATTTCATGACTTCCACATGAGAAAGAGTAAATAGGACGGTGATCTTACTGCTTCCTGGTGACAAGTCTTTGGAATAATAAAAATTTCACCTTGTCTTTCAGACTAAAGCAGAAGACTGTAAAATGGAACCTACAGAAACAGAGGAGAGAGGCACGGAGTTAAAAACTGAAACAAAAGAAGAGGAAGACCAGCCGAGTACTTCGGCTACCCAGTCATCTCCAGCCCCGGGACAGTCAAAGAAGAAGAGTAGGTCTCTTAGGCTCTCTGTTCCTGGAGGCAGGGAAAAAAACACAAACTTTGAATAGATGGGGTCGGGTTCTTGGTCCCAGAAATTGACTTTGATGTGATTTCATTAAGCTTGGAGCCCTTTTGGCCTGGTCTCTGTGTTGTTACTGGTGTTGGAGAAGACTTTGTCTTTCCTGTGGTAGGTATATTTGCTTCCTGCAGTCACTGGGTCAGTCACACCCTTCATTTCTCCAGGGTTGGGTGCTTAACAACCTCTCAAAATTGTCTTTTCTTCAGAGGAAGAAATTGTTACGTACCCTTGACTAAAATGCAAGAAACAGTAGCAGCGATAATAAATAGTACTACGTATTGTCAGCCTACTGTATGCACCAGGTACCATGCCACACACCTGTACTCTCCCATCTACTAACTTTACAACAACTCTGGGCAGTTACTGAAAACCTGAGGCTGGGCAAGGTTAAGTAGCTTGCCCCAGCTCACTCAGCTGGTTAAGTGAACCCAGGCAGACCAATTTCAGTCTGCTCCCAGCCAGCTCCTAAATATTAATGAGTCAAACCGAGCAAGCAGCTCAGCTTAGTACAGAGTGTTAAAATCTGTTTAATTCCCACAGAAATTGATTTACCAACTTTGGGACTAGGACTTCTTAGGGCTCTAGTGACACCCTCTATGGCACAGGTAGGGCTTCTTTCAAGGGAGGAATCTGCCGGCTCCTAAAGATGCTGTATATAAAGGTGTTCCATTAATACAATGCAGCTTAAAATGTTAGGGTTAAAAATTTACTTGGATTTAAATAAGGTTTATATGATCAAGGTGTATTTTAAGGTAGGCTGCAAGAAACCCAATCTCACTGTTAGGAATCTGTCTTTAAAACAGCTAATTTCACAAGTTTGTTCAACTTTGTTCTTTTGAGCACAACCAGATATGAGAAACAAAGAATCCTCTCCCATCTGTTTAATTTTTTTCATGGCTGCCCCACTATGAAGTGAAAAATATCTAAAGTACTAACAAATAAGCTATCTTGAAGATAAAATTATTTTGTAAACAGAAGAAATAACAAAGCCTCTGCTCAGAGTGTTTTAAAGCTCAAACCTGGACCCTTAATGAGTAGCTTCTTAAATAATAGCTTAAATTAATTCCATTTGGGACACACCAGCAAATCTTTCCTGACTTTAGAAACATACCCAAGTACACTGGAATGAAATTTGATCAGTTGAGTCTGTTGTTTGGGCAATAATAATTTAGTTCTCTCTTTGTTTAGACTTGAACCTACCATTTGTTATTAAGATAGTAAATATATGTATTCCTCCTAAGCTCTAAAACATCAAGCAGTTTAATGAGGGACTCTTCCCACCAGGGGTTCTGATTCCTTTAGTGGTGAGACAGTATCAGGTCTTCTGACTTGTTATATACTCTTCTCATGAGTGAGGACCTCTTTCTGTTCTTCTTTGACAGCACACGCCCCTCTCCCCCGCCATCACTAGTATATTTTGGAATTTTTTTTGACCAGTGTCTTCATAAATTTCTGGAATGCTTAGGATGCTGTTTCTACTTGGTCAAGGCTATTTTAACTGAATTTCTGATCGAAGAAGTAGCTGAGCTGTTCAGGGTATTTAAAGCTGACTAGACACGGTGTCTACCTGACACCATTTAAAGGCGCTACCTGATGTGGACCAAAAATTAGAAATAGGAAGTGTGCTGTAAGTGGTATTTCCATGGAGACGGTATAAGCAGTTTTGTGTTTTGTGGCTCTTGAGATTTGTTTTAATAGCTTCAGCTTGAGCATTTTCTTTTTCTTTTACTTAATTGATAACTAATTTCAATTGTGCTCTTAAGTTTTTAAACCAGAAGAGTTACGACAGGCACTGATGCCAACATTGGAGGCACTTTACCGACAGGATCCAGAATCCCTTCCCTTTCGTCAACCTGTGGACCCTCAACTTCTAGGAATCCCTGTAAGTATGTGGTGGTATTTTTTTTTCTTTTTTCTTTTCTTTTTTTTTTTTTTTTTTTTTTAGTGTTCATGCAGGTGAGTTGAGGAGGAGCAGAGGGAAAGTGGGGGAGAGAATCTTAAGCAGGCTCCGTGCCCAGCATGGACCCCAGTGCTGTGCCATGCTTGATCCCCTGACTGAGATCGTGACCTGATCAAGACTCAGACGCTTAACCAACTGAGCTACCCAGGTGCCCCTGTGGTGGTAGTTTTGATTTTTTTTTTTTTTTTAATTTGTTAACAGCTTTATTCAGCTATAATTCACATATTATTCAAGACACTCAAACTGTACAATTCATTGATTTTTGTGTATTGACAGAATTGTGCAGCCATCACCACTGTCAATTTGGGATCATTTTCATCACCCCAAAAAAGAATCCCTGTGTCCATGAGCCCTCATGCCCATTTCCTCCCCCATCCAACCACTAGTCTGCTTCTGTCTCTATGGATTTGTTTATTCTGGATGTTTCATTAAATGGAATTATATAGTATGTGTTTCTTTGTGACTGACTTCTTTCAGGGTTCATTCATAACGTAGCACGAACCAGTACTTGATTCCTTTTTATGGCTCAGCAATACTCCATTGTACGGCTCTGCCACATTTTTGTTACCCATTCATTAGTTGATGGACATTTTAGTTGTTTACACTTTTGGGCTATTGAGGATCGTGCTGCTGTGAATGAACATTCATGTATAAAATTTTTGTGTGGTATATGTTTTTGTTTCTTTGGGGTATATACCTAGGATCGTGATTACTGGGTCGTAGGCTTATTTATTTTTATCACCTGAGTAGCAGTAGCTCTGGTAGAAAAGATGGACCCAAATTAACTTCCTCTGTTTTTAAAATTGCCTTTGCACACCAGACCGCTGGCACACTTCATTTGAGGCTTGTCAGTGGTATTGGATAAGGCAGTGGAGTGCTTACAGGGGCAAAATTCATTAGGAACTTCTTTTTCCCTATATTTTTGAGGCCTTAGATCACTGAAGTTCACTGGGCTTAGTTTTCTCAAGAGTAGGCCCCTTTTACTACTAAAATGTTAAGGCTGTTTTACTTCTGGGTGTTTCAATGGATCACACATACACTGTGGTAAAGTATCTGGAGTTGTTTTAGTAGATCATCAGCCTGCTGTCTGAAAAGTTTATGTAGTGACTCTTGTTATTTCTGCCCTCTGAGTTGCTTCATATCTCTGTAGCCTAATAACTTAAAGAAGTGATAGGTATCAACTTAATTCCTTGGACATATAGTCAGGACAGCGACTTAACTTTTCTGGAAAATTAATGATTATAGGAAGAAACACCAGCTACCTTAAATATACTGAGACTTTGTGGTAATGTTGCTTGGTGTCACTTACCCTTCTAGGATTACTTTGATATTGTGAAAAGCCCCATGGATCTTTCCACCATCAAGAGGAAGTTAGACACTGGACAGTATCAGGAGCCCTGGCAGTATGTGGATGACATTTGGCTTATGTTCAACAATGCCTGGTTGTATAATCGGAAAACATCACGGGTGTACAAATACTGCTCCAAGCTGTCTGAGGTCTTTGAACAAGAAATTGACCCAGTAATGCAAAGCCTTGGATATTGTTGTGGCAGAAAGGTAAGAAATTTTTGCATGGTAAGAATTATTGAAAACTTGACTAATAGAATCCTGAATCATCAGATTGTAAACTCATAATAGGGCTTTGGATCTTACTTATCTATGGGTGCACAGTGCCTGGCACGTACTGTTGTTTTCTTGCACACCAGTTCACATGTAGCTCCTCTTGTCCCATTGAGTTTTTTTTGCTAAGTGGCTGAAGGATGTGACTGCTAAGCCTACCTCAGAGTGGTGACATAATACTGTACCGTAGTCTCTCCTTACCTGTGGTTTCACTTCCTGCCATCTCAGTCAACCATGGTCCAGAAGCAGAGATTCATCTTCTGACGTATTGTCAAAAGGTCAATATCGTTTATGCTACATCACAGTGCCTCCATCGTTCATGTCCCTTCATCTCATCACCTAGGCATTATATCTTCTGTCATCACAAGAAGGGTGGGTACAGTGCAGTAAGATATTGAGAGAGCCCACAATCACGTAACTTTTATTACAGTGTGCTATTGTAATTGTTCTATTTTATTACTAGTTATTAATCTCTTACCGTGCCTCATTTGTAAGTTAACTCTGTCATAGTTACGTACGTATAGGGAAAACCACAGTATGTATAGGGTTTGGTGCGGTCCACAATCTTAGGCATCTACTAATGGTCTCTGCCTGTGGATCAGTGGGACTGCTACAGTATAGTCAACTAGAATGGTTGTGGTTCTGTGTATTGCCTTGGAAACTGAAATAGCTTGTTAACTGCATAAATGAGAACTAAGAATTCACTGACTTTTGTTTCTGATTTGCCAGTGTAAATATTCTAGCTTGTCTTGCAGGTGTGTGTACTATTTAACAAATGGTTTCTGTTGCAGTTGGAGTTCTCTCCACAGACACTGTGTTGCTATGGCAAACAGTTATGCACAATCCCTCGTGATGCCACTTACTACAGTTACCAGAACAGGTAAGCTCAACTATGTGTGGACCATGGTCCGTGTATCCGTGTGTCCAGGGACTGCATGCGGATGGACCAGCACACATACATTCATGGTCATGTGTACCTTGCTTGAAAACAGCTGTACAGCACAAGTTCTGGTCCTAGCATTCTGCCTTTTTTGCAGGATTAGTGTAGTTTTCTAGCAGGAAGTAGCCTTCTGTCAGTTATCTGGCCCCTTATTTTTTATAAGGCAGGAACTCAAAGCCTTGGGAGGTTAAGCAGCTCAAAGAGTTGGTGGCATAGATGGGATTACATCGTGGCCCCCGCTTCTCTTTCCCATTTCTGCTCACAGCTTACCACAGCCTGAGGCAAACTGAGAAAATTTGTGAACGAATTAGTTGTTTTCTTGTCCATGAAACTGCTGCTCTCGCCTTTCCCAAAAACTATCCACAAACTTTTAACCAAAAGTTTGTTAGCCAGCTGTATCATTTGGGATATGTTTCATTTTTGTGTGCAGCCTCTCCATAAATTGTTCTTCTCAGAGCATTTGAAAACAGGATTTCAGAGTTTCTGCTTTGCCCGGGTTAACCATATAAAAAGGAGTACCTCCAAAAATAGGTCTGCACCAGACTTACTTAAAAAAAGACTTGCATATGACAGTGGATGGTAGAGTTGTAATAAATTAGGTGCCCCTGCTTTATCTTCTCCTGCCCAAACAATGGCTGTAATCCCAGAGATGGCATTCAGTAATCTATTTTAACTAAGATCTGTCTCCTAGATTCATTAATTAGCCTACAGTATAACATGCACAGAATGTTTTGGGGCTCTGAAACGGTAATAACAAGGCTGGGCAGTTAATATCTTTTAATAAAACCAAGCTCATGGTGGTGGTTTTTGCTGAACTTGTGTGCTACAGATGCATTTCCAGCTTTGAAAAAGTCGCTTGAACTTTTTGTTTTGATGACAAAAAGGTGCGCTCTCCTAATGGTTTGTTGTAATCATTAGAATCCACAGTTTTTCAGTCTTAATACCTGGGGAAAACCCTCAAGTTGTTAAAAGCACTTGCATTTTAAAAAAACAAGTTAACAACTGGCATGAAGTTCTTCTCATGCTGCAGTCTTGACATTTATACCAGTTTGGATTTTTTAACATGAATCTACAGTGTTTGTAATCTTTGTATCCAGAACATGTCATCATGTGCCTGCACACACCACTGCCTTTCTTTCTTGCCTTTTAAACTATGTCAGTTGATGGCTACGATCCATATTTAAGCACTTGTGCAGATTTTTCATTGAAAAATAGAGAATTTTTTAAATTTATATGCCTTCCTTGGGAAGCAAAAAGAAATTTTGTGGGTTTTTTTCAACCCAGGGTTGTTTTTAGGTAATTGCTTCCTGGTCTTGTATTCGTAGTGAATTTTTTGTTATTTATTTTGCTGTTATTGGAAATGGGGAGAAGTGTGTGATTGCTGTGTTTCAGTAATAGATTAGCAATTCTTCTCTCTCCAGTATGTTTATCCTTCCCCTTTTTGATTATTTGCATCAAATAGCATTAATTACTAAAATGAAAGAATGTAGGTCTGTGTAAGTGATACTTTTTTGTTTTATTTGCTGTAATCATTTGCTGCTTGTGATCCCATTTGAGATATTTAATGCTAATCTGTGCTTTGCCTTGGCTTTCTGCTTTGTGTTGTCTTGTCTTGCTTTTATGTTTTTTGTTGTCCTGCAATCCCTCATTTCTTCGTTTGTTTTGTGTTTTTTTTTTTCTCCCTCATGCTTGTCGTTGTCTGCACTTGGCTTTGATTGCAAAAAAAAAAAAAAAAACAAAAACAAAAAAACAAAAACAAAAAAACCCAAACTGTGGGGCCCATAAATCTGCATCATTGAATGTCCTTGTCGCCGTTGATGACCTGCTCTCTGCTCCCGTCCCCCTCCTTGGCCTGCTGTGATTGGTGGCTTCGTTGCTTGGCTTGGGCTGTGTTGTGTGAACGGAACAGTTCACCCCAGTATGGCCTTCTTGCCGACAGGTATCATTTCTGTGAGAAGTGTTTCAATGAAATCCAAGGGGAGAGCGTTTCTTTGGGGGATGACCCTTCCCAGCCTCAAACGTAAGTAACTGCATTATTTTAGAAAGTGCTGTCTTGGTGTGTTGTCAAGTGCTGATGCTAAAGCTTTTTCAAGTGGTCTTGAGTTACACGGCCCGTGTAGTAGCCGTTAGCCAGTTTGCTATTTAAATACAAATTAATGAAAAGGAAATAAAACATTATACTCACGCTGCAAGTGCTAAACAGACATTTGTGGTTAGTGGCTGCCACGTTGGTCAGCACAGATAGAGAACATTTCCGTCACAGCAGAAAGTTCTGTCAACCCTAATCTAGGAAATATATCAACACTGGATGGTCATTTCGATCTCTCTTTATAAGGAAACAATGAGCTTTTTGCCTAAAAACTGGAAGACTGTGGTGCAAGAGAACTTTATTATTAACGGTTTTAAGTTTGCGGGAATTGAACAAATAACTACCTTACAGCCTTCATCACGTAGCCATTTATTAGAGTGACCTAGAAGAGAGAGACTGGTTGGGTGTTTGCAGTCTCACAAGCTCTTGCTAAATTCCAGGACAAATTTCAGACGTAGGCTAAATTAGTTAATAGTTCTTCTGATTGCTAAGATGTAGTTAGTGTGCTTTTAATATTCTTGGGTTCCTTCTTTCCTGGTTTAACCTATAATAAGCAGAAGCGGTTCAGAACATTCCAAAAAGTGAGGAATTGTTATATTACTAGTTAATATAGGGCTTCTGAGGAAAAACTGGTTCGCTTTTCCAAATTAAGTCTTAACGTTGCACTTTTCCTTCAGTTACTACTGAAATATGATGTGGTAGAGTCTAGCCTTAAGGAAATTTTCTGACCTTTGGGTGAATTGAATTAGGCTGACAGCTCTTAACTAGGTTTCCCTGATGTGGAAAGGAAGGCAGCCTTACCGGTACAGTTGAGTGACTTCCCACATGTCCTAAACCTTAGGACAGTGCATCTCTTACACTGAAGACTATAGAAACCCCCATCCGATTCTGCAGGTCTGTAGTGGGCCTGAGAGGCTGCATTGTTGACAAGCTTCTGGGTCTTTCTGCGCTGCTGGTCTTTAGAACACACTTTGAGTTGCAGTGCCTTCGGTCATTTAGAGAATAATGTCTAGAACCGTAACCAGTAGGAAACGGTTTGAAGGTGGAGATGTCCTCATTTTTGTGAAGGGGAGTCGCAGTAGTCACAGTTGGGCCTCCTGAAGTTTATTCTAGGTGGAGAAGGAATAAGACTGTTAGCGTCTGTATTTGTGAGGCTAGGAGTTGTATGGTATGCTAGATTTCAGGATAGGAGGCCATGTGAAAGTCTTAAATACTATAAAATGAAGAATTTTTACCCTTTAAAATTACCCTTTCTGGGTAACTGTAAATAACCTGAAACAGGTATTAATATTGAGGCTTTTTTTTATTTATATAAAAAGTTGTTTGACTAGAGTATTAATTTTAGTGGTTTAGCTTCTTCCATATACACCATCTTTCATAGCTCAGTCTAGGAACATTCAACTATTAAATGATACAAATACTAGGGGCACCTGGCTGGCTCAGTCAGTGGAGTTATGTGACTCTTGATCTCAGTGTTGTGAATTCAAGCCCACATTGGCTGTAGAGATTACTTAAAAATAAAATCTTTAAAAAAGAAAAAAAAAAGGTATAAACACCTGATGTTAAGAGTAGTAGACAAGATTTAAGAAGGAAAAGAAGAGGGGTGCCTGGGTGGCTCAGTCAGTTAAGCATCCAACTCTTGATTTTGGCTCAGGTCATGATATCCCAGTTCATGAGTTCAAGCCCCGTGCCAGGCTCTGCGCTGATGGTGCGGAGCCTGCTTAGGATTTTCACTCTCTCTCTGTCCCCCTCTCCCTCTCCCTCTTCCTCTCCCTCCCTCCCTCCATCTCTCTCTCTCTCTCTCTCTCTCCCTCCCTCTCCCCCTCTCTTTCTGCCCCTCCCCTCCTCGCTTGTTCTCAAAATATATGAGTACATATATGCATACACATAAATATAAAATTACATATATATAAATAAGTTATAATATTTAATATATGTTAAAATTCTCCAGAAAGAAAAGAACAGACTCATGTTTCCAGTTGTTGAGTTCTTGGGTTCTCCATTTCCTATAAGGGGAAATAGATTTACTATAAATTCCTTTCTAAAAACAAAGGCATTCCTTTATGTTATTGTACGTTTTGTGGGAGCCAAGAACGTACCTGTTTAATGATATTCTCAGTATTTTCTTAGAAGTATAATTCGTTTACAAGATTTGTTCCTTTGGTTAGAATAGTGGTCAGACTGCTCCTCTCTCCATATCACTTTTGCTCATTGTGTCCCTCTTTTCTCCTTAGTACAATAAATAAAGAACAATTTTCCAAGAGAAAAAATGACACACTGGATCCTGAACTGTAAGTAATTTCCCTTAAATAATCAGTACACTTTGGTGTTCCTTCTTCCTTCGTTCTCTTGGTTTGCAGAGGCAGTGAGATGGTTCTATATCCTGAGGATACCTGTACATAACATACGTGCAGCGTCGATGGTAGAAAGGTGGAAGTTTGCTTTATAGTCCATATTCATTTAGATTTCACTAAATCCAACTGATAGTTTGGTGCTTTATGGGCCCATGTGAAGCCACAACACACCTCTGCTCGGTGTCCTGTGTTCTGTCCCTGTTTCCTGGTGCATTTTCAAACGTCTTCATGCTCCCCTACTTTGTAGCCAGGCCATTCAGAGCACTGAACTGTGCCAGCACTCTGGGCACGCCTAAAATGGGTAGGATGGTGTCGGACTTCTTTGGAAGTTTAAAAAAGCAGCAGTGAGCTTTCACTTATTACTGTCTACCCACAGTCCATTTCAAATGGTCACATTCAGGGGCACCGGGCTGGCTCAGTCGGTAGAGCGTGCAACTCTTGATCTCAGGGTTGTGAGTTTGAGCCCCATGTTAGGTGTAGAGATTACTTAAAAATAAAATCTAAACAATTAAAAAAATTTTCCCATTCGGTAGCTTAACTTAATTGCTTTTGAATTTGTTCTGCCTGTTAATATTAAAGAGCTTTTAAAAACTAAAAACGTTTTTAAAAAAATAGCTATTAATTCATTTCTTTGAATGTGATGTTTGGCTATCTTTTGAATTGTTCAGAAATCAAGGGAAATGTTGGGAAATTTTGATTCGATTAAAGTTTTGGATTTCATCTTGACTTTTTGGCTTTTCATTTTCAGGTTTGTTGAATGTACAGAGTGTGGAAGAAAGATGCATCAGATCTGTGTCCTTCATCATGAAATCATTTGGCCATCTGGGTGAGATGGCAGTATTTTTTCTAGAGTTACTTTTCATTGTGCATTTTAGCAAGTTTTTGGTTTTGCAGTGGGAATGGGAAGAGATAATTAAAATTCACTTTGAAAACATTTAGTAAGCTAGAATCCAAAAATATAGGTCTTTTAATTTGCATGCATTGCTTTAATCCAAATACAGATATCTTACTCTGTTGGTTTTTAAAGTTCTCTTGTAAAGAATTTATATCAAAAATAAATGTTTTTGAAAAATCAGTAGAGATAAGAAATCTCTAGCACCTGAAAACTAGCAAAGCGGTGTGTTAGAAGCAATTAAAGTTGCCAGGTTTTGAACGCTACTTATACTGGCAACAGTAGAAAAATTAGAAGATCTGGAGGGTGTCGATGGGGCAGCTCTGTTGTTACCTCTGAGGAAATGTCATGCTGTAAATGATACGCTAAATGGGGATGCTGGTTAGGATTTGATGTTTTGGGGGTTGGACAGTAAGTTTCATGGCTATCGTCCAGTGAAGACAGAGTTTCATAAAAATGACTAGGTACAGACTTTAATAAACAAGCTATTCTTTAGCCCCATGTTCTGTTTCTGAATATTCTCCATGTATTTACTCAAGCTTCATATTATCAAAGACTTTGTCAGCAATGAGTGGATTTTTGTCCATTCTGACACTTGTCTGCTACTCTGGGTCTTTTACTCTCTAGGAATGGGAGTTGATCCCAGCTCTGTTCCAAGGGTGGGATTGTCTACGCATGAAGTGACTCATTCAGATGGGATCTAGGGGTGCCTGGCTGGCTCAGTCAGAAGAGCATGTGACTCTTGATCTCAGGGTCACAAGTTCGAGCCCTATATTGGGGATAGAGATTACTTAAATGAATAATAAAAACTTAAAGATGGGATGTCTGCACTGCTCTACGCTTTGTTGATGCTGGTTTGGAGGTCACAGAAAAGAGGCAGCTAATCTACACATTTCTCGAAAGTAACACACAGGGAAAATCACAGTCATTTGATGTGTATATGGCTTGTCTTTAGATATGCCTTTTTCCTGTTCTCCTTAATTACAGAGTAGGTAGGATTAGTTGAGAGACTTGCAGTGCTTCTTGCGATTTAAGGTCAGTCACCTGGTTAATGAACGCTTGTATGTTCTCAAGTTTTTGTAAGAAATTCTACTTACGCACACATCCTTAAATAATTCAGACAAAGAGTGTACCTTCTAAATCTGTTGGTACTGGGGCTCCTGGGTGGCTCAGTCTGTTAAATGTCTGACTCTTGATCTCAGGGTTATGAGTTCAAGCCCTGCATAGATACGTAGATAGAGATATATAGATACATATAAATAAATCTACTGGTACTCCTCTCAAAGTGTACTTATTTACATTCCTGCCAGTAGGCATTTGGATTTTTGCCAATGTGATTGGCCAAACAAATTCTTGTTTTCATCTGTAATCCATCATCTTGTCACATGTCAACCAGTTTATATGCTTATATGTTTATATGCTTAACATTTCCTCATGGTTTTTTGCGTGTTTTTCAATTACGGTTTTTTATACTTTTTTTTTTCTTTTAGTGATTTCTTCATAATGCTCTTTATATATTAATTAGATTAACTCGTTAAATATTTAGAAATATTTTTCTCAGGTTGTCTTTTGGATTTAACTTGGTACATATATATGGTAAATTTTGTGGCATATGTTACTTTAAGTGTTTCTCTAAGCTGTGTAAGCAAAGTTTTGGTTTACGTTTTAGATTTGTCTGCGATGGCTGTTTAAAGAAATCTGCACGAACCAGGAAAGAGAATAAATTTTCTGCTAAAAGTAAGTTTCATTCTTACAAGTAAATCTTGGCAATACTTCACTGAAGCATAGTTAAAAATAACCATCCAAGGGGCACCTGGCTGGTTCAGTTGGAAGAGCATGTGACTCTTGATCTCTGGTCATGAGTTCAAGCCCCTTGTTGGGTATAGAGATAACTTAAAGGTAGGTAGGTAGGTAGGTAGGTAGGTAGGTAGGTAGGTAGGTAGGTAGGTAGATAGAAAGAACATGGATACATAGATACATAGGAAGGAAGGAAAGAAAGAATAAACCATCCAAAATGAATTTTCTTCCTTCAACCTTATTTAAAATATTTAATTAAGCAAAGTCAGAACCAAAACCCAAAATTTTTTCTATAATCTACCTAAAGGTAAATAGTAAATGTACTTTGTGGTGTAAAATTCATTAGACCTGGGGCTCCTGGATGGCTCAGTCAGTTAAGCTTCTGACTTCGGATCAGGTCATGATCTCATGGTTTGTGAATTCAAGCCCTGCATCAGACTCTGTGCTGATAGTGCACATGATAATAATAAACATTACTTAAAAAAAATTTTTTAACGTTTTATTTATTTTTGAGACAGGGAGAGACAGAGCATGAACAGGGGAGGGTCAGAGAGAGGGAGACACAGAATCGGCAACAGGCTCCAGGCTCTGAGCTGTCACTACAGAGCCCGATGTGGGGCTCGAACTCACGGACCAAGAGATCATACCTGAGCTGAAGTCGGCTGCTTAACTGACTGAGCCACCCAGGCCCCCCAATAAACGTTATTTAAATGTTTAAATAAACATTAGAGAAATTTATTAGACTTAAGGGAAAAAATTGTACATGTGGAGGATATGTGGTTTTCTTGTTTGTTTGTTTGTTAATGTTTCTTGGAGGGAGGGAGACCTCTGGGGGTAGGGGGGCAGACAGAAAGGGAGAGAGAGAATCTGACACAGGGCTCAATCCCACAAAACGTGAGATCGTGACCTTAGCCAAAATCAAGATTCGGATGTTCAACTGACTGAGCTACCCAGGTGCAACTGACTGAGCTACCCAGGTGCGCTGGATACATGTTTTTCTTTTTCCTACATTTCTTCATTTTGGGGCATTTCTTAACAGGGGCCACATGTGGAAATATTTGTCCAGAGTTGCCATCCCATGAGTCATTACCTCAGTTTTATCCATACCATTAGTTGGGGCTTCTTTTATAATCTTGATTGGGGATTTGGGGGAGTGGTAGTCAAAGATTGTATCATACAGTTGGTATTATCTCGCGATAGTATTTAATTTTGTAGATGCCTTTGCAAATTTTTGCTGACCTACAGGTTGCTTTTACTCCTGCAAGGTTTTTCCTAATACCCAGCCGTTGTTATTTTTAAATATTACTACAGTCAAGGGAAAGTGCACATGGATGTTCTTTGTTTTAACATCTGAGATTGGAAATTTTCCCAAATAAAAGGTTAGGGGAGAACATTTAAAAAGTATTGGCTACCAGGGCGCCTGGGTGGCTCAATCCATTGAGCGTCCGGCTTCGGCTCAGGTCATGATCTCGCAGTTTGTGAGTTCCAGCCCCGTGTCGGGCTCTGTGCTGACAGCTCAGAACCTGGAGCCTGTTGTGGATTGTGTGTCTCCCTCTCTCTCTACTCCTCCCCCACTCATGCGTGCGCTCTCGCTCACTCGCTCTCTCTCTCAAAAATAAACATTTAAAAAAAAATTTTTTTTTTTTAAGTATTGGCTACCATGCCTGCCTCACCTATACTAAAATCTATATTAAAATTGGAATGACCTAAAGATTTGCATTGCTCCTGTGCAAGGTTGGTACACAAATTTGTGGAATAGTCCATCTTTTTTTAAAAATTGTTTTCAAGTATTGACCACATTGTTTTTTGTTTTTTTGTTTTAATTTTTTTAACGTTTATTTTTGAGAGAGCAGGGGAGACACAGAATCTGAAGCAGGCTCCAGGCTCTGAGCTGTCAGCACTGAGCCTGACACGGGGCTCGAAGTCATGAACCATGAGATCATGACCTGAGCCAAAGTCGGACACTTAACCGACCAGGCCACCCAGGAACCCCCACATTGCTAGCTTTCAATAAAAGTTTATCCTATTTATACCAAAACAGAAAGGATATTTGATATTGAAGTCTAAGACTTGATAGAAATAAATTTGCACTGTGGTTACAATTGAACTTTTCACTTCTCCATTCCTAGGGTTGCCATCTACCAGGCTTGGCACCTTTCTGGAGAATCGTGTGAATGACTTTCTTAGGCGACAAAATCACCCTGAGTCAGGAGAGGTCACTGTTCGGGTAGTTCATGCTTCTGACAAAACTGTGGAAGTCAAACCAGGCATGAAAGCAAGGTATCTAGTAATTTTCCCTTTTCTTCTCCTATGGTTCTGCAAATGCTTATACAGTCACTGCTGATGATTCTGATCTGAATGAGGTGTTGTGGTTTTTCCCTCTAATCTGAATTGTGTAGGTTTGTAGATAGTGGAGAGATGGCAGAATCCTTTCCATACCGAACCAAAGCCCTCTTTGCCTTTGAAGAGATAGACGGTGTTGACTTATGTTTCTTTGGCATGCACGTTCAAGAGTATGGCTCTGACTGCCCTCCGCCCAACCAGAGGTAGGAATTAAACATCTGCCTTCCAATTTAAATGGGAGTTTGAAGTTTAATAGGCAAAAAGCATCATGGGCAAGAAACTGATGTACTTGGTTTGGAAATGGAAATGTGGATTCTCACTGCTCAGTAACACTCTTCTGTGGCCTTAGTATATCAGGAAGGGGATATGAACAACAGCCTCAAATCAGAAGTGGGAAGCAGTGGGCTTAAATCTAGATTGTGTTAACAAGTACCTTGCCTGAGAGGTATATGAAAGAATGTCACACAAAAAAAGTTAGGATATGGTTTTGAATTTCTTGTTTCCAAAATAGTATAAAGGCCAGAATAAGAACACTGCCAGAATACATTTGGATCCATAAATACTGATTCATATACTCTGCTTCAGGCTCTACTGGGCACTGAGATTAGAATAGAGCCATAGGCTCATGAAACTCCCCTGAAGTGTTCACAGTCTAGGCATTTATCTGTGACTACGTGATGTGCATTACAAATGAGGTAAAAAAAAAACAAAACAAAACAGAAGAGAGAAAATATAATGTCACAAGTCACATAAGGAGTTGGTTTCTTGACTTGGTTTCTTTCTCCCCACTTCGTATAGGAGAGTTTACATATCATACCTCGACAGTGTTCATTTCTTCCGTCCTAAATGCTTGAGGACCGCAGTGTATCATGAAATTCTAATTGGATATTTAGAATACGTCAAGAAATTAGGGTAAGAATATTGATCAATACTATTTTTACTTTTTTGGGTTTTTTTGGGGTTTTTTTGTTTTTTTTTTTTTTTTTTGATCATTTATTTTTGAGAGTGCGTGAACAGCGAAGGGGCAAAAAGAGAGGGAGACAGAGGATCCGATGCAGGCTTCGCACTTACAGCACAAAGCCTGATGCGGGGTAGAACTCAAAAGCCGCAAGATCCTGATCTCAGCCAAAGTCAGACACTTAACCAACTCAGCCACCCAGGCACCCTGATAAATGCTATTTTTTAAAAGCAATTAGCTTTAACTAGGTTTTAAACTAATCACTGTGTTGTTGTGGTAAGACCTAAGTTAAAACGTACAGATATGTGACTTTTTGGCCCCTTTTCTCAGTGCTGCCAGTCTGACAGTAAGGGATATTTTGACCCTAGTTGTACTTGTCCCAGATTGGTTTTATTTAGTTCAGTTAAGCTGTTGGGTACAGTTTGATTGGAAGGTTGATTGTTACTTAAGGCCAGAATCTTAAAACGGCAGTTGATCTCTGAAACCTGGGTTTCAGAACCAAAAACAGACTAAGGTCGGGAGATATATGTATCAGACTGGTTCCTTACCTTCAAGTATATGTATGTGTGCTTAAGAATATTCACCACTTCACCTTGCAAGTTATTACTCTTAACATTTTGCATCTCGTTTAGCTCTCTTGTTGGAATGGACCCATATTCCTTTGCATTGTAGTTTTTGGGTCTTCAAATGCAGCTTTTTGGGGGTCTTTTTTTGGGATTTTTAGATCCAGGATTATGCCTGGTTCTGGCCTAAGAATTTTGGTCTGATGCTAAATTGTACACTTTTGTATTATCTTGTAAAAAAAAAAAAAAATCATTGGTTTCTGTACTGACTCCATCTTGTAGCATTCTTTCTGGAATGGATGATAAATTTTTCTCTTGAATATTCCGTCTATTTGTGTTGATAGATATACAACAGGGCATATTTGGGCATGTCCCCCGAGCGAGGGAGATGACTATATCTTCCATTGCCATCCTCCTGACCAGAAGATACCGAAGCCCAAGCGACTGCAGGAGTGGTATAAAAAGATGCTTGACAAGGCCGTGTCTGAGCGAATCGTCCATGACTACAAGGTCAGGAGGAGTGAGGGGCGATGACAGAACTGGAAATTTAGTAATCCTGCTGCTCTGTATTCTCTTATTTGACTGTCTTAACAAAAATCTTCTGTTTGTTCTCCCTTTTTCAAAGCAAGAAAAACTGTTTTAAAAGAGACTTAGATCAACAAATCTCTTAAAGATGTGACGAGAAATGTATTTTAGCCATTCATGATTAGAGAGCATCTCACGATAAGAACTTGAACAGATAAGTTTCTTATCTGTTGTTAACTCCTGGGGAGAAAAGCACCAACTGGTTGTTTCCCGAGCAGCATAGAGAGCGGGTCTGTAGCCATGCAGTTTCCAGTATTTGTAGTTTAGGTTGTTTTGAACACATTTCTCAGGAGGTGGGGGATGGGTATAAGGCAGGCATTCCTCACATTACAGTGTCTTGTGTTATCAGGAGTAGTAAAGGCCACAGTGTGATTGATGATGCCTCTGCCTCTGCCATTGGTCCTAGCAGGATAATTTCCTACTTTGTATAAAGGCAGGTAATCTCCCTGTCCTCACAGGCAAAGAGGAAAGACAAAACCAGAAATACTGACTGCAGACCATGATTTTTCATTGTTTATGACTGAATGTCTCCTCGGGCCATGGGGCTTAGGTGTAAAATCTCTGCCACCTTTCTTTCAGATGACATTTTAATCTTTCATGTTTCTTGTGTCCATTAGCCATGACTGTTTTTGTATGGTAAATGCTTTTTTTAAAAAAAACTACTTGTACCTGGGTATTTTCACAGGATATTTTTAAACAAGCTACTGAAGATCGATTAACAAGTGCAAAGGAGTTGCCTTACTTTGAGGGTGATTTCTGGCCCAATGTTCTGGAAGAGAGCATTAAAGAACTGGAACAGGAGGAGGAAGAGAGAAAGAGAGAAGAAAACACCAGCAATGAAAGCACAGATGTAAGGGCTTTGCATTTTCTTTCCAGCTTCTGCCTTGATTCTCATGAGTAATCAGGAGCAGGCTTCAAGTTTTGACCAGGTCTAAAGCTCTCAGGTGTGAAAGAGCTCCTTAAATTGGTCAAGAAATAATTGGCTTAGATAAGTTACTAATGTTCTCTTTCCATGGTTTTAAACCTTTTTAACATCAGATGTTGCCCTCCCCCCCTTTTAAAATGGAACCTTGGATTTCTGGTAATGGAAAACAGAAGGAAGGGAACCCTGAAAAACTGATAGAAGAATCACCTATATAGAACAGGGGGTGGCAAAGTACTTCCTGTAAAGATCCTGATCGTGAATATTTGGGGCTTTTTTTTTTTTTAACACTACTTTATACATGTACATACCGTTCTTAGCCATATGAAAACAGGCCTGGGCCAGAGTTTGCCAGTCGTCCATACACGACCTGGCTTTTGTCAGAGGACCATCTGAGATTTTCCTGGTCAGTTATTTCTCCATAGCGTAGCTAGAATGGTCTTCGTTGAGTCCAAACTACTAAAGTCACCCTTTAAGTAGCCTGTTGAACTCTTCATAGCCTTGTAGTTTGAGTTGTCTTTTCAAGCTGTTGTTTTATTTTTTACAGTAGACTCATAAAATTCTAGAATGTGAGTGGAAGGAAATGAAACCAAGGTGTTTGGCTCCCTGCTTCCAGTGTATTCTTCAGTATCCCACACTGCTACTCCTTGTTCCCTGTCCTCAATTCTGGAATAGGATGGATAGATCTCAGGGGTCTCCACAAACTGTGAGGCTCTTGTCAAAAAGCTAAGACTGCCATTGCCTTATTGAGGGATCTTAGTGTAGGGATTCTTCACTGGGAGAAAATTAGTACAAAAACTTTAATAAACTTTAGTTCACCGTAAGTAACAGCTTAAAAAATAGGGTACGTGTAAAAGTTGGCAGAAGGCATAAGATTAGAATCTCTAGTGTCAAAGAAAAGGAGGATCCTTCTACCATTAGTATTATTCAAATCACTTCTTAACAAAAATGTTAACATTTTCTTGTCCCCTCTGTTAACCTGCAGGTGACAAAGGGAGACAGCAAAAATGCTAAAAAGAAAAATAATAAGAAAACCAGCAAAAACAAGAGCAGCCTCAGTAGGGGCAACAAGAAGAAGCCAGGCATGCCCAATGTGTCCAACGACCTCTCGCAGAAGCTGTATGCCACAATGGAAAAACACAAAGAGGTAAGGTGTGGCCATTTGGGGAAGAAAAGCAGGGCAGGGGTTCTGAAACACTGCCTACCATGGTTGGCATTAAACACGAGCACAACAGACCATTTGAAATTCAGAAGAAAGAAATCATCCGAGGAGTAAGAAGGAAGAAAAGAGGCTAGCTGGAATAGGAGGTAAGAACAGGAAGTGATACGGATGCTTTGATTTGCAGCTGTGTTAGAAATCTTGATGGCTTTGGATCATGCCTCATACATTAAAAGCATAAGCATAGCCTGTCTGGGGTTTTTTTGTTCGTTTGTTTGTTTTTGAGAGAGAGCATGAGTGGGAGAGGGGCAAAGAGAGGGTGGAGACAGAGGATCTGAAGTGGGCTCTGATGACAGCAGAGAGCCCGACATAGGACTCAAACTCAGGAACTATGAGATCATGACCTGAGCTGAAGTCGGACACTTAACCAGCTGAGCCACCCAGGCACCCCCCTATCCAACTCTGTTTGTAACCATCAGGACTTCTGAGTTCTAGTGGGTGCCTCATTTGATATTCTCAACCATTAATAGTTACTATTTCAAGCAATATTTTGTGTCACAAGATTCTAGCATAACAGGATAGTTGGGAAGTACCCTTAGAGTACATTGTAATACGTTTGACTTAAGTTGTGGATGTAGTCTATGATTTTATTTACTCTGAAGATGTAAATAGTGGGAATTAGAGTCTGAGGTCGTCAACTTGGGTTTGTTGTCTTAGCTGGAGGGTAACATACAATGGAAGTAATCATGATCGTTACTGGAAGGTTGGCCATAGTAAAGATTTCCAAGGGAGTCACCAGATGGTTTTATTTGCCTCTGTTTTGAGTGATTTATTACAGGCATTCCCCACTTGTTAGATTCAATGCTTTCCTGTGCGTCACATTTTCAAAATGCTCTTCCTCGCTTTGAATGCTTTCTTTGAGCCACAATATTACAAGGTCTAGCACACGTCAAGGTCCTTTGATGCTTTTAACTTTTGGCATCTGTTTGAGATGTGTCTCTACTAAGTGTGCTCTCTTGCTGTATGTTCTTTTTCTGGAAATGTGTCTTAAGGCTCTTGTTTTATGCAAACACTGCTGCCCAAGTATATTACAAGTGTTACTGCCAGTTCGCTGGTCTCTGGGAAACTGGTAGAATATAGTGTCCAGTACCACAGTTGCTCACAAGGTCCTGATCTCTTAAAGGTACATTTTTCAGTGTAATGAGGTTTCACATTTAGAGACTAGTTAATGTAAAATAGACCTACAATATCAGCTTCCTGTTGCAGCCTTTACACTAATGGTTATAGTAGTTCATGGTGATTGGATCCTTTCAGAATTTAATGAACAAAACTTTTGCTGTTTCTGCAGCAAGAGCTAAGAAGGTTTTGTTTTGTTTTGTTTTTTCTTTCCCATCCCCACCAACTTTTTAACATTTCAAACTTGCGGAGAGTTGCATAGTGGACCCCCTGCCATAGCCCTCGCTGAGATTCACCAATTGTTCGTGTTTTGCTACATCTTTTCTTTACCCCATTCAAGCTAAGGAAGAAGACCTTCTTTGCTTAACCACACTGTGGCTTCACACTCAGGAGACTTCCCCCAGTGCCACCATCTAATGTCTGGCCCTTCCGCTCCAGTTAAGGATTGTGTGTCAGGTTGAGCTGCCACGTCTCGGTTCCTGGCTTTCTTTTGTTTCATAACATGGCCGTTTGTTATAAGTCAAGGCCAAAAAGTGTTTCGTGGGATGTCCCTCAATTTGGATTTGTCTGACTTGTTCCCTCTTGATTCAGGTCCAACCATGGATTCGGTCTTAGAGTAGACCACTTTGGGGCAAAATGTGCACTGTCCGTGCACTGTGCTTGCCCCAGACCCTTCTTGTTTTGAAGGGATTATTAACGAGAAGGTAACAAGCTGTCGATTTCAGGCCCATTGTAGTCGTTCTCAGAGAAGAGACGAGAGGCTTGTGAGCACGAGAAAGCAAGGGCTATATCGTGGGACCTTGTGTGATTGTAAGCTCTTCCAGTGGCCCCGGCCTCACGGGCATTCAGCTCGACTCCCCTGTTTGCTGCCGTTGGCCTGGTGCCACGCAGCACTCTTGTTCCAGAGTCAGACTGAGGTTGTCTGCTTCACAGGTCTTCTTTGTGATCCGTCTCATCGCCGGCCCTGCCGCCAACTCCCTGCCTCCCATTGTTGACCCTGACCCCCTCATCCCCTGCGATCTGATGGATGGGCGGGATGCCTTCCTTACCCTCGCCAGGGACAAGCACCTGGAGTTCTCTTCACTGCGCAGAGCCCAGTGGTCCACCATGTGTATGCTGGTGGAGCTGCACACCCAGAGCCAGGACCGCTTTGTCTACACGTGCAACGAGTGCAAGCACCACGTGGAGACGCGCTGGCACTGCACCGTGTGCGAGGTAGGCCCCAGGGGTGGGGAGCAGAGGGTGCTGGGGTGTTCTGGGTTCCTGAGAGGCAGTGCCTACACATGTCACACAGGTCTGCGCTCAGTGCCAGGGGTGAAAAGTAGCGCAGAGTGGGACGGGCCTGCTTCTCGGATTTTCAGGGTAGAGCTGAAGAGTCTTTCTCAAAGGGGCCTTTGGGACCCCAGCAGAATACATGCAATGTTTCTGAATGACTTAAATCTTGGAGAGTTGACTGTGCCTGTTTCTCCCCCAGGATTATGATTTGTGTATCACCTGCTATAACACTAAAAACCATGACCACAAAATGGAGAAACTAGGTCTCGGCCTAGATGACGAGAGCAACAGCCAGCAGGCCGCGGCCACCCAGAGCCCAGGAGACTCTCGCCGCCTGAGCATCCAGCGCTGCATCCAGTCCCTGGTGCACGCCTGCCAGTGCCGCAACGCCAACTGCTCGCTGCCGTCCTGCCAGAAGATGAAGCGGGTCGTGCAGCACACCAAGGGCTGCAAGCGGAAAACCAACGGAGGCTGCCCCATCTGCAAGCAGCTCATCGCCCTGTGCTGCTACCACGCCAAGCACTGCCAGGAGAACAAGTGCCCGGTGCCCTTCTGCCTCAACATCAAGCAAAAGCTCCGGCAGCAGCAGCTGCAGCACCGGCTGCAGCAGGCCCAGATGCTCCGCAGGAGGATGGCCAGCATGCAGCGGACCGGCGTGGTGGGGCAGCAACAAGGCCTGCCCTCCCCGACTCCCGCCACGCCCACCACGCCCACCGGCCAGCAGCCCACCACCCCGCAGACGCCCCAGCCCCAGCCCCCCTCTCAGCCCCAGCCTACCCCTCCCAACAGCATGCCACCCTACTTGCCTAGGACTCAGGCTCCTGGCCCTGTCTCCCAGGGTAAGGCGGCGGGCCAGGTGACCCCTCCGACCCCCCCTCAGACTGCTCAGCCACCCCTTCCGGGGCCCCCACCTGCGGCAGTGGAAATGGCAATGCAGATTCAGAGGGCGGCTGAGACGCAGCGCCAGATGGCCCACGTGCAAATTTTTCAGAGGCCAATCCAGCACCAGATGCCCCAGATGACTCCGATGGCCCCCATGGGTATGAACCCACCCCCCATGGCCAGAGGTCCCAGTGGGCATTTGGAGCCAGGGATGGGGCCCACGGGCATGCAGCAACAGCCGCCGTGGGCCCAAGGAGGCTTGCCTCAACCCCAGCAACTACAGCCCGGGATGCCGAGGCCGGCCATGATGTCAGTGGCCCAGCACGGTCAGCCCTTGAATATGGCTCCCCAACCGGGACTGGGCCAGGTAGGCGTGAGCCCTCTCAAACCAGGCACTGTGTCTCAACAAGCCTTACAAAACCTTTTGCGGACTCTCAGGTCTCCCAGCTCTCCCCTACAGCAGCAACAGGTGCTTAGTATCCTTCACGCCAACCCCCAGCTGTTGGCCGCGTTCATCAAGCAGCGGGCTGCCAAGTATGCCAACTCTAACCAACAGCCCCTCCCCGGGCAGCCTGGCATGCCCCAGGGCCAGCCGGGGCTGCAGCCACCTACCATGCCGGGCCAGCAGGGCGTCCACTCTAATCCGGCCATGCCGAACATGAACCCCATGCAGGCAGGCGTCCAGAGGGCCGGCCTGCCGCAGCAGCAGCCACCGCAGCAGCAGCTCCAGCCACCCATGGGAGGGATGAGCCCCCAGGCTCAGCAGATGAACATGAATCACAACGCCATGCCTTCACAGTTCCGAGACCTCTTGAGACGGCAGCAGATGATGCAGCAGCAGCAGCAGCAGCAGCAGGGAGCCGGGCCCGGAATCGGCCCTGGAATGGCCAACCACAACCAGTTCCAGCAACCCCAGGGAGTTGGCTACCCCCCACCGCAGCAGCAGCAGCAGCAGCAGCAGCGGATGCAGCATCACATGCAACAGATGCAACAAGGGAACATGGGACCGATGGGCCAGCTCCCCCAGGCCTTGGGAGCCGAGGCAGGAGCCAGTCTGCAGGCGTATCAGCAGCGACTCCTCCAGCAACAGATGGGGTCCCCCGCTCAGCCCAACCCCATGAGCCCCCAACAGCATATGCTCCCAAACCAGGCTCAGTCCCCACACCTCCAAGGCCAGCAGATCCCTTCTTCTCTCTCCAATCAAGTGCGTTCACCCCAGCCTGTCCCTTCTCCGCGGCCACAGTCCCAGCCCCCCCACTCCAGCCCTTCCCCGAGGATGCAGCCTCAGCCTTCTCCACACCACGTGTCCCCACAGACCAGTTCTCCACATCCTGGACTGGTAGCTGCCCAGGCCAACCCCATGGAACAAGGGCATTTTGCCAGCCCGGACCAGAGTTCAATGCTTTCTCAGCTCGCTAGCAATCCAGGCATGGCAAACCTCCATGGTGCAAGCGCCACGGACCTGGGACTCAGCACCGATAACTCAGACTTGAATTCAAACCTCTCACAGAGTACACTAGACATACACTAGAGACACCTTGTAGTATTTTGGGAGCAAAAAAATTATTTTCTCTTAACAAGACTTTTTGTACTGAAAACAATTTTTTTGAATCTTTCTTAGCCTAAAAGACAATTTTCCGTGGAACACATAAGAACTGTGCAGTAGCTGTTTGTGGTTTAAAGCAAACATGCGAGATGAACCTGAGGGATGATAGAATACAAAGAATATATTTTTGTTATGGCTGGTTTCCCACCAGCCTTTTTTTCCCCCCTTGTGTGTGTGGTTCAAGTGTGCACTGGGAGGAGGCTGAGGTCCGTGAAGCCAACCATATGCTCCTGCCTTGCACCTCCAATAGGTTTTATTATTTTTTTTAAATTAATGAAAATATGTAATATTAATAGTTATTATTTACTGGTGCAGATGGTTGACATTTTTCCCTATTTTCCTCACTTTATGGAAGAGTTAGAACATTTCTAAAACCAGAGGACAAAAGGGGTTAATGTTACTTTAAAATTACATTCTATATATATATAAATATATATAAATATATATTAAAATACCAATTTTTTTTTCTCTGGGTGCAAAGATGTTCATTCTTTTAAAAATGTAAAAAAAAAAAAACAAAAACAAAAAAAAAACTCCTTTCCTCCCCTCAAGTCAACTTTTGTGCTCCAGAAAATTTTCTATTCCGTAAGTCTGAGCGTAAAAACTTCAAGTATTAAAATAATTTGTACATGTAGAGAGAAAAATGACTTTTTCAAAATATACAGGGGCAGCTGCCAAATTGATGTATTATATATTGTGGTTCTGTTTCTTGAAAGAATTTTTTTCGTTATTTTTACATCTAACAAAGGAAAAAATTAAAAAGAGGGTAAGAAACGATTCCAGCGGGATGATTTTAACATGCAAAATATCCCTGGGGTTTCTTCTTTGCTTGCTTTCTTCCTCCTTACCCTGCCCCCACCCCCCCCATACACACATACACACACACACACACACACACACACACACACACAAACACTTTCTGTAAAACTTGAAAATAGAAAGCAAAAACCCTCAACTGTTGTAAATCATGCAATTAAAGTTGATTACTTATAAATATGAACTTTGGATCACTGTATAGACTGTTAAATTTGATTTCTTATTACCTATTGTTAAATAAACTGTGTGAGACAGATACCTGACCTTGTTTCACTTCTTGCCATCACATCTTTGTCTTAGCACACATTGATCTGATTCAATGTCTGGTACGTGGGGTTCAGAGGAAAAAACAAAAGCACTAGTTTGCAGCCTTCCTACACTATTACATAAAGTGAATTCACAAACAGATTTTGGTAAATTTATCCAAAGTTCAGGGGAAAAACCAAATACCAGCTAAATGTCAATTTCACCAATTTTAATTGATATTCATTAGCTTTTCACAGCTTGACATAGGACCTTACAGGGATAAGAGTGAGCACCTCAGCTGGATCATACCTAAGTCAGAAGTAGCTCCTTGAGAAAACAGCACTTGGCCTTGGGCGACATAAGTGCTTACCCTCTGTTACACTTTGGTTTTGCTACCTGCTAACCAGGAAGTCAATGAGAGGGGACGCGGGGTGAGGACGTAAGACAGGAAAATGTGTGGAAATAAAATCTGGAAACCTAAGAGATTACAACAATGAGTCCAGTATCGCGCTAGGTGTTTACAGAATGAAGAGGTCTCCAACTAAATCGTTAGAAACTTAAAAAGCAGAATACTGTTAGCTGCTTTGGCGTCATCGGGCAGTCCTTGTTTTTGTCGTAGAGCTTTACCACAGTCCACTAAGGACTAAAGAAAGATCTTCGAGGAGCTTAATTCAAACACCTATTCTATTTTATATTGTCTCAACAAAAACAACCAGCATCTCGATGTGAGATGAACTCGCGCGCTGAGCATTAACCAGAGACCACTCCAGAAAATGTCACGCACCTACCTGCCTTGGCTCGGTGGTCCAGCAGATACACCTGGAGCACCTCCGTTCTGTGCCAGGCAGGATGGCACACAAGGACAGGACGCAGCCCTGCAAGAAAAAAAGATGCTTAAGGGGGATAAAAGTAGAAAGCGTTGATGGTACAAGCAGGGAACAGGTGCGAGTCGGCAAAACCTGCTGATGGGAAAGTCTGGAAAGGATAGTACTTAAAATGGATCTTGGAAGGGCGCCTGCCTGGCTGGTTCAGTCGGTAGAGATGCGACTTAATCACACAGGGTCCCAAGGCCGAGCCCCTGTGTGGTGGTGTACAGTTTACAATACATGCGATACTAAAAGAAAATTTAAAAACCAATCTTGGAAGGAAGATGGAAAAGGTGGAGGATGAGTAAGGAGAGAGAAGAATCCGACCCTGTTGGAAAAACAGCTTCAAGGTCCACTTGACACCAGATTACAGAAGAGGGTGGACACACCTGCTACAGAAAGACCCCCGCCCACCCGTTTTCTCCCTAGTTCTAGGCGCCCAGGATTAATCGGAGCCCCCAACAGGGAAATAACTCAGAATTCTAAGCTATTTCCAAGCAGTAAATACTAGCCTCTAGCTAAGGGCAGCTGGGTTGAAGTGTTCAATCATTTTCACTACAATGTTGTAAAGAGGGAGTAGGGGCGGAAATAAGCGGGAAGGGGGGAAAGCTGTCCTTCCCCAGGCCAGGGTCAGTGTTAGGGGGGTAGATAAGGATGAATCCAGAATCAGGAATACAAGAAGCTGATTTCAATGTTTCTGTGTTTGAATATTCTCACCACAAAAAGTTGGGAAGAGCTGAAAGGCCCAAGTCTCTGTCTGGGCTGTTAATAACACATCAGTCTAGGAAGTGGACCCAATGGGGGCGAGTAGTGTTCCAGGTGCTTCCATTTACCTTGCTTACACACAGCCCCAACAGACAAAGGAAAAGTGACAAGTCGCTCAAGGTCACACAGCCAGTAAATAGCTTCCCAGAGTCAAAGGTCTGTGGAGCTCCAAAGCCTCTCTTCTCCGTATCATTCATCCCCCTTAATAGGGAGAAGCCCTAATGATGGCATCAAATTAACTACATACGACACAGGGGCCCCGTTCCAAGCAAATGCAACATACAGACTAAAACCTGAGGGGGGAGGGCAGCAGAGGGGATGCAGGGAACAAGGAATCGTAAAGATAAGTTCCCCAGACTTCTTTTACAACCAGATGGATGGTGTCCTGGAATGCTACGTTCGTGATGAGGTCACCCTGGTTAAAGAGCATAGACCAGTATCAAAAGTAATAAAACGTTTAAGAATAAAGTTAACAAAAGAGGTGTAAGATTTGTACACTGAAAACTGAAAAAAAAAAAAAAAAAAAAAAAAAAAAAACCATCGTTCATGGATCAGAAGACTGGGAAGACCTCACTAATGCTGGGCAAAGGTTACGCTCCAAACCCATCTAGAGATTCAATGCAACCCGTACCAAATTATCTGCTGGCTTTTTTCTTTTTCCTTGGAAGACACTGAGATGCCGATCCTAAATTGTATATGGAAATGCAAAGGAGCCAAATAGCCAAAACAATCTTGAAAAAGAAGTATAAATTTGGAGGACTCATACTTCCAAATTTCAAATTTAAACTACAAATCTACATTTCACGAAGATTGCGCTAAAGGCAAAGAAGGAAGCCCCTGCCCCTCCCAAAGCTGAACTGAAAGCACAGGCTTTGAATGCCAAGAAAGTGGTGCTGAGAGACGTCCACAGTCACCAAAAAGAAGAAGAAGAAGAAGAAGAAGAAGAAGGAGGAGGAGGAGGAGGAGGAGGAGGAGATGATGATGATGATCCGGGGCTCCTGTCTGGCTCAATCGGAAGAGCACGCAACTCCTGATCTTGGGGTTATAAGTTCAAGCCCCACATTGGGGGTAGAGATCGTTAAAAAAAAATACACTTTAAAACAAAAAAAGAAGATCCGCACATCACCCACATTCCTATGGCCCAAGACACTGCGTCTCCTAGGGCAGCCCAAATATCCTGGAAAGAGGCCCCCTAGGAGAAACCAGCTTGAGCACTATGCCATCATCAAGTTCCCCCTGACTACCGAGTCAGATATGAAGAAAATAGAAGACAACAATACACTTGTGTTCATTGTGGATGTTAAGGCCAACAAGCACCAGATCAAACAGGCTGTGAAGAAGCTCTATGACACTGATGTGGCCAAGGCCAACACCCTGATCAGGCCCGGCAGAGAGAAGACGGCATATGTTCGAATGGCTCCTGACTAGGAGGATGCTTTGGATATTGCCAACAAAATTGGGATCATCTAAACTGAGTCCAACTGGCCAAATTTAAATTTTTTCACTGTAAAAAATTTTAATACAAAATAAACTACAAATCCAAAGTTGTTAAGATAACAGTAGTAGCATAAGGACAGACATTTAGATCAATGGAACAGAGTCCAGAAATAAACCCAAATATTTCAGTTGAGTTTTGGCAAGAGTGCCAGGAGAAGTCAATGCAGAAGGAACAGTCTTTTCAACAAATGGTGCTGGGACAATGGGAGACCCACAGTGTAAAAGAAAGAAGTTGGACCTCTACCTCATGCCAAATACAAAAATTAACTCAAAATACATCATAGACCTAAATGTAACAGCCAAACCTACAAAAGTCATAGAAGAAAACAGGTATAAGTCTTCATAACCTTGGATTAGTCAACAATTACCTAAATTAAAGCACAAGCAACCAGGAAAAAAATTGGACTTGAACATAATTTGAAACTCTTGTACATCAAAGGATAGTATCAGGAAAGTGAAAAGACACTCCCATGGAATGGGATAATGTATTTGCAAATTCTATCTGATAAGGGTCTGTGTATCTGGACTATATAAAAACTCTGATACCAAGGGGCGCCTGGGTGGCTCAGCTGGTTAAGCGTCCAACTCTCTTGGTTTCAGCTCAGGTCATGATCTCACAAGTGATTAGTTCAAGCCCCACTTTGGGCTCTGCACTGACAGCGTGGAGCCTACTTGGGATTCTCTCCCCCCCCCCCCGTCCCTCCCCTGCTCGCTCTCTCTCGCTCTCTCTCTCTCTCTCTCAAAATAAATAAACTTTAAAAAATGGAATCATCATGGGGCGCCTGGGTGGCTCGGTCAGTTGGGCGTCCAACTTCGGCTCAGGTCATGATCTCATGGTCCGTGAGTTCAAGCCCCGCGTCGGGCTCTGTGCTGACAGCTCAGAGCCTGGAGCCTGTTTCAGATTCTGTGTCTCCCTCTCTCTCTGCTCCTCCCCAGTTCATGCTCTGTCTCTGTCTCAAAACTAAATAAAAGTTAAAAAAATAAAATAATAAAATAAAAAATGGAATCATCATGATGTATCATCTTAAAAAAAAAAAAAAAACCTCTCATACTCCACAATAAAAAAGATACATAACCCAATGAAAAAATGGGCACCAGATTTGAATAGATGTTTCCCCAAAGATGAGATACAAATGGGTAATAAGCACATGAAAAGGAAACGGCTATAAAAGTACAAGTGTTGGGGCGCCTGGCTGGCTCAGTCAGTAGAGCATGCAACTCTCGATCTCAGGGCTGTGAGTTCAAGCCCCATGTTGGGTGTAGAGATTACTTAAAAATAAAAACTTTTTAAAAAGTACAGATGCATAGACATAAAGATAGACACGCTAATGCTTCAGCAAAAGGCTGACTTGAAACTGAGGAATTTTTCTCTTCTTCATTTTTGAAGCCTCCTCCTCCACCTTCACTTGTTGTTCTGTAGAATCCTTTGTTCCAGGAACTCCTTATCAATATAGACATCTCGGTGACCTCAATGTATACTTAGTAACAAGATTCAGACAGCTGTTGCCAGGGCTGGTCATGAGACCACCTTGAAGACATGACGAAGGATCGTGGCTGGCAGCACATACCAGATTCTTATCAAAACAGCCTAGATCCTGTGTTTTCCTATAAAACCCTTCAGCCTTTCACCCCAGGCGGCTCTACAGTTTTTCTTTTTTCTTCTTTTTTTTTAAAGCAGTTTCCATACCCATTGTGGGGCTTGAACTCACAACCCCAAGATCAAGAGTCGCCCGTTCCACCACTGACTGAGCCAGCCGGGTGCCCCTGGTCTACAGTTTTGAAGACATCAGCCTGTGGCAACCTCTCCTGCCTGGCAAAGTAATACAATTATCGTTGCTCTTTATCACCAAACGGTCTTCGTGTTCTATTTCGGCTCCGGAGCAGGAGCACAGAGGTCAGTTCTCGACAACAAAAAGATACCCAACGTCATTAGTAATTAGGGAAACACAAATAAATCGAAACTACAATGAGATGCCACTTCACACCCACTAGAATGGCCATAATCGAAAATAGACAATAACCAGTGCTGGCGAGGATGTGGAGAAAGTGGAATCTCACCCACCGCTGGTGGGGTGGAGAATGGTGCAGCCACTTTGGAAAACTGTAGCAGTTCCTCTAAAAAGTTAAATACCTGTATGCGTAGGAATGATTTATACACTGCAGAAAATTTATCTCAGTAAATGTCTGTCCATAACATAAGAAGTAGTTACATACAGAGTTACGATATGACCTAGCAATTCCTCTCCTTGTTATATACCCAAGAAAACTGAAAACATACGTTCACACAAAAATGTGTGCCCAAATGTCCATGGCAGCATTATTCATAAAGGCTGAAAAAATAAGCAATTCAAATGTCCATCCAACGGAATAGGATCCAGCCCCTGGAAGCAAGGAAGGAGGGATTTACACAACAACCTGGCTGACGTGCTCAGTGAAAGGAGCCAGACACAAAAGACGACATACTATATGGTTCTATTTAAATGAGATGTTTCAAACAGGCAAATCCACACAGAAAGAGAGTAGAGCAGTGCTTGCCAGGGGCTGAGGAAAGGGGAGAATGAGGAGAGACTCTTGATGGGTACAGGGTTTCTTTTCGGGGTGATGAAAATGTTCTGGAATTAGACTGTGATGATGGCTGCACAGCCCTGAAAGTACTAAAAACCACCGAATTGTAAGCTTTCAAAGGGTGAATTTTACGATATGTGAATTAGATCTCAATTAAAAAGGAGGCCACAGACCAGCCGGAGGGACAGTGCTCTTTCGAGCCGCCTCCCAAGGGCCCCACCTGAAGTTCCAGGGGTGTTGAGTGGGCAGGCGGGAGGCCTGGAAAGTCAGAAAGAGTGGGTCTGCGGGATCATTGAGAGGAAGACCTGTTGTCAGGTGCAGATTTGGGCAAAGTCTGTCCCAGGAGAAGCGGGGCTCCCTTGGGTTGCATGTGAGTTTCTACTCGGTGGAAGAAACAGACCTCTAAGATCGCCGGAGTCTTTTATTAAAAATACAGATAGAAGGGCTCCTGGCTGGCTCAGTCGGTGAAGTGTAAGACTCCTGATCTCAGTGTTGTGAGTTCGAGCCCCGCGCTGGGTGCAGAGATAACTTAATAATACAATCCTTAAAAATAGAGAGAGAGGGGTAGAAAAAAGTGAATAATGTACTTCATAAATGCTCGATAGTGATACAATGATTTTACCTAAGCCTGACATTTTTGAGAGGGAAATTTGTCATCCTGCTTCCTGGCTATGCCGAAATTAACCCAGAAGGGAGAAAAAGCAGCAGATAACATCTCCCAGCTAAAACCCTAAACCTCAGCTCAGCCATTGCCCATTTACGAAGCACTGAAGGCCTCCTGTGTGTGACAACCCCTGGAGACAGAAGAAGGAAGAACCAAAACAAAAAAACCAAAATGAAGCGACAGCCAAAGTAAACCATAAAATCAAAAGGTTTGGGAGACAAGTGCCAACAGATGAACGCGTCGAGGAGGCCTGGGATAGGTACCAACGGGGTGGTATCCCGCCTTGAGAAAGAAGGAAATCCTGCCATTTGTTATAACATCGGTGGCCCTGAAGGGCGTTATGCTGAGTGAGGTAAGTCACACAGAGGGAGACAAATACTGCAGGCTCTCCGTTATGTGGGGAATCTCAAAAAAGTCAGATGTGTAAAAACAGAGTCAAATAAATGATGGTTACCAGAAGCCCAGGGGTGGACAGACTTGGGGCATCTGCTGTTTAAGGCTATAAACTTGGAACTAGCAGACGCACGCGTCCTGGAGACCTAATGCACAGCGCGGTGATTATAGTCAACAATTCTGTATTATCAACTTCAAAGGCACCGATAGGCTGGCTCTGAATTGCTCCCACCACAAAGAAACAAATAATTATGTGACATAAGAGGTGTTAACTAAAATGGTGGTAATCATATCACAATAAGAAAGTGTAGCAAATCAACGCATTGCCCACCTCAAACTGACACAGTGCTACATGCCAGTTGTATTTCAAAAAAGAAATATCAAAAGGTTTGGGGGCAACTGGCTGGCTCAGTTGGTTAAGCGTCTGACTTCGGCTCAGATCATGATCTCACGGTTCATGAGTTCGAGACTCGCATTGGGCTCTGCTCGGACAGCACAGAGCCCACTTCAGATCCTCTGTCCCCCTCTCACTGCCCCTCCCCCACTCAAGGTCTCCCTCTCTCTCTCTCTCTCTCTCTCTCTCTTTCTCTCTCTGTCTGTCTCCCTCAAAAATAAACATTTAAGGGGCACCTGGGTGGCGCAGTCAGTTAAGCGTCCGACTTCAGCCAGGTCACGATCTCGCGGTCCGTGAGTTCGAGCCCCGCGTCGGGCTCTGGGCTGATGGCTCAGAGCCTGGAGCCTGTTTCCGATTCTGTGTCTCCCTCTCTCTCTGCCCCTCCCCCGTTCATGCTCTGTCTCTCTCTGTCCCAAAAATAAATAAACGTTGAAAAATAAAATAAAATAAAATAAACATTTAAAAAAATCAAAAGGTTTGGACTAATAACTATGGAGACAACTCACCAGTCTGTAACCTTAGGCAAGTAACTCGACCTCAATGGTCTCAGCTGTGAAATGGAGAGAATGTTGTCCACACTCCTCACCAAGCAGCCGTAAAGATAAATGAGTACCGGTGAGGATGTGCAGAGACCAGAACTCTTGCGTGTTGGTGGTGGGAACGTAAAATGGTACGGCGACTGTGGAGACGGGATAGCAGTTCCTCAAAAATTAGACATAACATTATCCTATTGGCCAAGAATTCCAATTCTGAGTAGATACACTAAAGAATTAAAGGCAGGGACTTGAACAAATATTTGGACACCCGTGTCCATGGCAGCATTATGCATTATTCACAATAGCCAAGAGGTGGAAACAGCCCATGCGTCCATCAATGGATGTAATGGATAAAGAAAATGGGGTATATCCATACAGTGGAATATTATTCCTTAAAAAGCAAGGAAAATCGACAAATGCTACGACATGGACGAACCATGAAGACATGATGCCAAGTGAAATAAACTAGACACAAAAGGGCCAATATTCTATGTTTCCACTGTGTGAGGTACCCAACTAGTCAAATTCATAGAGGTGGCAAATAGGATGGTGATGGCCAGGCGCTGGGGACACGGGACCGGGAGATTGTTTAATGGGTACGGAGTGCAGTTTGGGTTGTGCGACAACGTGAGTGTGCTTAATGCCACTGAACTGCACACTTAAAAATGGCTAAAATGGTAAATTGTGTGTTCTGTATAGTTCATCACAATAAAAAGATTACATAAAATCATGTTAATGAAACTATGCTGCAAACTGTAAAGCCCTGACTCATATACTATTTTTCTCTTTCCTTCATGGATGCTGTCAATCAATTAGCCAAAAAGGAGCCAACTATATATTATTACCTGTGATGGCGAGATTTCTGGCCGTGAATTCTAGTCCTTCCTCCTAGTTCACACATGCAACAGAGGCCCACAGAACAGCACCGCCAAAAGGAAGGGGAAAGACGGCTGCGTCCTTGGGGCAAAAACAACAGGGTAGGCACGACTTTCCATATATGGCCTGGTGATGAGAACCACAGGAAATGAAGCAGTAGGTGGTGACATCCTGGAATACGAGGCACAGAACAGTACCCTCGATTCTCAGGGCTACCAGGTGGTCGAGGAAAAGAAAAAAAAAGACACACCACAGAAGGAGTGTACGATCGGACACACACACAGAATAAGTACTTGGGTGCTGTCCTGAGCGGGGAGCCGGCGGGGGGGGGGGGGGGAGCACTCATGCCAACAGATGGCCCTTCCAGAGATGAAAAACACCGTGTCTGGAGTAGAAAGTTAACGAATGGGTTTAACAAAAGATTTAGTATCACAGAAAATTATGATTGGTGAATTAGAAGATACAACAATACAAAACATCTAAAATGTAAAGGAGAGAAAAAAGACCAAAAATACTGAACAGTATTTCAGTATTTCTAGCCTCTGTAGAACACTATCAAGCAGATGTGTAATTAAAGTTCCAGAAAAGGGGGTAGGGAAAAAAAATTATTTTTTTTTGAGAGAGAGAGAGAGAGAGAAAGAAACACAGAGTGTGAGCAGGGGAGGGACAGATAGAGGGAGACAGAATCCGAAGCAGGCTTCAGGCTCTGAGCCGTCAGCACAGAGCCCGACGCAGGGCTCAAAAGCAGGAACCACGAGATCATGACCTGAGCCAAAGTCAGATGCTTAACCAACTGAGTCACCCAGGCGCCCCAGGAAAAATAGTTTTTGAAAAAAATGACAGAAAAATTTGCAAATTTGATGAAAAGCATAAGTTCACAGATCCAAGAAGCTCAACGAACCCTAAACAGGATAAACACATAGAAAATAAAACCAAGACACATAATAGCAAAACTGCTAAAAAGCCATGAGTAATAAAAAAAAAAAAAAAATGCTAGAAACAGTCAGAAGAGGGTGCCTGGGTGGTTCAGTCAGTTAAGCATTAAGCGTCTGACTCTCGATTTCTGCTCAGATCATGATCTCATGGTTTCGTGAGTTTGAGCCCTGGTCGGGCTCTGTGCTGACAGCCCGGAGCCTGCTTGGGATTCTCTCTCTTGCTCTCTGTCTCTCTCAAAGATAAATAAATAGGGGCTCTTGGGTGGCTCAGTCAGTTAAGTGTCCAACTTCAGCTCAGGTCATGATCTCGCGGTCTGTGGGTTCGAGCCCCGCGTCGGGCTCTGTGCTGACAGCTCAGAGCCTGGAGCCTGCTTTGGTTTCTGTCTCTCTCTCTCTCTCTCTCTCTCTCTCTCTGCCCCTTCTCCACTCACACTCTGTGTGTGTCTCTCTTTCTCAAAAATAAACATTAAAAAATTTTTTAAAAAAGATAAATAAACATAAAAAAAAAAAAAAACAGCCAGCAGATAAAAAGACACTTTATGGAACAAAGATGAGTGTAAATTTCTTATCAGAAACTCTGCAAGTCAGAAGTCAATTAAAAAACAAAACAAAACAAAACAAAACTCTCAGGGCACCTGGGTGGCTCAGTCAGGTAAGCGTCTGACTTCAGCTCAGGTCATGATCTCAGGGTTCATGAGTTCAAGCCCCAAGTTGGGCTCTGCACTTACAGTGAGGAGCCTACTTCAGATTCTCTGTCTCTCTCTCTCTCTCTCTCTCTCTCTCTCTCTCTCTCTCTGCCCCTCCCCCACACCTGTGCACTTTCTCAAAAATAAATACTTAAAAAAACCTGTCAACCTATAATTCTTTTTTTTCCCCAATGTTTGTTTTTGAGAGAGAGAGAGTGCACGCTCATGCATGCAGGAGCAGGGGAGGGGCAGAGAGGAAGGAGAAAGAGGATCCAAAGCGGGCTCTGCACTGAGAGCAGACAGCCTGGTGCGGAGCTCAAACCAACCAACCGTGAGATCATGACTTGAGCTGAAATCAAATACCTAACCGACTGAGCCACCCAGGTGCCCCGAAATAGAATTCTATACAAGAGAAAATAACCTTTAATTTAGTAATTTTTAAAAGTCCATTTGAAAAAGTCTGTTTGCCTTCATATTTAAAGGTTGGGGCACCTGGGTGGCTTGGTCAGTTGAGCCTCCGACTTTGGCTCACAGTTCGTGGGTTCGAGCCCCATGTCGGGCTATGTGCTGACAGCTCAGAGCCTGATGCCTGCTTCGGATTCTGTGTTTCCTCTCTCTCTGCCTCTCCCCTGCTTGCTCACTCTCTTTCTCTCTCTCAAAAATAAACATTTAAAAAAATAATGTACAGGTTTAAGCCTAGATTTCTAAAACTAATGAAAATAACCTTTAAATATAAAGACAAATAGACTTTTTCAAATGGGCTTTTTTCCATGTATTTTTTTAAAGTTATTATTATTTGTTTTGAGAGAAACAGGGACAGCATGAGCAGGGGAGGGGGGAAAGAGAGGTAAAGAGAGAGAATCCCAAGTGGGCTCTGCGCTCAGACAAAACCAAGAGATCATGACCTGAGCCGAAACCAAGAGTTGGACACTTAACTGACTGAGCCACCTTGGTGCCCCTTTCTCATGTTTTTTAAAGTAAAGTCTACAACCAACATTGGGCTCAAATTCATGACTCCGAGAACAAGAGTTCCATGCTCTACGGACTGATCCAGCCAGGTGCCCCTCAAATAGACTTTTAAAAGTTACTAAATTTGGGGCGCCTGGGTGGCTCAGTTGGTTAAGTGTCCAACTTGATTTCGGCTCTCTTGGTTCGTGGGACTGAGCCCCACGTCAAGCTCTGTGCTGGTAGTGTGGAGTCAGCTTGGGATTCTGTCTCTCCCTCTCTCTCTGCCCCTTCCTTGTTTTCTCTCTCTCTCTCTCTCAAAATAAATAAACTTAAAAAAAACTTTTTTAAGTTACTAAATTAATGCAAAAGATTACAAAGAACAGATAGAAAAATAGCAAGGTGTGAGATTTAAACTCAACCACAGTATTTATAGTAAATGTAAATGTTCCAAACACTCCAATTAAAACGTAGACATTATTAGATCATATTTTAAGAAAGACCAAAACACAACTATCTACGCTCCAATAAGAAACCCATTTTAAATGTAAAGACACAGATAGTTTAAAAGTGAAAGGATGGAGAAAGATAGACATACAGATGTTAAAAGAAAACTGAAATGGCAATATTAATATCAGGAAAAGCAAATTTCAGAACAAGGAACATCAACAGGGATGAAGAGGGAGATTTCCTGACGGTAAAGGTGTCAGTTCATCAAAAAGATGTAGCAATCCTAATGTGTATGCCAATATATCTGACCATTTATATAAAATGGAAACATTCCTTGAAACATAAAAATTACCAAAACTGGGGTGCCTGAGTGGCTCAGTCAGTTAAGCGACTCACTTCAGCTCAGGTCATGATCTCGCGGTTTGTGAGTCGAGCCCCGCGTCGCGCTCTGTGCTGACGACCTGGAGCCTGGAGCTGCTTCGGATTCTGTGTCTCCCTCTCTCTGCCCCTCCCCTGCTCACGTTCTGTCTCTCTCTGTCTCTCAACAACAAATAAACGTTTAAAAAAATTTTTTTAATTACCAAAACTAACAAGAAAAATAAAAAGTCTAAATAGCTCTACATCTGTTTAAGAAATGCAACTGATAATTCAGGGGTGCCCGGGTGGCTCAGTTGGTTGAGCATCTGACTTTGGCTCAGGTCATGATCTCACAGCTCGTGAGTTCAAGCCTCACCTCAGGTTCTGTGTCGACAGCTCAGAGCCTGGAGCTGCTTCGGATTCTGTGCCTCCCTCTCTCTCTGCCCCAACCCACTCGCATTCTGTTGCTGTCTCTCTCAAAAATAAATATACATGAAAAAAAAATTTTTTTTAATTCAATTCATAATTCAAACCTTCCCACAAACAAACTTCCAGGCCAAGATTATTTCACTGATGAATTCTATCAAACATATAAGGAATAAATAACAGAAGTCATATATGATTCTTATAGAAAATAGCAGGAACACTTCTCAGCCCATTTTTATGAAATCAATGTTACCCTGGTACCAAAAATTTTTTCAGTTATAAGAAAACAAAAGACCAGTAGCCCTCATGAACATAGATGTAAAAATCCTAAGCAGCTACCCAAAAGAATAGCTATTACGTTATAAGTGTAATATAATGAGAGCAAAGGATTTCTCCCTAAGCTCAGGAATCAGGCAGTAATCTCCATTCTCACCAATTCTTTTCAACATTATACTGGATGCTTTTGGCAGCAATATAAAACAAAAAAATAAATAAATAAATCAAAGACAAAATTGTTAGCAAGAAAGAAGTGAACTGTTTTTAATCTCAGTGTCATGATTGTGTAAATAAAAAAAACCCATTAGGAATCTACAAAATAGCTATTCAAACTAGTAAGTTAATTAATCAAGGAAAGAAGACACAAGAAAAGTATACAAAGATCATTAGCATTTCTATGTATCAGCAATTAACACTTAGAAAATGAAATCTACAGGGGCATCTAGGTGGTCAATTGAGTAAGCTTCAGACTCTTGATCTCGGCACAGGTCATGATCCCACAGTTCGTGGGATCAAACCCCACATTGGGCTCTGCGCTCACAGTGCTGAGCTTCCTTGGGATTCTCTCTCTCCCTCTCCCCCATGTTCTCTCTCTCTCTCTCTCTCTCTCTCTCTCTCTCTCTCTCAAAAATAAATAAACTTAAAAAAAAAAAAAACATATATTCTATGGGAGCCTAAGTGGGGTGGCTCACTCAGTTAAGCATCTGACTACTGATTTCAGCTCAGGTCATGATCCGAGGGTCCAGGGATCAAGCCCTGCATCAGGCTCCTCGCTGAGCATGGAGCCTGCTTAAGATTCATTCTCTCTCACCTTCTGCCCCTCTCCCATTCATGCAAATACATAAATAAATAAAATATATATTCTAAATATGAGTCTTTTGTCAGATATGTGGTTTGTAAATGTTTTTACCAGCTTATAGCTTATTTCCCCATCCTCTTAACAGGGTTTTTATGAAGTCCAGTAATACAATTTTTTCTTTTATGGATCATGCTTTTGGCATCATGTCTAAGAACTCTTCAACCAGACCCTAGGTCTTAGAGATTGTCTCTTATGTTATCATCTCAACTTTTACAGTGTTTTTCTTTTTATTTTTTTTTCAATGTTTATTTATTTTTGGGACAGAGAGAGACAGAGCATGAACGGGGGAGGGGCAGAGAGAGAGGGAGACACAGAATCGGAAACAGGCTCCAGGCTCTGAGCCATCAGCCCAGAGCCCGACGCGGGGCTCAAACTCACGGACCGCGAGATTGTGACCTGGCTGAAGTCAGACGCTTAACCGACTGGGCCACCCAGGCACCCCTCAAATTTTACAGTTTTATGTTTCACAGTAAATCTAAGAACCATTTTGAGTTTATTTTTGTACAGAGAGGTTTGGCTTGAGGCTTGCTTTGTTTTTTGTTTTTTTGGGGTTTTTTTTTTTTGCCTACAGATATCCATCCAGTCACTCCAGCACCCTCGGTTCCAAAAACCATCCTTTCTCCCCCAAATGACTTGTATCCCTTTGTCAAAAATAAAACAAACAAATGAACAAAAGTTGGTCATACTTGTGTGGGGCTATTTCTGGATCCGTGGAACCGTATGTGCGTTCCCCTGCCAATACCACCATAGTGCTGATTAACGCAGCCCAAAGTCTAAAAATCAAGCAGAGCGATTCTTCCATTTTTCTTCTTCAGAATTGTTTAGCTATTTTGGTTCCTTTGTTTTCCCCATAGAAAGTGTGGAATAATCTTGTCAAAATATACAAAATAATCTTGCTGGAGTTTTGGTAGGAATTGTGCTAAATCTATGTATCAACTGGGGGATAACTGACATCTTTACTATATTGTATCTTCTTGTCCAGGAACACAGAATGTTTCTTTATATCTCTTTGATTAATTTCATCAATGGTTTTTAGTTTTCAGCATGCAAGTCCTGTACATGTTTTGTTACATTTACACCTAAGTATTTTTTTTCTTCTTTTTTCTTTTTTTTGGTGTGTGTGTGTGTGTGTGTGTGTGTGTGTGTGTGTGTGTGAGTGATGACTTTTTTTATCTCATTTTTTAAGAATTTTTTTTAACGTTTAATTATTTTTGAGAGAGAGAGAGAGACAGAGTGCAAGCAGGAGAGGGAGACACAGAATCCAAAGCAGGCTCCAGGCTCTGAGCTGTCAGCACAGAGCCCAATGCGGGGCTCAAACTCACAAACCGAGAGATCATGACCTGAGCTGAAGTCAGCCACTCAGCTGATTGAGCCACTCAGGTGCCTCTTCATTTTTATTTTTAGAGAGAGAAAAATATTGAGAGTGCATGAGCAGAGGAGAGGAGCAGAGGGAGAAAGAGAATCCCAAGGAGGCTCCACACCATGGAGCCTGACATGGGGCTCGATCCTACGACCCTGGGATCATGACCTGACCCGAAACCAAGAGTTGGACACTCAACTGACTGAGCCACCCAGGCACCCCTGTAATTATACATGCTATTTTTACTTTTAATTTTGATTTTCATTTTTTAAGTCTTTCTTTTTTAATTTACATCCAAATTAGTTGGCATATAGGTTTTTTTTTTTTATTTCAGTCTCATTGATAGTATACAGAAAGAAATACAGTTGACTTCTATATGTTCATCTTGTATCCTATAACCTTACTGAACTCATTTATTAGTTCCGCTGAGTTTTATTGCTGTTGATGCCACGGGATTTTCTACATAGACCATCATGTCATCTGCAAAAAGAAATGTTTTATTCCTTCCTTTCTGATCCATATCCCTTTTATTTCCTTCTCTTGCCTCATTGCACTGGCATGAACTCCCAGTACATGTTGACTAGCAGTGGTGAGAGGGGACATTTTTGCCTTGTTTCTGATCTTAGAGGAAAAGTATTCAATATTTCCATTAAGTATGATGTCAGTTGTAGGTTTTCTGTAGATGTTTTTTAGCAAGTTGAAGAAGTCCCCTCCATTTCTAGTCTCTTGAGTTTTTATCATGAATGGGTATTGAATTTTGCCAAGTATTCTTTCTATATCAATTCATACGATCATACAATATTTCTCGGTAAATTACACTGGTTTATTTTCAAATACTGAACTAGCCCTGGATCTCTGGAATTAACTTCACTTGGTTGTGATGTACAATTCTTCTTATACATTTCTGAAATCTATTTGCTATTATTTTGTTAAGTATTTTTGAATCTATATTCATGAGAGATATTGGTCTGTAATTTTCTTTTTTTCTTTTATTTATTTTTTATTTGTTTATTTTTTTACTGTCTTTGGTTTTAATATCAGGGCAATACTGGTTTCATAGAATGAATTGAGAAATGACTGAAATGGCTCTCATCTTCTATTTTCTGGAAGAGATTATATAGAATTGGTGTTAATTCTTTAAACATTTTTTTAGAACTTTCCAATGAAACCATCTGGACCTGGAGACTTCTTTTTCAGGAAATTTTATGAATTCAATTTCATTAATAGTTATAGGGCTATCAGGGCTATTCAGATTATCACTTTAATATTTGATGAAGTGAGGTAGTTTATACTTTTTAAAGAATTGATACCTTTCACCTAAATTATCAAATCTGTGTGTATAGAGTATTTTGTGGCATTCTATTATCCTTTCAATGTCTGCAGATTCTGTAGTGATATTCCCTATTTCATTACTGATCTTAATAATGTGCTTTGTCAATTTTGTTGATCTTTTCAAAGAACCAGGTTTGGTCTCATTGATTTTTTTCTATTTTTCTGTTTTCAATCTCAATTTTTTAGCTTCATTATTTCCTTCATTCTATTGGCTTTAGAAATTTTTTTTTAATTTTCTATGTTTGTTTTTGAGAGACAGAGAGAGACAGAGCACAAGTGGGATGGGGGGCAGAGAGAGAGAGAGAGGCACAGAAAATGAAAAAGGTTCCAGGCTCTGAGCTGTTTGTGGCTCAGGCTCACAAACTACAAGACCATCACCTAAGTCGAAGTCAGATGTTTAACCAACTAATCCACCCAGGCTCCCCTGCTTTAGGGCTTTTTAAATCTCTTTCTGATTTCCTGAAGTGGGAGTAAAGATCATTGATTGATTTGAGACATTTCCTCTTTCCCAATATAAACAGTAAGTGCTATAAATTTCCCTCTCCATTCTGCTGTAGCTGCATCCTACAAATTTTGCTATGTTGTATTTCACCTAAATTCGGTTCTTTTTTCTTTTTTTTTTTTTAATTTCCCTTGAGAATTCATCTTGGAGCCATGAAATATTTAGAAGTGTCTTGTTTAATTTCCAGGTGTTGGGAGATTTTCCTATCACCCTTCTGTTACTGATTTCTAGTTTGGCTCCATTTATTCCAGTGGGCAGAGATTTTACTTTATATTATTTCAATCCTTTCAAACTTGTTGAGATTTGCTTTATGGCCCCAAATATTATCAATCTTAGTTCCATGGGCACTTGAAAAAAGAATGTGTATTCCACTGTTGTTGGGTAGATTGTTCTAGAACATCTGTAATGTCCATCAGATCTTGTTGGTTGATGATGTTATTGAATTGTATATCCCTGCTGATTTTATGTCTAATTGTTTATAGTTGTTGAGAAAAGGGTATTGTCTACAGCCATACCACCCTGAACGCGCCCGATCTCGTCTGATCTTGGAACCTAAGCAGGGTCGGGCCTGGTTAGTACTTGGATGGGAGAAAAGGGTGTTGAAGTCTCCCAACTGTAACTGTGGAGATATCTATCAGTTTATGCTTCACCTATTTTGCATCTTGTTATTTGGTGCACAAACATTTAGGATTCTGTCTTCTTGGTATATTGATTCTTTCACCATTATATAATACCCCTCTCTGTCCCTAGTAATTTCCTTTGTTATAAAGTCAACTTTGTCTAATATTAACATAGCCACTCCTGCTTTCTTTTTATTAATGTTTGCATATATTTTTTCTATCATTTTACTTTTAATCTATAATTATATTTAACATTATGTGATATTTAAAATGTATTTCTTATAAACAGCATATAATTAGGTCATGTTTTGGGGTGCCTGGATGACTCAGTCAGTTGGGCATCTGACTTCAGCTCAGGTCATGATCTCACAGCTTGTGAGTTCAAGCCCCGCCTTGGGCTCTGTGCTGACAGCTCAAAGCCTGGAGCCTGCTTCAGATTCTGTGCCTCCCTCTCTTTCTGCCCCTCCCCTGCTTGTGCTCTGTCTCTCAAAAATAAATAAACATTTTTTAAAAATTAAAAAAAAAGAATACTCTGTGCTACCCCAGTAGTGCCTAGATGTAGACACACAAAAATAAGACATATTTTTAAAAATTATGCCATGTTTTTATGTTATTTTTTTTTTAATGTTTACTTATTTTTGAGAGAAAGAGAGTGAGCAAGCACACAAGGGGAGGTGGGGCATAGAGAGAGAGGGAGACACAGAATCTGAAGCAGGCTCCAAGCTGTCAGCACAGAGCCTGATGCAGGGCTCAAACCCATGAACCATGGGATCATGACCTGAGCTGAGGTTGGATGCTTAACCAACTGAGCCACCCGGGTGCCCCTATTTTTAAAATTTTTTTTAAAAATATTTCTCAGTAATCTCTACACCCAATGTTGGGCTCAAACTCGCATCCACAAGATCAAGAGTCACACACTCTATGGACTGAGCCAGCTAGGCACCCCTAATTGGGCCATGCTTTTGAACCCATTCTGCCAGTCTCTTCTAACTGGTGTGTTTAGAAGATTTCCACTAATGTAATTATTAGTATATTAAGGCCTCACTTTGCCATTTGATTTCTGTTTGTTCTCTCAGCTTTTCACTTCTGTTTTCTTTTTCCTGTCTTACTGTGCATTACCTGAATATTTGTAGAGTTCCATTTGAATTTATGTGTAGTGTTATTTAGTGCATTTCTTTGTAAAGTTTTTTAGTGTTTACTCTAGCTATTTCATCATTTACACATAACCTATAAAGTCTCTTGGTGTTAACATTCTACCAGTTTGAGTTAAGTACTAAAATCTTCACACCCCTTTATCCTGCCTCATTCTAGTAACTTCTACAAACGCTGAGGACCACATTAGGTCATACTAAAGGTTTTGCTTCAGCTGTCAAATACAATTTAGAAAACTCAGAAAGAGAAGTCTATGTATTTACCCATATTTTTGCTCTTACAGGGTTCTCTTTTCCTTTCTGATGTTGTAAAATTCAATTTCTTTTATTTCCTTTCTGTTTAGACAACTTGTTTTAGTCATTCTTTTAGGTTAGGGCTGCTGGAGACAAACTCTCTTAGTCTTCATCTGAGAATGCCTGGATTTCCTCTTCATTCCTGTCTTGCTAGGCTTCCCATTTCCTGGGCCTTTGGCTTGAGGATTTGTTTTTGTCTGTGTCTGTGGATGGTTCCAGGTTCCAGGCTTCTCCAGATCCAGTCTGGGAAGCGTCAGGCAAAAGGAAATTCAGGAACTCCCCGCCATGTCATTCTTGGTGTCCAAACCTCCCTATCCGGTCCACCTTCTCTCCACCTTTCAGAATTTTCTTGTTTGTTCAGTGTATAGTCTCTGTATATAGAATGCCCAGGGCTTTTAGCTGTACTTAGCAGGGAAAATAAGGAAAACTACATCTACTCCATCTTCCTGGAAACAGACACCCAGGAAATTATTTTTTTTAATACTCATATTTATAATGGCATTAAAATATGAAATACTTCAGAATAAATCTAACAAAACATGTAAAATGGCTGTACAATGAAAAGGACTAAGCACTAGTAAAAGAAATTTTAAAAGCCTAAGTAAATGGAGTGACATACCATGCTCCATATTATCCAATATATCCATCCAATATTATTAAGATGATACTTTCCCCCACGTGAATTATAGATTTAGTGCAATCACAGTAAAAATCCCAGGGTGGTTTTTTAATTGATAAGCTGATTATAAAATGTCTATGGAGATGCAAAGGATACAATAGCCAATTTTGAAATTTTAATAGCAAACAATCTTGAGAAGGAAAGACTAAGTTCAAGGACTTCTACCTGATAAAGACATACCGTAAGTTACAATAATCAAAAGAGTAAGACATTATCATAAGCATGAACAGGCAGATCAATGGAACGGAACACAGTCCAAAAAGAGAACCACACATTCATGGACAACTCATGTGCAACAAAGGTGTCAAGGTAATTCAACAGTGACAGAATAATCTTTAGAATAAGTAAAAGTGGAACAACAGACAGAGATCAACAAAACGACAAAAACCCCCTTGATCTATACACCAAACTACAAAATATTAACTCAGACCTTATTTATTTTGAGAGAGAGAGAGAGACAGACAGACAGACAATGAGCAGGAGGAGGGGCAGACAGAGGGAGAGAGAATACCAAGTAGGCTCTGCACTGTCTTCCTCTGCTCCTCCCCACTCTTGCATGCGCACGCACATGCACGCTCTTTCAAAATAAATGAACTTAAAAAGAAAGAAAGAAAAGTGCTTACCAGCATTCATCTTCAGGGGAATGCAAATTAAAATGACAATGAGATATATTATACACCCACTAAAATGGCTCCGATTAAAAAGACGGTCAACACCAACTGTAAGCACAACTAAATTTCTGTTTGGCATGTAAAACGCCTAGCTTTGGAAAATAGTATGATGGTTTTTTATAAAGTAGATGATACCCTTACCATGAAACCCAGAAATTCTACTCAGAGGTACCTACCCCACACGTCTGTCCATGGTGTATGCCTGTTCACTGCCGCTTTGTTTCCAACAGCCCTAAAGTGGAAACAACCTAAATGTCCATCACCAGGCAAAAAGATATCCATACCCTGGAATACTACTCAGCAATGAAAAGAAATAACCTAATACGTGCAAAAAAAAAAACATGGATGAATCTCAAGAACTTTATGCTGGGTGGAAAAAGCCAGATATAAAAGTATATACTATATGACTCCATGTGTGTGGAATTCTAGAAAAGGCAAAGCTAATCTATCAGTAGCAAAAACCAAAATGGTGGTTGCCTAGGGCCAGGATACTGGGGGTAGAGTGGGAATGACTGCCAAGGTGAGAAGTGAGAACTCTTCTTTGTGGTGGTTGGTGGCTACATATCAAACTGTATCCTTAAAATGGATGCATTTTAGGGGGACCTGGCTGGCTCAGTTGGTAGAGGGTGTGACTCTTGATCTCAGGGTCACGAGTTCAAGCTCCATGTTGCATGTGGAGCCTACTTAAAAAAAAATGGATGCATTTAATAATATACATGTCCTATCGAAATAAAGCTGATTTAAAAGACATTTAACTTTTTTCCTAATTTCTTCACATCTTTCTGCAAGATGTGATACTCTTCCCACTCCTTGCTTCTAAAACACGGTCTTTGACTTCCTGAATATCATCTGTCTTGATTTTTCTTCCTCCTTCTCCAACCACACACCTTAAACCTTTCCCAAACAGGTTTCACAATTTTGGCCAATTTCTCGAGTATTGTTTTTTTTTTTCAGATTTCTGCTGCTCTCTCTACACACTTTCCTGGCTGACCTCCCTTACTCCCAAAGTTTTACATTAATTGATAACCTCTATTTGGGGCCCAGATCTGCCCCCTAAGCCGCTGGCCCACATTTTCCCCAAAGGCAAGGGAAACAGTTCCACCTTGAATATACTAGACACCTCCAACTTCACATGCCCTACACTGGGCTCATCACCAAACACTTCGGTGTCTCTTTAATGACCACTGAACCCCAGCTACTCAAGTAAGAAACTATGGAGTCTGCCTGGCTCCTCCATCCTATTCATTTTCCATCCAGTGCAAGTCTTGGCTACTCTATCCTCTAAGTTATTCAAGAACTTGTTTCCTTTTGGCCACCCCCACTGGCATATGTCAGGCCCTCAGAGACTCTTTCCTAATCTATCACAGTAGCTTCCAAACTGGCCTCCCAATCTCTGGCTTTTCTCCCTAAATGCATCCCCCTAACCACAGCCAGATTACCTGTGTCATCCTCTTGACTAAAAACTTTCTAGAACATAAATTATCCATAGGTCAGGTTCCAAATTCCAAATTCGCATGACACTCACAATCCGGTCTCGCTCCCTTCTCCAATGTCGCCACTTTCCAACACCATGTTGTGACAACTCCAACATGCAGGGTGTCACATTATTTCTCATTAAAACGTGCTCTGGACGTATCCTCTCTTCCCTGGGCTCATGATGTTTCCTCTGGAATTCCCACTCATCCTTCAGGACCCAGCTCCATATTCCTGTTCCATGAATATTCTCTGGCTCTCCCTCCATGTCCCTAAAGAACCCCATTTCTGCCTAGACTCCAGCATATGAGCACATATGACACTGTATCATAACTTTCTCCATTTGAGTGTGTCTCCCACCAGACTGACCTCCTAGATACTGTCATTCATCTTTGTCTCTGGGCCTAGAGCACACAGCACAGTGCTCAGCACAGAGCAGCTGCTCAATAAATGTTGGACGGACGGATGGATGGATGGATGGATGGATGGATGGACGGACGGACGACTAAACAAATAAAAAAGGAAGCTCTTTGGCCCAATGGTTTCTACTTTGTAATATGATGCATCCATATGCACACGTTCACATCCATCTTCGATTCATTCCTTCTAAATATTCCTGTGATTTTCTTTTCCTTCCGTTATATTTTACGAAAAACTGAAAATTCTCGTACAAGCCATCACGAAGTGTTGGCCTGGTCAAGCAGTTGTCATGGAAACAGGAGACTTACTGCACAAGCAGTTCTAGAGACCCCTGATGCTCTTTAGATCATCGCTGTTTCTTCCTCCTCCCCCCAGCTGGCAGGAGTGCAGAGAACATCAATGAGGGCAGCCCGCAGTGGGGGGGGGAGGGGGAGTTCAGAACTTTGAACCCTAATTTTTCCTTGCAACTGATGAATTCTAGGAAAAAATTCTGAAGTCATAAGGAGCAACAAAGGAAGAGGAGGCGGTGCAAAGACAAGTCTGGACTGTTTCCTTCTCAAGGGAGTGAAGCAAGGCCCAGCTCAAGGTTCAGTGTCCCCATGGAGCCTACCCCTACCCCAACCCTCAGCACACATTCTTAGTCCTTCTTGGCTCTCTTCAAGATTCAGTGAGCCTAGAAGGAATTTTTCAGCTCACACAGGCCCCTCCAGTCTGCTAAGAGTTTATCATGAGTTGACTCATAGACATGTCCCATCTTATCTCATCTAGACAAACCTCCTGGCCAGGGGCCACACCTTCTCTAGCCTCCCCCCTGCCCCAGCACCAGGCCACCAATCCCAACAACCACTTGAACTTGGCACCATGCACTATGCTTTATATTCATCATTTCACTGAACTCTCCAGAGAGGACACGTGTGATGGTGGAAATGTTCTAGCTCTTCATTGTCCAGTACAGAGCCACCAGCCACGGGTGGCTACTGAGCAGTTGAAAGGTGGCTGATGCAACTAGGGAACTGATTTTTTATTTAATTGTAATTAATTTAAACTTGGATAGTCATATGTGGCTAGTGGCTGCTGTGTCACACAGCACAGCCCTAACTGCCCCTGAAGTGGGGATGATAATCCTCATTGAACCAGTGAATAAACCGGGGTTCTTGTGAGGTCTTTGTATCGGTACGCAAGGGAAATATTAGGGTTCTCCCAACCACTCAGGGGAGACAATGGAAACGTGAAATGGAAGGTCCCCTAATGGATGAGCTCAACACTACAAAGTCACCACAAGAAAAAAAGCAGGTCCCAAGTCTACACTGACACCCAACACTGATGTTAACACACCAGAAGAAGGGCCAGACAACAATGGCAATAAGGAAAAAGGATGGTCAGACACATGCACCCTGCTCCATCACCAAAGGGCAGTCACCTCATATACACATCCCAGCCCTGGCAAAGGGTCAGCCCAGACATGCCCACAAGTCTTCAGGCTCCCAGAGTTCAAGGACACGCACTGCTAACCAATTCCCCCTGCACAAATCCCACATCTCCCAGCAACGGCCTAAGGATAATCAGGTGTCCCACTTGGCCTGTCTCCCAGAAGAGCGTGCTCGATCAGCTCCCAATTTCTCCATGTAAGTCTACGAGCTAGTGCTTGTTCTGTTGGCCTCTGCACCCTTGCTGATCACATGGGGGGTGGGGGAGGAGGCTCTGAGGACAGGAAGTGCTCTCCCAGAGCTGAGCTGGGTTTCTGAGCCTGCAGGAGATCCCGGCTGACAACTACAGCTGGCGGCCTAGCGAGATGCCCATTTGTCTAGGACCAGCTGATCTTTCCCAGGTAACTCCCCAGCTTTCCCGCCAGTCTCGTTTCCAGTTAACCGTACATGGCACTTAGCACAGAGCCAGGGTGCGCAGGAAGCACCCAGTGCTGGTTTGAGGCCCTCCTCTCCCAGAAAGCTGCCCTGAGCACAGGCCCACACAGACTCCTTTCCTTTCAACTCACAGAGACCCTTACGCTCACAGCACACTTGAGCTCTGGTCACACACTGTTCCCCCTACACACGCTGCCACATTCCTGGTCACCCTGCGCCAGGCTGGCCTGTCTTCCCGGCTCACCATGCTCACTCACGTCAAGGCGTGTACAAACCGGCCCTGCCTCGCCCAGGACCGTCGCGTGACAAGCTCCGCCTGGTCATCAGCTCTCAGCTAAAGTATCACCTGCTCAGAGAGGCTCTCTGACTCAGGCTGCAGAAGGCACACTCTTGCCCCCCAGCACATTGCCCCGTGTTCAAGCTCCCCAGAACCCTGTCACTGAAATGTTTCCTGTTAATTGTTTGTTTCAATCTTGTTGACTGGATTAAGTCCCGGTTCTACTTACTACCCACTGGGCTCTGTGATTTTCGCCAATAATAAAAATTATCGCTCAAAGTTCCTGAGAAGTTGTGACCTGCCAGGCACTGCTAACCTCCATTAATACTCCCAAAACCATAGGACGCCTGGGTGGCTCAGTCAGTTAAGCACCCAACTCTTGGTTTCAGCTCAGGTCATGATCTCGCAGTTCATGGGTTCGAGCCCCATGTAGGGCTCTGTGCTGATGGTGCGGAGCCTGCTTGGGATTCTCTCCTCTTCTCCCCCACTCTCTCTCTACCCCTCCGCCCCTCCCCTGCTCACTCCCGTGCTCTCTCTCTCAAAATAAAGAAACTTAAATTTTTTTTTAAAAATACTCCCCAAACCCTAGTGACGTAAGTGCTACTGTTACTCCAGTTTTACACGCGAGAAAAGTGAGACTCAGGAAGATTGAAGAACCTGCCCAAAGCCATGCAGAGAATCAGTGATAGAATGACACAAATTCCTCTGTACCACAGTGCCCTCACCCAGAACAGGAAGCTCGCCTCTCAGACGAATAACAGTAGAGAAGACGGTATCTCATAAAATTCCCATTAGCTTCTCCTTTCCCGCTAGTTACAGGATGTCAGGGCTGTCTGGAAGCCAGGGAGCTGGTGGCGGGCCTGCCGACATGTCCACCTGTACAGGGAGGGCCCCAGCTGGCGGAGGCATCGCTCTGCTGGCGACGGGGATTGTGCACGTGCGAAGACCACATAAAGCACATGCTTAGGGACGACAGAGGCACACGGCCCTCTCGGGTTTAGAGCAGATGGGATTTTAATCTGCGCCTCTGTAGGCAAAGTTATTACATGAACAAGGAGGTACACTAATGCTCCCCTGGGGAGAAAATCAGTTCGGGAATGTGAACTCAACTCCTCCTGCTGAGTGCTGGGATAGTAAGCTGGCCTGGAATAGAAGACCATGAGGGAGAAACAGAGCTCAAGAAGCAGGAGGAAGCCCACAGATCAGTCAGACTTGCTGCGGGCAGCGTCCGTCGGGGAAGAACGGGAAGGGAGCTAGCCACACACATCCGACCGCTGTGGCCCGCTCGCTGCAGGACGAGGTCACGGAAGAAATCGTGTATCTGCGTCTCCACTGCTACGGTATTACTGCTTAAGCGTCTCTTGAGTCCCAGGAAAGAGGTTTTCAGGAGATGATAAGAAAATGGTAGAAGGGATGGGGAAGGCAACCAAGCTCTGGGGATGCCCTGCTGGGAGGAGGGAGCCACAGAAGGAGCCCCAGAGTCTGGGAATGGCTCCCTTCCAGCCACGGGGTGACTCCTGAGCCCCGACACACTCGCTGGTGAGACCCCCAGATGCCCAGGGGGAGGCTGGAAGGCCAAACAGAGGTTTTAGCAGCCACCCCCTGCAGGGGAACACCAGTTTGGTGTGTGAGCCCTGCCAGCTCAGTAAACACCTTGGCTTTCTACTGACACCCCAAAAGAGCTGCACTGGAGGGGTAAAAACATCTCAAGGACTAAGGGATCGATCCTGCCGTTAAAGGTAAAACTATGATAGGCTGCCCCAGTCAACCCTAAAAACAAGCCACAAGATCAAAGTGGCCCGCCAGGAATTCAACCACCCATCCGGAATCACTATGACCTGTCATCCGTAATGACCAGTAGATAATTAAATACATAAATAAATGTAATTAAATGTAAATGTAAATGTAAAATTAAATAAATGTAATTAAATAATTAAAGGGACATACAAAAAATCGGAAAATGTGATCCACTCCGCAAAGGACTGCCAGGCAACAGAAACAGGCACACAGACCCATACCGGAACTGGAAATCAAACTATTTCCTTATTAAAGTATAATCAATATACATCGTTACATTAGTTCAAGTGGCAGTCAATCTTACAGCTACAATATCTTTTCTAGTACCATTTATAATATCTCCAAAAGAAAGAGGAGGAGGAGGGGGAGGAGGAGAAAGATCTAGATATAAATCTAATGAACTGCGCGCAGGATCTTTGCGCCGCCAATATAAAACATCAGTGAGAGAAATCAAAGAAAACCTACACAAATGGAGAGAGATGTCATGTTTACGGATTGGAAGACGCGGCGCAGTAATGGTGTCAATTCACTCCAAACTGATCTGTGGATTGAACACATTCCCAATGATTATTCCAGCACTGCTTTCCGTAGATACAGACAAGCTGATTCTAAAGTATATGTGGAAAGTAAACATTAAAAAAAAGAAAAAAAAAAAAAAAAGCAGCGTGGGTGGCTCAGTCGGTTGAGCATCCGACTTCAGCTAAGGTCATGATCTCGTGGTCTGTGAGTTCGAGCCCCACATCAGGCTCTGTGCTGACAGCTCAGAGCCTGGAGCCTGCTTTGGATTCTGTGTCTCCCTCCCTCTATCTCTGTCCCTCCCCTGCTCACACTCTGCCTCTCTCTCAAAAAATAAACATTAAAAAATTTTTTTAAAGATTTAAATTATATGTGGAACTAGAGGAGCCAACAATTTTGAAAGAGAAAAACAAAATGTCAGAACTAATGCCACCTGATGTTAGGACTTACTATAAAGCTACAGTAATCAAGACGGCATGCTTCTGGAGAAAGAATAGACACACAGATCGAAGGAACAGAATAGAGAGTCCAGAAATAGATCCACACAAATATGGTCAATTGATTTTTCACAAAGGGTAATTCAGAGGACAAAGTATACTTTTTTCAACAAGTTGTACTGGAATATCTGGATACCCACATGCAAACAACCTCAACCTACACCTCACATCAACCACAAGAATTAACTCAAAGCGGATCATAGACGTAGATGCAAAAAATAAAACTATAGGGGTACCTGGGTGGTTCAGTCAGTTAAGTGTCCAATTTCAACTCAGGTCATGATCTCACAGCTCGTGAGTTCGAGCTCCTCATCGGGCTCGCTGCTGACCGCTCAGAGCCTGGAGGCTGCTTCAGATTCTGTATCTCCCTCTCTCTCTGCCCCTCCCTTGCTCATGCTCTGTCTCTCAAAAAATGAGTAAATGTTCTAAAAAAATTAAGAAATAAATAAAACTAAATATAGGACAGAAACAAAACTAAGCATGGGTCAGTCAAAGAACTCTTACATAGGGCTCTATACCGTGACTCAAAACAATGATAAAGTGGACTTAATCAAGATTTCACTTTGCAAAAAGAATAAAAAGACAAACCACAGACTGGGAGAAAATATCTGGAAATGACATTTATAACAAAAACTGGTATCCAAGAAATTAAAGGCAACAAAAACAAAAGTAAACTTGGAGCACCTGGGTGGCTCAGTCAGTTAAGCGTCCGACTTTGGTTCAGGTCATGATCTTGCAGTTCATGGGTTCAAGCCCCACATTGGGCTCTGTGCTGTCAGTGCAAAGCCTACTTTGGATCTTCTGTCTCCCTCTCTCTCTGCTCCTCCCCTGCTCACTTGCATGCTCTCAAAAATAAATAAATATTTTTTTAAAAGTAAATAAATGTACTACATCCAAGTGAAAAGTTTCTGCACAGCAAAGGAAATCATCAACAAAATGAAAAAGCAACTTATGGGGCAACTGGCTGGCCTACTTGGTTGAGCATGTGAGGCTGGATCTTGGGGTCATAAGTTTGGGCCCCACGTTGGCATAGGATTTACTTTAAAAAAGCAGGGGCGCCTGGGTAGCTTAGTTAAGTGGCTGACTCTTGACTTTGGCTCAGGTCATGATCTTGTGGTTCGTGAGATCAAGCCCTGCATCGAGCTCCACACTAAGTGTGGAGCCGACTTGGGATTCTCTCTCTCCTTCTCTCTCTGCCCCTCCCTGGCTCTCTCTGGAAATAAATAGGTATTTTAAAAATTTTTTTAATGTTTTAATGTTTATTTTTGAGAAAGAGAGAGACAGAGTGAGTGGGGGAAGGGCAGAGAAAGAGGGAGACAGAATCCAAAGAAGGCTCCAGGCTCTGAACTGTCAGCACAGAGCCCAACGTGGGGCTCGAACCTGTGAACCGTGAGACCGTGACCTGAACCAAAGTCAGATGTTTAACCAACTGAACCACCCAGGTGCCCCCAAAAAACTTTTCTTAAAAGCAACCTACTAAATGGAAGAAATTATTTGCAAATCCTATGTCCGATAAGGGGTTATTATCCAAAATAGATAAACAACTCATACAATTACATTTCTAAAAATCCGAATAAAAACGGGCAAAGCATCTAAACAGACATTTTCCCAAAAAATACATACAGATGGCAAGTCAAAACCACAATGAGGTATCCCCTCACACCTGTTAGAATAGCTACCATCAAAAAGACAAGAAATAACAAGTATTCGTGAGGACATGGAGGAAAAAGACCACTTTTGTGTCCTGTGGGCGGGAATGTAAACTGGTACCACCACCCTGGGAAACTTTATGAAATAACTAAAAATAGAACTATCATGTGACCCAGCAATTCCACTTTATCTTGAGTGAGAGAGCACACAAGCAAGCGGGGGAGGGGCAGAGAGAGAGAGAGAGGGAGAGACAGGATCCCATGCAGGCTCCATGCTATCAGCACAGAGCCCGTCTCAGGGCTCAATTTCACCAACTGTGAGCTCATGACCTGAGCTGAAATTAAGAGTCACTCCACCGACTGAGCCACCCATATACATACACACACGCGCACACACACACACACACACAATGGAATTTTACTCAGCCATAAAAAAGTAGGAAATCCTGCCATTTGCAACAACCTGGATAGAACCTGAGGGCCTTATACTATGTGCAATAAGTCAGATAGGAAAAGATAAATACCATATGATCTCACTTATGTGTGGAACCTAAAAAAAAACAAACAAAAACCTTGAACTCACAGATACAGAGAATAAAGTGGTGGTTAATAGAGTCGGTGGGGGTGTAGGCAACATGAGTAACGGGGGTGAGAAGGTACAAACTTCCAATTATAAAGTTTTAAAGTCCTGGGGATGTAATACATAGCATGGTGACTATAGTTAATAATACTGTATTGAAGGGGCGCCTGGCTGGCTCAGTTGGAAGAGCGTGCGACTCTTGATCTGGATCTTGGGGTCATGAGTTCAAGCCCCACGGTGGGCACAGAGATTACTTAAATAAAAACTTTAAATAATAAAAATTAAAAAATAATAATATATTGCCTCTTTAAAAATTGCTAAGACTGTAGACCTTAAAAATTCTTATCGCAAGAAAAACAATTGTAACTATGTGTGGTAATGAACATTAACTCAACTTATTGTGATGATTTCTCACTATTTCACCATATATAAATTATATCAAATCATTATGTTGTACACATTATGTTGAACATATAATGTTATATGTCAATTATATCTCAATTTAAAAAAAAAAACAAACCTAGTATCCAAAACATATAAAGGACTTCTATCTCAAAACTCAACAAGACAAACCAAACCCAATTTTTCAAAGTGAGCGAAAGATCTGGACACTTTGCCAAAAAAAAGACATACAAATGGCAAATAAACATGGGGAAAAGAGACTCATTATTAGACATTAGGGAAATGAAAATTAAAACCACAGTGAGATATCACAACACACCTATTAGAATGGAGGGGGCAGGGGAACCTGGCCATAGGGTCCTGGTGAGAATGTGAATGAGGGACTTTCATGCTTAGGGGATGCAAATGTACAACCACTGTGAAACAGTTTGGCAGTTTCTTATAAAGTTAAACATACCCAAGGAGCCCCGGTGGCTCAGTCAGTTAAGCGTCCAACACTTGATCTCAGCTCAGTTTTTGATCTCAGAGTTGATGGTTGAGCTCCACACTCAGCATGAAGTCTACTTAAAAAAAATAAAAAATAGGGGCACCTGGGCAGCTCAGTTGGTTAAGCGTCTAACCCTTGATCATGGCTCAGGTCATGATCTCACAGTTCGGGAGTTTGAGCTCTGCATCAGGCACCTGGCACTGACAGTGCAGAGCCTGCTTGGGATTCTCTCTCACTCTCTCTCCCTCTCTCTCTGCCCCTCCTACACATATTCACTCTCTCAAAATAAAGAAATAGACTTTTAAAAAAAAGAAAGAAAATACAGCACATATTTTTAAAATAATAATAAAATTAAGGGGCGCCTGGGTGGCTCAGTCGGTTAAGCGGCCGACTTCGGCTCAGGTCATGATTTCGCGGTCCGTGAGTTCGAGTCCCACGTCAGGCTCTGTGCTGACAGCTCAGAGCCTGGAGCCTGTTTCAGATTCTGTGTCTCCCTCCCTCTGACCCTCCCCCATTCATGCTCTGTCTCTCTCTGTCTCAAAAATAAATAAACGTTAAAAAAAATTTTTTTTAATAATAAATTAAAATAAATAAAAATAGGGCTCCTGGGTGACTCAATCAGTTGAGCATCAGACTCCTGATTTCGGCTCAGGTCACGATACCAGGGTCGTGGGATGCAGCCCTCCTTTGGGCTCCACACTGAGCAGGGAGGCTGCTTGGGATTCTCTCTCTCTCTCTCTCTCTCTCTCTGTCCCTCTCCCCTGCTCTCTCTCTCTTAAAAAAAAATTTTTTTAATTAAAAAATAGAGTTGGGGGGGCAAAAAAAATAGAGTTAAACATACCCTTACTCACCTTATAACTCAGCAATCGTACTCCTAGATATTTATCCTAGAGAGAGGACAACTTCCGTTCACATAAAACCTGTACGAGAATGTTTGTAGCAGCACTGTTGATAATCATCAAAAACAGGAAACTGAAATTAGTGTTTTTTCTCTCCCAAAGATTTTTTTTAATCATGGTAGGATATGGTAAAATTAAACATTTAACCATTTTCACGTGGGTAGTTCAGTCGTGTTAGATAGATTCATATCATCTTGCAACCATGCCCAGGACTTATTTCATCCTGCAGATCTGCAACTCTGTACCCACTAAACCCGAACCCATCCTCACTCCCACCAGCCCCTGGCAACAGCCTAATTTCTGTCTCTATGTGTTGACTACTCCAGGTACCACATATAAATGGAATAATACAGTTTGTCTTTTCCTGACTGGCTTATTTAGTAAAATGTCCTCAAGATAAATGCATAGTGTAGCATGTGTTAAAATTTCCTTCCTTTTTAAGGCTGAATAATATTCTTCTGCATATATATATATATATATATATACACACACACACACACATTTACATATATACGTAAGATACGTATGACAGACATATATAAACGTGTATATATATACATATGGGAATGTTATATATACGCACACATTATATACATATATTTTTAAATTTATTCATCTGTCAATGGATATTTGGGTGTTTCTACTTTGGGCTACTGAGAATAATGCTGCTATAAATATGGGTGTATAAATTTCTCATCAAGGGGCACCTGGATGGCTCAGTTGGAAGACTGTGCGGGGCGCCTGGGTGGCTCAGTGGGTTAAACGGCTGACTTTGGCTCAGGTCATGACCTCGCAGTTTGTGAGCTTGAGCCCCAGGTTGGGCTCTGTGCTGGCAGCTCAGAACCTGGAGCCTGCTTCAGATTCTATGTCTCCCTTTCTGTCTCTCCCTGCTTGTGCTCTGTCGCTCTCTCTCTCTACACACACACACACACACACACACACATACACACACACACAAAAGAGTGTGCAATTCTTGATCTCAGGATTGTGAGTCCGAGCACCACACGGGGTGTAGAGATTACTCAAAAATAATTTTGTTTTACAGTTTATTTATTTTGAGAGCAAGCAGGGGAGGGGCAAAAAAAGAGGGGGAGAGAGAGAGAATCCCAAGCAGGTTCCACACTGTCAGCACAGAGGCTAACACAGGGCTCGATCTAACAAACCGTGAGATCATGACCTGAGCCAAAATCAAAAGTCAGACACTTAATGGACTGAGTCACCCAGGTGCCCCACAAAAATAAGTTCGTAAAAATATATATAAATATAGGGGCGCATGGGTGGCTCAGTCGGTTAAGCATCCGACTTCAGCTCAGGTCATGATCTCACACTCCATGAGTTTGAGCCCCGTGTCGGGCTCTGTGCCGACAGCTCAGAGCCTGGAGACTGCTTCAAATTCTGTGTCTCCCTCTCTCTCTGCCCCTCCCCTGCTCATGCTGTCTCTGTTTCAAAAATAAATAAAAACATTTTTAATATATATATAATATATAATATATATATATACACACATACACACATGGATATGTATACATACGTATACATATCTTCACGACCCTGCTTTCAATTCTCCTGGATATACTTAGAAGTAGAATTTCTGGGGGCGCCTGGGTGGGTCAGTCGGTTAAGCGGCCGACTTCAGCTCAGGTCACGATCTCACAGTCCGTGAGTTCGAGCCCCGTGTCAGGCTCTGGGCTGATGGCTCAGAGCCTGGAGCCTGCTTCCGATTCTGTGTCTCCCTCTCTCTCTGCCCCTCCCCCATTCATGCTCTGTCTCTCTCTGTCTCAAAAATAAAACGTTAAACAAAAAAAAAAGAAGAAGTAGAATTTCTGGATTTTTTCCATTTTTAGTTTTTTGAGGAACCACCATACC